>NC_064212.1:1902080-2536107 GCF_023101765.2 Spodoptera frugiperda
CTTGGTCGACGAGCGCATCCGATTTGACTCTACCGGCTATAATCCCAAATAACTTGATAGAATGCTCCCGTAATTGTGGACATTCCGTGTTCATAAACGGTCGTATTTTTTGTGATATCGATAGCAATTCTCTATCGAACTCCTGGTCTATTTTGTCCAGCTCCGTTAAAAGACGGCTGAGACCTTGTATTGCGGCGAGAGGCACGTTGTCTGATGGTGCTCTGTGGATTTAATGGGGGTTTTATTTAGTTTTTTTTTTATATATGATGGTTAGCAATCGCCGCCTCCCATGGACACCCGAAACACCATGGGCGTTACAAATGTGTTGCCAGCCTTTTGAGGGCTAGGAGTTTAAGGGTTATTGGGGAAGCGGGATTGGAGATGGGGGAAGGGGGTTATTGTGATGAAATGTAACTATGATGATAATAAGTTCATTGTAATTAGAGTCGATTTATACGGGCGGAGTCGAAGCGCGGAAATCTAACTCATAAGTGCGCATCTTTCGAGATAAAGTTGAATTTGTTATTGCATTTTCATTTCGATGCACTTCGACTCTGCACCCGTATAATCTAGCCCCTATAAGTGACTGATTGTTATATCTGGTATGTGATGTTTTAACTTAGAAATTCTCAGTGGTATTCCCAGTTAGATTAATTAATATTGTACTTCCATATTATATACCGATATGTGGTCACAGAAGTATAAAAGACCAGTTAAAAAAAAGAACTTACTGAGTCTTCTGCGCATCGACTCCTTGGCTGAGCGCAGCTAACGCGGCAGGTAGCGCCTGGTTCCTGTGTTCGGGTTTGAGCTGCGCGATGTTGGCCGCGCCGCGGAGACACGTCGCTCGCACTCGGTCGTTCTCGTCCTTCCAGCCCGTGTTCAGGGTCGCCAGGACTGTCTCTATCAGGACTGGGTTGTTGTTGCATCTGGGATCAAAATGTTGGTGGTTTATATTGATGGTTTCAAAGTTTTTTGGGGTGTTTTAGAAGAGATCTTGGTGTTAGCACTAAGTTTAGAGTTCTAGACTAAGTTGAAATTTCATGAGGCTCATAACAAGAAAGTTGGTGTTACATTGTATATTTTTACAAATTAAGAAGTTTAACTACTTTTTTTATTATTTAGTAACAGAATCAATTACAGATTATTGTATTTTCTTCAACTACTATCAAGAAAACAATTCGGAAAGTAATTTGAAGTACAAGTACACACTGGTCTCTGTTAAATGTGTAGTCATATGGGTGACGAATGTATTCTCTACATACGGTGATAAATGTATTATATCTTAATGTCACCACTTAGCTAGGCTTTTTTATGTGGGGGCAAAATCATCCTATGACTTCTCCCGCCCTGGGCAAGGCGAGAGGGAGTGTCAGACGCTTACTGACTAAAAACCACCTCGTTCCTACTCCTGCTTGTTAAGCCGGAGCCCCGATAAACCCGCTAGGTTGTCCGCAGCTCCGAATCATGCATCTGCTCTAATGGACTCCATCTGTGGTGGTCTGATGGCTCTTTAAGGCGCGCGCGGAACGCGACGCGCCGTACGCACGGGTCTGGTTCTGGTCGGGCGGCAAGCTACCCCTACTCGTCACCACTTAGCTAGGCTAGGTGAACCAAACTGATGACTGCACGGTTGGTGCGGTGGCTGGGCAACTGGCTGCCGCGCAACGGGTAGCGGGTTCGATTCCCGCACGGAGCAACTCTTTGTGTGATCCACAAATTGTTGTTTCGGGTCTGGGTGTCATGTGTATGTGAGCTTGTATGTTTGTAAACGCACCCACGACACAGGAGAAAATCCTAGGGTGGGGCAACGTTAGGCAAAAAAACTCACCCATAGTTGAGCAGGTCCCCGAGCAAGGCGAGCGCGGCGCAGCGCTGCGGCGGCAGCGGGCAGCGCGCGTAGCTGGCCACGGCCGCCACCACGCGCGGCACGTGCCGCGGACAGTGCCGGGACAGCGCGCCGCCCAGGATCGGGGCCAGCTCCAGGACCGTGCTGCATGGGTCCCCGTGCTCTATGCTCAGGCATAACGAACACGCTTCGCGGACCTGGAGTGAAAAACAGGTTTTTGCTAAATATTTGATCAATAGATTGGACATATTTTTGCTTTTCGTAATCAATCATAATCCTAAATAGTTTTAAACAAAAACTTATCAAACGCATTTAATAAAAGAAGAAAATGTTAATAACAAAAACTAATGGAACTTATGTTCAAAATTGACATCAATTCGAATGTTTTGAATGCAACAGTCGGTGTCTTCAACCACAAATGCAATTATGACGTAAAAATAACACTTGGCTACTGATAAAACTTCCATGTTTTATAAAGAATAATTCTGAACGGACTAACATTTGGAACTTGGTGGCATAGTAACCTTTATTCAGCTCAAAATCTATCTAATGATGTAATACACATAGCTATTGGAAGGTTGGACCAGATTTCATAGAATCTCTGGCCAAAAGCAATAATGTAAAAAATAATCAACATACCTTATGACAATCAGCCTGCTCCAGAAACGCGTTAAAAGTCTGCACAGTGATCTTCGCAGGCGATAGCTTGATAGCATCCCTATTGGGGATGAACCCGAACCGTTCTTGCGTCTTATTGGTGGGCGGCGAGTAGGCAGGCGACTCCGCGTCGATGTAGCAAGCTAGCGTCGTGTATAGGACGGCGAAGAGGTCCGCAAACTTGGCGATGCAGATGGGCTTCATTGTTGGTTCTTGTAACATCTCTCCGAAGGCACTTATGAGCTGGAAATTTTAAAATAATGGTTAATTACATTCTGTACCTGTAATATGAGTTTTCTATTGGTTAGTTTGCCGGCCAATCAAAGCGCCGAGTGCGCTCTCGGTTCGATTACTTTAAACGTAAAACAAACTCATAGTAAGATACGATTGAATACTAACGGCAGAATATTTTAGTTTGTTCTATTCCTGTGCGTGTACTCGAAGTAAGCACAACTGTTAAGATCAAAATTCTAATAAATATACCGTGAACTGACTAGAGAAATTTTCGAGTTGTGAATACAATAAAATTCTGTGAAGTAGATATGGAGTCAACATTCATATCGGCAGTTGAGCCATAAGCCTTATGCAAATAAGGCAAACTTACAACCTACACAGTAAAAGTACTCTTATTCTTGTAACAATATGGTACAAAATTGCACACGAGACTTTCTATAACACACTTATGCCCATGATTTATTTACAAAAACTGCTCTTCAAGTCAAACTTACAGTTAAGGGCTGGAGAGCGGCGATGTGGTGTTCAGTAATATGGTAGGGGTCCTCATAGAGCTCCACTGACGTCATCAGCCGGAGGAAGTTGTCCGTGATGGCTGCGGAGAGACCCTCGTCTTGAGCCAGACTACGCCAACATGCTAGCACACTCCTGGAAGGGGGAAGGGGGTTTAGATATAGGAGGATCACTCGAAATTTATCTATATATGGATATTGCTTTTACTTGGTGGATGGTGCCTGTCATAATGGAAGGTTAGATGTTTACATTTTCTTTTTTAGACAAGTATGAAAACATTTATGTCTTGTCCATTTAGAGGATTTAAAATTGCATGTAAATTTTTATTTTTATCACTGTATTAGCGTGACCAGTAGTAGGAAGGAATACGGAAAATGGATCATAAATATGTATAAACGCGGAAAAGTAAACATATTGGGTGATATGAATATCATGTCAGCATAAACTAGATAAAATCACAAACTCACGGTTTCAAAGGCAGCCTCTGGGCCAACAGCACAGCTATCACGGCGTTGGAGTGATGACGAGTCAGTGACGTCAGCGGCCTCATCAGTCGCTGCCGGGCCTCCACGCCGACCTCAGACATAGTCCCCAACATCACCTCCACAATCCTCTCAATACTCTGGTACAAATCCTGACCCTTGTTCACGAAATACGCATCCAAAATAGAACTGATCCCCACACTCCTCAACTCCTGGTCATCATAACCTTCCAACAGACTTTCAATAAACTGCATGTTGTGATGATGAGGTATCTTCGGAGAAATAGCCTCACACAACGCCGTACAGTAATCACTGATCATATTCAGGTCATTCGTCAAGATATTGTTCTGAAGATGACCCAAATTCATCATGCATTCGTCATCAGGGCCAATAGTATGGCCTTCATACAAATCTTGGATCTGAATTATCACTTTAATGCAGTCTATAGTCGTCAACCGGACTGGGAAGTTAGTGTCTGCGATTCCGGGAATAATGAGGCCCAATAAATAGCCCATCTGGCCAAACTTGCTTGGTGTCTCGTAGTTCAGTTTCACGTTTTTAATATAAGTGTCGAAAATCACGTGTAGAATCATGACGGAGGCTGTTCGGATCTCATCGTTCTCGTGTCGGAGCCATTCGATCAACAACCCTATTAGATCATCTATTGTGCTCAAACATGTGGACTGGATAACCAGCTCTTTAATCAACTGGTGCAGAAGTGTCAGACTGTCGTTCAAGGTCTTTGCTAGATTATCATTCTTATCACCATTGCCCTCAATTTCGTACTTCTTTTTGAAAGAAGAGAGCTCTCCGAATATACTACTGAACAAGACCCTCAAAATAGTGTTTCTTTCTTCTGGTAATATTCCCTTCTGTAGCTTCGTCAATGCTTTCGAAGCTTTAACTATGATGGGGTACAACTCCACGTTCCTTTTATCTAGGTTTGTGTTGTATATTTGTTCTAGCACTGCGTTGAGCAACTGCCAACGGTTTCTTAGAGCCACATTGTGATGAGCTGCTGGGTGTAAAGCCTTGCTGATCTCATATAGAGTTGTGACACTGGCTTTGCAAAGATCGAATGGAGGATTAGACTTCAGTATATCATATAGGATTGCCGTCACATTGTCCCCTAGCCTTGCTAAAACATGGACGTCCAAACAGTCCACAGCCACCTTCCCGTAACACGTGATAACCGCGTACCTAACAACGCTCAACTCTGCCTCGGTTTTGGAATGTCTTGAAGATAGGAAATTAAGTATTTTACTGCCTCTTTTTGATTCATTCTCCTTATAAGTCGCGTCCAGTTCGTTTAGAATGAACTCTCCGTGTTGTCTCGAAGCGATTCCTACAGCTTTGCTGACATAATCACTACTCTCCATCGGAATGGACTTTAAGGCCAGAAGAATAATTTTGAGGATCTTTTCAACCACCGCAGCATTGGACATATGACAGGAAAGAACTGCCAAGTACTGCAAAGAAACTCCTTTGATCATGGGAGTCTGTTTTTTGGAAAGAATCTGCTGTGAGATCAGCGTGGCGATGAATTCCACCCATTTATTGCTGTTCACTTGTTCTACAGCTGATACTAAAAGGTCTAACAGCATGCTATGCCACTGCTCTTTGGTTTCCGTCGTCTCCACATACTTCAGAAGCCTCTGGATTTCAATAGTCCATGAGTTTTTAAGGTTCTTGTGGACATCGCCCGAATATTCTTCGAGGAAGACTAGAATATTTCTGTTTCGCTCTACCTGGTCTGGTTCTACCACATGTGTGAGACACCGAACGAAGACTAGGTCAGGGGAGCATTTCATTTCGATCTCCTTCTCCGATTGTTCGTCGGCTGCGACATCAGAGTTGTTTTGGAGAAGAGAAGTAAGACAGTGGCATACGGTAGCCATTGATGCCGTAAATTCTTCTCCGGTTAATGCTGTTAATAGCAAGTTGCGTAATTGAGACCGAATGCTAGTTACTGTATTGCACATCAGAATCAAAGAACTTTTGCACGTATCGTGTAAGTCTAGAACATCGTGTTTGGAAACATTTGGCGCTCCTTCATAACTGCAGTGTTTAATAATGAACTCAACCATGGTGAAATCTTCTGGAGTCGTTATACAGTTCCTATACACGAGCCCAACGATCGCTTTGACTAATAGCTTTTTCATTTTGATCCCTTGTTCCATGGTAGTCATTATTTTGAGCAACACTATGAATTTATGCGCGTAATTCTCGACAAAGACTTGCGATGACGTTGTTAAATGAGTTAAAATTATCACAGCTTTCATTCTGTCTTTTTCTTGGTTATTTTTGCACTGGTGCAGGAGACTCTCTATAGTTTGGTCGGGGAACTGACCAGCCATATGGTCGAAGCACCTGAGGACCTCAAAATGGTTCTTAACCGTCTGAGGTTGATCATAATCCGGTTCTAGGAGAACCAGGTTGAATAGAACATGGTTTATAGAGTTGATGACGCTGTCGTTCAAACTCAGTTTCGGGTTCAAAGGCGATGGAGAAAGTAAGTACGATATACATTGGCTTATGTAGTAGTAATTGATTGCCGGTTTGCGGTACAAAGACAGCAATGAAAGGACGAATTTGTTGACAGTTTCGTTGAACTGTCTCTCTGAGATTAGTCTCGTGATTGGGCCTAGGGCTTCGAGAACGGATTCCGAGACCTTTGCTTCGTAGGACGCGAGCCACTGGTTGTACAGTACATCAAATATTATGGTAAATTCTGTGACAAAATTATCTTTGATAGATGTTATGTTCTCGTTTTCTACGTTGTCGCCTATTTGTTCGGATACAGCGACTGCGAAGTGGCCGAAAGCTGGAAAGAGAAGGACTTTATTACTTTTAATTCAGTAAAACGTAGACTCGGAAAGAGAATAATCTGTAAACGTATTGAAATTATTGTAATCCTTAAAAAAAGCTATGAATTATCATATTAATGGAATATCTAAATAGTAGAAGAATGTGAACTACACATACACATGTGTAGTTTACAATACACACCCCGGCAATATATAAACAATATTACAACATAATGCAATAAAAACCTGATACACAACAAACACTGATTAACCTCGTCATTTTATTGCTACGATAAAAAAGGTTATTAGATAAAATAAGACACATCTGCTATTTTTATCGTCGTTTGTATAAATAAATATTATTTGTTTTAATTAATTCTTGATTTACTATTTATACGTGTAGCTGTATTAACCCCTCGTATGCCATATATAAAACAACAATAGAAAACACATTGTGTCTCGCGAAGATCTGCGCATACAACGGGTTAAAGGACCAACTCAGGAATAAACCCAAAGAAATGCAACCTATTGACCAATGAGATAGAAAAAGAGGAGTAAGAACGTTGTGGTTTTTAGTCAGTAAGAGTCTGACACTTCCTCCCGCCTCGCCCAAGGCGTGAGATATCATTGGATGATCATCCTTTTACGAACTAAAATACTTTGGAAACTCGAGCTTTTGCCTGAAATGCAACCCAATGTCAAATAAGATTAATCAATGACAAGAAAAAAAAACAATCAAAAAACAATCAATCAAGATACTTAAAGTCAAAAAACTGATACAAAAATATCTTACCATAAGCAAACGCCTGCTTCAAACCATCAGCTTTGACCAATGAGAGTAGGGGCAGCATTTTGCTGAGAATTTCCTTAATATGAGGTACTACGCCATGTGTGTTCACTGCGGCGAGGGTGCCGAGGGTATGTGCTATTGTATAGTGCGGCACTGATGCTGGAGACAACTGGTTGATTAAAGAACGAAGGACCTGGAAGAAGATTAGTTTGAGAAGGAGGTTCTTGCTCGTTCTTTTCCTTAAGAAGTTAGGTTTAAGAATTTAATTACTCCACACTGAAAGTAACCTAGTTATCTATTAATTGTTTTATGAAAATATGAGGCAAACGAGCACGGATCACCTGATGGTAAACGATCAGCGCCGCCCATGGATACCCGCTACACCAGAGTCGCATGTGCGTTGCTGGCTATTTAAAAAGGAATACGCTCTTTTCTTAAAGGTTTGATGGTTGTATCGGTTCGTAAATTCCGCTAACGTCACCTCATACAAAATAGACAGACAGACAGACAGACATGGCGACTGCTAAATAGTTAAATATTTTCCAGGGACGTACTGGAAATTGAAATAATTCGATTTCAAAACCTTCAGTAGTTAATATTTAATCACATTATTTCTAGTGATATTCTTTATTAAAATACATCCAATCGCATCAAACAGACCTCTGTCCTACAACTAGTTTTTACAACAGACTCTACTCTCTATCCCCTAATCTATGATAGACCGACAGACAGTGGCAGGAAATGGCAGTTGTTAGTACCAATTTAATGTGGTATTCTTAAACTGGCCAGATTACTGCAACCGGCTAGCTGCGTGATATCGTGACGCATTCGACATTGACACCACTTAGAGTACGAAATGGATACCTAGTGCGAGTGATGATGTTCAAATTACCATCTTTTCTATTCAATGTAAGTAATAGTAATAGTCAATATTACTTTATCTTGAAAATTCTTAGAAGATAGGTTACTAGGTTTCAATATAAGAAGTCCAGCTAGCAATAGGGAGCAAGTTTATTTATCAGGACCAAGCAAGAATACCAGGGGAAGGCCCTGTCTTGTACATGGTGAACTGGTCCCATTTCACAGCAAATTTGGGACATTTTTTTATAAAATCTCATGTATTTACAAATATCTGTGTAAACTTTACATGTCACTTGTTTATTTAGCGTGTCGAATAAACGTTTTTTCTCTCATTCTTTCTTTCTATCATTTCTATGTACTTAATTTCCAGACTATAAAGGATAATGTTTCATAATCCTATAATGTTTTCCCATACATGTATAAGATAAGGCTAAACGCTAAACATCAGGATGGGTGGTAATTATAATAATTATCGACCAGAGTAGTTGCGTCATGCTTACGTCTAGCTTCTGTCACAGACAGAGGCAGAAATAAAGCCTCCTTAATTTCTTAGTCCATTGCTGGACTATGGGCTTTAAAGAGAGTAAACCGTAATTTTCATACTCTTAGCTGATGGAAATTGCAGTGTAAACGGGTCAGGGTTATCAGACTGCTGCAGTACGAATTTGTTTTACCGTTCAACGAGATCGAAACGTTTTCCGCGCTGATTCTCGATAAATTCTTATGGTACCCAAGGAAAGCACGGGAATGGTGATAAATTCTATTCATTCTATGCCGGCACCATACAGTTTTGCCAAAATTATCAGCCTCGTATTTAACGAATTTATTAAAACGTCAAACAAACTCATACTATAGTTACTTGTCCTTTAGTCAACTCTTATAGTACCCAAGGAAATAACGGAAATGGGGATACATTCTATTCTAATTCCATGTCACCATACAGTTTTGCCAAAATTATCAGCTAGGTATTTAACAAAATTTCAAAATAGCTCCTTCCACTCACCAGATCCAAGTGCTCATGTCCCACTGCGACTAAAACAGCGGACGCGCCCATCTGGACGACTGGCTCGTAGTTCACATTCTCCATCATGGCGCGCAACATCGCCGTCACCAGATTGTTGGCAGTAGCCGGCTCCAACCTCTTCACTTGGTTCACACATGTTTGCTCTAGAACCCTGCAATTTACAATTAAATTATAAAAATACATACATACTCTCGAAAAACATAACCCTCCTTCTGATGCAGTCGGGTAAAAAGATTGCCTCGTTGGTCGAGTGGTTGCAAGTGTGACTGCCGAACAAAAGGTCTCGGGTTCAATTTCCTGGGTCGGGCAAGGTATTACTAGGCTTTTTCAGGTTTTTGGAAAGTTTCTCAGTAGTAGCACGGAGTCTGGCTATAAGTTGTAAGGCAATAGTAATTTATACATAATAGGCATTACCCTTATTACATATGTATATTTGTAATTTAACCTCAAGGCAAACCATTGAATTATTTAAATATGTTTTTAACATGATAATATGCATATGCATAGATTAGAAGCCCATTACAATATAATTTTAAATTTATAAAATGTGATAACATTGTGAAATACAATACAGAACTAAGTTGTTTTAATGCTTCATTAGAGATATAATCTTATTTATTTCCATATATTTATTTAAAATACTCTAAAATTATATTTTGAAACATAACTTGTTTAAGTTACTTACGAAAATATTATGTACGTAAGAAAAAATCAACAATTGTTTGAAAAAAGAAGCGACAGACACAATCTTAATACGAGAGGTAAAAATAAGTTGGCTATACCGCAATTCCGATTGTCCAAAGTGCAGAAATCCTTCATGGGTTTTTGTGTTAAATGTTATAATAAACTACCAACTACCATACTGAACGTGAACTGTGTAAACAGGCATATTATAAACTGTCAGATTATATTGAGGATAAAAATGCGTGGCAGCATGTCGGTCGGGCTCCACTGGACACTCGCTCACACTAGACAATGCTCAAATACGATCACTAGTTACGTTGGCTTAAAGTATTAATTCATTCCAATGCAGTCTAGGGATCATGTGGCATCAAGCAGATATATTTTTAATTGTGAAAGATTAAATTATACCATTGATTATTATTTGTATAGATATGCATTATTTCAAAATTGATAAGTGTACATATGTGGGCACTATGTTTGAAAGAACCCGCTTTTACAATCTTCTTTACAAATTGGTATTTATTGTCCCGATAGTTTTGACGTATTGTGAGTTACAATACAGTTCCTACAGTATGTATTTAATGGATAAATGCGTGTATCAGAGAGATTGTAAAAAATCTTTTTTTAAGTAACGATGGAGTTTCTTGTTCATTCTTCTCCATTCGAAGCTACACAGACAGCGCCTAGCTTCACTGACAGACAGACTGACGGACAATTCAATTTGACGTTTCAAAAGTGCCTTATTTAGGATCGCTTCGAAATAAATGCTTTGACTTTGACTTTGACTTTACTATTACATCCACACTCAAGGTGAAAAAGAATCAGATTAAGAACACAGGGAGCCGCTGGTTGCAAGTTGCTTCCAACCAGCTGATCTGGAAGTCATTTCGGGAGGCCTATGTTCAGCACTAGATGTCTTGTGGCTGATATGATGATTTAATCTTATAATTAGTTTTTTTTATTAGCTTGCAATTTTCTAATTAGGAATGTGAATATTATTTTATTTTTGCTATAGAGGGTAGATCTCAAATATAATTTCAGTAATCTGTGTATTAATACTAGTTTATTATGATTTTTCTAATCCTTTTTTCTGTCAAATAAAGGACAGAAAATCCCATTTTGGCGATATTATAACTCAATTTGTTACTACCATCAATTCTTATGATTATACAGGCTTATATGTTTATCCTGTAACCATTTTTATAGATAAAGAATTTATTATTGTTGAATATAAATTCTTATACATTCTCTCTTCATCTGAATAAAGTGGCATAAGTACCGCACCTCATAACACTTAAATAAAGGTATCTAATATAACATAGACTTATTAGGAACAATAAAAACAATAGCTGTGACAAAAATGCATACATCATTTATTGTTTTGATTGCAATAATTAGTCATGGCTGTGTGAAAGTCGTGCTGATATTACTTAGTCATATTATGATAATAAGTTTTCTAGATAAGTTAAGAGCATTGGACAACAAAGGTATCTAGAAATAGTTATTGCATTATTTATAGGAACACATAAATCTTCTTGAATGTCTACTATCGATATATTTATAACACGAATAACTCACTTGACAATGTTTCCAAGCTGCGTAGGGTTCACTTTGACGGTGTTTGTATAGAATTCACAAAATATTTCTATCACCTCGTTAGGATAAGAATTCGCTATTTTCGTCAACGACTTTATTACAACATTGTTCACGGAGTTCTCGTTATCGCCTACAGCGTTAATCAACACTGTCACAGTATCTGTAAAATGAAATTATACATGTTTTTTTTCTTTACACCTCGAAGCCGTACAAGTAAACAAATAAGAAGTTTAATAAAAATACCTTTAAGAGATTCGGTTTTTGGTGAAGCCATCTTAATATATTCACATGTCCTTGAAATTATAAGTTTATTAAAGAAATTCGCAACTTGTATCTGTTTTTCTTGTTTTAGGCAACGACAATCTGCGAAATTATTAACGAAAACATGACACAGCTGTGCAGTTATTGCGTCACAATGACATTTGGTGTTTAATGTTGCCAGTTACTGATTGAATATTCTACTAAAAATAGAAAAATACTTAGTTTTCATTTGTGGAATTACATAATTTGAACACTAATTAAAATAGATGATGTTAACATGTTCAATTTTTTTTCGAAATGTAATTAAAATATAAGTGATACTTTTTTCAGACAATTCGTTATAAAATAGTAAACCTACCAAAACAGTTAGGTTTCTTGAATCTTGTTGTCTTTGGTAATTGTTTTTATCTAAAGCAGTATTTACACTAAGCAAACAAAATCAAGTCATTTGGAAAAATTATGTAAATAATCAAACACTAATAATCAAATACTCTATTAACGTTGAACTTGAGTGTATAAATAACAGCTATAATATATCAAGTATTAGTTTTACATGATGCAGAAAAGATAAGAATAATAAAGAATCGACGGAAGTGCAATTATTTTTACAAATTAACACTATTACTATATTTTTTTTATTGTTATAAAGTAAATAATCTTATTGAAAAAGCTAATTTTATGCAAATTATTTTCCAATTTTCAACACTTTCTTTAATAAATGACATTTGGCTTGATGTTGCCAAGAGAAAGAAAATGGATAAACAAAGACATTACGAATAACATGCCCAAAGGCCATGAAAAGAAATCAGATTGTACGCTAGGCATAAAATTAATTTTTGTGTTTGATTTTTGCGTTCAATAATAGTATTGGGCATAACAGTTGTTTTTCTCAATAAATAATTCATTATATCATTTTTTAAAGCTTTTTTAAATATTTTAATATAAATTATATTTTATAATATAGTCGATTGAGTGGTATCTGTTGTAAATATTGTATTATAAATTTATATCATAAATGTATGTAGGAATTAAAGTTTAAAAAACAGCTTTGAGTTATAAGTATTAAATTATTAAGAATTATTCTTAATGTCAAATTACATAATAAAATTAGCATTGTGCACCATTTTAGAATAATAATGAAAGTTTTTGTAAAACGGAAAGACCTAAATAATACTTGCATTACACGAGAATCGAACTCAATCTAGAGTTCCTTCCCCAGTATCCCTTACTCGATTGTAACATTTGCGACCACACGAACGACAAAGCACTCTTTAAACAAAATATTTTTTTTTTTAATAATGACTAAGGTAATTCTTTAAAACTTTACTGAATATTTAAGCGCAATAATTATTTGATTTAATGTACTTTTAACATTTATTAGTAAAATAATTTGTATTAGGTAGAAAATTATGACTGATATTTGTCGACTCTGAATCTGTCTGAATAAAATTTGTTTAGTCTATGCTCTTCCTGTTCGACGGTCCGACGGGCGTGCGACGAGAGAATCGCGTTCTCAACTTCTCGCAAATCGTGGATATCGCGGTCGTGCGATCTCATTCTACGAACGGGATTTTTTCCCACAAAACGAAAATTAAACTAGTAACACATCATTTTCTACACATTCGTGTATTACCGCTTAAAAACGAAAACGACTTTCACCGGATACATCGATAATTTGATTAACGAAAGCAAGGGGGCTCGCAAATTATCCCACATAACATTGAATTTATTCACAATGTATCCGTGCGTTTGGTCAGTTACCGATATATCTGTGTGATGTACTGTGTTGTTCGTTTAAGTGACAAAGCAAAAGCGTTGGCTCCCATTCGAGACTATTATCCTATTCGTGATTACGTTGGGCCGGGAACTGGCCACTTGGTTTAGTCGCCGCGGGGACTCCAAAGCGGTAAATACGGAGGCGCAGATCCTGCTTCGCATCATTTATCGTCAGGATTGCGGTGAGTACGGTGCCGGCGCGGGACGGTCACCTTTTCATACAATTAACACTGGATATCGCGGCGAGTTTTAAATTTTCGTACTTGGCATCTGACATTGAAGCGAGTCCGATCAGGTGCCCGTAAGTCTTAAAATAGCTATAAAATGTCAAGTCTGGCCTGGCACCGTAGCAATCAGCTGATCTGTAGCGTTTTAATTATAACGAATTAGGTAACTGATTGTTTGTTGAGAGTCGCTAAGATTTCGCTATCGCCGGGAGCGTAATCGGTTGATTATTATAATGTTGATAGTGCTATCTTGGAGATAGTGTTACATTACTGGCAGTCTTGACATAATATCCAGTGATTTGAACTTTGTCTTTGCAGATTTAAAAATGGTGCAGCAAGATTTGACTTAGGCAAGTCAGACTCATATGTTCAAGTGGTAGTCGGGAATGGCTCGGGGTGGCTCACGGGTGTGAGCTCCGCGAGAGCTACAGACACTCGGCAAGTCAAGTGTAGTGTTGTGCAGTGTCTAGTCATAGAGTGTGTGTGTTAGTGACGGTGGAGCCGGGATGCCCTCCGTGATGTTGTCCGCGGTGCTTGAAGAGGAGCCCGATCTGTATGAGGCGTTCCCCCCTCACGTTGACCCCACCGGTATCACAATCCTTACTGATAGCCCACCAGGTGAGATGCTATTTCATTAATTAATAATTCTTTATTTAAAAATGTATTAATTTAATTTAAAAATAAGTTTTATTTTCACTATTTCTTTCTAATTTTACTTTTTTTTATTGAATAACTTTTTATATTTTATAACTGGCACACAATATTATCTTGAAGAGGTATTCTACTGATCTATTTATAAGAGTCTTACATAATTTGCATGAAGGTCGGAATTACAGTCACATGTTATCATAGTTATTAATTGAAATGATTACTTTATTACTTCAATGTTGTTTGATAAAAAAACTACTCTGTTACTCAAATATAATATTTCAGATAAAAACCTCAGAGTTAAGAAAATAGCTAGTTATTAACTACTTTCTTGCAACTAATAAAATCTTTAGCAAAAGTCATAGGTATTTTACAGTTATATTTGAAATGAGGAAAAGTATTTATATTTCTTCAGTGACTAATTTAGGAAAAAATATCCTTATTTCAAGTTGTAAGTTCCAAAAATATTACATTAACTAATAATGCTAATGAAATTGTTTTCTAGAACACAAAGTCAGAATCATTATGGCCTACAGAAATATTAAATTATTGCCAACTCCATGTCCTTTTTACACCACTATGCTAATTTATGAAGCATGAAATATTGTCTATTCATTTCTTTGTCTCTTGCAATGCCTAGTTAAATCCTCTTTGGTTTAAATTTTTGTTAGCTATGGTTATTATTCAAGTCATAGACAAAAGTTATTTTTAATTGTGTACCTTTTTTGTACTGCCCTAGTTTCGTATCTATGTGTAATTTATTAAATAATTTTATTGTTTTGTTATCTTAGTCATTGAATGTGGTATTAACTTTATGATTCACACATTCACCTTGACTTTTAGATTTTCTCTCGCGAAACTACGGTTCTATTCGTTCTGGCAATTGATTCGGGTTTTGGGGTTTTCCGGGAACGCTATGGATAGCCAACAATCGATTTCGCTACGGTTCGCGTGAAGTCGGAAACGCCGGCGGCGGCGGCGATGGCGGTGGCGCCTATTTTTTTTAAGCTTTTTTTTCATAGAATTTTATAAAGTTAAAGAGTAATTTTACGTTTCTCTGAATTGTTAAATAAACAGTTTTATCCCTTTTTTTAAGAGCCACGCTTTAATAATAACAAAATTAACGAAACTTTTAATCACAAAAACTGCACAAGCTTACAAAATCGTTAGGGTTGGCAAAAACGATAAAGAATGACTTTAGAAAGAAAAAATCTTAATGAAATGTGCCTGATTACCTAGAAAATTAACGTCTGACGGACATTAGATTCACGAAACTCCTCACGTCCGTCTTTTTGTAACCACCTCATATTGTTGCGTGATAAACCATTATAACTACGATTGCTACTAATTACCTTTAAGCCTAAAGAAATGTTCAAGGAATAAAAACTGGTGCGTAAAAGGCAAATGTAAGAAATTTTCGTTTTTACTGCTTTTATAATTGACTTGAAAAAGGTCTTAAGAATCTTCATGATTTTAATGGAGAAATATTAGGTAACTAGTTACTTAAAATTTAGTCAATCCGATTCCATATAAGATATACAATTAAGCCTCTCCTGTACCAGTAGCCTACATTTTTTCTAGCTAAAAATCCCGTAATGATTTACTCCAGCTCTCCAAAAAAGAAAAACTCTGAACAGTTTTTGTCCACCGCTTACCTAAGACCCTTAAATAGGTCGACTATATCTAACCGAAACGAAACTCGATAAAGATCCGTTTTTCCCAGGCAGTTTCAGCATTTAATGATCCCGCTGGCACTAAGTTTTTATGAAGCGAAACCGCTGGGTAGTCTGTCCGCAAATCGATCAACTTTGTGTGTTCGTGACAGATAGGAAATTGCCTTTGAAGTGCCATTTCTGAAGACCAAAACGTTGAATGCTTACAGAAAAGAAACGTCTAGAATGTTCCGGTCCCTCTCGGTTAATTAAACCAAAGCATAAAACGGGTTTTAGGTGCATCGTAGAACATTCTAGGTGTTTATGACAGTTTCGGGTTCCAAACTACTTCCGAAAGTACCCAAGATAATGTTACGGGGATGTAAAAGTTAGTTAGCAAATAAATGGGCTCAAGGGGCCGTTAAAAAGGATGACGGTTTTGATTACACCCAAATTGTGTAATGGGTACTTGGTTTGTTTATTGACTACGGCCATCTAGCTTCTTAAAGACGGGCAATTTGGTTTGATTAGTTAAAACTTTAATCTTTATCTATAGACTCGAGGCCCTGCCCTAAACAGATTACAGTTATTACAGCTTACCTGCAGGATGAAAGTGATAAAACTCATTTAAACGATAACATCCAACTTGATTAGAAGCATTAATAAAGTCTGGAAATCGACTGATACCTATCCCATCATAATGAGAGTGCGGAGAAAGTCCAATGATTTTCTGACAGATTTTTATCATTACATTAAGAGTTACAGATAGCCCGTTTCAAACACCAATCATTGTCTGATTGGTTCGAAAGAGGGTTTAAATCTTCTGCCATTATGCTTTGTAGCCAATTATAGTTGACCAAAAACATATTAGTTACTTACATTACCTTATACTATTATGTGAAAACATACCTTTTTGCGTATGATTTACTAACTAGCTGGTACAAGTGCAAAAATCCCACGGCCCACAATCGAAAACTCGAAACAACGATGTTCGATCCGCTTCCATATCTAGTCTTTTCGCCATTGAACATGTTCATTGACTTCATGTTTCTCCACAGCCGCGAGTTTCCCTGAATGAGTGTAATGCTCGGATCATTGTTTGTGAAACAGTGGCATGTTATGCATTGCACTGTCTAAACACTCTTAACGGTAACAATAGTGACTTAATATTAGCAAATGAAGTTCAGGTTAGCGTCGTTTCTATGTATTAAAGTTGAAATATTTTGCAAGAACTGTCTTTGATACGTTTTTTGTGTTACTAGGGCCTTTTTGTTAAAGAAGATGGTGATATTTTTAACGCTAACTAACTAGTTATAATCGGACGTAAATGGGTTTGTACTTTTCTGTTTTATTTTTCAATGGATATCTTATGAATTAACGAATTAGTTATCTGAATATCTGTCTGCTTAACCATAAATCTAGATCAATATTTTAGCAAGCGTGCCGCCATTCGATTTCAGATTCTAGACGAATAATGAAAAATCATATTTTATTTATCAATGGCGACCGGATACTTGAATACCCGCGATAGAGTAGTATTTAACTAAATACCTAGTCATATGAGGATTAAAATGTAGTAAATATGTACAAAAAAAAGAGAAACACCATTCTCTTATTTAGTAACTGAAAGTTTTAGCGTTTAATGATCTTGCAGTAAATTATTAGGTGTTAGCAATAATTAAGTAGCTATTACCTAGCTGTATTACTCGAATTAGCGAAAATTGAATGCATATTTTACTACTTGTCTCCTTGCCCCGAGCAAAATGACAGAATGCTTATTTAAACAGGTAAATATAGAAGATGAAAAAGATAAAACTTCGAGTTCAAAAGCAGATGGTCTTCATCCAAGTATAAAATGGGACAAAGGAAACTCCTTCTTTGACAATCTTTCCCAATAAATTTTAAGTCGCAAAGTTTCACCAAGAAGTTGCAAGATTGCTTTGAAAATATGGACCGTCTTGCAGCGACGGCGTAAAATATTTTTAAGATCTGTTAAGTGCCCTATAAAAAGGGTATGGACGATACATTATGGCAACATTGAAATCAAAATCGTCACCTTTTATCAGTAGTGTCGTACATTTTGTGTCTGAAAACAGTTCTTTACGTTATTTTAGCATATTTTTTAAATGCCACGTTTTGCGTAATGCCAATTTTGCTGGTATTTTTCCATTATCATCGGAGACCCTGCATTACTATATCGTCATAATATAAATTTTATTTAACCAGTATAAACTGGTTAGAATCTTCCTGTGTATCTTTGATTTAGAACGACTTGTTAATCATATTTTCATGTAGAATCAATTAACACTATCCTCTGTCAATATTTTGCACCAAAATGTGATCTGCTACTTTAGGATTGGTTGTTTAGGTAGATAAATGATTTAGGAAAAGAACTTTAAAAAGGGGAGTTGACTTAATGTGTTCAGAACAACCTATTCCTTCGAGAAATAAAAGATGTCATGTTTCGTTCTATTAGTTAGTTACGTCGAAAAGAAAAGTTTGTTTTCCTAAAGTTAGGAAATGAGATTGCGGGTCAATAATAGTGGTTGCTATTAGGGTAAAAATTCAGATAAAAAATCTCCACTACATCTAGTTCATTTATGTTAAGAAATCCTAAATCATTAACATAAGTAACTAGTCAGTCACATGACATTTACTAGTGATTTTACATCTCCTACAATGACTTCTAGATCGGGTGGTACAAGCCACAAAAGTGAGGAAATTTCACCTACTCAGCGATCCTTAAACCCTTCCCTCGATGACGACGTTAAACTTACAGCCTTAAACCGTCGAAGTTTTAAAAGCCTAACTAAGGTCTGTCAAATCACTCCTGGCTAGTTAAAAACCACGTTTACTCAATGTAAAATACATTTAACTTAAGGTTTAGCTATCTGTGTTAATCCTAATCTGACTGGGATAAAACTAGACAGAAGATTAGGCTGTTAAATGCTTTTTTAGAACAAAATAGTATACTTTATCTAGACCATCATTAAAGTAATTTTGTACATGTTATCTGTTTAGATTTGGACACGAAAAGAGAAAGTTCTTTCTAATGAATAATAATGTTTAATGACTCTGTTTTATTCTAATCTCAGTTTAAAAATGGCAGCCACTGTTTATACGAGTGTTGCCAACACTAAAAATAAGTCTAGACGAAAGAGACGTCTGTTACACTTAATTGGATTTGAGGTTTAGTTAAAAAGGTAATTACCTACTAAATGTTTTATTTTCATCGTAATTTATTTAGTAGTTATTAAATGGTTTTTAAAAGGAGAATGAAAGTAATTTAAATATAATATAATCTTAGATTATAAGACTTACTTCAAGAATACCTAATTCCGATATTCTCATACTTAGTATTATGATTATAGTTACTATATGCTAAGTACGTGGACACGCATCAACATGTCGAACCAACATTTGCATATTACTTCATGCAGTTATTACTAGAACATTCCATTCAAAACAATAATGTCTATTAATATTCTGGCCCTATCTAGGCCACAGCACAATGTTTGTTATCACTATTGAAGGCAAACAATTCTCATCTTAGTGTTATCAGTGAAGAAATCTGAGCCACTGATAAAACTAGCATAATATACCCCCGATAAGAGGGTCATAATCGTGAGAATTTATAATCTTCATTGTCAGTATAAGACAGGATTATCTTTGCAAGGAAAATATTTTATTCGTTGTAGTAGGTCTTTTTCGTATGACGATATACAAATGAGTCATTGATTAAGTATAAAAGTCCCTGTCACTAGTGAGGGGATTTTTATATTACTATTTAGATTAGTGCAAAAATCAAGGTAATCTAGTCACTTGGTATATATTCCAATTAACTATTGAAAATTGTAATGAAGTAACTACAACGAATTTGTTTTAACAAAGGTATGAGCGAAAATTTTCTTCTTGATATCTAACGTTCATTACAATACAAAATTCTCTATATATCGTGATTACAATCATGCAAATGGCACTTCTCTTAGTTTTCCTTATAATGAATATTAATACATTAACTTATCGTATGTTAAGTTCCTTAGAATAATAAAATAACTAATGCATAACAACTCAACATAGTTTATTGCAGTTCATTGTAGTTTCTTATGGTCCATAAATAATTTATGTTACATTTGTCTACCTTATAGAATTACCTTGTAATGTTCGCGGTTTACCTTATTAAGGGAATGACATAATCTAAGTCTAATGAGGGTCGTATTGTCCAGGTATACATAATATAGTACCCGGAAACATCAACTTTACTCCCAAAATATTCATTAGGATGTTAAATAGTCCATAAATAAACCATTTTCTTTTCAATAAGTTTCGGTGCCGATGTCATGTTACGCTTTTCTTGAAAAATGTTATAAATCATCATGTTTTTTTTTTATCTGAATAACGAAGGCTTCCAAGCGCTGCAAATGAAAAATAAATCTATGGTGAAAACGGCAAGAAAGTTAACGTAAAGACAATAGAAGCAAAATAAAAATACGAATCATAATCACGTGATTAACTCTTTAAGAGAGTCGTTAGAGCAGCAAATGCGGCAATGGTCCAATGTCATGCGCTTGAGCAGGGTGGGGATAACACGCCACCTGGCGAAAGTACAGACCCTAATGTAGATGTTTTGAATAAAATCACCACACCTGCCCATTTTGCGCAGTATTCGCAAATGGTTGACCTACTAACAACGAGGGGTTACCCTAACCCTTTCCATCTGTCACTTAATACCAGTCGGTAGCTGCTGTTTTTTTAATGTTATTGAATTTAACAACCAAACACGTGTTCCGCTATTGCGCGTGCCATCTCAAGGCCGTTGAAGAAGGCGGTCCGATTCTATGCGTTTGCGCACAGTGGGGGCAACACGCCACCTGGCGAAAGTACCGACCCTATTATTATGAAGTTTTTGAAGTAATAATTGCACGGGTTTTACAACAATAAAACAAAGCGGATGTAGAAATCTGTTGTAAAATTGAGTATTAGAAAGATTTGATAAAAGTTTAAATGTAAGGCTTATCGGAATCTAATCAATTTGATTAGTTAATCCTAATAAATGACTTTAAATTAGAAGGCGCAATCTGAATAAGGATTTTGTAGAGATTATATAAACTACTTAAATAGTTATTGATTACTATAACTATTCAGAAATACTAGGAACGCTGAACGATACTAATTTTATAATGAAACCTGCGTGATTTTGGTAACTTTATCTTAAGAAAAAATCATTATCGTTATGAAAAAACTTGAGGAAAATGCAGAATCGTATCTGTTACGATAGGTTAACTACCTGGTGTGACCTTCAATTGGGTATTTGAACCGAACATGAGACTTTAATAAATGACCCTTGCCCAAGCCTCGTTCGGCTAACAAAATATGGATGATGCAAGCCTTTGAATTTATATATATAGGGGACGCAGAATTGAGAAAGGTCGAGAATTTGAGAACTTGTTTGAGCTATGTTGAGTTTTAGAAGCACTAATTTTGGTATTATTATGAAGATTAGTAAGCGGACCGTTAAGAAAATACCAAAATTCATGGACTCATCCTTAAATTATGTTTTTGAATTAAAGTGGAAAACCGAAAACCTTGACAAGAAAACTTTAAAGAGGGTTGCTACAGTTTTTAAACTCTGAACGAAATCATTGACGTTTCGATCGATTGCTTCGTCAAAACAATGATTCAACAGGAAGATGTTGAAAATATATTTCTTCTAAAGATCGCAATTCCCGCAAAAATCATACCTACATTGGAAAGATTTATCTCAGGATTTCCGTTAAGAGATTCGGTTGAAGTAAATATGGTCTACGTGACTCGTGGCACTGAGGTATCGTCTGTTGTGGCTCCGTCTTAGTAATTAGTTTCTTCAATAATTGCGATGATTTTACTCAAATTGACGTAATAGTTTCTAGAGCATATTCTCTACAGTGACCTCGTGTCAGGTCAAGCAAGATTTTCTCTTTAAGTTCATGATGCAATCTTTGTAAATAAACTGACATAGATCTGAAAATTGCATATGCTGGTTCCCATTGAATATGAAATGTCCTTGAATGGTTTCGCATGTAACCATGACGAAATAAATCATAATTATACAATGATGTGAGAGGATAAACGCTATATAGCATAACTCGCTGTAAGGCTCTGAAATTGTGATAATTTTGATGGGTTATAAGTTCGTAATCTCGTTATATTACATATATCGATTTACATGATAATATTCTTAACACCAAAGAGCTACATAACAGCAGCTGAATGTTACACTAGCAAATTGTAATAAATATGAGGCACAGTTCGCATTTCGCTTAGTCATAATTCAGCCAAAGTATACATCGGTCAAGCTCAGCTTGTGTATTTGTTATACATATTATTTCTTATCAATTCTGTTTACTTAAACAATCCCTTAATGTGATTCGGATAGATTTCATTCTTTCGTGACATTTTTTTTGTGAAAATTGTAACGATCTTAATTATTCTGTCATCATACTTCAGGAGTGCCATTAGTGTGAACAGTGAGATTGTGACAAGATAACTGTGATTTATGATGGTGTCTGCTTGAGTCATACTCGGCCCCATTAAGTGGTTCATTCATGGTGTGACTGAAAACAATGCAAGATTTCTTTTTATTGTGCTTCAAAAATGACGGTGGTCCAAAATTTGTGCAAGTCACCCACGATGGAAGTGGTTCTAGCATGGCCTAAGAGTGAGTTCTTTTGATTAGCAGATCAAGATGTCTTTTTGTTTTGAAATGTTTGGCATTCACGCCTCATGGCATAGAGAACAATTATTTTTTTTACATTTAAATATTCCTTTGTGGTTCCACATTTTATGATCCACGTTGTTCTCAGAATTTCAAACAAACCAAACGTAAACAATTAGTAAACTGAAATATGAAAGCGCCGTAGCGGTTCGTCATAGAAGCTGTACAATAAATCTTAATTTTGCTTCTCAGTGATGCATCCGGATCGGTATTCCACGTATGCGTATGACACTGTTTTGCCTTGAATTTTGGACGCTTTTCAAAATGTGAAAACTTCCTTCCCGATTTCGGAGAATTGTTAGATGATTACCTCGAAATATGAATTTAAGAGATTAATTGCTTTTAATTTTCTTTGTACCATCAATATTTTCTAAGTAATTTGCTTTAGTTGCTGTTGCAAAATGTTTTCTATAAAACTCATTATTCTTAAAAAAATCTGTCTCATAATTGTGATGGTCCATCGTAGTTTCCTTTTACTAGTTGCAGTAAAGTTTATGAAATCCATCTACCTGCTTGATTTGTTTGTCCGCTTGCTTTTGTAATTCTAAACCCTGCGTTTTTTGTAACAGAGACCTTTTTCATTCGTTATGTCTTTCGTGTCTTACTGCACGTATACACCTAACTCTTAATAAAACTACATAACTAGTAACTAATAGATGCATTGCTGACCTGACGTCATTAATTGTTAGGGTATGAATAATAATTAAAGAAAGAACTAAGTCATCACCTCTTACGTAGAGATGAAAATATATTGTTAAATAATTATTTACGTATGAGGAAAATCCTTTCATCCGTTCCCGGTGAATAATACCGGTTTCCATGCAATTCGGAAAGGAAAAATAATGGCGTTAAGCATCTGGTATTACACTCATTTGAATTGTAGGGAAATAGATTCAATTTTAGGTGTAGGTTCCGGCTTAGTAACTAAAGTACGCAGGTAATTTACCTGGTGCTTTACCGATGATGCAGTGGCCTTTTTGGAAATACTTGGATGCATCAGGGACTTGAGTCTAGTGACTACACTTGTTAACTTAACTTTAGTGTAGTGAAAAGTTAGGTGATTTTCTTATACTTAGTATATTTATTTGGTTGGTGTGGTCCTGATTCAAATTTTGGCTATGATTTATTTGCATCGCTCTATGTTTGATTGGCAGAGAACGCCTTCGCGCAGTTAGTTTTTAAACGTTACCCTACATTAAGATTTTCTCCAGTGTCGGGTGCGTTTACAAACATACAAGTTCACATGCACATGACACCTAGATCCGAAACAACAATTTGTGGATCACACAAAGAGTTGCTCCGTGCGGGAATCGAAACCGCGCTAACAAGAATTAAACCTTGACTTTGTCCTGGAATCACAACGTTACAGCTTCTTTCTAGAACAATTTAGGTTAAGGATGTTTTGTTCAGAATCCGCTATTCTTGTGACATGAGTAATTTCATACTATCTTAAGATTTCCCTTTACGAGTAAAAATGATTTGTAAAAATTACAAGTCTGAATCATCGTTTTTTATTATATTTGTTCTGCTAATGGTATCTCTTATCATTTTATATAATTTACGATACACTGTTGTATTAAATCCTTTTAATTACAAGTGCTAATCTACTTTCTGTTTTTTTTTCATGAATAAGGAAAGGAGTAGCGTAATCTAATCTTTTACGTTAATTTTGAAGTACGTCATGGCAGATTTGTTGACGATTTTAGTGTGAAATCGGTAATCGTTATCATGATTACGTCTCCGTGATTCGTATCACGAGTGTTCCAAAACCATGATTAACTACTTTAATCTTTTTGTAACTAGACATGCCTTCAGTTTCTTTGGTAGTTTCTGATCTTCATACATAAATGATAAATGATAAATGATAAATGATATTTATTTTGCAAATAGGTTATAAAATAACACTTTTACACGTCAATCTCTTAAATAACTAGATGAGGCCGGCATTTCCTATCCGACTACTCTGAGAAGAAATGCCGAAACAAACTCAGAGGTCATAAGCCGGGTCCAGACGAGTGTAACGTGTAATGTAATCCACCGTGTAATGTAACACGAATTCTACGTGTGGACGGCAGTACGAGCATTACATGTAACACTCGCGCTGAAGAATTCGTGTTACATTACACGGTGGACGTTACACTCGTCTGGACCCGGCTTTAGTCTCTTTTAAAGCCGGGTCCAGACGAGTGTAACGTGTAATGTAATCCACCGTGTAATGTAACACGAATTCTACGTGTGGACGGCAGTACGAGCATTACATGTAACACTCGCGCTGAAGAATTCGTGTTACATTACACTCGTCTGGACCCGGCTTAAGCCGGGTCCAGACGAGTGTAACGTGTAATGTAATCCACCGTGTAATGTAACACGAATTCTTCGTGTGGACGGCAGTACGAGCATTACATGTAACGCTCGCGCGGCGCTCGGGGTTGATCCATCGGCTGTCGGTTTTTCGCGCGAACACAAAGACGCTCGCAGTCAAGGCTCGGAACCGGTTTAAAAAATACCGGTTAATACCGGTTTATATCGGTTTGCCTCCGAACTTTTCTTAAGAACGTGAACATTAAAGAACTTTATTTTAACCTAAATTAACCGGTTTATATTCGACGAGGGGCATGTCGGTACACGCGTTGAAATATTATTATTGAAATAAGCTGAACAGCGCGCGGCGTTTCTTTGATGTGCGTCGTATTAACCGGTTTTTATTGCTCTAAACCGGTTAATCCGAAAAAACCTTTATGAAAATACTGTTCCACATACCGGTTTAAAAAAACCGGTTTCGCGAACGAAACCCAATGTAAAGGTTTTGCGTACAAGTACATAATAACGGTTTGAAAATTTAACCGGTATCCGAGCCTTGCTCGCAGTGCTCGTTTGGACGGCGTTCGTGCCGTTTTTGTCGTATGTACTTTCATGATGTGGAGTGACGAACAATCGCTTGAACTTATTAGTTTGTATTACGAAAAACCTGTTATTTGGGATCCAAAAAACCCGCAATTCTTTAAAAAAATCTGAAACACGATGCTTGGAATGATATTGCTCATTCATTGGAAAGAGATGTAGAGGATCAGCTATCACGACCTTCCTATTCGGCATGTTCGTAGCAACTGAGTGGAAACAGCTTTTGAAATATTTTCGCGTTCACAATTCGCTTTGAGTTCGTGTGCCGTCCACACTGTTGATGCTAAATTACACGTAATCTTACATTACACGTTACACTCGTCTGGACCCGGCTTTAAAGTCCAGACAAATCAATTAAAGATTAAAGATGTCGGAGAACCGTGCAAGTTGATTCTGTAGTGGTCTTTTGAGGAAAGAACCACAGCAGTTTGAGCGGACCTGTTCAGATGGCAGCACGCATGTGTCAGTTTACAATCAGCTCAGCTGACGGCTGTTGCTGAATGATCCGACGAACAACACCAACCAAAAGAACATTTGGGTAGGCCACACAAATGCTCAAACTGTCAGAATATAATTTACTAAAAATAAAATGACTAGCAAAAGTCTCACACGGTCCTCAAACTAACAATTTTAAAAGGAAATATAAAAATATAAAAGGAAAAAAATATATAAAACAATGTCAAATTAAGTTAATGTCAAATTGTATAAAAAATGTAACTATATGTTACAAACATGTCAGCAAGACCTGTGTGGACATTATAGCAGTTCATTCCCAAGCCTGACTATCC
Source organism: Spodoptera frugiperda (assembly GCF_023101765.2). Classification (NCBI taxonomy): domain Eukaryota; kingdom Metazoa; phylum Arthropoda; class Insecta; order Lepidoptera; family Noctuidae; genus Spodoptera; species Spodoptera frugiperda. The sequence continues at coordinate 1,928,585 of NC_064212.1, forward strand.
TGCAAGTAGTCTTTTATTTTATAAAAAGCTTTACTACAAAGTTTTTCTTTAATAACATTTTTAAATTTACCTAGGTTTAAACTTTGAATATGGCTGGGAACTTTATTGTAAAAGCGTATACATTGACATCTAAACGAACCGCTTATTTTCTTAAGTCTAGTAGTAGGAACAACATATTTATTTTTATTTCTAGTGTTGATATTGTGTATATCACTGTACTTTTTAAATAACTTTATGTTTTTATGAGCATACACTATATTTTCATAGATATATTGAGAGGCAACAGTCATTATATTAATTTCTTTAAATAGTTCCCTGAGAGAATGCCTCATAACTTTACGTCTGTCTCCCATGGGCAGGCAGAGACAATGGACCGCCAATTACTACGACTCTTACATACCTCTTTCGCTTCATCCACCATTTTTTGATCTTCAATAGTTAGTTACTAAATGAGAAAGTGTTATGAGTTGTGTCCTTGTCTTTAGCTTGGCAACATTTCATACGATGTTGACCTAGGTCATAAGTTATTGCGTTAGGACAATAATAAAAAGAAGTTATTGTAAGAAATATCTATACATCAACACAAATAATAGTATACAGTACTGCCTCGTTGGCCCAGTGGTTGCAAGTGCGACTGCCGGGCAAAGTAATGCTAGGCATTTTTCGGTTTATCAAAAAATTCTCAGTAACTATATAGCACGGTTTCAAAATGTGCCCGGTATTGGCAGTAGGCTCACTACCTAAATGGGACACCAAAATGGACATGGGACATAAATTGTGAAAAGTGGCTGTACATTGTAAATTGGCATTATGTTTCATAATGTAATAGGTATGATGATACAACTATTGGAACAAACTGCAAAATTAATCCAATAAACGAAATATCAAAACAATGTTTGCGTCCACAGACATAAACAAAACAATAAACATGAGTTGTTAAAGTAAGTGCTGCCATCTGTCAATAGTGATGCCAACTAGTAAACATCGGATAGATTAATTGCATTGAATCTCATCCGAACTTTGTAGATGTCAGTCGTGGGTAGGGTTGCTATACGTTGGGAAATCCAGAAATCTAGTTCAATAAAATTCTTATGTCCAGAATTTTTACAAATCAACTTAACTGGTAATGAATATTAATGGTGTTTAGCACCTGGTATTACACTCATGTTTATATGTAGGGAAATAGATCAAAAAGCAAAAAGCAATTTAAACAGAAAGGAGTGGAAGGAGGGTAGGGAGGCCTTTGCCCTGCTGCATCTAACTTAACTACTTAACGTAGAAACGAATGAAGTCGGTTGATAAAAAATACCCTCAACCCTTCAGTGTACACGCGTTCTTAGTTGGTTTGTTTAATCATTTTCATCAAATATCTTCATGCAAGAGAATAAATTAGTTAATATTATAGCAGCATAATGTACTATGAAACTTGCCAAGTTTGTTCATAAATTAACCCGTTGGATGCGCAAGCGACGGTGTGCGGTTGACGTAGCTCTGACGTCATATATACTAAATACTGGTGAGGAATTAAAAAATATATATTAATGAGCGTGTCGAAAGTATAATTTCTTTAATTTATGAGATTAAACTAACCCACGATTGTATGATGGTAAAAAAAAAAATTTAATGCTGAAATATTATCGTTTTAGACTTTTTTGAAATCCAGTTCTTCTATTTATGTGTTAATTTCTTTGAAAATGTCAGTTAAGAAATGGTACCGGAAATTGTAAATAATGTTCTAGACATATCAAAACATTTTAGACTTGATTTGCGGTTTTAGAACCTATTCATCGGTTTCTCTAAGCAAAATAATCCAATTTAGTTATTTGGAATAAAATTTATAAAATGTTATCTGACTAGTTTTTTTTAAATGTTGCCCCACACTAATAAATAATTTCACATGCACATGACACCAAGCCCCGAAACAACAATTCGTGGATCACACAAAAAGTTTGCTACGTGCGGGAATCGAACCCGCTACAGGTTGCACGGAAGCCAGTTACCCAGCCACCGCGACCGCGCCAACGGTGCAGTTGAGTTATGTAATAGTTTCCCAAAGTATAGCTAATTATAATAAACTATATAACTTCCGGGAACACAGTATTATACTGAAAAGACCCGACATAAAACAGTTATCAGCCCTGTACAATTAGCATTACTTAGGTACATGTAAACATGCGCATGGTAGCTTTACACAATCTCAAAAGATAAAAATACACGCTGTATCTCTTGTAGAACTAGGTACACTGATTCATTAAACAGTGAATCATGCGCATGTGATATTCGGAATTTTAAAATTTTACGTCACTATTTTTAATTTGGAACTGATCAAGAGGTTGGTTTTGAAAAACATGATGCGATTACGTGCGTACAGTCATGCATTTTGAGTTTTTGACGTTCTTAATGAATGATACTTTTTTAGTAAAATGGATGATAATAAATTGAATTTTAAAGCAAGGTTAGGCAAATAACTTGTTATTCTGTTAGTGAAGGTGTGTCGTAGTGCGACTACCGGGCAAAGGGTCTCGGGTTTGATTCCCGGGTCGGGCAAAGCATTTCTTTATTCGGCTTTTCGAAAAAAATCTCAGTAACTAGTAGCACGGAGTCTGGAATTGTGCCCAGTATAAGTATGCCAAGAGGCTCACCCTCTATTACATGGGACTTGCACAAATGGTGAGTGCACCCCTTCGGGGATAAATAGGTTACTAATATCCTATTGGATGTAACCTTTACGCTTCTTTTTATTTCTGAAATACGTATTAGTTGTCTGACCGTAAAGATAAGAAAAAATGCGCTCATTGTTCTTACAATACAAGAGAATTGTAGTAATACATATAAAATCTAAATTGCCATGGTAAATCGCTGTTAAAAACGTTGTTTTTTATATGAATAGCAATAAATAGAATCAATACTATTTCTGATAACAATTTTATTCTGCTCCCATATCTATTACGTCTATGTTTGATGGATAAGTAGGAGACGACCATAGTAAAGAAAGATGGATAGATTGTGTCTAGTTAGAAAGATGTGAGAAAAAAAGGAGTTTGTGATAAGAGGAAGTCAGACATTTTGTGCCAAGCCCCGATTTCAAAGGCCAGGTTTCCTCACGATGTTTTCCTTCACTGTTTATAAGTAATCTTAGAAATTACATATAATTCGGAAAAAGTCACATTGGTACTTGCCGTTGTTGGTAGGTTTTGAACCCGAATCCTTACGCATGAGAAGCGAGCGTCTTAAACCTCGACATAGAATGCAAAGTTCCTCAAAATGTAAGTTAAAAGACTTAAAAGACAAATAGTTATTATCTAAAGTACGTTCTCTACTCTGTCCTTATTCTAATCTGGTATAAATTATTTTAGTACGGGAAAATACCTGAACAATACACTTGAAATGCGGTAGAAATCACAACAAACAGTCAGCCTACCTTTATTGATTGTATTAGCGATAGTTCACCAAGTTGCTTAGTTAAGTTGTTGCTACTGCTTGTTCGGCAGGCGCAAGCGCCGGCAGTAGTTATCTGTAACATTTTGGAAATAGATTTATTATTGATATTACTTAACGAGCTATACATACTGTTTTAAAAAGTTAAGATTAGTTAAAATAGAGCAAAAGAAAATAACAAACAATTTTTTTTAAGGGGGAAAATTATCCATTGATTTCTCCCGCCTTGGGTGACGCGAGGAGTGTCAGACTCTTACTAGATTAGACATTTAATCGACTCAAAAACCATGCTATAAAAGTAACACAAACTCTGAATACTAAGTCAATACGCCAATCCAACTGAAAATAATAATATTTGTGACATTCAATATTCAATGGAGCTATTAACGGCTCAGTGGGGTGAAAATAGCCAGTTATCTCGATAAAACACACCGAAAATAGCAAGATTGCTCCATCTGATAAAATAATCCGTATCTTAAACTCAATAATAAACTTAATGTTAGTGTACTTACGTACGTATTTGCTATGTTGACGTCACAATCGCTATAATATCGCTTCTTGGAAAATTCTAATCAATATGAATATCAAGGAAATGAATTTGGTGTAGACTTTTTAGAGTACTGAACGGGATTTGTTATCCATGTGTCTATCTTATGATGGCATTCAAGATTGTAGTATGATTTAATTTACAAGTTTTTTGGACAGTAAGTGTGATAAATACACCCTATAGTTAGATGGGCAATTTTAGGATTAATATTCTAATTGAACAAATACCGGATAAATTCTGAGTTATTCGAGTATTTGCCCAGAAAAGTCGTTAAATACCCAGTATTAATCCGTTTTGACTAGCCATTCCCGCCTATGTTATCAAATCCTTCCGAACTTATTTTCCTAAAACTTTGAAATAATGCTTAATTGATTTTCCCTTTTTGCCTTTAACTTTAATAAATTTAATAAGGATAAGGATAATGAAAACCTTATTGTATTTTTTCTTACCATAAACAATATATCGGCCAATATGGAAGTCATTGAGGAAGGTCCAGGAGTTGACATTTTGCATCAGTTATATTACAATAATAATCAGTTTTTATCTAAAATCTGGTAGAATTTATGATACGAACAAGAAATATATTTATTTTGAACACATCGGAAGTAGATCCACTTCGCGCGAACGAGGGTACGGAAATTAACTAACTCTGGTTGTAAACAACCCTATTTTATTACAAGGCTATCGTTTCAATAAAATACCGTTAGTTGATTGCAATAAAATGAAAAGAAATGGTTTTCTTATTTAGTAATTTTAATGATAATAATGTAATAAACACAAATACATGTTTTTACTTGTTGGACAAATTACTCATTGTCAATTCAAATATTGCGTGATGTTGTGTAATTCGTAGTCATTTTATTGTTTTGTGTATCTGTTAAGAAATTAATGTTGTGTACACTATTAAATTTAAAACTATAATTTTTCACTATCTGTTTTGTTTCTTGAAGATAATTTCTGTTATAGGTACAATAGTTTTGAATCTAAATCTAGATTAGGAGGCTTTAGTAGAAAAATCTAATTAAAAATATCAAGCAAAACATAGTTTCACCAATAATATTTTTTGCAACCTTCACAATAAAGATAAATCTTGAAATCTGAAAACGAATGAAAAAATTAAGAAACAAATCCTGCCAGAATGTCCAATTTAACACGAAACATATATAATAAACCTAATACATAATAACAAAACAAACATTAAATTGCAAAGTTTACGACGCCGCGCCGACGTAACAATCACTAAGTAATAAAGTAATAACTTAAAAATAAATCTTCTATGTCTGTCAATCGCAGCGGTTGGTCGGCGACTGCATTATAGATAACCTCGTCTTATCATACTTGTTTACTTAACACCACAACGCCAACTGTCGGTACAAACGACCGTGTCGCTTTCTTGGCGAGAAATGTGACGTCATGGAGAAAAAAATTACGATCCCACAATTTTCCATGTTACTGATGATAATGAAAAGATAAAAGAACCTTTATTCTCTCGATTTTGACCAGTAATTTGATTTAAAAATACTCTGGAAAATATTTAAGTAAATGCCAAAAAAGAGTGCGGCTTAAATCGGATTTGCGGATCACGATCGACGGAAAATGTTGTAACCTCTAAAAGCTTTTCAATTGTCGCTTCGAAAAATGCTTACGCGATGTCCATAATTTTGTGGAAGCGGAATCGGACTTTTTTAATGCTCGATTTCAAAAGAACTTGATTGGGAATTGAATTATTTTTTTGGTGAAAACAATAGAGAAGTATTGAAAAGAGCAAGACTTTTTAATATTTTATGATGAAGTGATTACAATATAAATAAAATGTTTCAATAATATGGACACTAACCCGATTCACAAACACACAAAATGTTACAAAGTAGTCAATAGTATGTTTACCCCGTCATTGAACTCCGAGGTGGTTACACAGCTGACTTTAAATAAAGTTACACTGAGCTATTTCAGTAGCTGATGGATAATCAATAATCGTACATTTTTAATCCAGTGCCATCGGCCTCTTAATGACACAAATCCTTCTAACTTTGAACTTATTTCAATGAACTTACAACTTGACATAATGAACTAAAGGTATCTAGATAGTATGCTAGGTCGACCAAAGGGCGTATCCCGAGATGTTCAACCATTTTATTTTGTTTCGCTCCAGTCTCCATCTCAACCTACGATTACGTATGCAAGACGAAAATTTCGTTTTATTGGCTCGTGTCCAAAATGTTGCGTTTTGCTTTGATTCTGTTACTATTTATACGACTGTTCATGTTGTTATCGTGTGATATCTACGCGTTGTTTACTTGACGTATGTACTTAGGTTTTTCGTGAAAATTTCGTTTTTATTTCTTTTGGTTTCATTAGCATTTAACGACTAATCTGACAGTTTTTGCTGTGTAGTGTAGTTGCCTTTTAAGTAATAGTTTTTAGTTCTAAACTAAATACTTAATTAACAGCAAATACGTTTTTGCATCCCACTGTTTTTTATTTGAAATCGATTTTATAAAATTTTGGTCTATTGTACCGGCGCGCTGGCCTCACGGTCAAATAAACAATGGAAGTGTGACAGTGTTGGGGCGCGCTATCGCATTTTCCGGAGGCTGGCGAGCTTGCGGCGGCGGGCGGCAGTGCCGGCGGCGCGCGCGCACCGAAAGCATGTGCCCCGCGCCAACAGTGCGATGTACATAGAACCGGCCGCGTTTCGCGCACCCAGCGCGGAGTCCCTCGCCGTCTCCGACCCGTCGCCTATCTGGACGCAGTGCTTACCCTCTCCGTTATTCGCAGGCAAAAAAGCGCCCCTCAAAACATTCGAGGAGATCCAGCCCCTCATCCAACAGGCCCGCAAGCGCGAGCTCAAGCTACTCATCAGAGAAAACTCCTGGCCAATCAACAGCCCCGTCCGCGCCTCCCTCTGGCCGGCTCTCTGCAGACAACATCAACATGGAAAGTCTATGCTCGATGGATTCTACTGGGACATGGTTACACAGGTCAGTGCTCTTTCAAATTACGCAACGCGACAGCGATAGGTTTTTTTTCCAAGGTGTGCGACCAACTTCACTAACTTGTTTTGCACGAAAGAAATTCGTTTTGAACTCGCAAGGTAACGTGCGCCCGCTGAGAGCGTTATCTCGCGAAACCGGCAAACGCTTAATATTTACAAGGTCATGTCTATTTACTTAGTACAATACCTCCTTAAAATTAGGTAGATACCGCGCCCCCAGATAAGGTGATGTCCCCTCCAAGGTCTCGGAAATTTCGGCGTGTTTTTGTACAAGTGCTCTCTATAGATTCAGTAACAAGTAGCGAGTACACTAGCGAGCGCTTCGAAATTCAAGTCAGGTGACTGTTTGTTGACCACAAAGCATACTCACACAGGCGCAAGACGTCCTTGTAGCTGAAATATGCGTGAAGTTGTCATAAAAAGCCAATCTGTCCATCGAGGCCGAATATAAGTATTATGTGGAACAGCCTGTATAGTGTGTACGTCTGTTTCATTTAGTCCAAGTCGTAGGCTTGTCTATCATCGCGCGGGTCCTTGTGTACGACATCAACGTGCGCTCGCGCATCCTCGCGTCACAATGGGAGCTATCGCGCATCTTAATTAACCGCCACCGGCCTAACAATGGCGGACTAATTATACGACAGGTGGCTGTAACGAACGAATACAAGCACGGTGAATTTATGACTTGTTTTTAACTTGTTGTGACATTTATAACTAATGTTTTATGTAAACTGCTGGTAAATAAGAAAATACGTACATTTTTACAGAAATGGTTTTGTGTACGAAATGTACAAACGAACAGCATCATTAATATGCACGTAGCTAAGAGATTGGCAAGACATCAAGTTAGCTCGCTCACCTTCGCCGCTGCGCACGCGTCGGTACCCCACATGCACAAACACCGTATGTGGGTGTGTTTAATAACGATTGCATTGTAAGAGCTTTCCAGATGGACGCTTTAACTTAATGAACGAAGATAATTAATTATATTCTATGCTCTCGTAGATTAGTAAAACATAATAATATAGTAACATGCACGATATACTTATCTCATATCCTTCTTAAAATGGCAAAAAAGATGTGTAGTCTCTTCACGTTTTACTATTTAGTCTAAAATGTATGACAAATACATACATTGAGGTAGTTGTAATCTAGACACACGGCAGTGTGTAGTCCGAGCAAAAAACCGACACACCGGCCGTGGGTTATATTACACGAACCATCGGGCCAAGTTCGACCCACCTATAACTCAAAATCTATTTTATCTACGCATATGAAATTTCTAGTATCTGTCGAGATCTACTTACTTGTCTAAAATACAAAATTTCATTAATGTACCTATTGTAGGTCTTGAGATATTGACGTCAGAAAATCGCTATTTTTACTATACACTCATGTGACTCACTCACTCATCAAAAACCTAGACCACTTCCAATGGTCGTATTGACTTGAAATTTGGCATGGAGGTAGGTCTTTAGGTCAGAAAAAATCTGAAAATGGCCAAGTGTGAGTCGGTTTTAAAAATAATGAACGTGTAAATTCATACCCCTAAGGAACTAAAACAAAAAAATTATCTATATCTTCCAATGGTCGTACCGACCTAAAATTCGTTACGAAGGTTTGTATTTAGTCAAAGTAAAGTACAATAAGGAAAATAAACCTTACAAAAATAACTGAAATCCCACCCAAAACATAAATGTGAAAGGCTGCCAAGGTCGATAATATTGGAATGCTTCGCCTATAAAAGAAGTGAGATCTAAATAAGTACCAAGTTCCATACACAGACCTCAGTTAAAAATGATATAACTTGGCAAGTTTTAATAGAAAATTATATACTTGACTCATTGCGTTTAGTAGGTTTATAACAAAGTGTGTGAAAACTTGCCAACTTGTTATATCATTTGTTATTTATTTTGTAATGTCCACATTGGCCATAGTTAGTTCGATCTAAATATGTGACTAGTTACATATTTATTTATCAAGTCATCAGTAGGAAGGGCAAAGTAAATTTTGTTTGAAAATACATGTTACTGATTTTAGTGAAGAGTAAGGAAAAAATATATTGTATGTAAGTAAAACAATGGTAAAAATACTGTTTTCAAGTTCTATCTTACTCCTATAAGACGAAGAAGCAGCCTAATGAAAGTGACCAAAAATATATACGCAGGACGATTAGGAGATTTTTGGCACTGCGCGCTTTTCACGAAACTGTCGTTAGCGGTATTTCCGAACCGATATCACCTTCAGAGCGTATTCCTTTTTAAAAGCCGGCAACCTACCTGTGAATCCTCTGGTGTTGCGGGTATTCCACCTAAAGATTGAAAGATTTTCTTCCCACAAAAGAACAATTAGGGAAAATCAAATAGACAATGTCCAAAAATAATGTGTACTATGGTGATAAAAATGATTACATGACTATAAATGATTAATGCATTACATACTAATGAATCTATTACTGTATTTTGTATCAGTACTTAGTAAATATCCTGTCCTTTACTCATATGTTATAAACAAACTCATCAATGAAAGTCCAAAAACGACGCGTGCCCAACTTGGAAGGGAGCCACATATTTATGTAATTACTTATCTCTCCATGTATTCGTGTTTACATTGGCACCCACAAGAGTTTTTTTCCTAGGAAGCCACCACATAAAACTCCTGTACAATAACACTTTCTTAACTCTTCACGATTACCAAGAAATTTTTGTTTTTGTTCCACATGGTCCAATTTATTCCAGTGTCAAATGTGTGTTAATATAACTTGTTCCAATCGCAATGTAAGTAAATAGGATGACTCATTGGGACGTCCACGTGCCATTCAAGGTAACAAGCCAAGTGTTCCGGTTTTCCAAGAAACGGGGAGGCATTCCAAGCCGAACATCTTAGTGTACGAACATGTTTTGTTATCTCCGTTCAGAATACTTGGCAGGAGAAACATTGTTTATTCACTGTAGGAAATCATCTGTATTGTTTATTACTCATCAAAATTTGGTTTATCATAAGTAAATCAGTTCCGTTGCATTGCAGTTGCCAATTTTGAAAGGTATGGTAAATTCTACTTATCATCAGCTCAGTTCACTGCAGTTCTGTTAGCTAATGTTTTCAACTACTCCCATCCGTTTTGCGGATATTGTTACACCTAGCTGTAAAGCTGTTTCTGGAAATCTCTTATCCATTCTCAGAAAGACTACTCCTAAATATGATATTTTCGAAGGGTCCACTATAATAATTCAAGTTGACATAGAAAATTATGACGATGATTCACCGGGAGAAGTACGTGTCATCCAAGGTTTAATTGAAGTGTGTTTCTCCGAACCTGGGGAGGCTTTCTATACACAGAGCAGTACATTAGTTGATATATTTGTTATTGTTAACTCGGAATTGGAACATTTGGCAATTGCTACACTGTTTGTGCGTTGGTGTTAGGAAAATTTCTGGGCATTTTGCTGCTCTATTGATCAAAACGATTAGTGTTAGTCATGGACGTTTGTTTCTAAGACAGGTATATATAGGGATTAGGGCTTGACGATTAATGTTATTCCCTTTATTGTGATAACTATGACAGTGGCAACTATGACAGGGCTGAACTTCCTTTCTTCAATCAAAATAATGTCCTATAGGAACATCGTAATCGATCAATTGAATAAAGGTGGATTAGTTTAAATTGCTTCATTTAATTGAACAGAACAATTTAAATCCAACTAGACAGAAAATTGATACTTGACTCATAGAATCGTCTATACAATTCACAAAAGGAAATCTATTGCAAAATAGCTATTGTACTGTTAAACTGTCTGCGGTTGTTGTACTGTTAGATACTACTGAATCGCATTGACCGCAGATTGCTGTTCGCACCCATCAAGTTCAGCTATTCGAATCAACAAAATTCTCGACTAAGGCTGCCTGCCAAATATGTGCTGCATGCAACAATATGCAGTAGTCATAAAAGCGTGACGTAGAGCAATTTACTTTGCCATTTTAGCGTGGACTATAAGGCCAAGTATTACAATATATCAACGCATTTCTTTGAAGGAGCTTACAAAGGGACAGCTTATTATTAGACGTTACGGTATTACCGTAGCGTGCGCTAGTGTTTAGGTATCCGTGAAATTCATTCGAGGGTCGTTCGCAGGAACTCGTCATGTGAACTCTGGTGCAGTGCCAACGACATACGCGCCTTGACCTCGCAATCCGTCACACGCTGTCACTCACCGATAACGGTGGATTTACAACGATATCGCTACCCATCATGCTATAAGTGCGAGTGGGACGGAGAAAGCCGACGAAAGTGACCGAATGTCTTGCTTTCTGGTCTTCATGACCTAGACATTATACTCTGATGTGACTATCTGATTGTAAACAGAGATATTTATGGGTGAATTGGTGGGAAGAGAAATTCGAATGCTATGCCACGACATTTTCTTTTGACAGTCTGTAGAGCGAGACCCTGGGTCTAATTTGATGAAATGAAATATGTACAGATTTTCGCATGGCTGACTATATGCCTTTGTTTCGTACCCTGGGGTTCTAAGTGCCTATTTCAATAAATAAATCTGACTTGTTGAGGTGTCTGGCAACCGAGCACTCTAAATACAAGCGCTGCTCAGACGTCCCGCGTCATGTCGTAATCTCATTACTTCAAATCCGATTATGACGGTCGAAAGCCCAACGTCCCGCCATTTCATATTAAAATACAAGTTTAATTAAATCTCAGAGGGCTCAGTTTTACATATTTTCGCAAAAATAAACCGTTGATTTGCGAAATTTCGCTGAATAAAGTTAGGGAGATCATCCTTTCTTATTTTACCGTCTTAGGGCTTTAAAAGCAGTTTCTTTAATGAGTAAAAATGTTTCACGCCTGCTGTTCCTAATGAAGGCGGCTTTGGTAAATTAATTTGCATTGTTTAATCTTAATTATGTTTTGTTGTAGTCTGTCAGATTATTATATTCGGCGTGATTAATTACGATAAGCATCACGGCAATACATTGAAGGAATTAATTTTATCTCCCTCTTGTTTGTAGGGAAATATGATTAGGCATTTTAGTAAATTTGGATGTTGAAGTAAGCGAAAAGAGGGCTTTGTGGCTTCTCTGTTTACATGTAGAGTTAAAATAGTGTGCGTGCTGAGTGAAACGCCTGATTAATAACTACTGATAAGCCGGCGTGTCAAAACTATCCACAATGCTACTACGCGTTTTATTTTCTACGTCGTTTATGGCGTTTCATTGTTTTTTCTTTTAACTGTTGTTATGTTTTTGCTATCTTTGTCCTTCGGTGACACACTATTTTTATAATAATTATCTTTAACGTTTTATCGTGTTTGGTGAATAATAAATAGTTACTAATCTTTATTGATTCGGTATAGTTTTCCATGTAATTGCTCGGCTCTGATTTAATGTGACATAAAATCATTTCGTACCGATAATTGATATACTTACATAGGTAAAGCCGCGCGCGCGATGGCTGAGAGCCAAGTCTTAAAATAGACAAGCACCATTTTGTTTTCCCACCTTCTGCTACTTGCATTGTGGTCACGTGAGTAGAACATCAATATTTTATTTAACTTCATACAACTGATGTATTTTCAATCTGAGTTCATGTTTAAAAGAACAATGACTTAGGAAAAAACACGAGACATGAATACATAAGTGGACTCGCGGATGTTGTTACGCATAAAGAGGAAAATCTTTGTGACGCTGAAATAATAAGCACAAAGTTAAAGACTAAACAACAAAGGAAAGAGAGAAAGAAACATATTAACTTCAACGACATAAAAAACAGCTTCAAAAACATGTGAAAACAAGTTGTATTACACGCTTGGAGGGGCACGTCCTTGTGAGCGAGTCAGCTGATCTGACCACCGAACCAGAGAATATCACTGGTTATGACTAAGCCAAATTACAAGTACAGGAAGTGCAAAAAGATACGGACAGACAGATAGAACCTATTTCCTGCACTTGCAAGTATTCGCACGCACTGCACGACAACCTTGGACGTTTATCGAGTTAATTCACTCATCTAGTTAATAGAAATGTTATATTAAACGATCCTAGTGTTATTGATTTGCGCAACGCCCATTGTTTCCATGTTAATACAAAAACAGGTTTATTTGCATATGGAATTTATGTCTGGGCTTAAAATAGAAATTGCAGGAGTCAGAGCAGAAACTGTTGGGTAACTATGTTAAGTACAACATATTTAATAAACTCACGTCCAAATACATATGGACGAAGATGTAGTAAAAAAAAAACTAATATAGTTGGCGAATATATTGCTGTGAAGGAGAGTCGAATGGAATAGTAATGAATGGATGAAAATAGTTCATGCTCGGCTATATTTGTGGATACGGATTGAAACGATAAGATAACGTTATGAAAGATTAATATTGTGTATAGAAACAGTGAACGGATAACTTGTACCGAGACTTTTATTATTAGCGCTATATGTATTCAAGCAGATTATAATTAATTTTATCTTATTACCCAATTAAATTAACAGAATTTGTACGTTGATATCGCTAAATGATAGCTTGAAAATTTTGCAAAATTCGCCATAAAAGTCTCACGGTTGCCAAAACCGGCTTCGGTTTTGCAATCCGCGCATATTTAATGTACGTTTCTGGGTTGGAAAGGAAATGCCTTTGGTATTTAATCGGCACACCTAACAAGTGGACTAATGCAAGAACCACATCGATCGAGGAATTATTCGAATGCGCCAAACCACGGCACCTGTGCTACTGTCCGTCTAATCGAGTTTGCGCAATTGTTACCAATTAGCGTTGCAGCTCACATGGGCATTGGATAATTGCACGGTAACAGAACGTTAATTGCTTTTACATCTTCTCTATTGTGGTTTGATCATCTGAATCACCTCTTTCTCACCCATTGTTTACAGAATCGTCTTCTTTGTCTACAGATGAACTATCGATTTTGTTGGACTGACTCCCATCTTTTCTAACCTCTAATGGATTTTTTTGTCTTTTTTGCTCTCGCATTCCTTTTTTATTATTTTCAGTTCGTTGAATTTCTGACAGATATTAAAACTTTTTGCCTCAACGAAACATGAAAATTCGGCGCTGTGTTCTTTTATCCTTATTATTTGGTCTCATTAAGGTGTGTCCAAACATAGCGTGGCATTCAAGCGCGGCTGCCGCGCTATGTTTGGACGACTGCCGTGCGCGGCAGCCGCGAACCACCTGCCGCGCGCGACGTTCGCCGCGAACGGTGTTAGTGTCGCTGCACACGGGCCACATGCGAGTGCCACAAGCGCCGCGACAAGAGGCAAGAAACGGCCACAAAAGTAGCTGAAGCGCGCGACATCCACTTGTGGCCGATGGTCGACACTTGCGGTCGGAATTGTATCTCTGATACAAATATTTCTATATCCATATTTATCTACCTATATGAACCACAGACTACGTGCGTGCGTTACCGTTGGCTCCAACAGCGAGAGAGGGGCGGAATCGCGTGGGTGGCGTTTGTCGACGTTTAGTCGCCGATGCGGGCCACAAGAAGCAAGCTGTGACGATTTGTGATTTGCGTGCGGTAGTTGATTTCGTAATAGATCCCTTCCAGATTCTTTGTCCTTTGTTGAAAGAGTGGTCGCATCCAACACTGCCTTTCTTTTATTCCTTCTTCTACGTAATTTTCGAATAATAAGCATAGCGACATTACACGCTGCGGCTCTGCGGACGGCGAGCAAGGGTAGCTCGCCGCCCGACCAGAACCAGACCCGTGCGTACGGCGCGTCGCGTTCCGCGCGCGCCTTAAAGAGCCAGACCACCACAGATGGGGCCCAGTAAGGCTGATGCCTGATCCGGAGCTGCGGACAACGTAAAAGGTTACCGGGGCTCCGGCTCAAAACAGGAGAAGGAACGGGGTGGTTTTTAGTCAGTAAGAGTCTGACACTCCCTCCCGCCTCACCCAAGGCGGGTGAGGTCATTGGATGATCTTCCCTTCTCAAAAAAAGCGACATTACACGCGGCCGCCGCTTTCATTGTAGTTTGAATACGAAATAAAGAGCGCGGCGTGTCTCGGACATGCCGCGCAGCACTGCCGCGCAGAAAGTTTAAACTAGTCGCGCGGCAAATTTGTGTCCCGCGAATGCCGCGCGTAGCTGCCGCGCACTTTGCCGCGCCGTGTTTGGACACACCTTTAGGTAAATAATAGATTTGTTTGTATAATGGATAACAATGTTTTTCATGGTCTGTCTGATAAAATTGACTTCATGTTTTGCTTCATATCTTGCAATAGTGAACGGTAAAAAAATAGGTTTACTATTATAAATTGGCCCATTTCTTTGTTACTTGTAATTGTGGCTTGTAGTACAGTAATGATGACTCACATCGCAATTATTATTAAGACTACTTCTATGATGTTCTCTTGTTTTAACTCCTCATACCTCCTTTACTCAACCGGAAAAGTTTAAATTAGTTCATACAAAAGTTACAAATAAATAATAATAGTTTCGTCTCCCAACCAAAATTATGTCATTTGACTCAACTGACACGTTCCTTGTCAAGTGTGGCCGCTCATTATAATCGTTGAAGCAATTTAATATCCATTATTCTTAAATGGTGGGTGCTAATTAAATTAACTTTAAATCAGTCGCTGGGTGGCCAAATAGATGTTGTTGACAGAAAAAAATTATACGAACCAAGAAGATGTTATATTTTTGTAGATTTTGGGCTGGCCTTAAATGAATTTAAACTAAAAAGACTCATCAGTTTGATGGTAATAATAATAATCATTATCAATAAAAACTGTTGGCAAGCTTAAAGTTATAATTTACCAGTGGTTGTCTGATGAAAACAACTTTTTACATCGTTCTGTCATTCGGAATTCCCTTATTATTGATGAACATTTGTTACACGTGTACTGGTAGGTGATCATAATAATTATCACTTCTCTAAACTGCGGTTTTAAAACCATAAACAAGCAAAATCTTTGAAGACTTTGACCCAATATTGACAAAGGACGTGGTTTCGTAGAACAGTTTAGCAACAAAAAGTAAAATAATAAAATAGGTAACTTCTTTATTAGGTATTGGTCGTTAGTTACTAATCTTGTCAGATTACGAATGACTTCAAGTCTGGTAGTTTTAAAATGTACTTAAAATTTTGAACAAGAACACTCCGTTTGGGCTAATGACATTTTCTGAATTTCAATTCAGTAGAAAGCAATAGTGCATATATTCAACGTCCACAATGCATATTTTACTAACTGAAATCTTTTAACCAGATGATTTTGCATCAAAAGTAACACATAGCAAAATATCATAACAAGTAATAACGAACAACAATCGTACTAAACTAGAATCCATAAACATTGAAAATCAACCGACCTAACCCAATTGCATTTTTCTGAAGCACGTTCACAACGTTATCGTCTTACAGTGTTATCGTAAATTTTATGCAATGCATGACCATTATAATGCACACTTAAATAATAATGTTGACATTATTACGTAACCAAAGTGTACGTGCAACTTTGTTTTTGTTAAAGGCTTAGATTAATTACTGCGCAAATACTGCTTTAGACTTGTCTTGTCTATTTATGCGGTTTTGGTCTCGGTCAAATGTTAGGCACGATGATGTATGGTCAATATTGGTTTTGTTTGCTTTTATTTTATCATCGTCTGCCCACACATTGTCGTTTTTACATTCACTTCTATCCTTAACATATCCTTGATCATCTTCTTGTCTTATTTGGTTGTTATCTACTGTCGTATCTATTACTTTATTGAAATTTCATTTATTGTCACCCTAATTTTGTTCTTAATTGTCCTCGTTACCAGTCTATATTAAATATTTATTAAAATTATTAACCTACTCTATATTATTATCATGGGAAAATGGTGGAGTAGAAAAATCAAGTTCACCAAAAACGTTCTTTTAAATAGGTTAGAATGCGCAAAAACTGTATATAAGTACTTGATTGACGTATGTTTTGCGGAAGAAATGTTATGTAAAACGACTACTATTGATAATCAGGAAATAAATTGTTATTGTCAGCACCACAATAACATTTAAATCGATGGATTTGAATCATGTATTGTCCTTTTTTATGGATATAGTGAATACCTATTAGATTTTTTGTTACTATACTTATCAGTTCAGGGGCCACGAGGTGGTCTGTAGTAATTATAATAAAATAAGAAAATGAACTCGTAAGAACTAATGATTCAACAATTAAATATTGCGCAAAACCTCTCGACTCTCTTTGAACCCACAGCAATTAATCACAGGAGACACTGGACTCGTAAATCTTACTGTATCTTACCGAGAAACGTGAACAATTGCACGTAAACATACAAAATACGATGTGATAACTAAGGAATTGTTGAAATCGAACTTTGTTCGTATCATTGTATCATTATCGACTGCAGAGTGTCCGTCGCCAAGATGTTTACTGCTGTTTTAATTAAATAAATTATTAGTATCGTCTCCATATCGGGTCCCCGAACCCACTTGGGTCACTATGTTTTGAATTTTATCAAGAGTTATGCGTTTCTGTCCCTTAGTTATAGTATTATTGATAACGCTAATTACGTGTTGATGTTCATATTAGTTTACTTTTGCGTAATTTTCCTGTTCATTTTGATTCACTACGTTTTTATTGCCATTTATTTGCACTGTATTTCCTTGGGTTGCATTTTTATTTGCGACGCCTTATTTGGAATCGAATTCAACTTCCTTTTCCGATTAATTCGTTATCTATAGCCGCTTGACTAGAATACTAATGAGGTTCTTATGTTTATAAAAAGAGTTGATTCAAATACCCAACTGTATAGAGTTGAATGGAATTACTTAGCTTCCAATGTGCAAATCAAAACAACTCATATTTTAGATCAGCTTTTTGTTTTAGTGAATTTAGTTTAAGAAGTGCGAATGACTTTGTATACGAGCTTTTGGGAACAGGATGCTTATTTCGGTTTTTGATGTTATTTGTTCTATAAACAAATACATAAATCTAGCAACATTTTCATAATATTTATTCCACCATTGCCTTCGCTGGTTCGTTCGCAATTTATGCAGACTTGAACAAATTGTTTTAAACTTCTCTATCACATGATTCACAGTCATTGTCTTTTATAGTGTTTAGAATATCTTTTTCAATATTTACATTAAACTTTCCTAAATTAAAACCTTTCGTACAACATGTTAGGTTCGAAAACAAAATTGTATTAGCAATATATTATTTTAGACGCGGAAACGTTTAGTAAACAAAGCACTAACAGGTGTACTGACAACTTATTCTAATGCCATACGTTGTGCAACAATTTGTGCACATTCACGTCCGTGTCAGAACTGATATTGCGCAATGGATCCACACACTCGTTTCCTATTTATTAGGTCGATCTATTTCAGTACTTTATCGTATGAACACTGCCAATATTTATATCATGAGAGTTGGAATAACAATGTTATGTATAGTGGCCGACTAACAAAGGGCTTCATGCTATTAGCTATCAATAAATCTGACATCTTTATTATCAAATCATCTCTATGTATCTTTAACCTTCCTAGCTTCACCTGTGGCTTACCAGTCTTAGAATTTAATGAATTTCCGATCCATATTAGTTTGAGCATTGTTTATTTAGTTTTCTACTCCAACAAACAGAATTTAGACGTCAGCTGCATATCTTGGTTTACGTTGAATAACTGCGAGCTTAGTGAAATGTAAAGCGCCTGCAGGGATCTGATTACAACACTTTATACGAGCTACATAGTTTGTAGTAATTTTCACTAACCACCTTTACATGTTTCTCTTTTATGAACACTGACACGCTACACTTCAAGTCTTCTGAGTCATCAACATTTTTCTCACTAATTATAACGACTGTCATTGAAAGGTTATCATCATTACTGTCAAAATCTCTCTCATTCATCATCAGACTAAAAATACAATGTAAGTCAACACCAATGACCCGCACGAAATGATAATTATGTAAAAATAATTGTGCACTAACTGCGCGAACTTTATTATGTCCATAAGATAACCCCGGGTCGTTTGTTCGTATCACATTATCAATCAAACTAGGTACTGTAAACAGGCTTGACATGAGGTTATCAAATCAACACTGTTTACACTGCATTGCAAACTAGATACGGAAACTGTCTTCTCTTATGACACATTCGCGTCTAATTGTCGTTATGTGATCTATCGAAATGGGCCAGTGGAATTTGCCCACGCCACCAGACTTGTGTTTGTGTATTTAACCATTATCTTCAGAGTGGCACTCGTCTGATTTTAAATGTTTTGTATAATTGTGATACGGCTAAGTATACGAAAGTGAAACACTCGTTTCTTATCTACTCCATTTAATATCCTCAATGTTGTTATTCAGGTAGCGTCTTTTTAATTACATTCGCGCTCTCTATAACCAACACAATAAGCGAATGTAAAGACCGGTCGTTATATTAAATCGGTATGACGTCATTGTATTCATCTTGTTGTCCAGATGTAACTTTTTATGTATGTAAATCAATCTCTTCAACCCTAGTCCATTCATGTGTCATTTACATGCCGGCACGCTGCATGAAAGCTAGTCCAGTATCTTTGCTTCGTAATAGTTTATGTGTTCTTCTCTCGCGTCTGTCTTATATCTCTTTACTTTTGTGTTTCTTGTTATTTGGTGTTATTGCTTCAACTTTATCTTAAATTATACCACCGGCGCCTGAGTGTTTTAGTGTCGTATCTACTCGATGCTAATATCTAACCTCGTAGATAACAGGAGTGTTTTTCACAATCGACTTATAGCCAAGGAAGATTTACAGTCGCGCACAGTACGATGGTAAAACACGGAGTTATTTCCGACGGAATCCGCCTTGTGGATTTGCTCCGCCGAAAATAGTATCATCGATCTTATTCGCAAGAGAGAATAACAGCGGCCGCATATTTATTTATACAGCGGCATATAGGAAAAGTTCTGCCTTATTCTCTGAGTTCATTTACATATTTATTCCACTGTGGTATGTCTGTGGGAGCCGGGAGCCCTTTGTTGGCCTTTAAATTTATGTACGAACGTTCTAGTACTACCATTACAGTGTCAGTTGTAAAGAATACGGAATGATTATGAATGGGCTTTTGATGTAATCATATAATCTTAGAGGAATCATAATCAAGCGTTGTACACAAAGCGCATCAAATTCGCAATTTGGCTCATGTCGGTCCACTTTATTCAATTAAGCGTTGATTGTCGGTAGCAAGAGGTCGCGTCGGGTTGTGGCTGTACTAATTAGGGCCTTAACGCTTCGCCCACGCACGTGCCCATTGTCACACATGTACCTATAATCCATGCTCATACAATACACCTTATGATTCGTGTCAACCTACCAATTGTCCAATTGTCTTCTCATTCATCTTGAGCAACGTTTCTCAGAATACTTAACTTGATTAATTATAGATTCGCTTTGTTTGTACGTTTGTGCAACCTACGATAAACTACAATTGAAAACATACTTTACTGCAATTATAATTATCTAACGTGAAGATGACATAAATCCATAACGAATAGATATCGGTTTGAAAACAACACTTAATACAGTGCGTCAGATTGTACGACTGTACGGCTATATCAGTGGACTCGTTGAAAGCACTCAATAATTCATTACATTATTCATGTCAAACATCAAGGTTGAATGCAAATGTGCAAGTTGAAACTGAACAAAACAAATGTATAGATTTCCATTGGATTTGGTACAATCCGGAGTAAGACCCGAGCGATCGTGATGGGCTCCACTGGCTCCACCAGCCCACGTGCGTATCGACCTCAATACTATCAACGCATTGGCAATACAAACATTCTGTTTATATTTACCTTCGTGTTATTATTACATGCCAGTGAGTAAATGCCAAGAAACACTAGATCAATTTAAATTTCGATATCTGCAGTCCATTTATTTTCTGCGTTTCGTCATTGTCTAATTTCACCTCGAACAAACAAACGAGTGAGATTACTGTTATCGACTCGTGTACGTGACTGCCACCAGATGGTTTTTTTTTTTGTAATTGCATTGTGTTCTTATTTAATTACTATTGTTTGTTATATGATATACAATTTGCAGTTGTATAATTATTTTCTTTTCAACTGTAAAACGTATTATATACGGCATCATAAATGCTTAACTCGGGAATCACGTGCGAAAAGTTGTAGAACCGGTTTTGAGGCTTCGTTTATAAACAAAACAGGCTGGGATTCAGGTTTTGGCGTATTCGTTCTAAGCGCGTGGGCGGCCTTGACTGAGCGAAGGACGGCCGGCTCGCAGCTCCGAGCGTGCGCGTGCGCTGGGGGCGTGGCTCACACGCGAAACCACGTATGGATGACTATTATTTTCCTTACTCTGGTTTCCCTATCCCTTAAAAAGTAGCTGTAAATAAAAAATAATCTACAGTTATAATATTATAGACGTTGATGTTAATATAACACACTGGTAAAACTAAATCAAAATAATTTTGGGTATATCTACGAATTAACACAAGTGTCACCAGCACATATCCACGAGTATAGCACAAAATACTCTAGACATAACACGACAGTTTTTACGTTGCATAACACTGGTATTTTCGCCATTTATTTTGCAGAAACTAATTTAATTATGGTGCAGAAATTTTAACGCCGTTGTGACGTGACCAAGAGTTCTGTGGACAAAAACTGGTGGACGCATAACGACATTCATTATTCAGGAACCCCGGACGTACGGTACGCGACAGAAATAATAAATAAACCATTCATTCGTAAGCGGACTTGCCTACAGCCTTTTCAGTGGCTCTCTCGTGCAATAATTAAAATTCGCGACAAAATATTCTCGAATTCGACTTTTGTGAACTTAGTCAGGCGTTTGACTGGGAGGGTCAGAGCCCATTCGTCCCCTAAAATTCGTCCCCCAGCATAAAAGTTGTAGATTCGGCCCCTGTATAGGTGCCCATTGGTCTCCTGGTAGGGGACCAATTGATATTTTAATTAAAAATATTATTTTTAAGGTACCCATTCGTCCCCTCTAATATATATATAATATAAGTTAAAGATTCGGCACCTATTGAGGTACCTATTGGTACCCTGAGATAAAATTAGCTATATTTTACATAAGAAACGGTTAACATAGTACACTTGTGAACAGTTTATTAACGGAATTCATTTAATAAATCATAACAAATCATTAAAAAAAGAGCTACGATGAATGATAATCCGTCATGATAATAATATATAACCTGTCGCTATCGACAATTTTCTCACTCTTACTACGAATGGCTTGTTAAAAAAATGGGTTACGAATAGATAAGGTGTTTAAAATCGGTACTTACTCTCCAGATGTGCGCGGGGTGCGGAATTATTCTAGGACATTATGATTTTGTATGGGTTAATTTTATTTGAAACTAGCTGACCTGGCAAACCTCGTATCGCCTCAAACATTTTTTTCTCACCTTTTAGACCTGTCCTAGACTTCCAATAATATTTCAAGACCAAAATTAGTCAAATCGGTCCAGCTGTTCTTGAGTTTTAGCAAGACTAACAAACAGCAATTGATTTTTATATACTATGAAATGAAATATGAAATATTTAAATGTAAAATGTTTAGAATATTTAGACTGGTGTTTCTAACAAAGAGAATGTAGGTTGTATAAACAAGATAAACATGATATCTACCGAATTACTATATTTTTTATTTAAGCCTTTTCTGCGCGACTGTATCAGGACTACCAAGCTGCAGTATACACATATACATGTACTTATATTACAAGAATGAATAATAATAAATATTCTTCAGGGGACGAATGGGCACCTCAAAAATTGCAGGGGACGAGTGGGCACAGGGTGCGAATCTTAGGGGACGAATGGGCTCTGACCCGACTGGAAGTTTCGTAACGTGTTTATTCTAATTAACAACATGATGCTCTTAAAATTGCACTAAAATTCAGATTACAAACAGTTTTTCTATTGTTGTCAAACGATTTTCTTCAGAAATAATTATTTCTTTGAAAGTATATCTTATTATTCAGGGGCCTAATACTTAATCAATTATTTATAATTCGTGTAATTGAAAAACAAAACAACGAGGCACATTATTCATTAATATGTCTTTATACAAGAGTTCCTCGTATTTATGAATACTGTTGTAACGATATTGCTAATAGTTCTGGATGGATTGACGTCTTTAAGCGTTCCCATCAGATTTCGTAAACCATTTGTACATAATTTTTCATCCAGAATTAAAATTAATTCTTGCATATCTATTTTAACAGTGCTAAGTGCTATTTAGTTGAATGAATTGTTTTTTACCGTCACTTTTCTTTGACCAAAATTTCTGTTTTCAAAAGTATGAATTCACACACACACACAACGTCACGCCTTTTATCCCCGAAGGGGTAGGCAGAGGTGCACATTACGGCACGTAATGCCGCTATACAATGTACACCCACTTTTCACCATTTGTGTTATAAGTCCCATGTAATAGGGGTGAGCCTATTGCCATATCCTGGACACAATTCCAGACTCCGTGCTACTACCGAGAAATTTTCGAAAATTCGAAAATGGCCCAGTAATACTTTGCCCGACCCGGGAATCGAACCCGAGACCCCTTGTTCGGCAGTCGCACTTGCGACCACTCGACCAACGAGGCAGTCATGCAAAAGTATGAATTCTTTTTCAAAAACGTCCATTTATCTCCCTCATTGTTACGTCTTCTACACTTGAACTTGAGCAGTTCTTAACAACAGCTTTGCTTCACCTTGTAAGATTTACTCCTATTGTGATCCAAAGTGGGAGCTACTTTAGTTAAATGCTTTGTAAGTACTACATTGTGTAGCAGGCTTTGAGTTTCAGTCAACGGCTTTAAGCATTTTCGCACTTAAAATTCCATTTTCCTCAGTTTCATGGAATGTTGGCGTAGTGAAAACATCCCTTACAACAATGCTATTATTATTCATAGCTGAACTCCATCTATCCCCAGTAGACTAATCATCTTATTTATCTGGATCATACACTTTAGAAATATCATCACACACGACGAATTCCTGTAATAAACCGTAAAACGATTGAGAAACTATGACACTGAATATGATTGCACTAAAATTATCACTGACCGGTGAAGCAATATTATTTTTGATGCGAATATTATCTGAATCTCGGCGATTCCTTTTTACACGAGCTTTGTTGACGGTCTAAATATAGTCAGTTGGCGTCATACCGCCGGGACCGGCTGTTGTCTCTGTTGAAAAATGTTTATTGCACGTATTTATTTTATTTATCGTTACGTCCAATTTACAAACATTGGGTTCGTTGGCTTCCCAAAATTTACGCAATGGATTTGTTAAGTTCTTTCGTACGTTATCATATCTGTATGAGGTATCGTTCAGTGAACCAGTTCAGGACAACTGATTATAAAACTTGTCTTATTTAGGATCATGCTTGTTTTCTTTCCTTTCATTAACAAGTCGATTAATTTACATGAGCCCTTGTCATCTCTTTGTATTCTATATATTATAGTTTGTACATAAATTAACACATATTTCGAAGCTAGTCTGTTTTAGACAGCACTTAATGAACAATTTATAACAAGTTAAACGAAAGTCATTACCAAAACAAGTTAACGAATGTTCGCTGTTATCTTCTGTACAAAAATATTGATCCAACCATGTTTGTACAAGTCATGATAATAAGAATACGCTGTTTTGTTTATAATTAAGTAGTCAAGAAACGTGACATGGGGATTACCTATTTTACAACGCTGATTAAGCTGAACATATTTGTAAAGAAATTATAACGAGTTATGTTAGCTTCTCTCGTCCTTGGGTGGATTGTACCCATAAAGAATGTTAAGTTGCTGTTCCATATAGCAGTAAAAACGATGATTAAATTAGACACCTTTAAATTATATTTGCAAGTAGATAACGTGTCCCGCCCATCAATTTTGGACAAGGTAATATGTTAAGTCCACATAGCCACGTAATCTTGACTTACCAGTTACTTTTGAAAGGTTAAATGGATCATTGAAATCCAAATATATCCTCTGAGTTTAACCAAATATTTTGGTACGTGTCTAAAGTTCAGATGAATAAGAGAAATCACACTTAATATAATATTAAAATTGTGAAAGTTTGTGCGTCAGTAACGCTGAAACCACTGAACGGATTTTTATGAGCTGACTTGGGTTATAGGATACTTTTTATCCCACGGGAAGGCGGGTGAAGCTGCTGGTAGAAGCTAGTATAGATATTAATTAATGTTCCGGGTACATTGAAAGAGTGATCAAGGCTGCGATTGAGATACAGATCAAATGTCATAATAATATTAGAATAATAGGAACCAAGACTGACGACTTGGATTCAATGTTTCACCACAATGTCATATTCATCTATCTTCAGTACCTACCTGTGCTAGGTAGCGTGTATCTAAGCCGACATGCAGGCTCAAATATATAATTTGTGCGCCTCGCCTCATCTTGTCCTTGTCGCAAAGTGGATAATCACGCGTCCACAGAACATGTCAGCGACAGATTGGATAACAAATTCATATGACCACACTAATTTGCGAATCTCTTACACCTCCCAAAAATTTTAAAAGCGTACTTAGTATTTGACATTAAAATTTTATGACCATCATTCGTTTTAGTATCTCTAATTGAATATGATGTACCGATAAATTATTATTTATCGTATTTCTAACTAGTGTGTGTATTCAATTAGTGGGTCGGTTAGTGTTACGTATACGTGTTTCTTTCCACAGTAATTGTACAATGAATGATAAGCAAATCATAGATTAGATGGAGTGGTGTTTTACATACTTCATAAACCCATTCTGATACTCGATTGACGTCAGATTCACATCCGACAGACAGCTGGGCCAGCATAGCGTGTTACCAGACCATCTTACGAATCGGGCATTGGAATTGGGACGTCTATTTTAATGGATACTTTTAAATGCTGCCATCTGTCTCGAACGCAATGATAAACAACTAATTCATTCGGATTACCTTTGATTCTAAGAACAACTTGAGAGTCTTTATATCTTTTATAAAACTTCGTGATAGTAAGTTTTTCTTTATTATAGTCTTCTGTTATGTTTTTGTTAGTCTGTTATCTTGTTACAATAAGCAGACTTATAAAAATAAACCTGTGTCTGGCAACTTTCTTAGAATTCGCATTGTTCTCTTGATTTGATACAAAATCTAAATTCTACACTCGATCGCCATAAGAGTGTGTGTGTTGCATCATGTAAATATTATGGACAACGTTTCATAATAAACGTTTGGATGTCTTTTGTGATATTTAAGGTTATCGCCCGGTGCACATGCTTGCCAATAAATAACAATATATTCAAAAGCGAGTTGAGATATTAGCGGAAGAAAAAGACCTTGTAAATATTAAGCAAGCCTATACATTGTATACAGTCTACAAAAAAACCATTTGTTAACAGTGACACGAGTTTCCTGTGTCGCAAATTCTTATCTTAATTAAATCTGAAATCTTCTTTGCTCTAACTCATTATTCATTATTTCCAGGTGTTCGGCACAGTTGAGTTGCCGGACAAGCCGATCATGTTGCCGCCCTTCGTGGAGGCGACCCACTGCCTCGGCTACCACCTGACTCGTAAGGGTCGGGCGGTCGCCGACAGGGTTGTCTCCGTCCTTGGGTACGCCTGCCCTGACATCACGTACAGCCCTAGCCTGTACCCTATCACCGCTGCGTTATTGCACTTCATGCCTGGTGAGTACTGCTTTAATATATTCTTTACAATCTTCAGGAGCATCTTCTCTTGGCTAAAAAAGTTCAGATGAGTCTTCTGCCAAACTTTTTGTTAGCGTTAGTTACTCATCACGACGTCTTATTAATTAAGGAAAATCCGGTTCACTTTGGTTTTCTCACATACCAATTTTTTCTAACGGTTTCTGTGACACAAAGTCGTGCGCTAGGATTTAATTTTCGTCATTTAAATTACAAAGAAGCTCGTCATGTACACCTTTTATTGCTTTTTAATATTCAACGCAAATCAAAAACGCCAAGATATATTTTTTATGGTAATTGAAATTTTATTAATCGTATGACAGCTGAAACAATTTAATAAAAGATAAATTATTATTAGAGAATGAAATAGAAACATTGGAAACTTAAGTTATCATCGTTTAGAAAACCAAATCTTAATGTGAACGTCCAATTTCATCGGGCGGTGCGGAGGCGGCTTTATTAATTAGTATTGAAGCTATCTCCCGAAGTATGAATGGGAGTTGTTAAATTTATTACTGTGCCACGCTCGGTTTATGAACACTACCGCCACTTTATTGATTGTCATTACTGCTATTATGATGGTATTTATTATTATAACAATATACAGCCATTTAATCGATTTCATTTCATTTCTCTTTCGTGACGTTTTCATTCTATTCACACCAATAAGTCCTACAGCGTATCTACCACTGTATTTTACCTTTATTTCAAAGTATTCAGGTAACAAGTGGTTACATAAGATACAATTCTAGAGCAGAGGCGTCACAAAATTTACAGTCGCTCTCGCCTTAATTCAGTAATGAGTGCGGGGGGCGATAATTGAACTCGGCAATAGGCAAATTGCCGGACCAGTCTCTCCCGTCTATATCGCGATTACCTTTTCACTGCTCGAAAACAAATAACGACTCTACAACTTCGTGCTAAGACCGACTATTCTTTGCATGTAATTCGTATGCCAGATATTTCTTATCAACATCTAAATTGAACCCTCGTACTTGGTAGCAGAGTCTGGTATGTATTCGATATGGATCTGACTGGGTTGACGTGATCAAAACGATAAATGGACGTCGCCGGCACGCCACAGATTTGCATTGCGTCCGTCGTGCTGTCAGTTCCATACGATTCACTTCCTCCGTAGCACGTTTTCATATAATTGACTGGAATGCGACCATGCGTTTACGATCGATATGGGATGTGCGTGGATATTATGTTGTATAGCTTTTGCCCGCGACTTCGTTCGCGTGGAATAGTGACTCCCGGCAAATTTTTGGTTTTAACCAAATAGTTCCCGATCTCGCGGGATCTCTTCAAAAATGAGATGTGGAAGATATTCTAGGGAACTCTTCAAAAATCAACATAATGAGTTGATTTTTGAATTTAATAGATGTATACTCACTTAGGGCATTGAAAAAATAGTTTAAAAACGGACTTAAACTAAAGAAATATTATAATCTTTCCGAACTTAAGATGAAAACTAACTTAAAACTAAAGAATTAAAGAAAGCTACGAATTACGAATTTATAACAATTAAAAAAGAAATTATATTACAACCTATCCTCTATGCTATAATAACCAAGCTTAAACTAAATAATTTAAAAGAAACGACTTAAATCTAATTAGTTTATAAATTAGCCTTACAATTTTATTAAACAAACTAACTACAGTAACTACTAATAATCGATATCAAACCAAACCTAACCAGGAAAACCCAACAAATAATCTTATTAATTGACAAATACAACGAAACCAATTTAGAATATACGAAACAGCAGGACCACTACAGACAAACAATCATACGACTGATAATACACTTATTCCACGATAGTACCGAAGCGCTCGGCCGATACCCAACCAAATGAATGTAACGAAACCATAGCGCGATCTATTTCGATCCCAACGCCATCTATCGAGGATAAAGACAACTTGGATTATTTATTTATACTCCGTTCGGGCATTTTCTTTGTACTAAAAGTTTAATTATATTGATATTATTTTTTTCATACCTTTTTACTATTTATTTACTATTATTTACTATATATTTTTGAACTACTATATATTTTTGAAATAAAAACTATCCTATGTCCTTTCTAAGGTTTTAAACTATGTCTGTACCAAATTTCAACCAAATCCGTCAAATAGTTGCGGAGATTAATGGTATAAGCATAGAATAGTGTTCGACGTGATTCTTTAATTTGACATAACTTTTTTATTTATGAACCGATTGACATGAAACAAACATTAAATGTTAATTGAAGTATACCACAATATATTCGTGAAAACCGCATCCAACTCGGATCAGCCGTTTCTGAGATTAGCGCGCACAGACAAACAGACAAACAGACAAAAAAAAAGTTAATTACATTTTTGGGTTCGACATCGACATAACAATAACCCCTGCTATTTTTTTTATTTTTATTTTCAATGTACAGACAGCACTTTTCTACGATTTTATTATATGTATATAGATTAAATATTAATGCTTTTATGATCTTGCTGTAACTAATGGAAATATAAGTCTACATAAAGGTGTAATGGTTGAACTAGCCATTTATCATAGCACGGATAATTTGAGTCGCGAGGAGGCGGAGACGCGGTGTCAATTTAACTGCCGGATGACTCCAAAAGTGACAATTTCCTCAACTGTCATCTCCCTCTTTATTGTGTAATATACCCCTGTATTTACAGAAGCGACATGATTCTGTTCTCGCGATTATTTTATAGACAACCAATTCAAGTAGTGATACACAATACCGAGAAGAAATCCTTAAAGGTAGTGCGAACAATGAAGTTTCTTTGGGATTTATTTGTGTTGATTCCATAACTCTTTGGGGATTTTAGTTAGCTAGTAGTCGTTGAGTTAACCTGTCGGTCACGTTTGCTATGCGGCATGTTATTAAACTGAAATAGTTCATGACGCTCATGGTCACATGTGGCTCTCAAACGCTCGAATCGGTTTGGTCGTGTCCGACGATGTTTTTATTGTCGTCCCTCGCCACTCGTGTGTCAATGTCGTTCACTTTATTAATTTGAACAGACATACGTCCGTGACACTGGTAGCTCTCACCGTTATCACTGTCCGCTCTGGTTTTAACTAGATATCGTTCGAGTGTTCCACGTCATCAGCATTATCCATGTTGTTTTTGCACTAATAAATAAAGTTAGCGTTTGTAATTTGCTCTAAAGCGTCGACGTAAACTCTGGCTTGCCGTGTTTTAGTGGTTGGCTCCCCGCCAGTGCCTGCTCCCCTCGTATCGATCTCAAAACTGGCAACGTTACCACCAGACGCCTGAACAATGTGACCGTTAAGGAATCTGTTCCACACTGTTATCCCTCTTATCTTTACGCGTTTGCTTTATCAACAGTTAAAACGAGATAAGCCGGTTTACGTCAAGATCAAAAGAATTGAATACGAGTTTAATTTCTATCGAAAGTTTTATGCTTTTTTACTAGTTTTACAATTCAATGCGTATTGTAATTGTTGTAATCTAATTCACCACAATACCGACACAAAGGTCGAAAGGGCTGCACAAAAAGTTCGAATAAAACTCTCATTTATGTTGTTTGTTCGTTTTCTGAGCATTCAAGCGAGAAGGGGCTTCCTGTTCCGTTCTCGTGCCATACAATCGGTTTATATTACCCGCGACACGTAGATAAGACTAAATAAACTTTTCCTGCTTCTGTTACAGACATAAAGACGATAAGGACATCGTCTCGAACAATATCTCCTTTTAACAAGTTTGTGAAATATTCACAAGTTATTATAATTATATTCTTGTTTATGTTGTTCGCTGTGATTGGGATGCCGAACTCGCTAATAAGCCTCCCTTTGTCAAAGTGAAACATTGGAGGCATTTTCGTTTACGAAACAATTTCCAAGTAACGAAGTTCTTCAATGTTTCTTTATTAAGTACTTAAAGTGGAGCCTGACAGAAGAGCTTCGAAAATCAATTTGCGGTGTACCCGTCTTCGACGAACGCGGAGAACTTTTACTATGTTTTTCAATTACGCTTGTTCAAAGGAACACCCGATCTCCATTTGGTACGAAATGTAACCCCGCTTTTATACCCCAACTCAGACAAACAAGGTTGTTTATTGATACCCATCGATATACCTACGTTGGAACATTCGATATACAACGATAAAATTCCCTACTCGCGCCCATCAACAAATATTTATTTCAGAAACTTTTTGTGACCATTTTACTGCTGAATTAATGGCGCCAGTATTTTTGTTTTATAACGAGATTTATTGTGTGAGATCTAATCACATCGTTATAGTCCACCAAGGCCAGTACGATTTCCATACGAGCTGAGGTCCACACAATGTCATGAGTTAGTCAGACCAATGATATCATAGCAATGCTGCGGACTAGATAAACGATACTGAATTGATACTATTTTTATATCCACAACGAAAAGCTGGTGCTGCGAGGCCAAAAGAAAATTATATCATGCAATAATAGACCGTTGCCAAATTATATGCATTCTGTAAAGTACATTGAATAGAGGGTAACGACTAACGAGACTTTGTCCCAATTTTTCTTCGAGCTAATAATACCGACTTTCTCTGTTGAACTGTCGTATATTTTTATTGCTGTAATAATAAAGGTCTTATTAGAAACGTCTGTCATAAAGTTGCGGGCATGGCACGACCGTATAAAGCGGGGCTTTTGGTTTTGGTAGCAAATTGTCGCTGTCAGCTTTTTCTGAATAATCTTCTTTATGTTTGTTTAACTTTTTGTCAAAGGGATTCAAAATCACAACCCGTAGAGATTAAATCGCGTATTACTGTCAAATATTTGAATCTTAATTCTCTTAAATATTCAAAACATCTGTTTCTGTATAGATTTTAGTGGTTCAAATATTTCAAGGGTACAACTCTCATGTTTTTGTCTAAATTAGACGTGTGTAGTTTGGCGCTCTTCCTACACGTAAGACGTGTAAAGTCGGTATAAAATGTAACAGATACCACTCTGTCTAAACCGTTGTCTATTTCTGGACTCTGAACTAGACCGACAGATGTGTTACTTTCGAACAACCCTCGTATTTTCCGTCGGAAACAGATTACCTTTTTTCGGACCAATACAAAGCTACCAGTCCAATAAATTGAAGGTCCAATCTCTTTTCCTTTTTGTTTTTACACGATCCAAATAATTGTATCATACCAATCAGAGTTTTTTTATTTCTCCGGTATCCTTTTTGCGAATTTAACTTTGTTTCCCTTTTAAGCTTCTGAAGTCTTTTAGCGTTTATTCGTCTCTAGAGCATTTAAACCTGTATCCTCGAGCGTTCGTTCACTTACCGTGGATGTAGGTCAAGCTATTGTGTAGGTTCTCGTGTACAGCCTTTACAGATTTTCACAGTCAGCTGTTCTCAATGGAGTCAACGTTTCACTGCTACATCATTCAGCCATCTGTAGTTATGACTTCGGCTATTGTTTTGTCTCCCTTTCTCATTTCAATCACTTCGTTATTTTAATTTAGTAGGCTGAATGTGCAGTGGCTGCGGTATTGTGACTTACTGGTGCAATATGAAGCTCGCAAACAATAGATTTCCTAGCCATTATATCTTTGTGTTCAATGTGACTTAAATTCTCTATTCGAAAAATTCAGCTTTCTCAGTAAAGATATTTAAACGTTTTTATACTCTGGATATTATGCTTTTAGTTTAATAATATGCATTTCCACCGCTAAGCACTACAAAACCTTTTATTCAAAATGTTTTCCAACCCGCAATTTCATTTAAAATTTCCTCTCTACTTGTAGCTTCAACTAGTGAAACTCTGTCTACCTCAAAGGATTTTCTAAAATGTAGCGTTGCATTTGAGTTGGAGCTCATGAGTGCCTGACCCGAATCCACATCGACCCACTGGAAATAGGTCACGATCTTTGTTAAGCACTCCCTATTTTCGGCTTTGAATTTTCTGACTTACAGTTTACAATACCAGGCTTTGCGAGTAAATACTCGTTGTTATGAAGGACCAACTCATTTGTCAATAGCCTTCCGGATCACCGAATTACGAGGGTTGGGAAATTGGAATGTAATTCGTACAATCGTGTGATTTATCTTGGATTGATTCCAGTATCGGTTCTACCGTTGTGTGTTTTCGAATATACGAAATTTAATGTCAATATAAAAAAAATTTTTGCAGTGTTTAGTTAGGAGAGGGCGATTGGAAACGTAACCAAACCATACCGGATCTTACAGATACATGTTTATCTGAAGATATGTAATGCTAATTGTAAGATAAATCTCTTACACCTACGAGATGTTATACTCATACCTATACACTTTTCTTATTAAATACCTATTCAAAATGATCACGATTTGGCTATTGCTATTGCTAAGGAAAAATACTGATAGATCACACGCAGAATTACATACAGTTATTCAAATAACAATTTGGTATAAACAAAATTGTCGGTCGCGACAGCCGCTGGTCGTATATCAAAGCTACCTGTTTTATGACCATCGTTCGAACCACAGATTGCAACCAGAGTAAATAACGGTATATTTAGATTTTATACACATCTACATATCTTCAAATAAAAATTC
Source organism: Spodoptera frugiperda (assembly GCF_023101765.2). Lineage (NCBI taxonomy): Eukaryota > Metazoa > Arthropoda > Insecta > Lepidoptera > Noctuidae > Spodoptera > Spodoptera frugiperda. The sequence goes on from NC_064212.1 coordinate 1,961,844, forward strand.
AAACTCGAGTTTTTATTCAGATCGCTGTGACTATGATTGTTAGCTGAAGCAGCTGCTGAAGGTTTTAATTTTAAAGTCATTTCAGTTTTACTATTCACAATAGAAGAAGTATTGGAAACCGTATTTTAATTGCCGATTGATAAAGCTATAAAAATGTCATTTGTGGTGTCATAAAGATAAAAATGCACTTAAGCCAAAGATGTAAACAGGATTAATAATATTTAAGAACGTTTACAACAATGGATAATAAACTTGTGATACTAAATAATAAATATCTTTTGCAAAGATACACCATATGCTTGCAATTAAAAGTTACATCGCAGCAATGTTATTTAATATTGGTAGATGACGATTAACATACAAGAATAAGATTACTTTTACGATTTTATTTATTATTCATTTATGCAACATGTAGTACAACATCGCCTACGTCTGTTTCTAATATATTTCAAAGTATTTATACAATGAATCATAGAAACTCATGTGATATCGTTACGCTTGCAATCGCATAGGTGGTTGGCCTCTATTACAAGTCAGTGTAGTGCAAGGACTTTTACTTATAATGTCCGTTTATTATTGAAATGTTTGCTATCTATAATTGTGTCAATGCTAATGTTTCTTTTGTTGCATGACTGTATCTGTAATTATTTGCACATGTCTTGATAGCTTGTTAATTGTGATATTTACTTCCATGACTCAAGTTTTCTGTTGTTTCTATTTGAATCTCTGTTGAAAATGTTAACATGAAACAGGTCTTTGCTACCTCAAGTCATAAGTAACGCAAATCTTTGAATAAGACTGTTTGTTTAACAGCATAAACCTACAGCACGTGATAATAGTGAGAGCATACAGCACTATTTGTGCCCCTAACTGGCAGGTCGTTGCCATGTAACACAATACATTTGTCATTGCTTTTGGCAGATGTCAATGTTAGGCTTTTGAGCACGTTCGCGACCACACATACATATATCGGGTTCGTATTGTGTGCTCTACATAAATATTCTCACAAATACAGAAAGAATTTCGGTGAATACGCGAAATATTATCACATTTCCATACAGATCCGATTGCGTTAATAGCTTCTGGGACATCCCTGAGGAGTACCTCAGGGAGCAATACTGGGCTCGACCCTTATTTTGGTAATTTAATAACTCTTATCCCTTGTGAAATCACCAAATAAATGTCTTTAAACATATGTTAATACAATTACGTGTGTATAAATAGATTCTTTGTTAAAAAAATATGGTTCTGCTTGAAGAAAATGAATCCTTATTGCAACGTTTTATATCCATAAAACTGGAAAAAGACATTGTTGTGTTCGTTGCAAACAGAGTTAAATAATGTTTTAATTGCATTAATAAAATCCTCGTGTGTAAGATCCGTTAGGTCAGATTATTCTTTGAATTGTCAAATGGCATGACTGTTCACATAAAATTGTATACTACCGATTCAATCATTTATGTCATTGGGTTCATAATAAAATTCGTTTTTACTGCTATTATGTCATTATAACTAAGAAAGATTTAATACATAATATTTTTAGTATCGTTTAAGAAATGTATTGAATATATAGGTTATTTACTAGCCACAACGATCTATTTATGCTATATTTATTGACGTGTTATTTCACTGCGACAATGGCTAGTTCGTCATACTCGTGTGAAAACAAGTTATAATTTGCAGTCGTGATGATACGTACCGAGTCAAGGTGATTTCTGCAAATGCTTTCTTAAACGTCAACAATGTATTATTTATAAGAGAAACGCGTGAAGATGTATAAGGTAAAGCCTGTGAGTGAACAGAATTTTGACGAGATTTTGGCAGCGGTATGAAACTCGAATCGCTTTCTGAAGATATTTATATTTATTTTGGCCTACGTATTCTATGTATTTTTATTTATGTCGGGTTTTCCGATTTTGAAATTTACAGTCAACGAACTTGACACTAATCCAAAAGCTATTGTTTACAAATTGTGTAAATGGTGTACAAAATATTTTGTTTTTATTATTATTCATGCTGAAATTAACTGTCGAATGTCTAAAGGAAGTTTAATGCAATATCTTTGTCGACTTAATACCTGTAAAAGGCAAATGTCCTGATGAATGAACATTGCCCACCATTATTATATACCAAAGGCCTTGTTAGGCGCAAAATGTATCCAACCTGAAAGTTATGGGTCGATTGTTTCAAATAACCCATTCCTTATAAGTGCCTGTTACGCGATTAACGTTAAAGGTTAATTTAAATAAACACCAAAGAAATTGTCAAATGAACCTCGCAATGATTTGAACACATTATTAAATCCTATAATGAAACGTAGTTCAAATAACAATTTTCAATATATTTATCGTACGAGGTTCTCCGTCGCGTCTCCAATTTCCACTCTTGTATATAAACTTGAGCCAATGTTAGGCAGAGGTGACGTCTACTTAATGAGATTCCAAATTCAATCAAGAAGTTTAATTTCACTCCTAGGTGACGACGGTAACTGCCTCCACTGATGAAGTGCTAACTTCAAAGTTCAGTTTCAAGTTATCCACAAGTTCTATCTTAGAGTCTTTGAAGATATGTTGTTCCAATGGTTAAGTGGGGCAACAAGTTTTAATTAAGTCTTCTGTCGGTATTTGTATTTAGTATTTTCATCGTATTACCTATAGTTACGTATTTATCATCTAGTTTCATCATGCCCTCTTCTGTTTTCCAATTTAATATTTGGCTGTTGATTTTTTAAATGTTTCGTTTACCTCTTTCACATTTAGTCACCTATAAATCTTAGCAATGCATTTGACCTAGAACAAAAATAGCTATCGATTAATCACAGTTGACTGAAATAGCATAGATATCACAAATATTCAACCGTTCGAACGGTGAGTAGGTGTGAATGTGTCCAAAATGTGTGACAGATAAACAAGTAACAAATGACGTATAAAAAAGCAAACTATGTATAAATCCTACCAATGACTATAGACATGGTTTTTGTAATTAACGTAAATGAGGATTTCATTCGGGACAAGGTTGTCAAAGGCATGTTTTCTCAAGTTGTTTGATGTAACAATCTTCATTTTGCAATGTCTTAGAATTTTCGGTAAAACCTCAAAGTATTCATATTCATATTCATATTCATATTCATATTCATTTATTTGCTTTCCACAATGTATGTACAGAGATGTTCTTAAAAGTAAAAGTAACAATTATGGACCCAGTTTGGGCACAGCAATTTTAAAGATATACAATACAGGCTTAATAATTATAAGTACTCATACGTCTGATGGGAAATTTCGATTTATTCTGAGTAATCTGATAACTACATCATTTTTATCATCGATCCCCGCGTTTACATATTCACCTTCCGCAGACGTATTTTCTACAGTCAATTTCCTATCTTTAAGTGTTATTTCATCACACTTTTTGATAGAAAATTCTAACAGTCTATTATATTTTTTTCTCATATTCATCTTGGGCCGCCTTCAAAGATGTATGTATAGTTCCCAAGTCAAGTGCGGTCACTTATTTATCATCCGACCCTTGGGGCCACGTCTAAAAGGACCCCTGTATTTCCCTATGGTCCTAAGTGAAGATAATTTGGGAAACATATTGACAGTGCTTTTAGATCTTATGTTCTGTAATGTTAATGTACTTTTGGAATGTTCTTAGAAATTTGAATGACTTTATTTATTTTCATTGGTAAAGAGATATAGCGAGAGTAAAGGTTATTTAATTATTACAAACAGTTTGAAAGGGTTATTTAACTGAATTACTTAACGTGGACCTCTAGTTAGCCATCAAAGTGACAATTAACCCCTCACACACAAGTTCAGCATATACATAGACACGCCCATTCAGTCCTCCATTGATCTCCAAAGCGTTAACGATATCCAATTTAATTCAGTTATCTAGTGGAACTAGTGGAAGATTCAATTAACTACGACCGAGGAACTAGGGATCCCCTCCCTCTAGTCAGACAGGTTCGTAGATAAACCGTATAAATGCATCCGTTGGGGCGTCCGTCTGTCACATCCCGTCGATTTAGCCAGTCTATTCGAGAAAAGGGTAGAGAATAAAGACTGATACGGGTTTATCTGGGACGATGTTCGTCTTTGAACCTTCCAAGCGAAATTTACGAGTTAGAAAAGAAAATTCTTTTGGAACGTCAACACCAGTACAGTGATTTTGAAGAAAGCTGGAGTAAAAGTTTTTATAACGGCAATTAAGCAGCATACAGATATCTAAAAATATACATACCATAATAAATACCAAACACTGCCAATATCATAAAAACGGTAAACACAAAGAATCCATAATACTCTCATTCATTTACTTAAACTTTATCAACACGTAGCTTACGTCAAAGGGGCTGCATTAAAGTGGATCAAATCGTATAAACGAGTGTTACTAAACGGTCTACGTCCATACACGTACTAACCAGTATCGCCATGTGCTTCACGTTACGAAGCCAACACGTCATATCTTACTGTATCTATGCCGATAAAATTTACGTAAAAACAAAGGCTTATGTCCCGTCTGTTGATACCAATATCATTACACTTTTATTTCTGTTTTTATGGCAGCCATTCCTTCGGTAAACACTGAATTGGATTGTTTTCAAATGTCAGTCAAAAATGTGCTGGCAGCTTCTCACTATAATTTAAATGTGACACAAATAGTGATCATTTATGATGGGTGGTCTATAGTAAGGCATTCTCTGCCTCCATCTCTTACTAGTCTTGTATCATTAAAGTTCATTTTTCCTTGTTGACATTTTTTCTGTAGAAGCATTAAAACCGGATTACTATTAAATTCGTAATGCATACAATAAAAAGTAGATACGAAAAGCAAATGTTTGCGCACCTCTGCTTAATCCTCTTTAAATATTTTTGCATAACAGTGTGAAAATTTACATGTGGAACGTTGACAGACGGTAAAATAATATAGTCTACATTATTCATAGCATTGAAATATTTGTTTAATGACAGTAACGTCCATTTGTCGAGTTTCCGAACAGCTTTTGCAGTACGTAAGCAAAATTTTTTGTTCATCCGGCGTTAACTGGAAACTGAAAAGCTTTCGTAGCCCAATTATTGGAGCGTTGACAGTTTTTTTTTTCGCGGAAACTCGTCGGTTCGCAACTTCGCTCTTCTGGGATTAAAGTTTCAGTTTTGTTGTTTTAAGTGCTCTGTAGTTTATAGTTTTTATCTATTTTTGGCAAAGGCTTCGTTTTTAAAGTAGTCAGTAATTACGTTAAAGATCTGTTCATTATTGACTCTATTCAAAACTGAGTCTAAGTCAAATATTGAATTTGATGCAACCTCATTAAAATTAACATCCGCATAAATCCATTAACTCTTTGTTTGAATACACCAGTCATTAGTATAATAAGTGGGTATTGTTTAGCATTATCGACAATTTATTATTTATTTCCTACTGACATATTTGCATCTTGTCTATCACGAACTTTTCAACCATCGATCTTAAAATATCTATTCTACTGACTTCGTATCTCCTTCAACGCCGATTATTCAGAATGCATTAATAGTTACTACGGTATGCTCACTAATCTATCAGTGTTGCAATCTTTTAAACAGATATGATATCACTATACTTACCTCTGAGTGGTCGGAACGTGTGTGGGCAACACTTGAAAACAGTTATAGCTACTATCATAACCTGTATGTCTAATGGATAAGCAAGTATATTATTCTCCACCAGACGCCCACAGTTCGTCATGAAAATGGCCTTCTAAAGCAGCCTGAATATTATCAACATTCCAACTATAATGATGATAAACGAGGCTTGCTTGAACTATTATAGAAACAATATCTGAATTCATATTAGTGCCTCTATTCAAATCCATCTTACTGACAAAAGCTCCATTTCAATCTCAATCTGAAATTCTATCTCAAAGCAAGTTTGTTAACGGTTCATTAGCGTGTTCGTTATAGCTATTAATGAGGCGATTGTTCTAAGCTGTAACTATATCCCTCACAAGGTAAATAAATGCTTAATCGAGTGGAAATATCGCGATAAATCCTTGAAAATCATGCGTAACTTTGTGTATAGCGTTAAATGTCACCATTATACGGGTTTTACACATGATGCATACACATGAGTTGTTCTATTTTTGTAGAAAATGTTTCGATTCGTTTAATTTCAAGAGATAACTTGAAATCAGTATTTGAATCGACTTCCATTCAATGGAATGACGTGACTCTGCGTTTCGATACTGAGCAAAATTAAAAATAGAAATCTATCACTGTTCTTCCAAAATAAAAATTCGCGAAGAGCGTAAGAAAAGTAATGAAAGTAGCATCAGATAAAATAGAAGATGGATGATGAAAGAATAATAATAAAGGTTTCAAAGGTAAACAAAATTTCTCGACTCAGCTTGAAAATATTACTTGTCATATGAATGATAAATCGGAAGAGATCAAAATCAATTCATCGTTATTGGATTGAATGGATAACTGATATGCAGAGTAACCTTCAACTCAACATAATATGGAAAATTTATTAACCAAATAATCTCTTGGTTTATTGTGTGATTTAGAGTATTCTTCAGGATAAATTTATTGTATCATTACTAAGTCTGTTAAGTCGTCGTCTTTACCATTTCGTTATCGCCGCTTAATTTCAGTTTCAGCCTAGTTCTCAGAAAGTTAATTTATTATTCTATCTTTCACTACTTTTAAATTCAAATTACTATATTATGCTTCAGTGTCTATTTAATTAGTAGCTACCTTTGAAGTTTATAATGTTATACGATTATTCATCGGGTCGCCTTTATCTTTTATTTCGTCATTTATAGTACCATTTATTTACTTAATGCTCAATATTAGTATTTATCTATCTGTCGTCTGTCACTATTGCTATTAAATGTTATATTTATCATATCTTTAATCCTAACCGATTTATATGCAATATTTTTTTATTATAGTCTTGCATTTTGTAATTGTTTGTATCTAACTTTATCTTAATCACAAATATTTTGTTGTTTTAAAACTACTCACGTGTAGTTTTATTGATGTTTTTTCATTGTAATTTTAGATATTTATTAATGACATACTCGAAAATACCTAGAATATTTCTATCTCGTTTGAAGATATTAAAGTGTTGACCTTTGGAATGCGACTGTTAATTTAATAAAACGTATATGGCTTTAAAGGTTGCAGTAAGTAATGCACTAAATTGGATCGATACAGCGTTAGCATGACTGACAATTCGCACGCTCATTAAGCTCCATAATTATCTATGACTCAGTCCGATTGTACAAATACGTTACTTTATGGATCATTACGCTTGATTAATATGGTATACAAATGTGTATTATGACTTAATCCTAAATCTTCAGTTTTAATATTATTCCCTTCTAGATAAACAGTAGCTTAGATAGAAACGTCTACGTCTAAGAGCACTTGCAAACCTCTTAGCCTTTAAACATATTCGATGGAAGAGATAAAAGCCGTCGCAGCCTCTATTTTTGCAACGTCATAGAACTTCTTATCCAGTAAGTGCTTGATGTACCTCTACTACACACATCACTTTATATTTGTTGGCTTTCTTCAAAAAAATCCATTTCTTTCTATCCTTCAGTAAAATTTGTTTGCAGACGAATTCAGTGAGTTTTTATCTATGACTCATTCGTTTCACGAAAAGAAATAACTTAAATCTAGCCTAGTCATAGTGACAATAAAAACGCCATAAAATATATGTTTATTTTGTGCTATCTCATTGATGGGTAAAGAGTAGAACTTTGGTCCTTCGATGACTAATTTTCTGATGAAATTCTTGTGTATATACTCATATTGTATATGCATTACCAGGTGCACACCTATGTTCGAGTCTATCTATTGCAACTCTTACTAGAATTAAGTCATTTCAAATGTAAATATCCACGATTTGCATGTACTGTCGTCGTAAACATTATTATTACTTTAATAGTAATGGGTTTTCTTCTATGTAGTAAAATTAATTTCCATAGTCTAACATGGCAGAGATATGTTTAGTTAGCTATTTTAATTTTGCTATTTACAATGTTTTGTTAGAATAAAAAATTACCTTTATTGGTGTTCTTAGTACTTTATCCTGTTAAAAATCATTAACTTTAGCTGTGTCACCGAGATTAATAAATCCTTTTTCAATTTTTAAATCTCCTCTATTTACGTGTCCCTAGACATGTAGTCTGTCTGTATTGTTATACACATCGTAAAACGTAAGTCTTATCTCGCACGAAATTGATAACAGTTGTAGTACATTTTATTTTAAACTTAATCTTGAAATGACTGTCTGTTTCAATTTCTTTATTAGTCACATGTAAATCTTTAGAATCATCGAAAACATATTTGTGTTCTTTTATCTTTGTGCAATATTCAGTATTCATCATCTAGTCATTTGATATAGACATCTTAATGATTTATATCGCCTAATCTTTTAGAGGATGAGTAACATCCGAACTTGTGGACCAGTAGTCATTTCCTTTTTAAGATTAGATCTTAAGTACATAGATGATGATGATGACGATCATGATGACATTCTCACTACCAAAGCTACATCTAACATCATCATTCCTATAATAAAATTCACAGACCAGTTTTACTTACATATTTGGTAAAATTCTTAGTGTCTAGTGAGCGTGATATTTGGGTTTTATGTAAAAGGTTACCGGTCAAAGTCCGCTGTCCTCACATGAATGAACGTTGTTTGGGTTCAAAGTTTGTAAATATTCGTGATAGAGACTAGTTAGAACATGTGTAGTGCAATAGGGTAATAAAAGGTACACCGACTTTATAAAAGCCTGGGACAGATCTAAAATACACACGAAACCCATTGCAAGGTACCGCTACGGTTGAAAATTAACAAAAAACATTGCTAATTCTTCCGGGATAAACGCATAATGAAGATAAATGAAACACGATACAAGTCTAAAAATAATTAATCCAATATCATTATTTTTTAATTAAGCCCTCGCACAAAATTTGGAACTTCATAAAATATCATTTTCCCTAAAACTTTTCCTTTGTCTCGGGCAATTTTTTGCTTTCACATCTCTGTTGGCATATTACATGAATATTTCACGTTTGGTTTGACTTGAATTATTGTTTTGTGTCACCAAGGCTTTCTGCCTGAGGGAACTTGCGAGAAAGGGTTACATTTCAACATATTTCAGGGAATTATGATGGCGCTTTGAAATGCCTTTGTTTGCCAGTTACTATATTGTTCTTTCTGTTTTTAATTTTATTATTATAGACCTTTTGATGATGTGATGTCCCTTTTGCTACTTGATTCTGTTAACAGTCCCATTAACTTGTATTCGACACTACATATCAATGTCTTTCATCGATAGACTTGAGGTCAACCTATGGCTGAATAGATGTTTTGAAATAGTGAAACGATTTAAAATAACAAACTAAAATAATTCACTATTCATATTTCGTGTTTTAAGTAAATAACAGTAACTACAGAACGTTAACACTATTTGAAACGTTTTTGCTATATTGTCACGGTCGGCCGTAGACACTAAATATTTCATTGAAATGTATTTAGAATTAATAGCTCCATTATATTTTTATTATACAGTCATTACAGCTCGTTTTGTGCTTAGATATATTTAAACACAAACATAAATAGGCCTATACAAATATTGCTGGCAGTTACTGAAGTCATTTTCTTTTAAAAGGCAGAAAATTACGTTGTTTCCAAGGTGTTTTAATAAGGCTTTTACTTTAAAAGCACCACTTTATGTCCCTAGTTTCAGACTGCTTATATTGTAAAACAAAATTGCTCCAAGAAAGTTACGACTAAGCTGGAAAGCCCTAGAAAATTCAAAGTTATTCTTAAAGTAAATGAACTCTGCACCTTTTGATGAATTTTTCCACCGTTGGAAAATTTCTATTTACGTGTTCAATCCTTGGTACTTAAAGGTCATATGCTAGTTCAACCTTTGTTTGTACACGTGGATCATTTTGCTTGTTTAAGGTGGATGCAGTTGGAAATATAGCATTATGTATGTTGCCAAACACTTGAAAATTACTGTGTTTAATTTCTGCCATTGAAGAATTTGGTTTCCATGGCCCAATTTTGTAAAGTTTCATCTAATCATTCTTGTTGTACGTATTAACAATCCTGTCAATGAAGAATTGAATAGTTCTAAGTATATGAACATTTCTACAATTAATATTACCAACACGAGTTTAGCATTATTTGATTTAATGTCTTTCACTTCTCCCACGATGATAAAAGAAAATATACTCCTAGCGAAGTCAGAGTTTACTGCGGTGTTAAAGTTTTACGATTGTCATCAAGTTGAGTAATACCTAGACTGTTTCGGTTTTCTGTTGTAGCTCCTATACTAACGGCTTTAGAATCTTCTAGAATGCCCTAGATAATTCTGTTATTTTTATACTTTCGTTTCTTTGTTTAAAGAATGCCAGCTGTCCTAATTGATGGGACATTTTTAATGAAACGTTGTTTTGTTTGACCTGATATTATCCGGCTGTTGCCTCTTCGATCTTGCCTCTTAAGTTAATACGAGTTACAGTTGAAATTAATTCATCTTTAGTTTCTACGTCATCGTGAAATTTATTTGTGTTCTTAAAAATATAAAGCATTACATCCACCTTGAGAGTCGTGACAAAGGTTGCATAATTCCAATGACATTCACATAGTAACCGTCGTAAAGGTCTAAATTGCTTAATGGTTAGATTAGGGCATTGGACTTTGGCCGTCCATTCAATCGTATCAAATATTCACCAGCTTCATCGAACAGGTGGTTCCATCTACCGCAACAAAGTGTAAACTCGCTTTGTATTTGTTTATTGTTAAAAGTGCCAGTTTCCTTACGATGTTTTCCTCCGTTCGGAATTGGTGATAAATCTAAATATAAACTGCGTGTACGTGTTTCATAGGGTTCTGGGCTTTGGAACGTGGCTTTTGTAGTTATTGCTGTCGCTTTAGAGAAAAATCTTTTATTCCAATGCTTTGTTAGCGGGAATTACTGTCGCTATGTGAAATGTATTTGGTTTCACGGACTTAGATCAAGGCTTGTGCAAAATTTAATACTTACATATATTGACTAAGCGCATTAATGTATTCTTTAATAGAACTAGCAGAAACTATAAGTCATTAAAATAGCAAAGCTGTTAATTTACTTTCATTCCTAGGAAAGTCTTAACATATACGTGTTGGTCTTAAGAAAGTTATTTAATATGACGAGTTGGCCTCTTAAGGACCAGAGGTATCTAAATCAACGACTTTTATAGGCCTATAACCAGTTGAATCGTTTCTACGTGCACCGTGTACCATCCTAAATGGTGTTTCAGCCGATATAAGGAAGGCCCTAGCAATATATTTGGCGTGAGCTTATAAGCTGTCCCGTATAAAGGTGCCTCCATTTGCGCCAGGGGTGAAAATTTACGGAAAGGCGTACCTATATTGCGACGTTGAAATGACTTTACCCAACATATTTCGGTGTATTTCTGTTGCGTATATCTTTTCCTTGGATGTCATTGCTTTTCATATAGGTAATACAATGTGACTGATGAAAAACTATAAAATGAGATTACAACAGAAGTCTCAGATGGTTCTAGTTTTATATTAGTCTGATAAAAAAAAGCTAAGACCTTGAAATCTGTTCATCTTATTTTGTTTCTTTGAACGAATTTCGACTCAATTTGTTCAAACTCACGTTTGAAACCCAAAATAGTTCCTTAATTTAGATTTTTTATTTATAAAACGTGTCAGCCGTATTTGACAGATTCCAAAGATCACAACCTTCATGAGTCACTGTTATCTTTAACCAGATGACTTTGCAATTTCTGAGTCATCGTCCAAATATCTGGCTTAAATTGGTTACAGGTTCAACTGAGATAACCTTTGCTTTTAGATTATCATGATGTCAGAGGTCAAATATATATTTTTATCAAATAAGAGAATCATTCATAGTAACAAAATCCACATTTTTTTCCATGGTATGGACATCTATGAGTCTATTATGTTCTTCGGACCATCGAATACTTTTCAGCTTGTTTTCATTTCGACTTACAGTTTGCTGTTTGGTTTCGACTAGACCGCACGTATCATGACTACTAGTAAGATAAATTTATTTTAGTCAACCTCAGTCCGCATAATACCAACTGTTGAAAAAATACAACTCGGTGTAATTAGAACACTATCATCACAATAATATTATAACCTTCATAGATCAACTCAAGCCAAGTCAGTCATCAATTACTGCCTAAGTATATACCTCACAGCTATTTACTCCACGTATATGGTTAAAATTGTATATAATAAACATCACATTACCACAAAAGGTGACGTAGTTGACAGCAAAACGAGCGAAATCACCACTCCTGTATGATTTATGAAAAGTTTTAATTAATTCGGAAAATGCTACTCATTATGCGAAACATGTGTTTTGTTTACGCGAACAATGACGTCACGGACAGTGTTCGTTCGAGCAACTAATTAGTGGCGAAATTAAAAAAGTATGAGCCTCCTCAATATTATGGTGTTTAAGAGTTTTCTTTTGTCTATTTTGTGGTGGTGATTATGAGTTAATTTTGGTTCCTTATTTACTCCTGAGACATTGTTTGAAATATGCTTGTATATATACTGTTGTGAACCAGTCTTAATAAATTTTGATCTACATGTAGATTCCACTAACGCTAACGACATTTCATTAGTATGTAATATTTTGTCTAAATTTTCTCTTTGTTAACCAACCAAATGATCATTAACCCTCAATTTAATGGGATAATGTAAACTTCAAAGCGAACAGAAACTTATCCCTTTAATCTTGTTAATTTCTTAACTCAAGTCTTTCAAACTTGTTAACAATAGATGTCACCCCAAGGTGTCATTTATTTAACCCCTTAACTGTTTAGCTATAATTGTTTTATGAATATACATGTCGAGGGTAACAAGTATTAGTTGGGTGAGGCACTCGTAAAGTTCCAGCTGCGTTATATGCCACAATGAATACATCTACAAGTTTTATCTGTCCAATATAACGTTTATTGTTTCTCGCCATTGGACGGATGGATCTTGTATCGTGTGCTCGTAAAAAAAGTAATTTGCGGTAACCTATCTTAGTATTATAGTAACAATGTGTGATGCGTAGTTTCCAAGTGGATGATACGGTTTGGCAGCGGTTTCGAAGTTTGGAGGCCAAAGTTTGTCATTGCCGATCCCGTTGCAGGCCGATCATGAATAATTGAATACTCTGGATCATTTGAGCTCTGTCTAAAGCCCATGTTCCAATTTAGAGGTCGTTCGCTGAGCTCTGAGGATCTAATAGATTTCCCAATTTAGTTTATTACTTACTGATCCTACAAGACGTGTTTTGATATAAATGCAAATCTTGTTCTTGGGTTTATCTTCTTTCAAAATATTTCTCGATAAATAAGTATACTACACTGTATGCGAAGTGATAGACGACTGACAAATCCAGGTTGTTACTCACATTAAAAAAGAAGTCAATGTCCTAAAATGTTGTTCTTATTGCCGGAAATACGGCTATTGGTATTTTTCTACTTTCAACAACACTGACTTCAATAGCTTCAAAAAATTCGTTTTTAAACAAAATAATATATGTATCTTCTTTACGTTTGGCGACGTTTTATAAGCGGTCGATTTGTTGTGACAGAATTCGTTCCAACGAATCCGAATCTGTTTTGGCACGTAGCTAACACATATTCGTAGGCCACTCAAACAGCGAAAAATCGTAAGAAAAAGACCTAAGAAAATACTCTGGCAGTGGCATTGATGGATGGTGTGACAGGAACATTTACTTGGGTCCAAACTGTGAATAAGTTACGAGGTTAAACGTGCGATACTTTAGCACTCTGCCGCAGTATAATGGTGCTCGGGCGTTTGTAATGGCCAGCCATTCGTCCGTCCCAAGTTCCCAAGATGTCGGTTGTCGCCGGCTCAGAAAGGTTGCCAAAACCCTCGTTTATTTGTGTGGGGTTTTCCATAGTAGTTCGTTTGGTACATTGGGTAATTGGGCAACGTACGAGATGCGTTTTAAATTGATTGTTGTTTTGTATAAGTATTGGCTTGCATTTGCAAGACGGTTGGGCGCTGTCATGATATTGTTGTCTTGGCAAAGTGCAATGTGATGTCATTATTTCTCACTTTCAGTTGCATTTAATTCTCTTGCATTCCGGGCATTATCACAATCATTATGTAAAATGATCGCATTTGGCTCCCACTAATAAAAATGCAATTGTTTGTATGAGTGTATTTTTATTTTAATGTTTGTTGGCATCTATTCCTCGTAACTATTTCTGTTTACAAAACGAATAAACTTTTCATTTTGTTGAATCAATAGAGTCACTTGCAGAGTTTGTTATTGTCTTAAACATAAATATTACTGTTTTCTTTTATCTACTAATTTAATCAATTCTATTTGTGTTCTCATAATTCTAATCAAGTCTGCTTGCGTATTCTGGATTAAATTCAGATATTTTCTAATTGTTATTGTTCATTGCACTGCCAACAACGCCAACACTTTTACACTTGTGTAATTATTGCATCTGTCTGTCTGATTGTAGCCAGATCATTAACGATAGAATTAATTACTTTATTTCTGCTTTGTCTCATGCTGTCTACTTAATGATTATCGTTACTCTCTCAATTGCTCTCTTGTCTCAATCAATTAGCTTATGCTTAACCTCTTCTTCGTCACCTTTCTTCCTTTAAACACCATCTTTACCTTCTGTATTATTTATAACTTTTCCTACATCCCTAAAATCAACACCATCTACTTACCAAGTAACAGATAAATGTAGCCTACCATTAATAATATCGAAAACAAACCAGAGTTCTTAGGAAATACAGCCAGCACCTACCATAAACATCTTCCCTAACAGTTCAACAAACATCAACGTATGGAAATACTCAGACTGACATAGAACTTAGTACAGTGATTCCCAACCTATGATCCATGGTCCGCTAGTGGCCTACAGAAGCCAAAATACCTTCTGAAGACCACTAGTTCTTAAACTATAAGACCTAGTTTAAATACTGAGTAGTAAAAGACTGAGTACCTCTCTTTGTCCTATAATACTGACAAAGTTCGAATTGAACTTATTGACAAACGAAAGAACTGAGAGGAGCAACTGGTTTCAATTATCGAAATGTCATCTTTTCCAAGTTCAATTGATGGTAATACTCTTAAAATAACCAAACTCATGAAGAAAAGATTGTAGTGTCTCCATAGAAATAGTGAATATTAATAAAAAAATGTGGTTCCTAACCAACAAGAACGATATAAAAGCGGTCCATGATAAAGAAAAGGTTGCAAGCTTCTGACTTAGTGCGTTCGTAAATTACGTAAGTGTAGTCTTGGGGTGAATGTGCTGAAACAAGGTAAATGTTCAGCGTTTCAGTGCTCACTTATTCATGATGTTTCAGGTTTAGTATGAGTTACTGGAAGATTCATATGGCTCGTTGTGGATTTTGCTTGCGGTACAACGGTAGCTTTTTATACTTGATGGATTGTAAAAGTAATGTGTGTTTTGGATAAGTAAATCTAATGTGTTTAGGCAGTAGAACTATAATTGTATAAAGCTAACATTTACACTTTCTTTTTCGTATTATATATTTTGAGAATGTCAATAGAGAAGATCTCAAAGTTTTGCTAACCAGACAGATCTCAAGAAAAGAAATGTAAAAATAAGCTGAGAGGTCACGGCCTCGAGTCTAGACACATTTCTAGACCATTATATTATTCTGTAAATGTAGGACAATGTATCGAATGTTCGAGATGGGAATCTATGTAAATAAACTTATTACAACTTGCCATGAAATTATATTATAGTTTTATTTAGAGATCACTATCTTCTTGAGTTCATGTTCAAGTTTTCGCTTAATGTGTTTCATTATATCTTTCGTGAGACATACCAAATTAATTATTATGTTATTGGCTTTCTCACGTAACTGTTTGAATAAAATAAAAAGAAAATCGTACTCAAGGACCGCGTTTCAAAGGGATAAAAAATCGTTACTGAAAAGAATAGGTCAATTTGAATGGTAAATCGCTTATATCTATCGTAAATATACCTATGCATCTAAGAGCCTATGTATCTAACAGCCAATGTATCTACGAGAAACTCTGGAATTAATTATAAGTTACACGAACTTGTATATTAATTAACTATCTTATAACATACATGTTATTAATAAAGCGGGGTTTATATGAAAATCTAGAGCAGTTTCTAACTCACGAAGCCTTAATGAGTCATCTTTATTCAGTAGTTATGAAACTCGTGGAGGTAAAATTTCATATTCGTCGCGTCCAACGTGTTTTTATTAAGCGTAGTATTATTTATGAAGTACATATATGAAGCTATTTTAGCTTATAATAAAGTTAAAATAATTTAGGTTCGTTTTTTGAACTAGCTCAAGACTGTCTCTCTTTTCTTTTTGTTTAAAAAATAAAGTATCGAGCCACTATCTCGCTTTGTGGTAAGCAGTAATATGGCCGACGATGGAGCAAGCTTTCTTCGTGATAAAGATTGTGTTCTTTATACACGAATTTTCGAACGAGTGAAATTGCTGAGACTTTCAACAAGTATAGCGTACATTTCATTCCACGTGTTTTAATTACTTATTAAAATCTATCCATTCAAAGATAACCAATAAAATTAAAGTGACTAATTAAATCTAACAGTCTTCCATTGTAGTGTAAAAAATATTTCTTGAACAATAGCTGATAAAACTGAAGATTTACGACCTGCCGATGTCTTCTTTTGTTAAGAAGTTTTCTAATTATACTTACAACCTAACTATAATTGACTTTTGCTGTATTTTTGTAACATTACATTTCTTTTTGAATGACATTGGCTTATGATGAGCTAATCAGTTGTACACTTTCGTCAATTAAGTCACCAATTCTATTTTACCAAAATACCATTCACTTAAGATATCGATGCCATAGTTATTATTGTACTTTATTTTCCAATCATGACTATCATAATTATTTTCACACACCCTTTTTCTGTAACAGTTTCAAGATTATATACATGAAATTCTTTATACAATATGCATATACAGAAATACATACACTCAATATCATCAATATAGTATCTATGTACTTCCCCAAGACATCGATGTCTTGGCTTTCATCATAACACAATTTCATTCCCTTTACCAGCACCTCGGCTAATGCATTTATCCTTGAGCACGGCACCACTTAAGGTTCTGACGTCCCCTGGATCTCTAATTGTGTTACTTGGTTCCATATTAAAAGCTTTCTTATGTATTCTAAGTAATTGTCCTATATTTTGGCTTGTTTTAAGTGTAGGATTAGAAATTGGTGCTACGAGACGTGGTTTTAGTGCGTAATGGTCCTTTTTATGTTCGTAATTGATTTTTGGTCCTAAATTTTTGCTGTGGTGTCTTAGACTAGACTATTGTATTTTTAAAGACAGTGACTTTTATCAAGATGGACAGACAACCTGAAAAAGGTCGTAGGAAACAGCTGGAAGCAGGTCGCTTCCAACCAGCCTATCTGGAAGTCATTGGGGGAGGTCTATGTTCAGCAGTGGACGTCTTGTGGCTGATATGATGATGATGATGAAGACTTTTATCAATATTGCACCATATTTGTCCTCTACTAGTCCTGTCTACCAAATATTT
The DNA here is from genome assembly GCF_023101765.2 of Spodoptera frugiperda. Classification (NCBI taxonomy): domain Eukaryota; kingdom Metazoa; phylum Arthropoda; class Insecta; order Lepidoptera; family Noctuidae; genus Spodoptera; species Spodoptera frugiperda. The sequence continues at coordinate 1,979,481 of NC_064212.1, forward strand.
TACGCCAAATTCCATAACAACGCGAAGAAATCCGTCTAATATTGTTATTACAAACCAATATCCAATCGTAAAGTTAATAATAATACTCATTATGAAACCATGAAGTTGATTTACAACGTATATCATCACACGCCATAGTCTTTCACCGTGTTAATTAGATTAATTAGTCGACCGCAACGATGTTACGGAACACCTGTGGTTGACACGTGCTACGGAAGATAATACGGATTGTGTTGCACTAGGACCATCTTTATAATCTCATGATGCTGTTGAGAAATGTATTTTATGTTTCAATGCTGAAAGTTGGTTTCAGATTGTGCTTGGAAGAGGTTATATTTATGTAGTATGTTTTTATGTTTGTACTGAATGAAATACTCTTTAAGTGAACTTATCATTTTGCTATTACTTTTCACATAGTCGCAACTTATTTGGGACATAATGTAACGTATAAGTTAGCCTATACCGGAGCTCCGGCTCGAAAAGCAGGAGTAGGAACAGGGTGTTTTTTGGCAATAAGAGTCAAATATCTTATGATACATTTTGCTCTAGAAATCAAGATATTCTCGCCCCTCTTCTTATGTCATGAATAATGATGTCTGTCTACATAATTTATCATTACTTCTAGACATGGTCATTAATATTCAAATTATTCAACGAAACTAAAGCACTAGACTCCATCTTATTCTTTTTTTCTACTTCTGTTCTCATTCAAATAGACCCTTTGACCTAAATGACTGGTAATAATTCTGAAACACAAAACGTAATGAAACATTCCATTTCAAATCCTAAACCTCTTTATTTAAAATCTAAATCGCCTGTAGCATTTATATCTCAATAAGCAATTGTACCGTTTGGGAGTGACTATTAATTATACGCGCGGTCGTTAGTCGAATGATTTACATTTATCCCACGTTTAAACCCATTTGTTTTAGCTTTTACAACTTAATCTGACTAATGTGAAATGTTGGAGTAGGATTCTATTATGATATCCAAAATGGAGGTGGTTGTGGAAAAATTTGATCATAATATTGTATGGTCATCGAAATTAAGTGTGTGTACCAAATATCAGATCGATCTGTCGTCATGGACGGGGTAAAGTTCCAATTACTAAATTTAACCCAAACAAACGGGGCATAAAGCCGTTTAGTAAATTAGATCTATTTTTTAAATTTTATATGGTTCTGTCTTCAGAACTTTTTCTACTTCATAGTCTCCAGACAGTCATCTACTGTCACAGGTCTCTGAATATTAAGCTACAAATCGATCCATATAATTGGAGATACAGAAAGTCTATTACAGTGTACACCACACCTTCCAATTTCCATTCCCAATACATAACTTGAATAAGATACATGTATACCATAAATTCAATGTATATGTCAGTTATTGGAAACCGATCCAACTCTCTAGGGCTCTCAAATATAGCAGGAGCGTCGATTGCAAATTGGACGTCTCACTCCAATTTGTCATGTACAAGTGCTAGTCTAGTGAGGGAGAAATCGCAGGACGTCCCGTGTCCCGTGTCCCGCGTCCCGCCAATTCCCGGTCTCTTGATAAAGTTAAGAGTATATGGGTCAGACATGGATAAATTGCTCACAGGAATTGGAGCGTTTGAGTTCGAAAAAATTGGTTTAGGTAAGGGTAAATGTGATTATTTTGTACTGATGCTGGATTATTTTTATATTTCTAGCTGTTACCTATATGGTTTGTGTTGTAACTCGGTACTGAACGTGAACGTGAATTAGTGCCATTAACTATGGCATAATTAATGTTAATTGTCATCTATCGCCTTACCACTGGTCGTGGGATTCCCGCATCTTCTTATTATTTTGCTATACTAAAATCTCTCATCGTTTCACCAATCAATTTTCATTATTATCCTCGCACCATTATTTTCCACACGGACTAAAACAAAAAAAAATTACGCCCAAAATTGTATTTATTAAACCGTACGTTCCCGGGAACAAACATCACTAGTTGAAACTGTTTTCACGATCCAATGGGATTGGTTCGCTGTCCGGAGTCCACAGCTCTATTTTATTTTCATTTTGCACTAACAGCTTGTGTTAATCGACTTCCATTGCTTGCGGTCTGTGACGCAGCAATTATAAAGTGACTATTTATGCTGAGATGTTTTTAAAAGGATTTCTTTTATTTACTTTTCTCCTACAAAGTAATGGACTGAAATGTATTGGACTATTAAATGCTTCGCTTATATAAATTGTCTCATACATTTTGTATCGAAAACAATTGCTAAGGACTGGTTAAGTAACCATTATATGATTAACATTATACTCAGAGGAGTACGGCGGTATGGGCTGAAAATTTAATCTATCTAATGCCATACCAAAATCGACCACAAATCTAAACTCCGTTACAAGTAATTCCAATTAAAAATGTATCGATGGGTACACTGAAATCAATAATCCAAAACCTAGTGTTCAACTTTTACAGTTGCGTGTCTTGTAAAGGTAATTAGGTATTACCTATTAAGGCTATAGTGATTAAGCTTCATTATGATCATAGACATACCTTCGACATATCACGAACGTTCCATGTTCAATTTGTGTTATTTTTAAGTCAGAAACTTTGGTCACATGAACATTTAGTAGTTGTAGTAATAGTTGAGGGAACAGAGAATAAAGTTCCTCAAGAAAAGGAGAATCGTCCGACCAGACGAGGTGATCATGTCTGGGGGAATTTCTGCTCAACAGTTGTTTGTTGGGATTTTCTATCTATGTTTATTCGCATGTAAACTTCATATGCGCAATGTAGGATTTTATCACGTCATCCTTTGATTTGCCCGTCAATTGTCTATGTGCGACTTCTGTCAGATGTCACTTGTCGTGTGTCGCTAAACCACACCCCCAAGACCAGAGGTCGATCCTGATGGGACAACTGTAAATATTTGAGATGAGCGGTGCCAGAGGCAGCGTAGAATGTACCTGGTCCCAGTGTTCCTCAGGACTGTGTGCAGATGTGCTGTGTCTAAACGACGAAGAACTAAATTAAAAACCAGAATCTATGACACCATTAATCACATTCGGCGACATTTTTACAATCTTTGCAGACTCATTCACAATGTGAACGTTATCTTTATGGTATTTGGAATCACCTGAGCTGAAAGTGTGTCATGACGAGGCGACAGGTCACTGACCGACTGACGGACTCGCTGACAACAATGTCACTAAATGTATCATTTTTGTACTCTGTAGTAGTATGATTGTAATTTGTGTTGTTTTTGTTTAATGGATAGTGATGGGGTTGGTATTGATTGTATACTGAATCATAATTATATGGGTATTATGTAGTTCAGTTTTTTTATTAAGGGACGATTTTATGGATAAAATTAATGAAATGTGATATTTGATGTAGATAATGATGAATGCAAGCAGTTTTGTTTATTTAATTATAACGCCCAGTTACTTCCCACTCCTCGGATTAGGTAGGTACCTGGCAGTGTCCAAAATAATCATGACACAATCAAACTAAGCTGTGCAGCTATAACTAAAGCCCATAACTGCTTTTAGATTCGTAACAACCAACCATTTGGCAACACGGCCAAAATACAACAGCGCGTATATTGTTCAACACTATACGTGAATTGCCCGTAGCACATAAATTATAGTAGACCGATAGTATTGGTACTACCGGTATTTTATTATTAACCCGAGTAAATTCAGAAAATAAATTATTTTATTCCGGTTTCATAGGACATTTTTACTCAAAATAGTATTTTTGTTTAATCTCTTGTAGGCTTTTCGGTTTGAAAATTTCGACCTGTACCATTAAGTTTATCGTTAAAATTTTCCTGAATGACGACGGAGATTCGATATGTTGGTTTATGGAACTTGGCACTTTTAAGTCGTAAAATGGCCAGAAAAATAGCTGAATAAATTTACTGTCTTCTGTTATTCTTGATTGAATAAAGATTAACGTTATGTATATGTTTGTCCACAGAGGAAGAATGCTACCACTGCATGGCGAGCTTGGTGGCGTCCAAGGAAAAGATGTTCATCACGCAAACGAAACTACTCAACGAAGTTACATGGAAGACTGTTATGCAGATCGCTAAGAAACATGCCGTAAGTTTAAATTTCAGATATTCCTGTTTTTGGTCAATCTTTAATAACTCTTGACATTTATGTTACTTATTTTAAACTACGCAACGGGATCATCAGACATATCTCATGGACTTAAGCCTACTTTTTTATGTTCTCCTTTTTCTTACCCTATTTTTATTGGACAACGTAACGTGTCTTCTTTTTCTTTCATTACTTAACGATCATCATCATATCATACATTACCTCTTTCTTTCGTAGGGTCGGTCACACAAACAGTCCATTTTAACACCCTATAGTAAGTTTCAAATACCTAGAGTCTACACATAACTTCTGTCTTCGCAAGTTTACCATTACCACTGTGACAGTGACATAGAAGTAATGTTGCCTACATAACTCCCGTCAAATGGGCATAAACGGACATGTTTTGACAAGAGTGATATGGTCTGTGTCTAGCTGATAATGCTAGGAGATGACGGCCCGTGTCTGCGAAGATGGCTACGCTTATATCATGTTTGGGTGTTATGTTGTCTTTCATGCTACGTTCTAGATGTGTTAAATATCTGTCTGGCTGACTTGAGGCGAAAATTCTGAATTTTGAGGTTCTCAGATCTTTGAGATTTTAGTTCTATGTTGTCTAGTGTTAAACTTTTCTTTCTTTGCATCATTTCGAAATTCTTTCTGTGAGCTCAGAAATCAAGTTCGGAACATTGATTTCGACTCCTGTTTCTCGAGATTAATAGTAATTTGTTTTGTTATTGCTTACTCCTGTAATGTGAGTATATTACTGACTAGCTTCTGCCAATGGTTTCACCCGTGGTTAAAAAGTATCCTATTACCAAAATCAGCTTATACCCAGTCTGTATTCCAAATTTCATCTAAATCCGTTCTGTAGTTTCAGCATGATTGATTAGTGTGATACATCCCAACCAAGATTTTCTACACTATTTTGAGAAATAAAATGCGCGTAATACCTACCCGATTGCCTAAGCAATGAGCCTGGTAAGATAAATCTTGCTGACTATTACAAAACTATCCCCAGTCACTGGGACTATTACTCCGGTCATCCTGATCCCCGTGTAATCAATGATGCGGCAATTTATCGCGTGACTGAACACCTGCCTGATCTACTAATGTGAGAAATTGACTCTTATTATAGGTTGCTAGGTATTTGTTTGTGTTTAGAAATAATATCTGCTTTTCATCGAAACGAAAATGTGAGGATAAATGGGCTCAGAGTACCTTTTTTTAAGGGGAGCAAATTATCCGGAGGCGAGAGGTGTCAGAATCTTTCTGACTGAAAACCACTTCGTTCCTTTTCCTGCTTTGCGAGCCGGAGCCCCGGTAAACCCGTTAGGTTGTCCGCAGTTCCGGATCAGACATCAACACGACTGAGCCCCATCTTTGGGGCTCAGAACACCTACGTCCAATGTATGACAATTATTTTATCTTGTCAAATTCTGAGCACTATCTATCCAATGCTAAACAGAATTTCAATTTAAACTTGTAGTAAAGAAAAGCCGTATGTGTGAACCGACGCGACGGTGATCAATTCCAAACCTCTTGGTCTCCTCTCTAGGTAATTGGAACTTGAAGATCAGTTTAAAAACAACGACTCGGGATAATTCTACTTCCCTAAGTTTCGTCCCGTTCATTTACTCCTAAATTATTTAAATTTAATATAGTTACATAAGTAAAGTTAATAGCCACATATAAATTAATTCAATTAGCTATGTATATTCAAGATAATTGCAGGGCGTTACTCCTTATACACAGTGTTATTACAAGCAAGCTGCTGTTGACACATTAAGATTGAGTATCTTGACCTACGTTGAGTTTATTGATTTATTATTATGTATTGCATAATGGTTATGTAATCAGGTTGTTTGTTTGAGAAAATAAAACATTTTATTATAATTGGTTAACTTAAAACTGTAATAACACCACGATTTTATAATAATTTTCGTGAGACATATTAAATTAATTATTATGTTATCGGCTTACTCACGTAACTGTTTGACGAGAAACTCGACTAGTTTCGAGCCATGCTAGAAGGCTCATATTTATGAGTAGCATTCCGCGACATACGACGCGGCGGTTGTTACGCTGCTACTTGGACAATATGAGCCTCTAGTATGGCTTGAAAGTAGTCGAGTTCCGACCGAGGCAGGAGAAGTCATAGGATCATTTTCGCCCCTTGGAAAAATGCCTTCAATCCACCCGCCTAATAATTTCCATAGAAATTACTTTCATATTAAACTTTAATAATAAAGTTAATAGAAAACTGTAAACATTTTATTTACGTATCGGAAAAGGGCGTTGCGTGCCAGTTTCGTTTGGCCACAGCTACAATCAAGTTCATAAATCTACCTTTTAAATTGTTACTTAAAGCCTTTACATACTTCACGTAACTGCGTAGTTACGGAGGAATAATGTCTACATTGTTTCGAAAAATAAATAAGGAAACTAATAAAATACTTGCGGATACTCTTGTACTTCGAATATGATGGAAATACATATGTCTACTGCAAGATTATATAATTATTATTAATTATTAATTCATATCGCTTATATTGTCTCCTAAATATTTTATTTGCTAAATCTGTATAACTCATTTAAGGCGTCAATTTATTGACAAGCTGGGAATTTTCCCTCTACAATATTGTGAGATCGCCTAAAAATGAGACCATATACTGCATTTTAATTCTGGCATCCCTCATGTTTCAACAAATAATTAGATATTTAACAACCAATTACTATAAACTCAAATTCCAGACAAAACTCACGATAATTATATCCGTCGGTCAACAAAACACAATCGTACCCACCTAAAGTTTACAACCCCTTACAAACACCATTGCGTGACGACTTCAGAAGTGGTGTTATCGACTGAACCACCATGGTATGGTACTGGGACACGCAACCAAGGGTTCCTTAAGTCATTCCCTTTGTTTAAACATGTAAATATTATAGCTTGGCCACATAAGTTCCACGTAACAACCCTTATAAGTATTTTGTTGCAACTTATGTCTATCGCCGTGTTGTTGTTATAGGGAAAGTAGAATATGTATTTGTCGCGACTTTCTTACTTACCTATTTAATAGAGACCAGGCAGCAGCGATCTCTATTATATATGATCTCTTTAAACTACGATCTCCAATTCACCTACTAAGCGTGGATATTATGGTAAATTTCTCTTTTGTATATGATGCTGTTGATGTATGTAATATTAATGTATGAGTGTCCAAATGCATCCTATGTAGTTGTATTTTTCTTATGTTAGAAATACACTCAATAAATTAACAGATGTTATTCAACCGATGTACGATTGTAAAATAACTACACCAACTCCTTTTTTCAGAGAATACTCGTAATGCCAATAAATCTTTACATTTGGTTTTTCCCTGAAAAAGTATCAAGTGATAAACAGACAGTACTCGGGTTTTTTGGCGTCTGATATGTTATAAAACGTTCTCTGATTGAAGATATGCCTATTGCCAAATATCCAGACTACGAGAAGTTCTGAGAAAACCCAAGAACTGAAAGCACCGTCGTCATCTCGTGCTCCACATGACCGTCGTCAAGATATTTGTAGCAATCTCCCTATAGATTAGTTACCCTGTAGTAGTCGTTACAGACATATAGCGACCAGATTGACGATATAATTAAAGGGCCAAATTAAAAGTACCTTTAACCGACGAGTATGCATGAAAAGACTGATGACTGTTGATGAAGCAAAAGAGGTGTGTAAGAATCGTAGCAATTGGCGTTCCATTGTCTCTGCCTACCCCCATGCGTGAGGTTATGTATGTAGTAGTCATTCTACATGCCTTCCTAAGACGACGTCTCTACAAGCACCGAGAGATCTTTGAACGTAGTTGCTACTTAAGAATAGTCAGCACGGGTCAAGAGTAGCTCTGCGCGTCACAAGTCCTCCGAAACGCGGTCACTTACCGCTGACAAACGCGAAAAGTTATTTCAAAGAGAATTATGTAAATCGAGTTCCTTGATTGATTCTGAATTTCTGTTAAAGGGACAAATCTTCCCTACTAACAAACCAGATTAATCAGAAATTAGAAAATATGATGTGTAATCTAAACATTACAATTTCGTAGTATTTCAATAAAAAGTGTCATCAAGTTTTATGGATTAGTAGTATAATTATTTTTATGACAATTCTCCAGTTTTGATAACCCATAAAAAATAAATGAATAACAATTTAATAATATAATAGTCAATAACACAAAATTAAAACGTACCATCCCATCACGACCCGCAAAACGACTTTATAATGTAATCGAATAATTATCGCGTCTATTTCGCGCATCACGTGTGATCAAACCGAGACGTGATCTAACAATAAACTATCGATAACGATATCACGAGCCACACCACTATTTATCGACTATGAATAATAAACATTGGGGGCAACGACCATCGAGGGAAAAATCGATCGTTCACTTGAACTTTAATCGATTTATTTCGATAAACGTAAATGTTAATAAGTCGATATTTGTGTCAGTGATTGCATCAGGGTTCTGACTTCTGACTCATTGCCCATAAATAGCCTGTGATGTTGTCATTGAGTGCAATCAACCCTATAGGTAAGGCAAGTTTTCTTCGTGCAACCAAATAGGGAGGTGCAACTTATCGATTTCCATATTTGTTTATCGATATCTAAACTGATATTCTATTGTACAAAATAGAAGTCAAGAAACTCAAATAATATTGTACTTGCGTATTTCATATTAAGGTATAATAAAAATATATTAAGGGCGAAGGAAATTGGAACGCGTATACATTTTCCACGAGGCGCGCGGCGTGGAAAATCCGCTGGGATTATTATTAAATTATCCTTTGTGCGTTAAATATGATTAGGATTGCTGTAACAATAACCAATGGCGATAATATTTATCACATTATCCTCGTTTCTGGCGTATTATTACATAATATTGTAGCTTAACTTTCTTTAATAAAATTATGGCCAATTTCTCGCTACATTTTCTTTTGTAAATAACTACTTATAAGGCTATAACATAACATACATAGGAATTCAAATTTGGATTGAGTTTCTTTTCCCAGGTAAACTTGACAAGATGATTAATTTTTTTCTTTTTAAACAAATGGACACATTTTTACCAGTCATCCTGTTAAACATAATATCTTTCGTTTCTTCTCCCAGCCATTTCTTGTTATACATTCTTCCACATCCATGAGAAGGCCCCACTACCGCCCAATCCTTCCAATCCCCTATTCCTGAACAACCCTTAAATTCCAAACCCCCAAAAGCCCAGCAACGCACTTACAACGCCTCTGATGTTTCGGGGGTCCATGGGCAGCGGCCATTGCTTACCATCAGATGATCCGCTAATCGTTTACCGACTTGACTTATACCATAAAAAAAAAAATACATTTTTATCTTTACCCCACCACCCTAAACGTAAAATACAGTTTCCGTACAGTGTTTGTGATTGTTTGCAGAAGTCGGCGGCGCAGCACCTGTCGCGGCTGTCTGGCGCGATCGGCCCTGAACGGATCTACGCTGACTGGCAGTGGTGGATCCTCGCCGCGCTGCCCTTCCCGCACCTCGTCAGGGTGCTCGACTGCTTCTTCCATGAGGGGATCAAGGTGAGAACTCCTGAAAGCTATCTGGGAGAGAAATGGTTTTTTGTTTTGTTCTTTACAGGTTTACTTAGAACCCTCAAGTGTTCTTGGACGTAGGTTCTCATTTATAAGACCAACAACGTACTTGAAATATTTTCGGTGTACATGGGTGGTGTTACTTAATATCATCAGATGATCTTTCAGCTCGTTTGTCCTAATCCCATAATAATCATTGTAGGTCTTAGCTAAGTATTATTCGATTAATCTTTGATATAGCACATAGCCTTTTTTGAGGGGGGAAATCATCCAATGACTTCTCCCGCCTGGGATAGACTCTAAAATATGTAATTAAAGGACACGACAATGAGCACACGCGAAAGTTTAAACGTTATTCGTTTAATACGCTTATTACTTGTTAATTTTCTGCTACCATTCTCATATTAGACTCGGAGACTTGGGATATATCCCATCCATGAAATAGAAAATGTTAATACATAGTAAACTCATTTACTAAGAAAGAATTGCTCCAGCACAATTTTAATAAGATTCCTTCTTAAAAGACGTTTCCTTCCGTAAACATTTCAAGTAATTAAAATAATGTAATTAAATTTATTTCTACGTGAGCACATTTAAATCTAAGAGGTTGTTTAATAAAGCATTTCTTCTGTAATCTGGGGGCACGGTAGTGCCCCCGCCAAGACGAGCCAAGCGAAGCGCAAGGGCACTACCTACCTTTTCTCGAAGCGCTTCGTCGTATTTTTGAACCTTCATAACTTGAGTTTGGGTTATACCAGATAAACAAAATTTTTAGGATATAATGTCAGTGGTAGACTTAATAAACCTCTAAAGTTTCAATTGCATAGCTCTTATACTTTAGATTTTATTGATATCTAAAATACCCCGATTTCGTCACTCACTCACTCACTCACTCACTGATGATCAACAAAATTCTTAAGGTACTTCCTGAAGTCCTAGAAAACTGAAATTTGGTATGTAAGCTAGTATTAGTACCCAAACAACAAAAAAATCCTAAAACTTGGAACTTTTACCCCCAACCCCTTAAACTAGGGGTGAAAGTTTGTTCGAGACTTCCGCAACTTTTGACGCTAGAGGTCTGAATGCGGCCGCGGAGGGGTAAAAATCTGAAATAGGGAAACTTAATTCCCTATTTCCTGCTTGAGATCTGAAAATTATACACAAGTACATAGAACACAAACTTTTCATCAAATCAAAACATTATCCTACCCATAAGTACTTAGATATGAATAATATTACTACACTTCACTTCGGTAAGTGTTTATATTAATCAACCTATACATACTTTTGAACATAAGCATCGTAAGTATAGTATGCGCCAACGCCCGCCGCCTGCCCCCTCGTCCCCGCGCAGTAGCTAAAAATAATCGGCCCGTCAGCGAGCGCGGCACCCGAACGCGGGCAGACGCGCGAGGGCAGACGTCGTTGACGGTTGTCTCGTTGAATGAAAAGTTTTCGGAATATTTCGGTGATTTAAAAGTTTGCTATCGCGGAGAAAAAAACCATTTGCCTAATATTTAATTGTTAGTAGTTTAGTAGGTAAAGGTTTAGATACTAGTGTTTTAATTTTCATTGATAAAAAGTATTAGGATTACGTTTCCAATTTTCTTATAAATTTAGTAGTTTAGTAGGTGAATTTGTCGCTCATTTTATCTTTCTATCATAAGCAACCTACAAAAAGAAATGAAATCCCACAAAAACATTTCATGTTAAATGTTGCCAAGACGAGACCATATAGCTCGCACTGTCAAAAAGTAATCAGATCCCGTGTAGAGCCAAGTTTCTAACCCTATACTTTTGAACTGGCGAGTTGGCCGCACGGAAAGAGTTTAGAAGATTGAATAGATTTTTAAGCTCAAGCCCATATGACGAATAGCAAAAAGTCCGTGCGGCCGACTCGCCAGTTCAAAAGTATAGGGTTAGAAACTTGGCTCTACACGGGATCTGATTACTTTTTGACAGTGCGAGCTATATGGTCTCGTCTTGGCAACATTTAACATGAAATGTTTTTGTGGGATCGCTTATTTCTGATTCGTTGAACTGAAAATGGTTTCGCCAAAGAGCAATTTGAGACGAAACGATGTACGCGCCGAGTTTTAATGTTTGCTTTTACTTGTGGAATAGGATTATGTTGTTTTTGGTGAGTTTAGGGTCGGAGCACCGAAGTTAGACGAGCAATGTTTAAGTGGGATAATCAGTGTTCCTTTGAAAATCACATTAATTTGAGTGAGAGAGGTGCATTTGTTCTATAGGAGACGTCTGGTTTAAATAAGTTTGAAAGACCTGATGGTAAGCAATCAGGTCACCCATAACACCAGAAGAGTTACAAATGCGCTATCGGTAACCTTTTTCATGCGACGAAACTAAACGAAAGTGTTGCTGTAATCGTTCCGCACGCCCCTCAAAGAGCCATCAGACCACCACAGATGGGCCCCCGTAAAACTGATGCCCGTTCCGGCGGTTTATTAGAGCTCCTATTTTCAATATCTCTGACAATTTAGCTCATAACCTAAATAAACCAGAATTCTATCTTCATCCACAGGTGTTCTACAGGGTGGCGCTAGCGATCCTCATCCTATTCAACAAGCATGCTTCGAACCAGAGCTCCGATTGGTACGCCGAGGCCACGAAGAATGGCGTCGACCACGCCATTGACAAGTTCTGCAGGAACATGCCCGCATCGCCCACTAAACTGCTCAGGACCGCCTTCAGTATAAGGGCGTTAAGGTATTATAGTCATAGTATTTTTAGTTTAAAAATGTCTTAAGTACTATTCGTTTGTCATTCTGTCTGTCAGTAAAGCCAGCTAGCTCTAACTAAACTCTTAAGTTAGTTATAAAATAATGAACTTTATAGTCTACTCTTACTTTTTATTTAAAAAAAACCTCCACCGCCATCGTCTGTCTTTTCCAAATTAACTCCAAAACTATTCAACGGATTTTTATACGGTTTTCATTAGTGGATCTGGATATAGATTACAGTGATTCATGCAGAATGTTAAGATTTGAGTAACGCGAGGGAAGTTGCTAGGTAGCTAATATTTTATTTCATCAACTGACATCAAGCAATGAAATTTCGAGAAAATCTGGCCTCAAAAATGTAATCCAAAACTTTATTCCACATCCCAACTAATGACGCTTTCATCAAATGAAATCTCACAAATAAAAACTTTACAATAACTCTCGTAAATTGCGAGGCATACAAATATTTAACTTCATATTCAACACAAATTGAATCGCGCCTAAATGAAATATATAAACATCACATAGAAGTAAAGTAATTTTACATACTTTATCAAGTTTTCTTACGAAGTTATGTTACTCGAAATTCGGTTCATTAGCGTCTAGTCTACGTGTGATACGAATGCATAATTAATTTCATCTCAATCAGCGTATGGAAATGAGATAAATCGCGAACGGTTGGGCCTTTATTACATTTTGTATGGTAATTAAGGGTTTTGTCTGATGTTCCTTTGTTAACATTATTTGAGGCTTGCTTTGTTCTCTGTTTTGTGGAATTTTAAGACGTTTATATCTTAAGTGGAGTAGGTAGTATTAGGTAGTGTATCATGTATGATTAGTAGCTATACATAAAAAAGGTAATATCTAATATAGGTTTTGATAGCTTCATGTTAAAGATAGCTAGTCAATTATATCTCTGTAGCTGGTAAAATTCTAAGAATTCAGACTCGTACTGAGAATTTTGGATATGGGCGCCTAGCTTCACTGACAGACAAACTGACGGACAATTCAATTTAATGTTTCAAAAGTGCCTAATTAAGGATTAAATGCCTATGCCTAGACTTTGGGAAAACTAAAATAATTGTAAGTAGTTTTCTTTGTGGTGTTAAACTCAAAATATCTCGGGTCGTTAGGCGCATTCAAAACCGCTTAATCAGGTAGAAAGATTTCTGTATATTTCAGCCAAATGAAGATTTAGGATAGAATTTTATTACAGGTGAAGGCTTTAGCTATAAATCTAGATGAGGCTTTCTGTAATAAAATGTGGCTGTACGTTTTATGTACGAATAATGTCTGTCGGAAAATACGAGTACATTTTTGTTCGTTAAATCTAGCCTTCTTTATTTGATGGTTTATTTTTTTGACGACCATCAGCGCTATAAAATAAAAACGTTGTATTTGTTTTATCTACTAACGTGGGTAACAAAAATATATTACAGATTACAATTTTTTATATAACTGACGGTGGCAGATTGATCATAATATCTCTAGGTAGATACTAAGGAATTGTCAGAAGAATCTATTAGCTGTTTTTTTTTCTTTGTACAGTATAAGATGTGACTAAAATGTCCATCTACTAATGATAATCTTCTACAGTTCACAGTACATATCCCGGGTGTTCATCAAGACAGAAATGACGCTCAAGTCCAAGCAGGTCATCACTGGCTCCCGCCTCGTCCGCTCCCGGTCATCAGACAACCTTCCCACCAGCCAATCACAAGTCAACATACAAATGATGTCACACACTCTTACAATCCGCGAAGTGAGTACTTTACCCTACTAGGACATATACAGTGACATTTACCCTACATTTTTTGACAGGTTTATAGGAAGCTTTACTTTACAATGCTTGGGAATGGTAAACGAAGAGAAATGAGGATTTATTATTATCTATATTCAAATATATTTAATAATATACTAATATCTTTATATGATATTATGTATTATATGTATTCTACTTTTATACAAGCCTTTTTATTACTATTATTATATACAGAAAAGGCTATATTTATTTATTGATTTGTAAATTCAATTGAAAAAAGGATTGATAGTACATTTTTTTGGAAATGAAATTCTAGTTTCTAGCCACGGTTAGGTATATGTTCTGCTTACGGGTAGCTATGATGCTAACAGTCACGATGGATCTACTCTAACTACACACTGCACATTCACAGATACAAAGAATATATTTGTATATCGGTTTATTTTACTTGGTTCGCAGAGAATGTCTGAGGAAACGTGCAAACAAATGGTATTGTACTACGACGAATTAGGCGTGGCTTTGGCTTTTATTTATCATTAAATCCATTCAATTGCAACCCTAACACTACTAACTATCAAATCGATTTGTTTGACAGATTCGATAGTCCAATCTAATATTTAAGATACATTGTTTCGTTTGTCGAACCACCGTTATGTTATGTTCGGTCTGTGTAGCCAAGATCTGTGAATGACATATTGTTGTGCCCCTCGATGTTTATCATAATCAAAATCGATTTTTTTAATTATCATTAGTCGAATATTTTGAAACGAATAAACGATTATCGAACATTCATACTATCATTCGCTTTGAATGTCTGATTTATTTGTTTCTCTCATTGTTTCAGTGTCTCTCTTCTATGTAAAATATTTTCTTTACAATTATTCTTATTATTGAACATAATTATGTATTATGTCAATGTGTTTGACAGTTGGCATGTGTGTGTTCGCAACTCCCTGGAGTTGGTACAGATGTATTATAAATACGAAATGCCATAACAAGTGGACATAGCTTGAGATATTAACAAAATGTTGAGAGAATATCGATAATAGTGATGTGAAGGCATGTAATCGATTGTTTTGTGTGAGTGCTAACTGTGTGTCGATTTTCCCGTTAGGGCTCACATTCGCCGGGCCCGCGCGCCCTATCGATGGGCGTATTCCCAATCCAAGCCATAAGGTCGCAGATTCTAGACCAGAGCGAAGTAAGATACAAGTATTAAGTCACCAAATATAAGTGTCGCCCCTATTTGAGAGCTTGCGACATTATATCGATGTTTAGATGCACCGCTTATCACTAGGTGTTTTATTTATTTTATCCTTTTGAAGCGATTATAGCTTCGAAAGTATCGACTTTAAAGTTAAGCTTGTTTTTAATTTTTGACTGTTTATTTTGCGTGTATGGTAAGTACGTAAGTGTAAGCTAGTGTGCATGACGGCTAATGTTGCGTCCGTTTGTTTTTATTTTTGTTGTACTACATGTTTATTTTGTACAGTGCCAATACAATAACTCTCTGTAATCAGAACTAATTACAAAAACCAACTTACACAACTACAGTACAACGAAAATATCGATAGAAAAAAACATCGATAACATTCAACCACTAGTCTACAACGCAGCGCACCAAACTACCCCAAACTTCAATAGATTTTCAACTCTTATCATAAACAAATACAGTTGAATCTCAATTTCCAAATTGGGGTAGCTTGATATGCTATTGGCAATACAAAGGTATCACTCGTGGTCGGTGTTCGCAGAGCCCACGATCAGCCCATCTGGCCCTGTGGTTCCCATTCCCTAACGCAGTATTCAAGGATCAACACCATCACGCATCAGATTTGAGACAGAAGGTTTGACAGGACATTACTGCTCACACCAATATAGTAAACATGGAGATAGTTGTCGTGGTGGCACTTTAACTTGTAGTTGTTATTTATTACGTTATTGTAGAAATGGGATGAAGATGGAAATTAATATTTGGTTCTAGTCTGTCTGGTATGTGGTGTTTAAATATTTGACATGGTGTAAATTATCGAAAAATAAATAAACTACGACTAGTTGGAAACTAAATAATGAAAAAACCCAATAATACTAAGTTTTAACGAGTTGGTTAGGGCAATGGCCATTTTGAAGTCTAGTTAAAATTCAGACGCAAACCTCCATGGGAAAAGTCCTGAAGAAAGATTATTTATGTTATCGAAATAAGAAAAATAAGTACTTCAATTTAAGAGTCAACGCAAACAACGTCACTTTTCACTATCAGTGACGTCATAATAACATTTCAAATCAACCTATAGTTTTAAGTTTCGACAAAAAGTGTCCAATATTTCCACCAATCTACCAGACGGACATAAAAAAAAACATATTTCAGTCATCTTCCCTATATATTATACCTAGCACTTGGTAGAACGGTCCTAAATTGGCTGGTTCCGTAGGTAGTTAGGCGTTGTTTTGTTGATTTTGATTTATTGAGCTATCACTACGTTTTATTGTCAGTCAGTCCGTGTGTAAGTGCTCATATCCTCTCATGCATATAGTGCCTGATCGTAGGATGGGATAGATTTGAGGAAAATTTTTAGTGACACTGTTTTAAGATACAGACAGTTTACTATAGTTTTATTTGTTCCTATTTAGTCTATGTTTCTAAATTAGTTTTTATATTATCCATACTGTCTTTAAATTATATTGTGGTCATATTTAGTTTAAATGATTTTAATTTAATGCATGCAACGTATTGCAATTAATAATTTTATAGTAGTCGTTAATCGTGGTACTTATTGTTTTCGTATTCAGTTTATTATACAATATTTTCCTCTTTCAATTACAAAACATAGAATTTTATTATTATATGTTTATTAGAAATAACTTTTATAGCTGTAAAGTTATTAAATAATAATCGTTTACGGCATTTTAGTCACAATAATTATGTTTCAATAAAAAATTCATAATTTAATATTCTATTACGCCTACGGAACCCCAGTTTTAGTGCATGCGACTATAAATTCCACAATATCACTGTATGTAGTTGCACCTATACTGTGCCTGACTATAGATACGTAAAATTAGGCTTTCCAATACATAGTATTACTTAGATATCCTATTACTTGTAGGTAACCTAGTTCATTATTTAGGAGGTATTTTAGTAGTAAACTACTGTTTAGGAATAGTTTATTATATTTTTTTAAATTGAGATTTGTAGTCTAGTATAATATTCATACATTTATCATCATTAGAATCCTTGTTATTATTTGCTGACGTCATAGATTTATAGATTAATACTATAAACCCTTAGGGCAATAGAAATATGTTTTTTTAAACATAGTTAAGGTAATTCTTTCTCCTTTTCTTTGATGTAGTAAGATATAGAAATTAATTCAATGTTTCTTTTTATTATTGTAGTGTAATGTCGAAATAATTTAATATGATTATCTTATTTTTTATAAAATCTCCAATTGCATGGATTTAGAACTTTCTTTGTGTTAGTATACAGGTTGATAGTTTTTCTTGAATTAGTTATACATGTTGTACAAATTATTATGACTAGTTTTTAACATTCAGCGGGTTAATTAAATTTCATATAAAATAGTTTTTGGCGTCTATTAAGGTTAGTAATATTTTAAACGGTAGGGACAGAATCAGCAGAGCAAACGGTAGTGAGTATAAGTTTCATTAGAATGTCTAGATGTGCCATAATCCAATAATATAGTTGTAGAAGTCTTTAATTTTAGATTAATTTCTCAAAACATTTAATCTCATGAATTGGTTATCTCTTTCTTTTGTATGAAAAGTGGAAAGAGATAGCGATAGCCAAAACATGGGTGCACTTTGGCAAGAGGTTTGTATGCTGCAAATAGAAGTATACTTTAATCATTTGATAATATGGTTGAAATTTCAATGTGGTAGAAATGTTTAGAAAACTAGGGTCTCTTATCATAATTGAAAATTCAACTCTATTAACCACTTTCTTAACGTATATTTCTGTTTGTACCATAAACATCTCTTACAAGGGCCAATATATATGTCGATTATTACTTGAAAATATATAGTTTTGTATCGTTAACATTGTATTATGCTTTCTCTCGATGTTGTGGAGTCGGCTCTTACTCGAGCTATTTGATTTTGTTGCATGAACTGTCATTTCATATGTATTTTGTATACGTCGATCATCAGTGATAGTGCAATACAGCAAAATGCTATTTTGTTTCGAAGTGCATAAGGTCGGAATTCGCTTGCAGTTTTGTTAATGGCGAATTTTTAAAATTTATTATTGTCAAAATGTCATTTAGTCTCTAGAGTTCTTGTGCTCATATATATTGATTTTCTGATGGAATAACATGAGAAAAATCAAAGGGTTTTAGTATATTGCACTATCACTAATAACAATAGTAGAACTGTATGTGTTTATATTGAAATACTCGCACTATAAGCACAGATCACTTGTACACGTTTACTAAAACTACACCACTAACTGTGACGTCATCGAGATGTTGCTAGACCTAAAAATTCTGTTATTAAACATATCATAATCAAATCTAAAAAAAAAACTACAAAGTGTGACCAATAAAATCCAAGTTGAATTTATAAAAAGTACATTTTCTACCTCTCAAATTAATTGGTCACCCCAAAGCGTGTTTGACATTATGAAACGTCAACGCGCCAATAACCACAGATAACCAAACATTGTACAAAAAAAAAACAAAATTTTAACCCAGTAAAAAGCAATCATCTTTACATAAAAAATTAAAACAATATAAGTACTAATATTATTTTAAATCGTTCCAGCTGTTCACGTTATGGTCGTGGTTGCCAGTTCGCATCACTATGTACCAACCAGTGTTGCTATATACGACCGAGGAGCACGGTTGCTCGTTAACCACCTTCTACGTGAGGGTGGAACACCATGAACCAACATTGCTCATGATCAAGACATGTAATAATGAGGTAAGTGCTTAAGTTATAATTATTAATTAATATATAATTATTTTATTTAACGGCTTACCCACCTAACTGTGAGATGAGGATACTCGACTAATTTCAAACCACACCAGGGGCTCATATTCAGGAGCAGCATGATGTGTTTTTTTTTTATTGTATTTAGACGGATTTTATTTAAAACGCACCCACGGTATAGGAAATTTGTATTATTTCCTATATTTTCCTTCCTTTATAGGTGCGATTACAAACGTATAATCAAGTATTATTACTACATAGTATAACACAAAGTCGCTTTCTCTGTCCCTATGTCCCTTTGCACCCATGTGAAGCTGAGGGTTACAGTAGTCAGGGGACAGTAGTCTAAATAATTTAAACATTATCAAACCTCAAATCAACGATTCAATTAACATGTAATCGTTATAATTGCAGGTATTCGGTGCGTATTGTTCGACGAGATGGTTCGAGCGCAACCAGAAGGACGAGCGCGGCAACCGACAGGCTTACTTCGGCACCGGAGAGACATTCCTCTTTAGGTAACATATTATTATATTCCTTAATATTTACTTTTAATGTGTAATATGCTGAGAATTTCGTAGGCAATCGATTTTTTTTTAATAAAACGTCCTGTATACGATGATACATATATTCATTTTATCATTAGAACTTGAGACGGGATATTTACTATTTTTATTTATACACTTGTGCAAGCACCATGATATATGAATAAATAATATGAATAAACTGAACAGTGCCGAAATATCGGAAACTCACACACATAAATACTTATAAACATGGTAAATATCCCGTCTTATGTACTAATGTTAGTGTCAGTGACCATGTCAGTTTAAAAACTTATATTAATTTTATATTAGGTATCTCTATGACAATGATTTATTTACTAATTTATTTTTATTTTACGGTTTTAAGGGTTTATTTAAATAAAGTATAAAGTAATATTTTTCTTATTAGCTATTATATTTCCCATCGCTTTTTTTATTAATTGTGCAATAGTGCTCTTCGGGTAAATGCTGGTAATATATAAATATATGTAGTGGTTATTTATGTATTGTATGTATGTTGTATACTACTAACTTAACCTAACACTATACTGTACTGTGTATGTATTTACCTATATAGATATATCCCATCAAAAACATCCTGTAAAAAACCCAAGTCTCGCAGCTCAGTCTTTCTACCGTCAAAAGTTGTGAGATCCATGTAATACCAAGTCCGTTAATCTATTTAGTGTCTACTTGAAGGACCTTCTGTCTTAAGTTATTACATAAGTTATTATCATGCCAATATTAAAAATATTTAACGTTTTAAACAAATAGATCGACTTGGACATCGCTTGATTTGATTATTAGTATGTATCACACTACACAGCACGACGGGCCAGCGACCAACAGGAACGAGAGTTTCAATCGCGTGAGGCGCGAGAGACTAAAGAATCTAATATAATATTGTAATATTCATTTTGTTTTCATGCGATGACGTAGTAGATGAAGTAGACACTAAATAGATTAACGGACTTGGTATTACATGGATCTCACAACTTTTGACGGTAGAAAGACTGAGCTGCGAGACTTGGGTTTTTTACAGGATGTTTTTGATGGGATCTCACTTCTTTTTGTTGTTGTTCAGTTTCATGGGCTAAACACACCCTTACCCACCCTATACCCCCTCCCTTGCCTCATATGGTAGGTACCTATCTACACCTATTAAATTTATAACCACCACCAACCACCAACTGCATAAATAACTTTGTAATCCCATATATTTATATGGGATTACAAAGTTATTGATGCAGTTGGTGTATTTGGAAAACTGGACCGAAATTACAAAATATTTAAGTTTTCCCATGATTAAGACACTAAACTCTATATGTATTCCAAATATGAAGCTTCTAAGTCTGCTAGAAGTGCCTTGGACTTTTGATGATCGGTGAGTCAGTGAGTGACAAAATTTAGAAACTTTAACAAGTTGTCATTCTTAAACTACTGGTTCAAATTGACTGAAATTTTAAATATTCCGTGTTTATACAATGCCGGATTAGTTACTGAAGATTCAGGTTTCTTGCTTTATCCACAACCGAATTATAGGGGGTCGAAAAAGGCCCGAATTGCTTCGAGAAAAGGATGGTACGGCCGTGCCGCTTTTTTTGCTCGACTTAGGGGCACTGCCGTGCCCCCAGATGTTTAAAATGAAAATAGAAAATCTAGAACTGTATAAAAATCCAATGAAAGGCCATCCAACATTTAAAATAAAGTTAATAAATTGCATGCACTTTCCTAAAATCTGTTTTAAAGCTATGTATTATTTAATGTACCTACCTATATGTAATTTTTATATAACAATGTCTTAGTTGTAATAGATATATGTATTCTAATAGAATGTACTGGGTGTATCTGTCTGTATCCGACTTTTAACAAGACCATAATACATGTCTCTACTCTCTGCGTAATTAATAATTCAAGCCCCAACAAATCTTTCATACATTAGTTATTGTTAACCACATACATTTTTAACTTTAAATAATCTTAAAACAAAGCATATTTTGACTTAGCAACATATAGTATCAATTCTTTAATTAACACACTAACTAATGTATCTGAACCGCCATATTAAAATACACCCGAAACAAACTAGTATACCATTATAAGAGCAAAGTATACGTAAATGTTTAACCCCAGTGCACACAATAAACCTGTACAGTCATAGCATGTTGCATCAACCCGTCGTTCGCTTACAGCCTTTATCCGGAGCGCGCAAAGTACCCCTGGGTGGGTTGTACAACGGGAGCCGATGGGAAGGGCGAGGAACGGGTCGCTCACGGCTCCGAACTCTTCATGGCAGCAGACTCGAAGATGATCACCATCGGCGGAGGGTCAGTTCTTATAAAAATCATATTAAAATTCCAGCTTGCATCCACTACGAGCAAAATACCCGTGGGTTGGGTGTCTAGAGGACAAGGTTGAGGGTCCAAGCGATCAGAAAGAGGCCAGGACTCCACACGCCAATTCTCTCTTCATGGCGGCTGATAATACCATGATTACGATCGGTGGAGGGTATGTCGAGTGAACGTGTGATCATTATTGTGACAATGACAATTGAGGGATGTCGTTTTTGCGTTTCCTAGATGGCGCTAGTGGAGTTTAAAGTCTTGTTCGTTTAATCGCTGTTTTCAAAGCTGGTTTGGCTTGTCATTTTAAAATAATGTAGAGACATTATTATCCACTGGCGGCAATTTTAAGTGCCCTTATTGCCCTATTGAATCATGCTTGTTTCCATAGTCTGGGTTCGACTCCCTCCACAAACTCCAGTTATCTCCAAGAGTGTATTATAGCCTTGAATATGTATCCTACTTGGACGTAAGTGTACCCCAAGTTTGAATGGTTCGATGTCCGCATGTTTTGTTTTATAGTTTTTTTTTTTTGTTACTCATAGATATTGTTTTTCCGTTTCGATGTTGTGTTACTTTTTATTATTTGTTAATTTTATCACGAACATTTTAATCTCTTTTAATCACGAACCCCAATATTGACTTGGGCTCCATCATTTACATGCACTGTGATAACTAAATCTGTTGGAATGTGTCTATAATATGGTCTTTGTGTTCGACAGTGACGGCCAAGCGATCTGGATGGACGAGAACATCAGGTTCGGCAAGACTGACCGCTGCTCGACCTTCAACAACCCGCCGCTGTGCCCGAGCGGGGACTTCGAGATCAGGGTCCTCGAGGTGTACGGCTTCTCGGGGGCGTAGGCCCTCCACTTGAATAATCTCGATATCACCATAGTTTCATATCCCCCGTGTGATAAATGTTGTGATCGCTTCACTCCGCTGGAGCGCTACGTACGAGTGCGTGCCGGTCGAGGTTATCAATAGATCCCCAGGGATTTCATCCGCCATTATCTCGCCAATCCTCACACTCTTCTGTTGACCTGTAGCGACAGTGCCGCGCACTGGGTACCCGGTACCCACCCTCACCATATTTCAGAGGAAATCCCCCTCGTAGCGATGTATTGATCACCCTTTGCCGATATAACAGACTGTGTAGATGTATTCCTAATATTTATTCTACAAGTTAATCTCGGTGTGGACCCCGTAGCTGTCCTTTTCTATTCAAAGCTGTCCGTTTAAGACAACGAAGACGGGGAATGTAGGTTGTTTAAATATTTACTCGTGTTTAGAATGTGTAAGTACAAAAATTTTGAATGTATCGTACCTACTCTTGATGGATTAAATAATACGCTTATTATGAAAGCAATATGTATCTGTGGGGCGCAGCCGTGCGGTGGGAACGTTCGGGGACTCGGGCGATGCGAACATTCCAGTGACTCGACTCATAACATCGTTCTCTCATTGCGACGACTCAGCCTAGTCGTACACGTACGAACTAATTCGGTCCAAGCAACAGTATTTCGGTATCGTATTGTATGTTCATTATTGCTTGTTAGGATTTATACTCGCTGAAATTTCGTCGTTGCTCACAAAAATGTACCAAAGAGTTTATCTTGTAATGAATTTATTTGTGACTCGATGCTTCGTCATAGAATCACGGCGATGTCGCACTACATACGAACAATACGTTCGAGACCACAGACGCTCAGCTAACTTGTAGCTTGCGAACAAATATAGTATATCAGTGCTAATCGCAAACAATTCTCGCTCCTATCACGAAGTTGGAAGGTTCATCTCTCACTGCCATCGTTCGCAGTCAAAATAGTATTATTTATTATGTATTTCAAAGGTGATGTGCCAAAATCGGACCATATAACGAATTGGCTTTACTATGAACTCCGGGTAAAAATCTGGATTAATTTCTTTTATACATAAAATTTATGTAAAAGTGATTTTACATTTATTGTATATGTTTATTAACGAAACGTAAGTGGATTAGTTTATTTTTGTTTTATCGAAAATATGTCGAAATTATTTTAGTTAATCCGTTTGAGTCCGTTTGTCGGAACGTGGTTGTTGTGTTAGTTAATTGATGTGCTACTAACAGTTAGTAGTAGTGCCGTTGATATTAAGTTTAATAGGTGTTTTACTAGGAAGGGGGGGTTGTTGCGGGGGTCAGTTTCGACAGACGGACGTCAAACTCTCGTTAAGCAATGCAGGCGACGTGTAGGTACAGTCGGGAACGATAGAAGCGTGCAAACATATCCCTCGCGGTACAAAGGGGTACAACCTGCGTTCGTGTCACCCGCGGCTTATTCCGCTACGGTTTATTTGTAAATATTATTTTCTGCAGTCTCCTAACTACCGGACCATGCTCGACCAACACTTTACAGTTTAATCGCCTCACGAGGCCCGGACGGATTGTTATGTAAAAATGTTCACATGTACCTGAGTAATGTGTTTATATATTATGTGAAGTTGTGAATGTCGTTAAGTATTGTAGCCCATACACAAATATTATATCGTTTGGTTAATATAGACATTCTAACTTTTTGAATATTTATAAGGTATTTGATTTAGAGGAGGTTAGTTTAATATAGGGATTTGGACGGCCCGGTACGTGGCCTGTTCAATTTAATACGCGAAGTTGCCTCTTGAGCATAGTACAGCTCTATAGTATTTAAGAATGAAGTAAAACTCAACATAACAATAATGAAATTATGGTTTCGATTAAACTGCAAGGGTGGTCCCTAACACGGCATGGTCGCTACTTAGTGGGCTGTGCGTAGCGATGGGTTTCGTCATGGTACTACATGCTATATGTTATTCAGAAGCCTAAGACTCGTTTTAAATTCAAATTATTTATGTAACTTATTGATTAGGTAACCTGTAACGTTTATATTGTATGTTATGAAGCGTCTCTCTGCGGCCGACGGACTCACGGTCACATGTTTTTGTTTTTATTTTATGAAGTTAAGGAGATCAAAGTGTTTGGCCGGTGCAGTCGAGGGCGGCGCGCACTGTTTGCGTGCGGCCCTCGAGTGCAGCGCGTCGATATATTTATGTTATGTACTAAGGTCGCCCGCACAGAGACGATACTCGCGATATGTTGCTGTTAGCCAATTGTCGTTGATCAGTGTAAAGTCTAGTCTTTATCCTGTTTTTATTATCTCTAACGATATAATATTATGTAAACTATATACAAATTGATATTTAAAAAAAAGTTCGTGCGTTTTTTGCCCCATTATGGGGCGCGTAGGCTCGTGGTTAGTTAGTATATAAGTACATTTAATATATGTAAATTTATTAATCTCCTTTTTCCTTTTCAGTATTGTGTTGTTTTTTTATGTGAGGAGCATATCATTGTGTGACATGTATGTGAGGCGTGGATGTAGTGAGCTTTGTTTTGTTACTATGTACTGTTACATTCGAATAGTTTAGCCCGCCGCGCACGCGACGGTCTCAAACTCGTTTATGGTAATGTAAATGTTGCTTCATAATGTGTAAAAAAATATATAATCCTATATACATGTTGTTGTTTTATTATATTACCTGTTTGACCTACTTGCCCTATTTGAGCTTGATAAAATTGTAGGTGTTCTATTTTTATCAGTCAATCAATGTTATTGAATTATAGAAGAATAAATTATTCTGAAGTAAATTACACTCTGGTTAGCAAACATTTCAGTAATATTCATAACTTTGTTTAGAATAAGATAAGACTATTATCAAATGATGGAAATAAAACAGATTATCAAATAAAAAACAATTTTATTACATTATCAACACTAGTCCTTTGGACGAGTTCTATAATTGGTTACTCTTTGAGACATGTTAGTTTCTAGAGGTTCGTCATTCACCCAACTTGCAACCTCTTCATAAATAGTCTCAACAACTTCAAACACTTTATAGAAATTATCTTCAGTGATATTCGCTAAATAATAACACATTAACATTGCCAAAGGATTCCTCACTTTTGCTATGAAATCTTTTAACTCCTCCTTGTCATTTTCCTCAAAAGATGAGCCATCCTTATCAGTCTTCATGATAGATGATGTTGCATTCCACATATTGTAAGTTGGCTCAAAGTAATTCTCAGGTGACCCAGTTATTTTTAATGCATCTACAATTGTGTTTGTTGACACTAAAATATCAATTAAATCTGAATCAATTTCTTTGTTAACTATCAATTTCTCTTCGTAATATCTGAGTATTATATTTATAAGTGTTGTAACATTGTCTTTACTACTCTCATACATTTCTAATGAGTTTTCAAACCCAACAAAGTTCAGTACTATCTGGAGACTTACAATTTGAACTCTTTCCAACTTGCTCTTAGAGCATGTTGCTTTCCTATTCACTGTAATTTCAGTGAAGGCTGCTGTCAGACAGTCTAAGGCCTCTTCTACTACAAAGTGTGAATAGAATTTTGTGCGAAACTTTTCAGTATTACAATATGAACACAAGGTGTTTAAATTTTCTAAGGCTGTGACCAATAAGTCTTTGTGTGATGAATTCTTTAGAATAAAGTATAAAGCGGAAGAATACTCGACAGTTGCGAACAAATTCATCCAAGTCTCGATCTCCTCGTCGTTCGCTAAAAACAAACAACTGCTCACTAACCTAAGCAACTGAACTAACACTAAACTGTCGTCTGTATTTATATAACACATTAGAATAGCTAACAAATCGTCCATCTTCATCAAAACATTCACAACTTCCTTCTGGCAGCACATATTTCCAATAATACCGATAAAAATTTCAACAATTCTTGAGGTTTCAATAACGGGTAGAGCGAAATTGATAAGTTTCAAAACTTCGTGTTTCTGCAGAAATAACACAACGTCCTTCTCTGTAGTCATGTCCCACAGTATGCAGATATCATCTTCAAATGATTTTTCCTTTATATCTTCTTTTAGAGTATCCAAATTAGCGAGTTTAAGTAAAATTTTTAGAACAAAACGCTCGCTGTATGCGGTGTCGCCAATGACATCGCCGGCGACTTGATTCTGAGTTTCAGCATCTTCCATTTGTTCTGCCTTCATTTTATATACAACTTACAATATTATTTACAATTTTAATTTTATTTATAACTAAATAAATACTTTACATTACAATATAAAATTCTAAATAATAGTCCGTCACAGTGTCTCACACGTTTGACAGAACCGGTCATTGCCCTCGTTGAATGAACTACATAGAAACAGCGAATGAAGAACTTCTTATCAGACAGCTTTTCTGAAGTTAGTTACAAATATTATTAGTAATCATGTGAACTGAGTTTTTGCAACCGTCTCAATTGCGGATTATGAATATGTCAGGGTTGAGAGACCTCTAACCGACACTATTGCGAGGTTCCGGTCTTATGCGTATCAATTGAAAAATTACTGTCATTACTTTCAATCAAGCCAAACCACAATCCAACCTGGGTTTGGTTGGTTATGATGCAGTAAGGCGGGGTTCGTTTTTCGACCTCTCTAAGCTGACCTACTTATGTTCATCATGTCTTATTTAGGTCACACAAAATGATTTGCTTTATTTTATTCATGTTTTTATATTAATTACTACATTAGATGACAAGACAAAGTCGTCACAATTCAAATTCTCGTTTCAAAAATAATAAACATAAATTATAACTTTTGGTTTTATAAAGTATTAAACTTAACGTAAAATTAAATATTTCTGTAATACAATCTTATCTGCCCACAGCTTACTAAAGGTATAAGTAAATCACCTAAATATTTGATCTCTGCGATCAACATTTGAACTTTATTCAGCTTAAGACAGATTATAATGGTGATTTTTTATCGTAAGTTTTGAATTTCTGTACACAGATTACCTATTTACATAAAAATACCAATTCCATGTTTCACATAAACAAAAAATAGTACATATTGTATAATAAAGTATTAAAAAAAACACTAATTAATTGACTTAATTTGTCTTTTTGCCACAATAAAGTTACAAATACAAGAAAATTAATAATAATGACACATACACACACACACATATACATCAGAAAGTTTAAGGCTGTTTTTACAATAAGTGTATCAAATAATTTTTTTTTTCTTCTGGACAGGTTCTTAAATTCGATTAAACAATGAAAAAAGTCAACAAAAATAATGGCTCAGCGCTAACATAATTATTGTCGGCACTGACTCGTGCACGGCCAGATGGCAAACATCCTTAAAAATCTATAAGATTTTTAAAAAGGTTTGATTTGGCTGTTAATAATAAATTAGTAGGTAAATACTTACTATGGAAGGTATCTATTTATTTTGAGAATAGGCCATTTGACAAAATTCCATTAACATGAGTTATTTTTAAATTGATTAAAAATTGGACGTAAACATTCGAATTTAACAATAATATTTTGAATAACCCGCAAAACGGCTTCTTCGTGCAAGATAGCGCCCCGCACAAGCAAGTGAGGTCACTATCAATAAGTAACCAACATCAAGTTTTCTGGTCGATAAACGTACCATACTGCGATTTAAAAACAAATAATATGTAATTGGTTTTTGTATAAATAATGCCTTTCAAACAGTTTCTGAATAAAATAAACACCAAAACCGTAATAAGATTATTACAAGAAACATGCAGGTTACGTCACAATCGATTCACCAAACTTGACCGTTTTGTATCCCTGGTTGGGGTATAAAGATTTAAGATAAGTTTTTTTTTAAATAAACCATTATAAATACATATATAAATTTGTTTTACTCAATAACGCTTTTTAAAGTCATAATTTACGTATGTAGCTTTTAATAATACTTTATTTTTCATACTGTCAAATAGCCTATTGTGCAAGTTATTGAGTATTAAAATATATTTTACTGTCGCTTTGGTCCAAATAGTAGTCGCGAGCGCTACAGCTGAGCACAAAGATCTTATAAAATATTTGTAATTCAAAAAAATGTGCCTATCATACTCAATTTATTTTTTACATTATTAATACTTTACGAATATCTAAAACCACTTTTCTCCATTTTTCTATTTTTTCCCACTTCTTGAAGCGTAAAAATTGCTTTTGAGACATTTTTCAAATACTTTTTTTGTTCTTTTCCAGATAAAACATTGAATATTAATTCTGCGTTACCAATTCTAAATTTTTTGTCTTCCATTTTCTTGATTACAATTCTGGCTTCATAAGGATAATTGAGCCGAATCCATCCCTCAGGATCACCTTGTTGATAGTCCAAAAATTCAATGGTTGCACCTGAAAAGAAATAGTTTATGATCAAATTCTAGCAATATATTATATAAATAAATTATGTGACTAATACTTGAACTAAAATTGTTTTTAAAAAGTCTATACATAATTAGTTCTTGAATGAAATAATAAAAAAATAACATAAAAATCCAGGTGTTTTAGGACATTCTTTCATAAAAATGTAAAATAAATAGTGTAGAACTAATATTAAAGTGGACTAACAAATAAAATGGAATACCTAGTTCCAGCAGTGCTATATATAGATCTTCCCTGCTCAAGTCTTCTGGGGCTCCGGTAAAGTGTAAAACTGTTCCATAAGAAAATTCACGCTTCCCATGGGAATAAAATTTAATATAATCGCGGCACTCCATTAGTAAGTAATCTTCATAGTAATCCCTGCCTCGCATCCTGCGACACTTGCACATACCTTCTTCACCACACTCCACCTAAAATATAGAAAAAATAATCATTTGTTAGATCAAACATCAATCAAAACAAATCTTAATTTATCTGTGTCCCCTTGTGACTGGTGAATCAGCAATCTTTGAATGTGTGAGAAATTATTTATGAAAGGAGAACAATAAAATGAATGATTTGTGGTAGGATTATGTCTGTTATAGGAGAATAGTTAAAAAAAGATTATCTTAACTATTCAGGATAAGGGCAACAAAAAGATTATATTGAAGCCAATAACACAGACAAATTACTAGTTTATCATCATAAAAATTAGAATCTTATGATGCAATCTCCCGTCTGTGATCCATGATGTCTAGATTTTACTAATGAAATCTAGAAAGGGTTAAATCATCCCTGAATACAAAACATTTTTTACCAGCCACATAAAGTAAATATTCATTTACATATTTGTTAACGGTTTCATCGGAGTCGTAACCATCCATTTCAGGGTTTGTATCGATTACTAAACCATCAGGTGAAAAGCATCCTTCTCGTTTCTTTTTTCTTTTTAGAACTGGAGCGAAGGCGAGTGAGTTCAATTCTTCAGGTTCCAGTGGAATGTGATGGATACAGATAGGTTCATGTACTGTTCTAAGTTTCTTTAATTCTTTCACTTCTTTTGTTTTCTTAGCCCTTTTCTTTTTTTCATCTTTTTCTTTGTCTTTTTCTTCAGGGTTCGCACTTGGGCTATTGTTTATGAATTCCTGTATTTCTATTTCACCAGGCCATTCGGTAATTTTTAAATCATCAAAGCTTGTAATTATTTGATTTTCAGGATATATTTCTGGAGTTTTAGGCCTCGTTTTGTACTCAATATTATTGTTATTCTCATTCTGCAATTCGGCAGAATATTCGTGGACGTTAGTTTGGTGATACATGTTGTTATCCCACATGTCGTACATTTTTATACGTTTGCACAACCAGAACAGACTTATTTTTCTTAAATTTTATTATTGTGATACCACCACTGATATAAATAATACACTGTTTCCGAAAAATCAATAACAAAAACAAACACCTCGATTCTACATCTCGATTTATCAGTTATCCGTCAAAATGAATGAATGAAATTATTAGTACTGCCGACTGAGCATTTACAGAGCTGGTTACTTTAAAGAAGAAGATTAAAAGCTTTTGTCAAATAATATTTTTATAATTACCGTATGATTTGTTATTTAAAATCTAAAGATCATGCCATATTTTGTAGCCCGATAGTATAATTCATAGGTGTCTTGAAAATAAAAATACCTTTTGTTTTACCATTCAATTTTGCTGATTTGTTGACTGGTGGAATAATGAGAAGGGCGACTGCCAAACAAGGGTTTGATGTTCGGGTAGGGCTAAGAAACAACTAAAAACTTGTGTCGATTACGTCGCCAGTAAGGTACAAAGTTAGCGTACTCCAGTATAGTAGGGGTTGACCAAAATGCGGGTTTTGTGAACGGCGAGCAAGTGTAGCTCTCCCTTCGTCCAGAAGCAGACCAGCTTCAGACTATCATAGATGGGGCCCAGTGGGGCTGATGCCCGATCCGGAGCTGCGGACTTCCTAACGGGGTCACGGGGTTTTTAAACAGTGTCTGACTCTCCTTCTCGCCTCACTCAAGACTAGAAGTCATTGGATGATTTTCCCCTATCATAATTATTGATTTTCGGTTTTGAACTCCTGTGTGTAAATGGTAATCAAAGACTACTACAGTTACTGACTTGTAGTATGATAATCTTGCCAAGTTGCCCTCATTTGGGATTCTGAAACTGACAAGAACTATAGTAGTACTTTTGACGCGTGTGCTATATATGCGTGACGTGTGTTCTTACTACTTATTCAGAAAACAAAAGGAAGAAATGTGTTAATGTTATACTTACATATTACATTTTCATGTACTTCGCGTGTATCCCTCGTCAGCAGGCATTTGGGAAGTACATAGTACTGGGTTCCTGACTCACTACAGTTGTATCAGGGAAATGGATCAAAATAAAAAGGCAGCAAATATAATCCTTACAAGATAAATTTTAATAGTAAATATTTATGGAACAAATCAAAAACTAGGATAACACCGTTTCGGATCGTTAACAAACATTATAATTCTTGTAATCAAGTTTATCTTATACTTAAAAGCAATTATGAAAGTCTATGGTTAGCATAGAGTCCCCTCTACAGCAGCGATATCTGTAACTAACTGTCGTTTGCTTTGATTTTTCTAGGGGGCCCATCATCGTTGTCATTTCGCCTTTTCTTGCCATGGTATTTGTTTCCGCCCTTTCTGCCCTTATTACTCTTGAAGTTTTTCATATTTTTTCGCCTTTTAGCCATTTCTTCTACTGTTTTCTGTAAATATGTTGTTTCTTCTTCACCTTCGAGAACTTTGAATTCAACGTCGGCTTCAGCAATCTTCATCTTATTCTCAGTCATTTTCTCAGCGACAACCTTGGCAGTGTTTTCCTTTGTAAGGCGCACCCAACCCTCTTTGTCACCAACTTTGAAGTCAATGTATGCAATGTCTGCTCCTGTTGACAGTAAAGTAATAATCATGTTAATATTTTCACAAATCTAATGTGACATATTATTAATAAATTAAAATGAGACTAGAGAGCATCTTGTTTAACAGATATGTAACTTTTTAGTATAAGTTGTAGGCAAATTACGGTACGCGAGCGTCCTTCGACAAGATGTGGGAATAGATGGTTATTTTAATTATTATGTTTACGGCTTACTGTTTAACACCGAACTTGTCTAGTTTTAAGCCATGCTAAGGCTCATATTCATGAGTGGCATTCCGCGACAATCGCCGCACCTGAGTCTGAGTCAGGCTCCTCGTCAAACAGTTACGCGATTAAGCCAAAACATAATAGTTAATTTAGTATGTCTCAGGAAAGTTATAATAAAAGTAAAATTTTTGGTCCGCATAGTAGAAAAGAACCAATTAGGTAGGTAATAGGCTAAGCACTTCGTGTTTTGCTGATCATATGACATTAGTTATTTTTTTGTGGTGGTCACCAACAACCACAGGTTAACACTAAACTATGATGCTTATAAACCAGTGAGAGTACTATGAAACGCTGCTTACCAAGAGTTGAGAGTGCCTCTTTGATGTCCTCCCTCTTCATCTGATCTGTGCCACCACTGAAGTATAATACTGTTCCTGTTGGTAGCTTCAATTCTTCTTTTTCCACCTGAGGACGAAATATAAAATATTATTATACTGTGGTGTTTAATTTAAGTAATAATAGTCTTCAGTCTGCTTAGTTTGTGTTATAGTTGTGGTTGCAAACAACTTGACTTGCGTAAGTAAAATATTTGGTTTTATTTTATTTTAAAACATTATCCCACATTTGAGGTTTCCGAAAATTTACACATTTTTTATTAATCGACTTAAAAAAATTGAGGTTCTCAGTTTGACCTGTATGTATGTTTGATCATGATTGTCTTGCGTCTGGATGAACCGATTTTGATGCGGTTTTAAGCATAGTATTTTACAGACTTAGATTTTAGAAATAGGATCCAGCATATTCATACTATTAAGAATTTTGATATAGAGAAACAGGCCTAGCATTGTCTAACTATCTAATGAAAGTTATTTTAAACTGCATTTATTAATAGTTTTTAGGAATGGTTGATGCCTGTGACAACTCATTAGCAAGACAGATAGTCTTTTCTACATAATAGAGTATTTATAAATAACTTACATGATGATGTTCCTTGTCCTTATTCTTTTTGTTATCTTTCTGTTCCTTCTTGTTGGCATATTCTTCTTGTTTCTGTGCTATGTAGTCTTCTTGCCAGTGGATAAGCAGTTCTGTGCCCTGGTACTCATGAGGTTTAGACTCCATGAATTTTTCAGCCTGAAATTAGTGGTAACTTGTTAAATATCGGTAAATTGAACACTTATAAGAGGTTTACTTGAAAGATATGTTATCTATAAAGTAGATTTAGGCCAAAGTTAAGTAAAATGAAGGTTTCCAATTAAATTGAAGTCTAGACGGGTAATAAAAAGACATGTTTTAGTAAATATAAAACTACAATACTACTTATTTTAATTTTATTAACTACAGAGTTTAAAATCTTAAGTGTTTATCAGTCCATGCTTTACAAGTACAGCAAGCATATAGTCATTATACAAGCATCTTAACATTAAAATAATAACTATTAAGCGACACACTACATTTACTCAAAAAAAATCACAATTTACTAATGTGTCTCTCCATTCATGTATGTAAGTCTGTGTTTTTTTAGTAAATTTATTATAACTTTAATTCAAAGACAAAGAAATTAAATGCAGATAAAACATACCTGTTCCCTAGTCTTGAAGGTAAGGAATATGGATCCCTTGAACAGCCTCTTCTTAGTGGATCTTTCTTGGTACTTCCTCATGATAATATTCTCAACCTGTTCATACTGCCTGAAGTGTTTCAACAAGTCATCTAGGGTCGACTCTTTGGGGAACCCTTTAGCGTAAATAGTCCTGCTACTTAACTCCTTTCTGCGTTCCTCGTTCATCTCCGGAATGGGCACTTCAGGGCTGCGTCTGACTTTCTTTTTGTCTTCAGAGACCTGTAATGTGGAGATATAATGTTTAAATGATGGTTTAACTTTATGAAGGAACAATTTATATGAGAACACATATTCGGGTAGTTGATAAAATCATTAAAAATACATTAATTATTGATAACATGGGTTTGAAGATTCTTTTTTTAATGGATACAAATTAGAATTGAATTAGATTGACAAAATTTATAGGATTGTCTCCTATCCATAGATTAAACTGTTCCATAAATAAACTGCTTATTATCAACAATGAATATTGTAACAATATGTTATATGCAATAAAATTATTAAAAAATTACCTCAAGTAATCCATTGGTAGATTTCAGCAAGGCTTTGGCAATGATTTCAGTATCTTTAGTGAGCTTGGCAAGTCGGTTGAACCTGGTGAGGATGTCCAGTGGAACCCATCCATCATCGATCTGGACTTGTTCTCGGAGGAATTTATCTCGTGGAAGGTTCAAATCTCCTGTAAATATAGAGATGAAAATTGTAAAGGGGAGTTTTGAAGTTTGTTTTGTTAGTATTATTGATAGCTGAAGTTAAATCATGATGATCATTAGTTTAACTGTCTCCCCGCTGAGATTTCTAAACAGAGCCTGGAGCCAAATGCCACTTAATGCTTGTCTTCAAATGGAGTAGAAAACTAAATTATATGGTATTAACATAAATATTGACACTTATCAGTAAACAAGCGCTGAAGTATTATGGCTATATGCTTAGAGAAGGAATGTGCATTGTAATGCTTGCTCAAGACGGAGACAGACGGAGTGGCAATATGAAATATATGATTTTTAATTACATTTAAGTAAGAATTCTAAATATTGTTTTAGGGTGCTGTATTAATAAATTAATGCTTAAAAAGTAGAATTGCAACATGATGAAACACAATAAAATATAATCTTGCATCATTATTATGGCATGAGCGACTACATATATGCAACAAAGTTAATACAGATACCTGTTGTAGGTACTTTTAATAAAATACTATACATTTGTTGACTATACTGTTCTATATAGTACCTATATTGTAAATTCTATCATATTATTGTTATGTATAACTTATGTAGGCGACTCAAATATAAATAACGTGGGTGCCAGCTGGTTATAAAATGTAAAGTACCTACTGATGTTTATAAGTATACTTAAATAATGAGCATAAACAACATTTTACTGGCTCGTGAATAGTATTAGTAAGCTAAGAACTTTAGCCAATCGCGTCTTCTTTATTTAATCCCTACGCCAGACGAAATAGCAAAACAAGTTTAGTACTCACCGAAATAATATTCAACCTGACGAATAATCGCAGATTCCAACTCATTCTGTTCTTCGGAAACCTCCTCCTGCTTGTTATTCTCTCCGTTAGACTCCGCAACGACTTCCTTAGCCTCAGTCATGTCTAAAACACCAAATTAAACAACAATGTTAGTCTTTCAACTCAAATCTACACGCGCATCCGCATTTTACAAATGGCGCTATCGATTAACATCTTTACCTGGTTTATTTCTGCAGTTTTTGACACAAATACGTCGAAAATAACAATTAAATTGTTACTATTTACGTAAATTTAAAAATATAGGTGGATTCCCTTATGGGGAACACGTGTTTTCAATCTTTACCCCACACGCGGCCGGCACGAAAACGAAATGATAGAATGGCGGGAGAGCGGGAGGGAGGGGCGCCGTAATGATGTTTGACGTTTCGTTCTGAAAACCAGTGCTTGGTATATTTGGTATTGATTTTATAATTTATAGTTATAATTTTTAGGTAAGCGGGTTTGTTCGTGCATTAAAGTAATTAATCATTATTAAACATTAAATACTTACTATTTAATTTTATAATGCAAATGTTTTTGTGCCTATTCCTGTTACGTGCAATAAATTAAAAATTAAAATTAAAACATCTAAAGCATTTTTTGTGTCGAAATTAGTAATTAGTCACTTATTAATTTCAGAATATATTTCTTAAAATAAGAATTAGATTAATATTATCTTAATGCTTTAATTTACTAGTAGAGCAGATGACTTTTATACCCTCAGTCACTGGTAAGTGCCAACTGTCAGATTATGTAAATGAAAACATTCCGTCAATGTCAAAATAAACAACATAACCTGTAAATACATCGTGTGAATATTGAAATATTGTTCAAATTATGGTTTGATTACATTTACAATTATGGGAGTCCGAGGATTGACTACTTACATCAGTCATAAAGAGAATTCTTTCCTACAAGACTTCTTATTACACGATTGCTCTCTGGTTATAGATGGTCATAGTTTGTGTGCGCAGTTGTACAGGTTACTCAACTGTTTCTCCGCTTTCGGTGGGGATTACGATAAATTCGCCTCGTACGTACGAAACTTTTTCAAGAACCTGAAGAAATGTAACATTACACCTTATGTTTTGTTCGACGGGAGTTACGAACATAGGAAATTGAAAACTGCGCACAGTAGATTAAGGTCTAAAATTTATGGTGCTTCAAAGCTAGACCCGGTTACTCAAGGCAGTCTACAGATCTTTCCGTTACTAGTTCGTGATGTTTTCATAGAAGCTTTGATTGATATGAATGTGGCATACACAGTCTGTGAGTTTGAAGCTGACGATGAAGTAGCTGCGATGGCCAGGCACCTCGAATGTCCTGTACTAAGCTACGATTCAGACTTCTACATATACAATGTCCTATACATCCCCTTCAACACACTAGACTTCAAAGCTAAACCAATAGAAATTGATGGTACCAAACACTTTGCTTTAGAATGCAAAATCTTCAGAGTCGAATACATGCTCAAAAACTATGGAGGATTACAAGAAGAATTATTGCCTCTACTAGCAACATTATTAGGCAATGACTATGTTGAGAAGAAAGTGTTTAGGAAATTCTTCTCACAAATGAAACTGCCTAAGACAAAGAGGAAGACCAATGATCAACAGAAATGTATTCATAGTTTATTTCAATGGCTGCAGAATGAGACATTGGAGACAGCTATACAGAAGATACTGGGTCGATTGAAGAAGAGACAGAAGGGAAAAGCTCTTGCTTTAATTAAGAAGAGTATTAATGGCTACCATAGTAAAAACTGTAGATCACTGAAGTACTTTAATATCAGTAAAGAAGATACTCCTGAATCAGAGTGGCAATTGCCTGAAAACTTCGAAGAAGAAATTATGGCAGAAGATGGAGGTGAAAATGAAAATGACAATGATAATGAAAATGAGTCTTCTTCAGAGGATGAAGAGGTCTCTTCTGCAAATGAGGGAGAAGAAGAATTAGAGGGAGAAAGAGAAGAAGAGGAAATTGAAGACAATGGGACAGAAACTGAAGATGAACAGTCAGATCTTGGTGTACCTGATTGGTTTGCTGAAGGAATTCGACAGAATCATATCCCAAAAGCATACATAAACCTTTACACACATCACCTGCACTTCTGCTCACCCCAAGCAGAAGATTATGACGAGGCAGACTCATTCTTATGTTGTCTACCTATCCTGAGATATGCTTTTGATCTTTTAACTGATTTCTCAGAGGAGTATTGCATATATGTTAGCCGGGAAAATAACTCAAGTTACAAAAGGTTATTTGTCAAAAATGATATTGGGACTTCAAGACAATTTGATGCACCATTCTCTGAACTAACAGAAGAACAATTGAAGTCATGTTTTGAACACTTTTTGAAAGAAAAACTGAAGGGATTTCACTATAAATTAGTTGAACAATTACCATCCAATTTCCAGTTGTTTTTTATTGCTATCTTATGGTGGGTGGCAAACTGTGATGTTCCGTTAGGTAATATACATAGTTTAATCATGTGTTATGTAATGCTAGAAGCAGTAGATGAAAAAACAGGGACATTTAGAGGACAGTTCCAATTCAATAACAAATATTCTAAAAGAGTTGAAGAGCTAAAGAAGAATGCAGCACCTCTCACATTTGTCGAAAACGAATTGTTCTTGAACAAAAACAAAGTGCAATATGAAGACTCTTTGATAGCTGCACATGTTTTGCTAAAACATTTTGAGTTGGATGACAAAATAAAGAAGAAACCGAAAAGTTATGACTCAAAGAAGATGCAGTCTTTTGCCCAGTTTCAGTGTTGTTTGAGCCAGATTAATAGTCTAAACACTCTTTGTAGGAGTCCTTTTGAGAGTACAAAGTATTCGAAAAGTTTCAATGGCACCTTTGTATATAATGTGGCAGTCAAATTGGAAAATCAAGTGGACCCAAAGGCGTTTTTGGAACAGTACTTGAGAGGTGCTAACTCCGTGTTATTGTTTTATAAGAGCTTAAGCTTTATTTTCGAAAGATGTGCGGAAGTAATGGGTTTGACGACGCAAAAATGGGAGGGTACTAAGAAAAGGAGACGAAGGAAGAGAAATAATACGATAGAGGATGAAATCAATTTTATTGTAAAGGGTTTTGAATCAGAGGTTATTATTTAGAATAAATTTTTATATTTTTTCTCTATTGTTTTTATTAAAGATAACTAATTCTTATGACTCTCTCCCCATTTACCCTATCAGTATCTAAAAAAAAATATTACCAAAGTACTACTGTTACTCTTTTCAGAGGATTATGAAAGGCAGATGACAATGGCTCCATGTCACACATCAACAGCCTATAAGTGGCCACTGCTGACCAAAGGCCTCTTCTCCTACGTAGAAGATTTGAGCAACAATTACCACACTTACGGCGCATTCCAATAAACTACGGATCGGTAGATGTGCCTACGAGCCGTAGAATTTTGACACATTTTGTATGGAGCTTATGTCAACCCAATTCTACGGCTCGTAAGCAAATTTACCGATCGGTAGTTTATTGGAATGCGCAAGTTACATATCTTGAGCAATTGTTCAATGTGGGTTGGCGATTTCAGACTTATAATAAGAAATTATAAGCCCAGGTTTCCTCACGATGTTTTCCTTCACAGTTTGTCAGTGGTATCAAAATAATCTTAGAAACTACGTATAGCTCAGAAAAGTCACAATGATACTTGCCGTTAGTAGGTTTCAAAACCTGGCAACCCTTATGCATGAGAAGCAGACTTAAAGCTTAGGAAAATAAAGATACTCAGGCTACCGGGGCCTATGGGAAAGTCTAGAAGGCAGGAGGGTATACTGTTAATACTCATTTACAGATTCAAAAGTAGTTAAAAATAATGAAAATTCGTAGCCCTCTTTTTGTTTCATCATAGTCGGGGTAAAAATAAAACAAAAATTAGGTACTAGCTTACTCTAAAAATAATTTAATGTACTTTCTTAGATCCATTCATATGAGATACAGGAGTTCTACTCTTTCCTGAGACAAGAGAGTCTAATTTTTCGCCGAATAAATAGAAGACCATCCCCAGGACTGCGCTGCCGATGAAGTATAAAGTCTTGGTGGTCCAACTGACAACATAGAGGAAGGGGTAGGGCCAAATACCATATTTGAAGTACACAATGTGAATATATGCCGCGTAGATAGCTGTCATGGTTATGGCTACAGTAAAACCAGTCTTCTTCGTTGGGAAATTCCTTCTCGTAACAAGCAGCTCAATGAGAATTATAGGCAAAATTGACGTGTGCATAATATGGTTGATCCATTTCGGGAATTTAAGTTCGGCCTCAGGAGGGAAAATAGCCTCTTTGTTGAATATGTAGAAGGTCCAAAATACAAGGACCACGTAGAATGCTGTGCACAGTGTGATGCTGAAGACGACGTCCTTAATTTGACGGATTAGAGGCGGTTTTCGCGTGACTTCGTTGGTGCCGAAGATATCGTTCAGGAGAGATATCACGAAGTAGACATGCTGGAGCGCCTGAAAGTATGAGAAGAATAGAATTAGTACATGTTTTTTAAAGTAACGGATTTGAAAAGGTTAAAAATTTTGAGAATGAATCATCAATCAATCATTCATATGAATCATTACATACATATTATTATATTATAGTTATAAGGGCCCACGTCTCTGAACAGGGTCAGAATAGGTCAAAAGTTGTTATCGGCTTAGGGTTCCGATACCGTATAGAAAGCAAAGGTTTTTTCATATAAAATTTGAGTCAGCAAGTTTAGCCTACACACAGAGACATTTAATGATTATTTAAAATATTCCTTGGTAACAATTATGTATCGAAAACAATTGCTAAGGACTGGGTTAAGTAATCATTAAATGACTCTGAGTACGGCGGTAAAACTTTAGGGACACTTGAATTAATTCTGTCTGGCTTATTAATGGAAAAGTACTGCAAATACTTATATCTATATATCTTTAATCCTGATAACATTCATTCATGACTTCGATAGACAAACTCATATCCGCACAAAAGATACCGAATTGCTGATAACGTTTCTTAAAATAAATTTATAAAGGTAGGTATTTGATATTTATAATTTTATTGTTATAATTTTATCTAAAGCTTCAATCATTGCACTTTGTATCCATGACTTCCTTTTTTAGTTCATTCGGTTAAGATTAAGTATAGGTAGTAGGTTATATTTAATTCCTGTAATCCTTATACTTAGTTGGTGGAGACAGTCTCGTTGTTCTAATTAATGGTCGCAAGGGCTATTGCCGGGCAAGAGGCTTCGGGTTCGATTCCCAGGTCAGGCAAAGTATTGCTTTTTTAGGTTTATCGAAAATTTCTCAGCTGTAGCACTGAGTCTGAAATTACGCCCAGTATATGGCAATAGGCACCCCCTATAACATGGGACTTATAACACGAACGGTGAAAAGTGAGTGTAGGTACATTGTACAGTGGCATTACCGCATTACATGTGCACCTCTGCCTGCCACTTCAGGGATAAAAGGCGTGACGAATCGTTCCTTATAGGTACTTAGGTAGAAAACTTTAACCCAATATGAACTAACCCCTCGCCGCATGGAACTTTAATAAAGGTAGCTAGTGTAAGGGGCTACCTTCTCCTTTGGGATAAGGGGAAGGCAGCCGTTCACCCTTGGGAGATTCAATGGCGTACCGTTATGTCGTTGTTGGTAGCATAATAACCATAGATATATCTGTGGTAATAACTTAAAGACGATGGTACTACTGATTTTAATATTTGTTATAGGTATTTGTGCAAATTAATAAGATACCTAATAATTTGGTA
The DNA here is from genome assembly GCF_023101765.2 of Spodoptera frugiperda. NCBI lineage: Eukaryota > Metazoa > Arthropoda > Insecta > Lepidoptera > Noctuidae > Spodoptera > Spodoptera frugiperda. The sequence goes on from NC_064212.1 coordinate 2,020,815, forward strand.
TTGAAGAAGATGTAGGTGTAAATATTTAGTATCACCGGTAGAACCTGCCGAAATATTTTTCAGATGCCTCGAGAAAAATATTTAGGAACCATACTGACAACAAAATCGTAAACTTTGGTATTTTTGACAACAAAATCATAAACTTTGCTCTACGCTAGGATTTTATTCTATCGTAGATGCAATTACAAACATTTCAAGGAACAGAGAGTAAAGATCCCTAGGAAAAGGAGAAAAATTTCCTAAATTTACTTGTATACATAGGTAAGTATCTATTTAGGTAAAACAGAAAAGAACACAACAAGAAACAGAAAATATACAAATAAATATTTAATAACTTAATATAAAGAATTTTTCAAAATGAATTGTTAGGGTTTTGTAACCAGAATTCAACGAGCGTATTATTAAAAACAAACTGGAAAATTGCACGCGGAAATGGATGAATGACTAGAGACTATCTAGTTAGTAATATGAATAGAGAAAAATGTACTTACAAGAGTCCAAAACGTGAAAAATAAAACTCGAGCCTTCAACGGGATGAACTCGAATTCTTTAGACGGATATTCGATGTCAATATACTTCTGATCGAACCAGAATGCGTAGGAATATACGCTGATCACAGCTAAATGGAATAAAACTATCATTTTGAAAAAAATAATTTAAAAATAATTAACTATTGCAACACTTTTCCCAACGTCTGTTTCAGTCGACGTCTCTCGCAATACTGTCACGATTTGAAAATCGAACGCTGTTTATTTATTTAGTGGTCCAGCTTTGAATCTTATCGGCCTATTATTGGTATGATAATAATTTTGAAATACATTGACTGTTTTATTTGATAACGATTTTCTACTTCAGTATTGAAGAGGCAGTGGATGCTGTGCGTCTACCAATGTTGGTGTTGGATCGTTGGCGTTGGACGTACCTAAATGCCATAATATTGGTCTTATCAAGTCTTATGTGAACGATTGTTATGACTTTTTGTATTAGGTATCTAACTTATTTATACCTATTCTTACTGTCTGCCTCGTTAAATTCTCGCAGTAGCAGAGTATGGGATTGCGCCCTGATACGACAATAGGCTTGTTACCTATTACATGGGACTTCCCTAAAGCATTTATTTACGTAGGTAATGTGAAAATATTGCCAAAAACTGATTTAAAACAGAAGTCAATAAACACTTTCTCTTTCTATAAAAATATTGACTCACATAGCATTTCTACCAGCTCCTTAAAAAACATGCGTTTTGTTACAAAAAATATATATATCTAAAATCCGGCAAGACAGTCGTCTGAGGGGTCACGAGTTCGATCCCCACGTGGAGCACTTAACACGGAGACTAGATAGTGTGCGTAAAATTATGTTATCAGTGTTTTATATATAACATTATAATCAGTTAAAATAGTCAAAATATTGGCGAAATATTTGTAATGAACTGAGGTTTTCTTTAGATTGCTTTTCCACCAGATATGTGCTATGCTACGTTGCTGTGAATGCGTTTGGCATCCACCAATCATATTCATTGGTACACATAGCTTAGCACTGGTTAAAACGGACTCAGCTAAGCTAGGTTTTTTGGAAAGATACGTGCTATGGATGAGTATTATGGATGGCTTCCCTACTATCGATACATAGCATAATCAAGTTGAGCATCTTCTTCACAGAGCTACTTTGTAGTGGCACATTTTACTTGCACAGCTACATAGCTTAGTATCACTGGAAATGGTCACACGGTTTCACAGCTTAGCTATTACATCTTCGTAGCATAGCTACATAGCACATCTCTGGTAAAAAAGCACCCTTTGTACTACCAATACACAACTCTCAACATTAAATTATCTAATTTAATTTTATCAATAACCTAAAAAACCCTTTCTCCCGCGCTGTCAATGTCACATTGTCGGCGACATTATTTTTTCGGCCACAGATAACTATTGCACCTCCGGTTTATGGATAAAAAGGTTCAGAAAGTCATAGATAACGGTCGGGCCATAGTATAAAAAATAATAATGAAAAAGATAAGCAAAGCCGGATGTGTTTCGTAGTTATTACTGCTGATGTCTGATTGGTTTTAATGCTGCTTATTAATTTATCACTATGGAGTCGTGTTCACGTAATTTTGTAGGTATAATATAGATCTATTTTTTATGGAATAAGCTGGTAAACGAGCAGACGGTTCACCTGATGGTAAGCAATCGCCGCCGCTCATGGACACTTGAAACGCCAGAGGCGTTACAAGTGCGTTGCCGGCCTTTTGGGGGTTAGGAATTTAAGGGTTGTTTCACGTCGGTTTATTTGTGAGGCCGTGGTTTCATTCCGGTCGAGCCGGCCCATTCGTGCCGAAGCATGGCTCTCCCACACTTATATAATAGGTATCTGTCATTCCCCGACCTTGGAGACTACAATTATGGCCAGTGTAAGCTAATAGACCCAATCTCCCCAATCCTCAAATGCCTAACGCCTAAAGGCCGACAATACACTCGTGACTCCTCTATCGGGGGTCCATGGGTGACGTCGGTAACTTATCATCAGGTGATCTGTCTGCTCGGATTCGCGGATTCAGCGCCGAACGCGGTCTCGTTTAGATTACTTTAAACGTAAAGCAAACACATACTTACGGTACATGATTTGCACTTCTGATTAACTCTTATTTAGGATTGAAAAGGTGTGAAAAGGCGTCATTACTTATTGTCCAATGTTTATTTTACCGGTGCTTGGACTTTGAATAGTGAGATCAGTAGCCGTTTTTATGACTGATTGAGTAATACTCGACTCAAAGATCAATATTTTTATTGAGGTAGGTAAGTGTCATGGGTAAGCAAAGTGATTTCTGATCCGGGTTCTATACACTTAGTACGTGTAGTAGCGCGTTTGACGTTCTAATTGGCCGGCAGAAATAATTCAACCAATCACAGCGCCGAACGCTCTCTCTCGTTTTGATTACTTTAAACGCAAAGCAAAGTCATATTAAGGGTACTTAGTCATGTAACAACTTTTGAAAATTGTTGTTGTTGTTGTATCGTCACGTGTTTTATACAAGGGGTAGGCAGAGGTGCACATTATGGCACGTATAAATGCCACTGTACAAAGTACACCCACTTTTCACAATTTGTGTTATAAGTCCCATGTAATAGGGGGTGAGCCTATTGCCATATACCTGGCACAATTCCAGACTCCGTGCTACTACTGAGAAATTTTCGAAAAGCCCAGTAATACTTTGCACGACCCGGCAATCGAACCCGAGACCCCTTGCCCGTTAGTCGCACTTGCAACTACTTGACCAACGAGTCAGTTTTTGTCGGTTTTAATTATATTTTATAGTGTAAATATTAAGTAATCATCTCAATGTATGGTACACTCCTTGATAGTGAGATAGACAGAGAAATGATAAAAACACAGCTGTTTAAAACAAATGCAAAGTAATCAAAATAAAATTGAATGAAACAACAATTTTGAGTGATTTCTTAATTTTTTATTGCTGAAGTGACATGACATTGCATTGATAAATGAATTAGATGGAAATCGGATAATAGGTGCATCATGTTATTTAATAATTTCTATAATAAGATCCGATCATTTGTTTTAAAGAACGTTGCCCCACACAAGTATTTTCTCCTACATATGTCGTGGGTGCGTTTACAAACATACAGATGACACCCAGACCCGATACCGAATCCAGTTTGTGGACACAAAAAGAGTTGTTCCGTTCGGAAATCGAACCTGCTACAAGTTGCGTGGTAGCCGGTTTCACAGCCACTGCGATAACCGTGTGTATGTGAACTTGTAACTATGATTGTAAACGCACCCAAGACACAGGAGAAAATCTTAGTGTGGGGCAACGTTTTCAATATAAAGAACAAAAAATATTACTAAAGTACCTACCTACGCATAAAGGATAGGTATCGTAGCTAATCTTAAAATCCCTGAACTAAATATAAATAGAACGCAGACACAATTAACATTTCTTTGATAAACGGACCTTTGGACTTAATATTTGTTTGTGAATTTTGAGTTATTATTGTTATCGCAAAGATAATAAATTGCAAGGCTCAAGTCGGTCCAAAGGTTTGTTGATATCACGAGTCACGACATAGACTTTGGACTGTTTAACTAAGGAGACAGATAATGAGCAGACGGTCATTGTAATCTGTCTACTGACACTAATTTTGTTGCTAAGTATAACAGTTTACAGATGGGGCTCAGTAGGGCTGATGCCTGATCCGGGGCTGCGGACTACCTAGCGGGTTTACCGGGGTATCGGCTCGAAAATCAAGAGTAGGAACGGGGTGGTTTTTAGTCAGTAAGAGTCTGACATTTCCTCTCGCCTCGCCCAAGGCGGGAGAAGTAATTGGATGATTTTCTCCCTCCAAAAAAAAACTATGTATAACAGTTTAATTCGCCATTCTAAGTTAAAGGGGACAGTAAAGATCAAGACCTGTCTGCTTGATATTCACAGATATTAAATACTTAGTAGATCTACAAATCTATGAATGGAAGTGTGATTATATATTATATATTTATAATATTTATATTTATTATATATATTTTAATATTTTATTGGACTGAAAAGTCGAAATAATTTATTTATAGTATACAGTAGAGTAGATACATGTTTTTGGCAAAAGTTACAATCATTCAGGAAATTGATTGATTATTGCAACATTAATATAATCAAAGGAAACAACGAATTAAACCATATTCTTAATCTTTATCGATCGCTAAAAATAATTTCATATCATAATAATCAGATCGCCAAAAAATAAAAACTGTTTGCCAAAGGAATTTATTTACCTTTCTCGTTGTGGGTTTGGTATCTAATATGAGGGAGGGTAATCCTGTCGAGTCTACCCTGATATGGTCAACAGCGGGGTTTATCTTGGGCCCACACGGTACGCTAAGCTGGGTGCATCACGGCTCAGCACGATGAAGTCTTGTGCCCATGGAGTTTGGGTGAAAATTAAGGAGGATTTAATTTTTAGGTTATTTTTTTTTTTTGTTATCTTATTTGAGAGTTTTGTTGGTGGTCTGGTGTAGGGTGTTAAGCGAAGAATTAATTTACATTTATTTGGGTAGATAAATATCAATGAGTGGGTGGCGTCCTCTGCCTAATTCTTGGGAAAACCACATCATGTGATGATGAAAAACATCTATAGTAAGTAAGCAAGCAGTTGTTTGCGGCGTAAATGAACTATACGTCTAATCGTCCAGCATAGGTACTCGCCCGCGTTCCCGTCGGATAAAAAGTATCCTATCTCCCAATTCAGCTTAGACCCTGGCAGCATACCAAATTTCATCAAAATCCGTTTAGTAGCGTTGAGTGTGGTTGACGGACAACTTCCAAACAAAACAAACTTTCACATTTATAATATTAAGTGTGATACCTAACTATTAATTATCCAATATAAAAATAAATTCACATGACAGTACGTCTATCTAAATAAAAAAAATCCTAAATATCTTCACCGCATGGTCACCCTACGTTCTGCTAAACTAAAGCTAAGAAAATAAAGGTATTAAGTTTTCTATTAACCCTCGCGCTGGATATTATTGGCAATAATGTCAATCCGGGATTTGGCACCACTGGCACCGTGGTAAATAGTACCTTAGCTTCATATTTTGTCAGTTTCCATTATAACGTTATTTTATTTGGTATTTGAAAATAGCTCGTGAAGTGTTTGAAGATGATTTTAGATTGGAACTGTAAATAGAAATGAAATTATATTTTGTAAATAAGGAAAAGGTATCTGCAACGTCACGCCTTTTATCCTCGAAGGGGTAGGCAGAGGTGCACGTTATGGCAAGTAATGCGACTGTACAATGTACACCCACTTTTCACCATTTGTGATACAACTCCCATGTAATATTGGAGATAAGCCTGTTGCCCGACCCCTTGTCCAAGCAGTCGCATTTGCCACTCGACCAACGAGGCAGTCCAAGGAAAAGATAAAATAGTGGAAAGAAGTCATTTTTATTTTGCCCGAACCGGGAATCCGAGACCGCTTGTCCACATTTAACTTGCGACCACTCTACCATCGAGGCAGTCTACCCCGTCCCTACTCCTGCTTTTCGAGCCGGAGCCCCGGTAATTCGCTAGGGATGAAAATTATGAATGGAGGCGGTAAAGAAAATTGAAGACGGTTCTTTTTTTTTAAATTGATAACTTTTTTTTTTTCTAGCAATTTAGACTCAGATATGTACATAAGTATGCCTGACTATATGACTAATAAAATCAGACATATTCTGTATAATTACCAGCACCTCCTAGCGTCTTCGAAGGTAAGCAGGCGTAAAACATCACGCCATAGTATCATATTGTGTCATTTTGCCTCAGTAACGCGACCGCAACACTCTCATTTACCCGACTGCGACAAAACACTACGTCATTTGTCGGAATCAAGTTTTTAAATGAACATTCTCCCCCATTAGGGTAGCTGTAAGTTTGGCTGGAAATTGGGAATTGCGTAATAAGAATTTGGAATAGATAGTGATGACATAAGTATGAAGATTATGAGTAGAATAAGGGTGCTTTTCCACCAAAGACCAAGCCAATGCTGATCAATGTCATTGGTGTGACCAAGCCAATTGATCAATTGATTTGGTCACACCGCAACGCGTTGAATTCGTGTGTCACCGTAACGCTTCCCGTTCGCTTCTAGATCGCTCACGCAAGACGTCGCTTAAAAATAGGGATTAATGAAATCGAAACCCATGGTACACCTACACGGTATATTTCTAAACATTCGTCTCGCTAAAACCACGCATTTCTTTGGTGGGTTTTAGTAAAAAACCGTCATTAAGTCGGCAGTTAATGAGAGGTATTTCTATTTGTGGGCAAATTTGCATCGCTCCCTTTTTCAACATTAATAACGAGGCCTTTAGGGTTCTTTAGAACATTTTCTATTTTCTTGTTTTTGTTTTATTTTTATTTATTTTCTTTTTGCAACTGGAACTTACTCTAGTATTTTCTCAAGTGTAGTGGGTGCGTTTACAAACTTAGAACATGAGACCTAAATTCGAATTCGAACAATTTGTAGATCACTCAAAGATTTGCTCCAGTTGTTACGTCAGTGAGACATACGTTGACACACATGAGACAGGTTCACCACAATCACGCATGTTACTCTAGGATTTTCTTCAGTGTCGTGGGTGCGTTTACTAACAAACAATTTCACATGTACACATCATACCCAGACCCGAAACAAAAATACGTGGATCACACAAAGTGTTGCTCCCGACAATCGCAACGTCGTGTGTCGCGGAATGCTACACATGAATATGAGCCTCTAGCATGGCTTGAAACTAATCGAGTTCTTCGTCAAACAGTTACGTGAGTAAATCGATAACTTAATAATTAATCGAACACGCTACACTTTGCACCACAGCTAGTGGCTCAGCCACCGCGAAATCCACGTTTGGTAGGCGGATTGGTTACTTACAATTTGTTAATTTGTATACGGAACTGCGGGTATCCATTTAATTTCGTAGCGTCCATAATTATATTTACAGCGGCGTTAGTCTGGCTCTCGGTGGTATTTTTAATACGAGTGACCCAAGATTTCGGGGGCTTTACTTATTTGCCCTGGAATCAATTTGCGTCCTATTTCCCTTGGGTGGTTTGTTATACCTAATGCGCTCTAACAAGGTGCGGCTGACAGATTCAGTAACGTTTCGTATCACTCTTGAAAGTTGCTGCGATTTAAAAATTATGCCTTAATATTTTAGCTGTATCACATTCGTATTATGTTAAATCATTCGGATGCGTAGTTAATTAAATTAAAACCAACCGGAATGTTCTAGTATTCAATTAAAATCTAATGAAATGAAAAATAAAGTAAAGTGTTATGCGTATAACGTAAAGCCATAGTCGTGTTTAGTGATGGGATGTACGGCTACGATGGATAGGTAGTCGATGTTTTTTTAGAATAAAAAACGAAAATCGTGCGTCGTTCAATTATCATTCTTAAAAAACCTTTAATTATGTGGGTAAATCCACTGTAGACGCAGCTCTCTCTGCCCAAACCACAGTGACATTATCTGAGCAGAAATATGTAGTAGGCATTTTTCTAGACATTTCCGGCGCCATTGATAATGCGTGGTGGTACTTAATCTAACATATACAAACTAATATATCCTTGTTTTCTTCACGGTTCTGTAAAACTGTAACTCTGAAACACCTCAGGGCTCGGTCATAAAATATTTATTTTGACAAGTATATACACGTAGTTAGACTGCATAACTAAATAACACACACATTTAATAAAAAAATTCAAGAGAATTAAATGTATGCTGCGAGTATCGATAGCGATAAAAAAAGATTTTTCTAATGTCCATCCCTAAAGAGAGACGTCAACGTCATACTGGCATCTGTCAGCCGCACCTTGTTAGAGCGCATTAGGTATAGTTATTTTCGGGGCGATTGTCGAGCTGGAGATTCTGAGTTTGAATTCTAAAATTCTAAGAATAAATCGTTATCAGGTTTTTAATTTTGAAATTCTTAATAGGAATTCAGTACACGGCCTTTTCTTTATCTTTAGTAGTGTGGTAAGAATGTTCGCACTTTCTAGTCTTTTTCTTAACCTTTTGACCGCCAGAGCATAAACGCTTCGCTGTGCCCTCCACGCCAAGCCACAAATTCAACGAAATAACCTTGAAAATATTAGGGATTCCAAAATGTTATCGATAAACCAAAGTGAGTAATAATTTTCGTCTGAATTTTTTTGAATAAACTGCTTATAACATAAAAAGAATATTTATTTAACCTAATCTCCCACTGTAATAAACTTAAGACCACATTAATAGCAACTATCAATAAAATATCAGCCTTTTGAGACACAAAAATACATATAAAATTGCAGCAAGTTACAGCACTATTATCTATCAGTTACGCGCCATTGGCATGTATACATGCCAATGGCGCGGGCAACTATCCATTTTTTTTAAATCTCTCGTTTATGATTAGGGATGTAGCTGAATAATGTAACTTATCGAGTTCATGTATGTATTAGGTAATCAAATTTGAAAACTGCTAAATAGGTACAGATTTTAGTGATATTATTTATACACTTTCATATTCTTAAAATAGTTGCCTTGTATTTGTAAAATGTCACATGAAACTTAAAAATATAAAAAATCAACAATCGTATTTATTTAGTATGCTCATTAACAGCCTTGTAATTGAAACCGTCACGTGAAACTTAAAAATATATAAAAAATCAACAATTGTGTATAATTATTATGCTCAATATCAGCATTGTATTTGTAAAATGTCACATGAAACTTAAAAATATAAAAAATCAACAATCGTATTTATTTATTATGCTCATTAACAGCCTTGTAATTGAAAAAGGTTACGTGAAACTTAAAAATATATAAAAATCAACAATTGTACCTATAAAACATTATGCTCACTAACAGTCTTGGAATTGTAAAATTTAAAACTAAATTGTATATTATCTATAATTATTATCAATAACAAAAATTTAATAAATAAATAGCAATTATAATGTAGGTACTCGATAAAATATTTTTTGCAACTTCCCCGCATTTAAAAACACGGCACGCGCTTACGACGTCACGAGTCCGACATCTATACATGTCAATGGCGCAGAAGGGATTGCATATCGGTAGTATGCTAGGGATGCGCATGATTGGCGAAAAGGGAATGTCGATAATATTGAAAATATAGTAAATATGCTATTATACCCAAGAATTTTTCAGTTTAAAATATAGTATATTTACCTTTTTTCTCAGAGACTAAGGTTATATATATACTTTTTAATAGTTATTACAAAAAATAAGCGAGTCATTTAGCTAAAATTTTAATATTACTTGAATTACACTACATCACTAGTAGGCATGTATACATGCCATTGGCGCGAGAGAACATTCTTTTTTAGCCGATATTTAAGTTGTTTTTATCAATCAAATATTAGAATAACTATATTGCAATTTTGTTCACTGTGTACAATTATGTAATAACTGGGTATTCAGTTCTTAAGATACATCAATAAAACACGTGAAAGTAATGATTTAATGTGTTTATTTTGTTTTTCTCTGTGATCTGTTTCTTGGCATCTATAGATGTCGGTGGCGCACAGGGCACGCTTGCGCATGACATCTATACATGCCATTGGCGTTCAAAAGGTTAAAAGTAATCTTTCAATGGTTTCGTACAATATAATGTTCCTGGTGAAAAGTAGATGTTTCACGCATAATATCCATAAAATCCCAAGAATGTACCCTATAGATGGTCCATTGACTTAATTTTTTTTCAAAAGTTAAAGTGTAAACCTCTGCTTTTTTTAAGTCGGGTAGTTCCGAAATCTTTTTCTAAATCTGGAAAATACTGTGCTGAAACCCGAATCAAAATCGTTTCAGCAAAAGGCGAGACTACCGCGCACAAACATACATACATACAGGTGAAACTGAGAACCTATTTTTTTTGAATTCGGTTAATGAAACTATAGAAATGTTAATGCTTATACTGTGTACCTTCTTATACATATATTTCTATCTTCCATAAAAGACGCCATTTTAAAAACTCCAATATAGTAGATCTCTTCATATCTCGTTCGCAGTAATTGTCTAATTATTGAATATAACATTAATGAGTTCCTTAAAACCCTCTGTATAAAAGTCAAAAGGAATAATTAAAATGCTATTCGTTACACTTTCTGACTAATAAATTCGATACTTAATTGTCTAGGCATTTTGTTAGAACCCAATTAAGGGTTTTAGCGACAGGTTTACTTAAAAAGTAGGTACTTTTTTATTTAAGGCTTGGACTATTCTGAGAAGAAATGCCGAAACAAATTCAGAGGTCATAATGAAATGTTTTGTTTTGGATTCTAGGTTTTTTGTTCGATTAAATAGAGTCAAGAAAGTAAAAGGTATTTGAGTTTTCGATACCAAGATTTTTGTTGTGGGATGAAGTTGCTACACTTTGGAACGAGCAGCGCCTAGCTGCACTGGTAGACAGACTGATAGACATTTTTTTTATTAGTTAATATTTCAAAGTACCTGTTTATGTTTTAATTGGAATAAATGATTTGACTTTGGTGTCCGTTGTATACGCTATCGGGTTATTTAGTATCCAGTAGTTATATTACTTTTTTTATATAACATAACTGGCGAGAAGTGTATGTCGATACTTAGGTATTTATAAAAACTAATTACACCAATAAGGATAGGTAATAGGATAGGAGAATAAGTATATTCTCCTGACAGTAGTCAAAACCTGTGGATTGCCACAGGTAATTAAATGTAAAAGATACATTTATAATATTGGTTGAAGGTAATGAAGTTTCTTTCAAAAATCCATCTAAATTGAATTTGGATTCAAACATAAATTATGGAAGTAACAACCGCATAAGATGTAATAAGTTCCTTTAAATCCCCCCTTATAACTTATAAGTCTATTCTCTAACCAAAAAGGTAGGCTATTGTACAAGTGATTACTAAGGCAGCCCCCAAACTTGGCCGGCGGTCGGGTGTATCTAATCTAGCGGAATGCCAACTATTGGGGGCGGACCCTAATTAATATCAACTTTAGGGCTCGTCTAATTTGAGAACAATTTGTTTTAAGGTATTGCTATTGAATCTTTGGATGCTGTTATTGTTTTAAGAATATAGTGCTTGTGGTTGGTGATGCATTTCGGAAGGTCGTTTGGGGGATTGTTTAGGTTATGTTAAGATAAGGATACGATACTCTAACCTCTAGATAAATGGAAAAAAGAACGCTAATTAAAAATTGAAGAAAATTTTCTTTAAAACCCACACTAGGACTTTTTCCTCTATCGTCGGTGCGTTTACAAACATACAAATACACACATGACACTTAAACTCGAAACAATAATTTGTGGATCACACAAAGTGTCAAAATCAGTCCAGCCAACAACAACAATCAGACAAAAATGATAAAAATTGATAATTTTCATTTAAATCCACATAAAAACTTTTACAAACTTGAAAAAAGACGAAAACAAAACTTTACGCAGATGGTGCAGCAGTATTTACAAGGCACCTTTTCATTACCCGGCGCTGCGGGCAACGTTACCGGGCTCCCTCTCAAAGCAGGAGTAGGAACGGGGTGGTTTTTAGTCAGTAAGAGTCTGACACTCCCTCTAGCCTTACCCGAGGCGGGAGAAGCGATAGGATGATGTTCCCCCTTCAAAAAAAAAAACCTTTTTCATATCATTGATTTGTTTTACAGACAAAGCCACATAAAAAAGCTAGTATGAGACGAGTTTATTATTAGAAAACCCAGTTGCGAGTAGGATTAATTATTCCGTTCAATCTTACATGAATATTCCGTTGGTATAATTATATAACTGTTCCGTTTGTCTCCCGTTCTGTTCTCGTGCAAGTAATTTCATTTTCTCTGTCGTCTGAATCTGAATGTCGGGTGTTGGATAACGTCTTAGCTATGTACCTACCTGTGTAAACTATGACAAATTGAGGATGAAGACCTTTTATTCATATAAGGGGGTAAGTTGTTACCGCTATCCTATGTAGATCCCTTCCAAATTTTAACAATACAAAGGAAGTCAATACGAAAAAAGTTATTAAAAAGCTACTTCATAATAAATGAAAGCCTTGTTGGTCGAATGGTCGCGACTGCCAGGCAAGAGGTCTCTTGATCCGGAGCTGCGGACTGCCTAGCGGGTTTACCGGGGCTCCGGTTCGAAAAGCAGGAGTAGGAACGAGGTGGTTTTAGTCAGTAAGAGTCTGACACTCCCTCTCGTTTCGCCCAAGGCGAGAGATGTCATTGGATCATTTCCCCTCTCAAAAAAAAAAAAAAGAAAAAAACGGCAAGCGGTCTCGGGTCCGGCAAAGTATTGCTGGGCTTTTTTAGGCTTTTATAAAATTTCTCAGTTGTCTGGAATTGTATATTATAAAGTGCCATTACGTGCCGTAATATGCATCTCTGCATACCTCTTCGGGTATAAAAGGCGCCACGGTAATAAATGACTGCATTGCAAACATGAAAAACATAGCTTTCTGTCAATCTCGACACTTGTATTGAGACTCCTGCTCACCCCAAGAGAAAAGTGGCTGATTTATTATGTATAAGCAGATCTGAAGGAAAATAAGATTCACTACTGTTGTGGTCTATCGAACAGGGTACCTACTCCGGTTCTCGAATCCGAAGTTTCGTTTAATCTTCGGTCGTAGTAATAGAATTACTTGAAATAACGTTTTATTAATTTCATATCAAAACCTATTTATTTATCTACATTTCATTTGTTCAGTTTTGTTCACGAAAGTTCGTAATACTTAAATAGAATTGTAGTATGCAATCTGCGAAGTTTTTTCGTTCGTTCGTTCGTTGAATTAGAGTAGGCCCCCAGGGATTGCAGGTTGCATCAAATATTATTATTATGTAGGTGAATGACAATATTGACTTTGATTATATTAGTTTTTTGTCTTTTTGTTAGTGAAATGATTGCCTCCTTGGTAAATGTCGGTTTGGGTCTCAGGTCAGTAAAAGTTTTCTTGAGGTTTTTTGGTTTTTTGAAAAGGTTTCACTTGCAGCGCTGAGTCCGGGTCAGTCAAAGGGTACTTGAGACTTTTTGGTTTTCGAAAATGCTTTAATTGCAGCACGGAGTCCGAAAAATGCCCCGTTTTTTGGCAATATACTTAGGTACTGTCACATGGGAGTGCTAACATTATGGGTGAAACAATGTTATTTTTAGTGAGATCACAAAATTATTTCAAAACAAAGAATTATAATTGTTGTCTTCTTTCTCAATCTCGATTCTTGACTCATTTCGGCTTTTCTTCTCAGGGCAGTCCGATAGGAAATGCCGGCCTCATCTACTTATAGTTATTCAAGAGATTGACGTGTAAAATAGTTACATTGTAAACTATTTGCAAAATAAATATCATTTGTGTATTACAATTGAATAAATAAATAAGTATCTTGGCCTCAAGTTGGGGTTAGTTCTGACACAGGGAGCAAAATATGTTGCATATGAGAGCTGTCCATATAAACAGGGTGATAGGAGTTGCAGTCTTTACCTATGTATGTAGTTTGCATTGCATCTACAAAATACAGGGTGGTTTTGTGAGACAGAGAATGTTTTCGTTGAAATTTGATTACTTTTAAGTACACTTTTTATTTCACTATCATAACTTAGTGGCATGTTCCAATGCCATTATTAATTTCAGTTTGTCTTAAAATCCTGTCAAGTATTAGTACGTTTATAAAGTGTAAGAAATCAGATCTTACAATTAATGCAGAATGGGCCAGTTCGACGTGAAAACCGACGTGAAACAATGTTTGCGTTGTGTTATGTTATATAAATAAGGTTACCGGAAGCCCAATTACTCACCTTCCCACACTTCCCAATCCCCCATTCCCCAACAACCCTAAAAATTTTTACCGCCAAAAGGCCGGCAACGCACTTGTAACGCCTCTGGTGTTTGGGCGGCGGCGATTGCTTACCATCAGGTGATTCGTCTGCTCGTTTACGTAAGTGCCAAGTTGCGAAACATCAATGATTATATTCACATGATTTTCATTCCTCTCTACATCCCTTTCACAAAAACACCTACCTATATTACGAGTGGTCTCTCCCCCAAACTACTCTATGCAGCAAGAAGGTCCCAGTAACGAGGTATTCAGAGCCCGCCTTTCTATTGCCTTTGAATATCGACAAGCTGTAGCACAGCCATAATCATGGCGACACGTGTACCTACTTGTACAGCTTGTTTACATGTATTACTCTTCTAGATACTTCTCTTCTGTTTATAATAAGTGGAGGGAAATATTGGTCTGTTGTTTAAAGGTTATGAAGAGTTTATGTGAAGTTTCGTTTTAGAAAAATTGCATTTTGTAATCTACTAGCTGATCCAAACTTCGTACCGCCTCGAACATTTTGTTCTCACCTTTGAAATCTTCCCTGGACTTTTGCAAATAATTTAAGAACATAATTATCCAAATCGGTCCAGCCGATCTCGAGTTTTAGCAAGACTAACGAACAGCAATTGATTTTTATATGTAGAGATTAAAAAACGCAATATTTCCTTTTTTTATTTTCATTGATTTATAATAGATTATTTTGTAAGTATCTAGTGTATAAGTCATTTTAAACTTTTATACCTTAAGGTACTCGATCGTAATCGAAACAATGTCCCAAAATTGTATTGTGAATCTGATTGAAAAAGAGTAACCTATGGAGTTTCTTGCTCGTTCTTCTCCATAGGAATCTACACTTTGGAACGAGCAAAAGCTTCACTAGAGGACTGACCGACAGACAGGCGTTATTAATGTTTGCTTTGACGTTCAAAAGTGCCTTCCTAGTCATTGAAATAAATAAACTTTGACTTTATACTTAATCGTTTAATTTTTGAAGTGATTCAGTGCCGACATCAGCCTAGTGGAGAAAACGACAGACGATAACTTTTATGAATCTTAAATTATGGGGCTCGTTAGTCTAGCCTTTCTTAAATTACTATGTATCATAAATCCATTCATTTTCTAAAAGTTTAACACAAAAACAAAGTCCAAAAAACAAGGATTTCTAACAAACGAAAACGATTTGTAAAACGTAGACAAATTATTTATAATTTCAACCCCATTTAAGAAGGGCCATGAAGAATTTAAATTATTGTACTTAAAACTTTCCTTAATTGTGCTTTTACACTTCACGACCCTTATTTATAAAAGTATATTACGTAAGTAAGGGAGGGAGGTATAATTTTCACAAAATTAAGGTGCAAATTTTAATTACTTTTTTATTTATTTCCCTTTATAAATCATAATAAATGTGATTTGTGTGTTTCGCTAGGAAGTGGGAACAGGTGATAACTACCAAATTAGATTTTTTATTTATAAGATTTTTTCAAATATGAGTTTGTTATTGTATGTTAAATAAACATGGCTGGGAATGACTAGAAGACACTTGGAAAAAGTGGTCTAACTAAAGTGGTTTGGTCATAATAATCAAAATTACCTGTAAGACCAGATTAAAAAAAGGTTAAAAATTACTGCCAAACAAAATATCTTCCCTACTCTTTTCTACAATTTAGTACTAAATAGCTAATCGAGGTAATTTTTTTTTTATATTTATTATAAATGATTGACATAAAACACCAAATCGTGTAGGCACGATCGTATCGTAAAACAACGAAATGATATCGTGTAACTCCCGTATCGTTACGTATAAACGTCATCCCGCTTATAAACTTCTTCAACTGCCTGAAACTTCGTACAATTTTTATTGTTATTTAAATATATCAAACAAAACTCGCTATAAAAGGAAAACTGTGTTTCCTAACTTTGCCGCGAGAGAGCAGCACTTATAAAATCCCATGTTTTTTTAACCAATATATTCAGGGATGGGTAAAGTCGGCCTGAAGCAGGTTTTTAGGGTAAAATGTGAATTTACGGTGGTATTGATTTGTGCTTGCTTTGGTAGATTGATATATAAAATTTGGTAATTTAATGTGACAATGAAAAAGTGAAAAAATAATAATTATATTTATTTGCAAATAGGGTACAATGAAACTCTTTTACACGTTAATCTCTAAAATAACTAAATGAGGCCGGCGTTTCCTATCGAACTATTCTGAGAAGAAATGCCGAAATAAACTCAGAGGCCATTGTCTCTTTTAAAGTCCAGACAAATCAATTAAAGATGTGAGAGAACATTTAATGTGTGGACATTTAATTGTATTTTTTTTTACTTTATTGAATGTAGTTTTTCTAGTTTATTTCTGTTTATCTTTGTTAATTGTTATACTTTTGAAATTCCAACAGATAAAGAAATAAGTAATAGTCTATCAGTCTGTCAGTGAAGCTAGGTGCTCGTTCCAAAGTGTAGCTTCGAATGGAGAAGAACGAGCAAGAAACTCCATTCGTTACTCTTTTTACACAACAACTTGTAGACAAAGGGACATTTTTAATTCTCAACACAGTCGCCACTACTGACAAAGCCGCACCAGTTTGCATATATACCGTGTAAATAAATCCCACCGAATGCAGTGTTGCTGCATCAAATATTGGTGTTGCCATCAATTGCGATGCGGGCCCCGCACGGAAACTGGCAACATTCATTCTCTATTTACACGTTGTAAGTGTCAAAATGAATTCGTTTTTTTGGTGTTAGGAGTCATACGGTGTTGGTGAAATGATCGGAACATGGGATAAAAAGCAAAGCGGTGTTGTGGTCGTCATTAATATTATTATTAGAAATTCTAAGTAATATTATGAAGCCCATTTTTATGTATGTTGTAGCCACTTGTATCATAGCAGACATAAGAAATTTTCTCTAAAAACTATGCAATACTAAGGGTTGTCTCTGTGCGATGAATACCATAAATAGATTATGGCGTGGTATTCCACGCTATCCCTGTATCACATTTCATCCGGATCAGCCATTTTGAACAAATAAACACACAAACTTTCACATTTATAATAATAGTAAGATTAGATAGAATTCATAAATATTTTGCTACATAATATATTTTGTAGGTCACTTACATGATATTAGTCTCAAAAACCCTTTACGTAAATAACCTAAATCTGGATAACCATTCAATAAAACGTTAATAAATTACCTCAAAACATGACAAACGTAACTGATGAAAGGGCACCAGATAGGATTCGAACCCAGACCCTTGCTTGAAGACAGAAACCTTATCTTTATACACCAATGACCTTCCATACATGAAATTTACTGTTCAGAGTCTAATAGAGAGTTATTGGCCTTTAAAGGGTAAAGGTTACCCTTTAGGGTAATAGAAACATTACCTTGGGGTAAGCGTAGCTAAATCAAAGGTTGTCTAATTAATTTATTGTTTATTGAAAGGCTTTGATCGTTTATTTATGTCTTTGACAAAGGGTAAATGTCTATTGAATACGAAATGTGATATTTTTTGCCAATAAGCTACCTAAACATACCGCCCTGTATAAGTAGTATATTTCCTGAGAAATACAACTCGGGATTTTTCAAGGTTAGAGTAAATAGGTACCTTCTAAGTCTGTGTGCTCCATCTTCGGCCACATCTTCGCTTCGCTGTCCTGGCAGTAAGCAGACTGGTGGCCAAACGCATAATTTTACGCAACATTAAAAAATAGTAAGCTATTACAACGACAACGTCACGCCTTTTATCCTCGAAAGGTTGGCAGAAGTGCATCTGTATGTTACGGCACGTAATGCCACTGTACAATGTAAACCCACTTTTCACATTTGTTGGTGTTATAAGTCCCATGTAATAGTGGTTGAGCCTATTGCCATATACCGAGCACAATTCCAGACTCCGTGGCATTGCTGATAAATTTGCGAAAAACCGAAAAAAAAACCTAGTAATACTTTTGACCGACACGGAAATCGAACTCGAGACCCATTTTCCGGTAGTCGCACTTGCGACCACTAAACCAAAGATGCAGTTAGGTATTATTGTATAAATTATTATAATACACTTATACCTACCACAATACCAAAACAAATAATAACAGCAAAAATAATAAGAAAGCTAAACGGTAGGCAGAAAGAATAAATTATTATTTCCATCCCCAAATATTACCATATCGCATCTATAATATTTAAAATTATAATCTATGGCGGGACGGACGAAGCATAGATGTATAGGGTGTCCATGAATTATTCAACAGGTTGGCTTGTTGTTACCGTATCCGTTGCTGGTACGAAACTGCTTACGGAAGTGCTGCCATCTAGTGATAGGGTACGGTACTCGTATTTTGGTAAAATAGTGCCACCCTAATTGATTTATAGACAGCGATTTCGTGTAAAAAGTGAAGTTTGTTTGTGTGTGTGTTTGTTTGCTTGTTTGTACTGTTGGTCGGACTTTAGTCAGATTTTGTGTTTGATTTATTTTTCCTTGTCGCTAGTTTTTAGTTATGGGTTGACGGTATTCTTATGCATTTGGAATTGTATGTGGTTCGTATGTATCTGAATATTATTAAAATTGGTGGAATTTTTATTTTTATTTTGTGGTGGTTATAAATTCTGTTACACCACTTGATACTTGGTTGTTGAATAAAAGTAGTCAAATTAACCCTTGTTCCAATTTTTGGATTGTGGTCTGGGATGTTAAGTACATCCATGTTAACACAAATGTTGAAAAGTGGATGTTTTGCAAAGCGGCATTACGTGCCGTAATGTGCTTTTCTGCCTACCTTTTCGGGGATAAAAGGCGAGACGTTGCGTTGGTCTGCGATGTATTACAGAAATGTACATTGTTACCCTGAAAAGTTTTATATGTAGATATCAAATTAACATCTTAGTTTTAGCTTCAGGAAAAAATACATAAATATTAGACAAAGCCACGCAAACCTCTGTAACTAATACCTAGATTAAACAGCCAAAAAGTTTAAATATCCAAACAAAACATCGTTAGCTTCCTCGCATAATTACAAAACACGAGATTCTCGCTAACAAAACGTTTTTTTTTTCTACACAAAATATCCGCCAGAAACTTTTTAAATATGGCCGCTGCGCGAAGCAAAGCCGTTAAACAAATCGTATCCATTTGCAAAACTGTTTAACAGACAATAAACAAATTGCTTAAAACAGTACAGATAGAATAAGATCTTTTACTAGTTAGACTTTAATTTTAGGAAATATCCTAGCCCTGTTAGGCTGCTTTTCTACCAGAGATGTACTATGCTACATTGTTGTAGATGCGTTTGGCTTCCATCAATCGTATTCATTGATACACATAGCATAACTATGGTAGAAACGGACTCATCGAAGCTATGTTTTTTATGCGGAAAGATGCTTGCTATTGATGACTTCTGTACTATTGATACATCGCATACTCAAGCTGCGTATCTTCCTCACACAGATACTTTGCGCCGGGGCATCTTCAAAACACATTAATTCGCATATCTACAATTAGCTTAGTATCGGTCGAAACGGCCACATAGTTTCACAGCTTAGCTATTATAGCTACATAGCACATCTCTGGTGGAAAAGCCTAAGGATGGCTGGTAAAATAAGTTTTAGCGATGCCTAATTGCTTTATTCTCTAGTTAAATGTCTTACTTATTATTTATTAAGTGGTACATTAATATTAATAAAATGATTATGAAGTTGCTGTATAAAATTGTAATGGTCTTTCTTGTTTAATAAATTACGCAAGACTACTGAATATCCATCGGGTTTGTTTGCTGTGTAAAACAAAGTACTTAGGGAATAGTAATTTTGTAAGTGGCTCAGTAACAGTAGAGAGAGCGTGGATGATAAAAGCTGCAAATGTGTAATTTAAAAATATATATTCAAATCATAAAATTCTTCCTTAGAAGAAAGAATTTTATTATAAAATATTTTAGAATAAAATTCTTTCTTAGAAGAAAGAATTTTATTCGGAAATTATTTTGAAAACACAATGTAGGTATTGTTGTGATGTTTGTAAAATTAGTAATGAAATAGTTTTGTAACACAACGTAACGCTTTTTATCACGGAGAGGTACGCAGAGGGGTACCTGCACTTTAAGGCACTTAATGCCGCTGTACAATGTACACTCACTTTTCACCATTTGTGTTATAAGTCTCATGTAATAGGGGGTGAGTCTATTACCATATACTGGGCACAATTTCAAAGTCCATGCTACTAATGAGAAATTTTTATAAGAACCGATCCAATTCACAAACATGAAAATAATAACAATTTGCGATTCTAGCCTATCTACTATCTAGCCTATCTGAAAACCTAAAAGCCTTATCCAATTTCTACTTCCACACTTCCAAAAAACAATTTCCAACAATACAAAACAAAAACAGGAAAGGGGGTCACAGTTGTGAAAATATATTGAAAACTGTTGCAAAGTTACGAATGCAACCAGTTGCTTTGGAGACAGATGTTCCCCGGATCCGTGTCTTTTTGCCCCCCAACGGGGAGGAACTTGTGTTGAATTAATTACACAAAGCAAGACGGGACGAGGTTCTGTTTTTTTAGTTTGTGTTAAAAGAAGTATCTAGAATAAAACTGCTGTACATAGTATACCAGTTATAAGTATCTTAAAGGATTTCTTTATTGTGTTTGGTTTTTTATGATAGTGATGTGAATGTCTAGTCTCTCCTAGCAAGTAACAACACTAAATAGTGAAATAACATATTTCACTTTGCTAACTACTTTGCCAACTCCTAAGAATTTAGAAGGACAAAATAATGTTGCTGTTGGTGTATAAAAATTTTCAAATCTTTTCATAAATTATGGTTCAACGTTTATTACATGAGAATAACGGTATTATTAGAACTTATGACGGGATATTTACCATGTTTATTTATTTTGGTGAGTTTTCGATATTTCGGCACTGTTGCAAGCGCCATGATTAATCCGTGATCATGGCGCTTGAGAATAAATATCCCGTCATAAGTTCTAATAATAGTGTTAGTGACCATGTCAGTTTAAAAACTTATAATGAGAATAACGGATTGGCAAATTATACCTTTTGGGCGGAAAATCATCGAATGACTTCTCCCACCTTGGGCGAGGCAAGAGCGAGTAACAGACTCTTATTGACTAGAAACCTAGTCGTTCCTACTCCTGCTTTTCGAGCCGGAGCCCCGGTAACCCGCTAAGCAGTCCGCAGCTCCGGTCAATAAATACCTAGTAATCTGACTTAACACACAAGAACAGTCAAAATCGACCCGAATATTTATACTTCGGCCAATTATGCTCACATCTTTTAATCCTCATACAAATCATTGTTTCTATAAACAAAAGACAAGACACGAAGCAAAGCACACCGGACAAGACTAGGCCATACGCCATACAAGGGGGGAATGGTCACAAACTGACTCAGGCCAGGGCAAGTTGCCCGGATAAGTTACCGTAAGTTAAATAGCCAGTTTGCACAAACCGGTTAAAGGCGGTTAGAGCGGGGGCACACGATGCGTTGCGGCGGCGGTGCGGCGCCGGAGCGGTGTCGCTGCGTTGTCTTTTTTTATGGAACACGTCGGTAAACGAGCAGGCGTATCACCTGATGGTAAGCAATCGTCGCCGCCCATGGACACTTAAAACACCAGAGGCGTTACAAGTGCTTTTGGCGGTTAGGAATTTGGTGGTTGTTGGGGAATCGGGGATTGGGAAGGGGTTTTATATAGAAATATTTGTGGCATGTCACATGCGCTTCGGCGCCGCACCGGACTTGCAAGTTTGCAACCACCACGACCATGCGGGGAGGGGGGAATGTGTTGCGACGTCGGAGCGACACCGCTCACTTGTCACAAGGAAACATTCATTAACAGACTGTCCAACGCTGCTACGGCGTCGCTGCGACATAACAACGTTACGGCGCTGCACCGCTCGTGTGCCCACTGACACGGTGAAACGTTTGCGGAGCGGAGCCGCATCGCAACGTGTGGCCCCACTCTTAGAGCCAGTCCACAGAGTAGAGGGGTGTACTCGTGGGACGTCTACATTTTTGTATTTAAGACGTGAAGACTGCGTCATAGTAACGCTGCGACAGCGCAGCGCCTGTGTGGCCGGCTATGCGTCAAAATATTTGCGTTGCGACGACGCAACGCACCGCAACGCGCCGTGTGGACTGGCTCTTAGGCGGTTAGTTTGTGGGTACTGGTGGTATTCCACGGATGCCATTGTTCAATAGTATTTGTAGTAACTTGGACAATTACTTAGATTCTCTAGAGACTAGAGGTTTCGGGGTAATGGATTTTGTGTCATAAGTAGCTAAGTATAAAGTGTTTTTTGCCCTCTCTATTAAAGTCTAGTATAGTTTATTATAATAGGTTGACGGGATAAAGTATTTTCTAATTATGGTTTGGTTCATATTATGTAGGTAGCTAAAATACAACCTATTATCATATTATTATTTTCTTGTAAGAAGAAGGCTTGAGAGCTAACTTGCTGGGAGAGCCTTCTTCAGATCCCGCGTCTAATGTTCCACGAAGCTATCGACGTGTGAAAATAAAAAAAATATCTTAATATTTTTACTATTCTCATTTCTAAAGCCATGTTGATCAAATTATTGTAAATTCGACTACTCTTTAGATATCTTGAATTCGATAAAGTCGGGTAATGTGTTATTTTTATTTTATCCGGGTTATAGTACGGCTAAGGAATCACGTAACTATTTGATAAACTTACTCAACTAGTTTCGAGCCACACTAGGGGCTCATAGTCATCAACATTTGCACTAATCCAATTACGATTGAATTGAAATAAAATCTTCACCCATTTATTCGAATTTCAAAATTCTTATCAATACCATGGAGTCTTAAATAGGGTAGATGACAAATTTTTATTCTAACGACTGTCTTGTAGATTATCTTAAAAACACTTAAAATATTGGACACGTATATTTTATTCCAAATTTTTGGCTTTGGTTTAAACTTGGATTCCTTCTATCTTGGTATTTACAATATTATTATACGACCAAATAAAAAAAATACGTATCTAATAGTTTTTCTTTACTTAACTGACGGTTTATAAAGAATTTTTAATTTTCATACCCCGTCATCATCCCTATTGTTTTTGGGGTTAATACAATACCAACTCCACACATTCTTAGCTCCCAGCGATGTAAGCCGTGAGTAGTAACACCTCTTATACAGCGTGCTCTCAAGTCTCAACCGCTCTCCAGTAGACGGTAAACTTTGACCTTTTAATACCTCTTTAGTTAGTACTTCATTTCTGATAGCTGTTCGTGGAAAATATTGAGGATAGGTTCTTGCTTTTTTTTTTAATGTAAGAGTAGTTATATGTTTTGGGAGAGCCATGCTTCGGCACGAATGGGCCGGCTCGACCGGAGTGATACCACGGCCTCACAGAAAATCGACGTGAAACAACGCTTGCGTTGTGTTTCGTTGTGTGAGTGAGGTTACCGGAGGCCCAATTCCCCCCTTCCCAATCTTCCCAATCCCCGAACAACAACCCCTAAATTCCTAACCCCCAGTGGGCAACGCACTTGTAACGCCTTTGTTTCAAGTGTCCATGGGCGGTGGCGATTGCTTACCATCAGGTGATATGTCTGCTCGATTACCGGCTCGTTTCATGGAAAAAAAATGTATTTTTCTGAATAGTAATGTAAATAATGGGTATAGTTAAGAAGGCTATGTAGTAGGGGAGGTAGAAAAATACGTACCAAGATCGGGTTTCTTTGAGCCAATTGAGCCATTGCCAATTTGAGTTTCTTTGGGTAATTTTGACACAAACTTTTATACAAAAGAAAAACTAATACCTACACGCTTTGGTTTTTGATTTTTTTTATTACTTGCCTGCAATTATGCATACTGTACAAGTGTACATACATCAAAATAATATATTTTATAATTTTTATCTTTCTGTCTTTCTGTCTGATCCCGCTAATCTCTGAAATGGCTAGACTGATTTTGACCAGACTTTTATTGGAAAGTATCTGATATACTAAGGAGTAACTTAGCCTACATTTACATTAGAAAAACAAAATGTAGAAAAATAACAAATACCCCAATTCTGTCGCAAGTCATTATTCTACGCGGACGAAGTCGCGGGCAACCGTTAGTTAAATAATAATTATTTGATTCAAATCCATTCATTCACTTTAGTGACATATAAATAAAAAATCTCAAACGAATTTTTCATATCGTAACGACCGAAACCGAACAGAACACATTCAAAAAAGTTCCAATTACTTACTTATGATTTAAAATTCGAACCTCATTCGATTGGTCGATGTGAGTTGTGGCCAGAATTTCGACCAATGGCAATTAGCTAATGGATGTGACTGAATGAATAGTTTGTGGGTAACATCAGATTAAAAAAGAACGATAATGTTCTTTGGTTTTGGGTATTCGTTTTGTCAATAAAAAGATAAAAGAGATTGTCACTCTGAATTTGTATTAGTACCTACCTACCCACCGATTTATCGATTATTCGATTATTTAAGTCGATTATACGAGTATTACCTAATCTGTGGAATATTTAATCCGTTCTTGTTTTCAAGCACTTACATTATTAACTACGAATTTCAAGAACTAATCTTGATCCGTAGGATAGAATCAAGTTAGATACATTTAACACATTTTCGTCCAATACTAGACTTCTTAATGTAACTAAGAATTTACGAAACGTACCTACCTATGAACTTAATACTTGGAATAATGCGTTCCCCCCCAAAAGCGATAGTTTCTACAACAGAGGGGCAATAAATTAACAGTTATGTTATAGATAGAGTGAACTGGGAGGTGTCAAATACTGTTGGACGTGGGTTCAATCAGGGGATGGGTATGAAACTAGCGGCCATGTAACTTTATGTTTGAATATTTTTAAAGGTTTTTACAATGAATAAAGATATTGTCAGTGGAATAATTTACGTAATTGTGTAATAACTATACACTTCTGGTTTTACTCCCACGCGGTTTCACACCCGCTCTGCTCAGCTCCTATTGGTTGTAGCATGATATTTTATAATCTATGGCCTTTCTCGATGAATGCACTAGTCAACATAAAAATGATTACTGAAATCTGACCAGTACTTTCGGAGAAAAGCGCGTTCGAACGAACGAACGAACAATCAAACAAAACATACTCCTCAGGTTTATATTGATTTATTATTGAGGTGCATACCAGTTCAATATTTCTTTTCGCCCCTGATAGGAGTCATCTTTATTATTAATAATAACTCCTTTATTTATATCCTAAATCTATCTAATACAATATGATAGGTAACTGGTGTTGCTCTTGTACCGAGGCTATAGTGAAACATAAGCTACATTGCCATTGATCATAACATAAAAAAATACTACAAATATTTTAAAAAATCTCTCAAAACTCGCCCGTTTCGTGGCCCCACACCGCACGTCACAGTCCTTTGACGGCGGTTGTACCCAATCCTCGGATTATCGGTTGATTTGTAGACTTATGGCGTCACTTGTTAACCTGACCTGTTATTGTACTAGCCACAAATCCAGGATTTGTCTGAATCGAGGCCTAATTTCAGGCCTTTTGTAATCCATTAGGTACGTTATATTCGGATGGATGGAACTGGAATAATTGGGTCTTTTGGTAATTTTCGTGTTAATTGACAATGGTTTTAGTATTATAAATGATTGGTATTTGCCCTGGATTTCATCTCTGTGTCTACTATAATATTAAATTTGCTACTTTATGAACTATGAGAAACAACAATTTGCTAAGTCTTTGTACTAGGACCTTATTGACTGGCAATGGTGGCTAAATGGGCAAGCATTATAGTATTTCTCAAACAAGTAGGTAATTGATTTTTAAATAAGATAAAAAGACCATGCTTCAAAGCAAATCTCCAGGAAGCGGTCACAAAGTTTCACAGCTTAGCTATTACGTCTTCGTACTTCGTAGCATGGAGCTACATAGCATCTCTGGTGGAAAATCTCCCTAAATGAGTACAAAATACCCTGTACCAAAATAATACGGAACGATTACTTGTTTACTCTCTAAACGCAAGTGTAACAATAAAGCCGCCGTGCGACAAAGAATATTCAGTAAAAGTAAAAGAAAATATCCTTTCTGTAAAGTAATAGTGAACGTTTAAGCAAAAAAGCACAGTTTCCTCCCATATTTGCTTGTGTAAATGCGTGTGAAAATCTCGCGAATTTGTTGGGATCAGGGGCTGTGCAACTGCGGGTCAAAATGCAGAAGTGTCATTACGTTTTCTACGAACTAAACTAACAACGACCTTCAAGAAAAGAGCATTCTCCTTTTTAAACAGGATGGCAACGCACCTGTGACTCCTCTGGTGTTGCGGGTGTCCTTGGGCGGCGATGATCACTTACCATCAGGTGACTCGTTTGCACAACAAAAACAAAAAGTTTTTTTTTTATTTAAATTTTTATAACATACACAACCTTATAGCTATGGAACAGTATAACTCAAGTGAATATAAAGAACATGTAACACACAGTTATCATACTAGGAGAGCTGTACAGGGTAAATTTGTAATACCACAAGTAAAAAATTACAATGGGAAAAGGACTAGGCAATATTTGACCCCAATAATTTATAATAAAGTAGCTTTCATAAGAAATAAAACTGTTAACCTAAACAAATTATCCTTAAAGAAAAGACTGAAGAAGGAATTTATAAATATGTTAAACACAGAAGTACCTGTTTAAAATTAAAGTTCATTGTTTTAGATATAATATAAAGATATATATTCTGTAACCATAAATAGTAGTAATAAGTAAATAGTAGTAATAAGTAATAATATTGTATAAGTATAAGAGCGCCACTATCGCCAATAAACTGTAATACAGTTTGGCGATTTTTGATGTAAAAGTTAAATATGTAAACTTTAATGAATAAATAATTAAAAAAAAAAACAAGTAAGCTTTAATAAGCCCTTCATTTAATGAAATCTTCTACCAATCGGCAGTAAAAGCGGTTTATTTCTGATTTCGATTTTTGTTTGGTACTCTGTGTTCTAATCTATCCTCACCGCATTCTGAGTATGAACTAATTGAACAATTAGTGAAATTATTTGAATTTTAGTTTTTTGATAGACCTTGTCATTGTCTTGTTTCCCAGACCAGTGGCAATGGACTGTCACGGGCTGTGTCAGGGCCTTCTCCAACAAGGTTTTGCTATAGGCTTTCACGCTTTGTAGGCAAACAAACTTTCTATAATACTAGCTTCTGCCCGCGACTTAATTATTAAAAATAATAAAAAAATTTAGGGTTGTACCCCTAACATTTAGGGGGATGAAAAATAGATGTTGGCCGATTCCTATAGATACTGGATAAGCACAAAAAATTTCATCAAAATCGGTCAAGCCGTTTCGGAGGAGTATGTGCAACGAAAATTGTGACACGAGAATTTTATATATTAGATTTTCCAAATGGAACTTCTGCTTCTTACTTTTGTATTCCCGGAAGCGTCGCCGTCACCCGAAGCAAGGCTTCCGATTATAAGCTTCGGCGCCCGCATTTTCGATTTTTCATGTTTTAAACGATGCTAAATTGGTCTGGCAACTTCTACGGGAAGTTCAAACCCAATCTGCTTCTGATTTTCTCCGTAATAACATTTTTGAGTGGTTTACAAGTCAATATTATTATGTTAGAGTCAATCAGACGTATTAATGGGAGAGATAGCTGAAAATTAAGTTTATCACACGTAGGAGTACTTTATTGAAAATTCTGTACATTTTCGTCAGTTAAACTATGATCAACCCAAGAATTAACATGATAATAAAAAACCTTTTGTTTTCGGCTTATTCACGTAATTATAGTAGCAGCGCGACAGTCGCCGCGTTGTGTGTCGCGGAATGCTGCTCATGAATATGAGCCTCTAGCATGGCTTGAAACTAGTCGAGTTCCTCGTCAAATATTTACGTGAGTAAGCGGAAAAACATAATAATTAATTTAGTATGTCTCACGAAAGTTATAATAAGTATAAATAATTGTAATTAATCATTTTCACACAACAATTTTATTCATCATCGTCATCATATCAGCCACAACCGTCGACTGCTAAATATAAGCCTCGCCCAATGACTTCCAAATTGGCCAGTTACAATCTATCAGCAAAAACCCTTAGTTACTAAACACTATTAATCAACAGAGGACGCTCTCTATTTACTTAAAACCTTCTATTTTTATTTCCTTTCTTATTTAAAAGGTCTCCGTTTCCCTACAAGACTGTAAGCAGCTTGTAAGTCAAGGCTCATTAATTTTCTCCAGACCAGACTTAATGTAAAAAGTAAAATATAAAAATAACGTACAATTCCCTTAAGGTAGTGTGAGTTACAATATACTGAAGATATTTGCTGTAAGCTGTTGTAAAAAAAATTAACTTTTTGGGGTTCAATAGTAACACATATAACAATGTAGTTGTTTTTTGGTATGTTGTCTAATTGTCTTCTTCATTGGTTGGATGGTCGCAACTACGACTGTCAAGCAAAAGGTTTCGGGTTCGATTCTCTTGGTTTGACGATTGACTTTTATGTGGTAAAATTTTATTCGGATTTATGTGGTTTAAAAAAAATTGCTGATAACATGGAGTTATAAATTGTGCCCAGAATACGGCAAAATTCACATCTCCTACTACATGGGACTCATAACATTACTGGTGAAAATTCAGTATTTCATTGCACGAACTTGTGCCATTTCCCTTTAGGGGTTGAACGGCGTGACATCACATTTGTTATTAAATAGTACAGTGGTCGCAAGTGCGACTGCCGGGCAAGGGGTCTCGGGTTCGATTCCCGGGTCGGGCAAAGTATTACTGGACTTTTTTCGGCTTTTCGAAAATATCTCAGTAGTAGCACGGAGTCTGGAATTGTGCCCAGTATATGGCAATAGACTCACCCCCTATTACATGGGACATATAACACAAATGGTGGAAAATTAACATTACGAGCCGTAAGGCAGTTGTCCCACCAACGGCGAGTGAACGACTGACTATCGGCTATTTTCTCGCTCAAGAAACGTACAATAGATATACTTTCCGTGTAAACAAAAGAGATGCATATACAAATAGTTGATCGCTGACTGTTCACACTGCCGGCGAGTGCTCGCTTCACTTGTTTGTTTTTGTTTTCACTCGTTTTCACTCGTTTCTAGTTCTAGCTCTACTCGTTACTCGTTCATCGTTGCCGGTGGGACAACTGCCTAATGTGCACCTCTGCCTACCCCTTAGGGGATAAAAGGCGTGACGCTGTAAAAAGAAATAATAATATGCAGAACCACGACACCAACGAGTTAACAAAATTATCTTTCTTAGATTATTTTGTGTAAAGAAGTTTCATGGCAATGATTTTCAGTTTGGTTTTGTAAAGTGTCTCCTTATGTTAGGGAGGTCATTTGTTTGCCTAATTTATAGGGTTAGCTTCTTATTAGTTTGTAGCCAATTACTTTTTCTTTGTTCCATTTTGTTATTTTTTTGTTTAAGAAGATACGGTGAATGTTTATCATTGTAGTATAATAACTAGCTGACCCGCGCAACTTCGTTTGCGTGTATCCCGCTACTTCGACAAATACAGTCAACGCACCAACACATATTGGATACTAATTTTCAATTCACAATAACTTCTCTTTCCCTTAACCGCGTTTAAAATATTAAAATGTTTTTTGGTTTCTGTGACTCTTCTTTGATCGCCCCCCCTATCAGTTTTTGGAAAAAATATTTAAGTAATGTACAGATTTTTTTTTGTCTTATATGTATAGATCAAAGTCGTAGTACCTACTTTTTAATATTATTTATTTTTTATGTACCGTTTTTTTATATTTTTTGTTTTTTTTTTTATGTACTTACCTACTTTTGTTATACATATACATCTAACTATTATTTTCTTGTTTACTTTTTAAATTATTTACATTCTACATTTTATTACTTTTACTTACTTTTTATTTACTTAAAACAATTAATTTTTAGAAGATTAACGTTGTGTACCTACATTTTAAACTTATTTACTTTTTACATTAATATCAAAAATAAATGCGATTTAATACTAACCTTAGAATACAATACTTTTAGGAAATCAAAAATGGAACTAAATAAAAAAAAACACAAACCACACTTATTTATTAATTGTTACAAAAATACAAACTTAACGGAAACTAAAACAAAATTACCAACTTTTTAATAACGAAACAAATCACATTAAAATTTAATTACACGCGAAATTAATATTCAACAAAAAGGCAGTTCGACCATTCAAACGGGCAGAGGTTCCCCTTGCCAAGTGAGCTCGACGAGAAAAGGCGCGAACTGCGGTTGCAAGCGCTTATATAGACAGCAGGCTCCGCCCACTCGTGTTCCCGCCATTATCACGAGATCTGTCACTACTCCTCTAACACGGCCTCTCCTGACTGGAGGACGTCCTCGTCTTCCTCTTCCTGGATTCGGAGCGGCTCCGTGGCTCCAGAGGTGCCGGGTACAGGCTCGGTCATCCCCTCGCCTCTAGGATGCACATCATGCGTGGCAGCTCGCTCAGGCGTGAACTCTACCTCCTCATCATTGCTATCTGCGTCTGAAAACATAAGCAAATAACAATCCAATTATAAAAAAAAAACTGAAGATTCACGCTATTAAATCGTATACAATGAACCATAGGCACTACGTTAGCATAGTTCAATCAAACACTAGAGAGGAAGCACTACGTTAGCTATCTCTATTATCACGAAACAGAGGCACTACGTTAGCTTGTTTCACAAATGAACCATAGGCACTACGTTAGCATAGTTCAATCATCCATTAGAGAGGAAGCACTACGTTAGCTATCTCTATTATCACGAAACAGAGGCACTACGTTAGCTTGTTCCACACCGTAAAAAACACGGATACATGACATAGGCACGACGTTAGCGTATCATGTTTAATCCACACTTGTAAGACATAGGCACGACGTTAGCTTATCATACGGGTATACTCACTTTCAAAGTAAGCAGCGCATGTCTCCGGAGTCCACTCCCCGCGCCACGGCTTCATGTACTGAGCCGCAGCTTGTGTAGATTTACCGTAGGAGCCCGTCAACAGCTGTAGCTCATATCGGTCGTGGGGAAGTGCTTTGACCACACGATAGGGCCCGCGCATGCCAGAGTCGAGCTTGCCAGTCGATTGTGTCTGCTTAATTACAAAGACAAGTGAGTTAGTTTCAAATGCCCGAGGTGTTTTTCGGTTAGCGTTCACAGTCGTGTCCTGCTGCTGCTGGTTTCTAGCCAAACGCTCCGACGCCCGTTGTCTCTGCATCTCCCTCATCGCTTCACGGTTAGGGTGAGAACTGTCCAGAGCCGCATCACGTACTAAGTGCCTTATGAGAGGCGTGGCTGCTTCGATGCCTACGAGCAAGTTCAGTGGCGATAGCTGAGTGGTCTTTTGCTTAGTTATGTTGAGAATAAGTTGCGATCGCCACATCATGTCTGCCCATTCATCCTTGCGATGATTGCACTGAATGCGAATCATATTCAAAAGTGTTCGGCAGTAACGTTCCACTTGCCCATTTGAATGGTGCATCTCCGGTGTAATGAGATGCAAGTCGATGCCCAACTCTGAGATGAACTTCGTGAAGTCTGAACTCTGAAACATCCTGCCTCTGTCCGCGACTATTAATTTCGGTGTACCAAATAACGAAATAACATTTGTAACGAGTCGTTTTAATTCTATAGCGTCTTGTCCAAACATAGGGTACAATAGACAGAATTTGGAAAAGGAGTCTATTACAATCAGAACATATCGATAACCATTTGATTGAGGCAGAGGGCCTAATGCATCTATATGAACTATTTCGAAAGGGGCACAAGGTTTCTCCCACGAGTGTATTGGTTGTCGTGGAGCCCTCGGGGCCTTTTTATGCGTTAAACAAATAAGACAATGACCTATGTACTTTTGCACGAATGATTTTAAAGAAGGGAACCAAAAATGTTTTCTAATGAGCTCTAAAGTCTTATCAGCACCAAGGTGATCATGTTCGTCATGAAATATCTTGAGTAAGCTGAGCCTGTGACCTTTCGGCACGTAACACAAGAATCTTGGCTCCTCTCCGATTGGAGAGTACTTGTAAAAGAGTAGATCGTTTTTATGTACGTAGCGGTTTGAATCTAGCTGTCCGTCTGTCAGTTTTTGGATGAGTTGTTGGGTCTCCTCGTCTGCAGCCTGCGCTATTCGAGCCCAGTTTTGCTGTTTACGAACTTCACAAACGTTAACGGGGTTTCGACTCAAATAGTCTGCGTGCGACATTGAACTGCCCTTACGGTATTCCAGGGCGAAATCAAAGTCCTGCAGATACATCCACCATCTGGCAACACGTGGCAGCAAGTCTTTCTTCTGCTGGGTAGATTTCAGAGCATTACAGTCAGTTACCACTTTAAAATGAACACCGACCAGATAGTGTCTGTAGTGCTGCAGCGCCTTGACCACCGCCAGAGTCTCGAGCTCATAGGAATGGTATCGAGGTTCGGCGCCCTGCGTTCGCTTACTAAAATACCCAACGGCTCGTTTGTGTCCGTTCCCGTGAACCTGAAGGAGCACCGCACCATACCCAATTGAGCTTGCATCTGTGTGGACTTCGATGGGTAAACTTGGGTCGTATATGGCTAATACAGGTTCACTAGTTAAGTGTGCGATTATTTCTTGGCGTGCTTCTTCTTGTTCACTTCCCCACACAAACAATGCACCCTTTTTAGTAAGTTTGGTAATCGGGGTGCTTCTAGCAGCGAAATTAGGAATATAACGACGAAAATAACTGGCCAAACCTAAGAACTGACGAACTTGCTTGACCGTTTTCGGATTAGGGGCTTCTATCAGTGCTTTAACCTTAAGTTCGCTCGGCCGTACCTGACCTTGGCTTATAGTGCGACCTAGGTACTCGATCTCGGTCGATAAAAATGAACATTTCTTTAAATTGATAGAGAATCCAGCATCAGCAAGCGTTTGAAGTACGTCACGCAAGTAAGTAAGGCCTTCGTCTACAGTATTACTAAGTATCAGTACATCATCAATGTACACAAGGGTTTTACCAGATTCCAACTGACGTCGAAGAGTTTTTGACATAATGCGCTGATAAACTACGGGTGCGTTCGCTAAACCATACGGCATCTTTAAATATTCATAATGACCTTCTGGTGTAACGAATCCCGTGAGCGGTATTGCTTCTTCGTCCATCGGAATCTGATGAAAGCCTGTGGCCATGTCAAGGCTAGTGAAGAACTTATGCTTCCCTAACCGGTCGATCTGATCGTCGATCAATGGCAAAGGGAAGCGGTCTTTGACGGTAATCTCATTCAATTTGCGGTAATCAACGCACATGCGGTCCGATCCATCCTTCTTTTTCACTAGAAGTATCGGACTCGCATATTCAGACTCTGATTCCCGAATAATCTTCTTATCGAGAAGCTCTTGAATGATCTGACGAACCTTCAAAATTTCCGGCAACGAAAGTCTATACGGCCTGTAATTGACAGGTGTTGCATTATTTAGTTTGATCGACATGCTGCCAGTATTCACTGTAGTAGCAGCTGTTCCCGAAATAAGAAATTTAGAAAATTCGTTGATCAAGTCAAGCATTCTATCTAGGTCAGAACCGGTCAAAGATGTTTTAATAGGGATATCATCTGTGGATAAAGCACACATGACATTATCGGTACGTCCCTGTTTATAAGTAAGATATTGTTGATCGCGAGTACGAACATAGGTTACTCCTTCACGATTCAACACATCAGTACCGACTATGATAGGGGTGGTTAAAAATTCTGGGGATACCGCATGCAAATCCACTTCCAGAGTAATTTTGTCAAACTCTATTGGTAAAGTAACGAAAAAAGTAGACTCAACCTCTTGACTACCAATACCTCTCAATACTCTAAAAGCAGGTTTGCGTGTGCATCTAAAATGTTTTAACAATGTGGAGGAAACTAGCGATATACTTGAGCCGCTATCAATGAGCACATCAACGGGTATGCCCTGTATGACTGCAACAACTATATCACTGCATCTACTACCTACATTTTCACGACAGAAGTTTACGTTACTAGCGTTACTGGATTCTGCCTTCTTTTTAGCAAAACAACTCTCGATCCTGTGGCCAGGTTTTTTACAGAAGCTACATGGTTCGAGTTTCGTTGTGCTCGGAGCAGGGTTACTCTTCTGACCATTTTCACCACCCTTACTATTGTTGAAAATGGGCTTCAACCGTTTATAACAATCAGAGGATTTATGGCCATGCTTACCACACGTAAAACATGCCCCGTCATCGATTCTACGCTTACGCGAACTCGCATCGTAACTAGGTTTCGAAAATCGATCATTATTCGAAGTATTGGGTCTCTTTGAATTTGGCAATTTCGGTTTGACGTAGATCGAAAGAAACTCTACTAACTGATTCGGCATTAACTTTGCATTTGTGGCAGAAGCGCGAATTTGAGGGTCGGTAATGCCTCGAATTACTATCGCAGAGATCAATTCGTCACTCAAGCCCCTGACTATACGCAACCTGAGTAGCGTCCGACGAGCGTAATCTGCATATGTTGAATACCTATCCGAGTTTGTACTCATTACTTCGTACAAAATATTTGCAACATCAGGCTTCCTAGGGCACATTGGTTTAAATTCTCGTTTAAAATTGCTCCAGCTGCGGTCACTAGTTACCCACTCATTAAGCCAGGTCCTAGCGTCCCCTTTAAGGCAATTCCCAATACGAGACAGACACTCATTATCGCTCCAGCCATTAGAGACCTTAGCGCGATCTACCTCCTCACACCAGGTATCTATATCGTGGACACTAGGATCGAAGTTAGAAATAAAATAAGCTTGGTTGGATCTCACCGTAGTATTGATGGAACGTATGGCGTTGATCAGTCGGTCAGCTACGTTGGCATCATGCTTTATGACCCCACTCACGGAACGTTCGGGCGAAGGCGGAGCCGCAGAGTCGCGACGGCTTGCACCTTCTCCGGTCCCAGTCTTCGTCTCCGCTACCCGCACGCGCCGCTGTGGTGGTTGTGACGGCAGTGGCGTTGCGCGGGGTACAGCAGCGGCAATCAGCTCGCAAGGGGCTTGCGGCAACGCACGCTGTTGTTCCTCGAGCGTTGTCAACCGATCTAGTATCTGTTGCATTTGTTGGGTTAATAAATTATTAGGAGTAGTATGTCGCCTTGGGGAGCTGCTTGCCTGCGAACCACGATGTCGGCTGCGCACATCGCGGCGCCCTGTGTGAGATTCAGATTCTCTCGCACGAGAATCATGACGGTAGTGGCGCAATTCGCGGCTTCCAGAACGGCTTCTACTTTTACGATTATTATTAGGCATATTCGCTGCTTCACTGTCAGCAATACAAGCAATGAACTTATTAAATTAATCAAAACGTGCAAATAGCAACTCAGTAAGGCAAGGTAACAGTAAAAGCCAACTGAGATACGAAATGTAAATTGCAATATGTAAAGCAGATGATTCACTATCAGGATAATAAGTAAATTGGAACGTACTCACCAGAACTTACCGATACACTCACACTTAATCACTTACGTACTTCGTATAGTAAAGCCGTTTGCTTTAAACCCAAGTAGCCAATTCGAAACTAACCCAAGAAGAAGAAAAAAAAATTAAAAAAATATTTGAAGTGTCAAACTGCCAAGTGTTAATAGTTATCTGTGGTCAGAGCGGGTCTGGACACGTGTCGTATCCCACTTCTGATTTTAGGAAATCAAAAATGGAACTAAATAAAAAAAAACACAAACCACACTTATTTATTAATTGTTACAAAAATACAAACTTAACGGAAACTAAAACAAAATTACCAACTTTTTAATAACGAAACAAATCACATTAAAATTTAATTACACGCGAAATTAATATTCAACAAAAAGGCAGTTCGACCATTCAAACGGGCAGAGGTTCCCCTTGCCAAGTGAGCTCGACGAGAAAAGGCGCGAACTGCGGTTGCAAGCGCTTATATAGACAGCAGGCTCCGCCCACTCGTGTTCCCGCCATTATCACGAGATCTGTCACTACTCCTCTAACAATACCTATTATTATCATACAATTATTGTTGTCGCGCTGAAAAGCACGTTTTATTTTTCTCAAAGAGCTGCGATAAATAAACGCGTCCGATCGCTTCCAATTTCAAAGTGCTAATGGGGAGCCGCTGCCGCCGAGGCGCTATTTATAGGGACGCTGCCCCCGCCGCCGCGGCCGGCCCGTACCGTGCCGCAATACTAATATCGTGATATCTCCTAAACTATATGTCTAAATAACACACTGTAAACTGCAAAAATAATCTAAATTAAATGCTTGTGATGATGAACTTACTTATTATGATAAGGATATATGTATTATTGGTTATATCACCAGTTAAACATCACCCAACGAATTAAATGTTTTTTTAATACAGAAAAGTAGTTTTTGTGACTTAAATAAAAAAGCTGGATATATGTCATCGCGGACTTTTTTGTAGAACTAATAAAGACCAATGTTTTTGCTATACATTGTTCTTACTTGTATCCAACGGTATAAGCGGCGCACGCACAAATGCAATCTTCAATTAGATTTTTTTCTGACTTCTTGGACATAAATCGCTATAACTCAGCTAATATAGTTTCAATGTATTTCAATTATATATAAAAACCTGTCGGAGAAAATACTCTTTCTATTAGTGAAAACCGCATCAAAATCCGTTGCGTAGTTTTAAAGTTTTATGCATACGAAGGGACTACAGACAAAATGGGCGACTTTGTTTTATACTATGTA
This sequence comes from Spodoptera frugiperda, assembly GCF_023101765.2. NCBI lineage: Eukaryota > Metazoa > Arthropoda > Insecta > Lepidoptera > Noctuidae > Spodoptera > Spodoptera frugiperda. The sequence continues at coordinate 2,057,937 of NC_064212.1, forward strand.
TAGATTGGCTTTTTGTTTATTGAAAGTTTTACAATGAAGTTATTTCTTGTTAAACCTCGTTATACATATAAGGTGTTCTAAAAATATCTGCCACGGCTTTAATGGGAGGTTGTGTTGTGTTTGAAGATTACAATAGTAAAGAAATTTCGTACCCCGTACCATTCTACTCAATTTGAGAACATAAAGAAGTTAATTAAACATTGAGCACACATTGAGTCTACTCTGCATAACGTGGTTTACAAATATCTCTTTCATAGAGATAGTGAAAGAGATATCTTTTTCATTACAAATGGACACGTAGCGTTTTGTATAAAAAAAATACTCATAATAAATACTTTATTTTTAGTATTGAAATCTTCAAACACAACACCACCTCCCATTAAAGCCTTGGCAGATACATTTAGAACACCTTATTAACGATACGCTTCTTGTAACACGTAGCTACATAATCTTACTGAAATTATACTCGTAAGTGCGAAGTGCCTATTATGAGTTTGTGTGCATGTTTGTTAATCAATCACGTCAAAATGGATGAAGGGATCGGGGTGAAATTTGGAACAGGGGTAGACTATGGTCTGTTATAACACATAGGGCTATTTTCTTTTGAGGGGGGAAATCATCCAATGGCCTCTCCCGCCTTGGGCGAAGCGTGAGGGAGTGTCAGACTCTTACTGACTAAAATCTACCCCGTTCCTACTCTTGCTTTTCTAGCCGAAAATGAAAAAAAATGCGGGAGCGGTTATATTCTGGGCGCCTACAAAAAAAAGCTATGCCATAATCTCCTTCAAAGATACGATGCTACGTAGTAGCTTAACTAAATAATCTTCATTTGAATAATTAAAGCAATATCGAATAGCTTCTCTACACTCGACACCACAGGAATGAATATTTAATAAACGATGCAATATGGCCGCTTACAATGCATTTGGCTCGATGTCAACAGTTTGCCGCCAGATGGCGTCACTTCCGGGCAGAACGGATGTGACGTCACTGCCTGTGTTGCCAGGTCGCAGATGGATTATTGTTTCATTATAGTGCTGTAGGATGTAGGTTTCAGAAGGTGGATGTAATTAAATGGATTTATTGAGGTATTGCGTTTGTTTATTTACATTTTAATGTAACTTTTGCTCTTCCCGTGGGTATTGTAAGAACTGACTATGGGACTATACATTTGGCTTTGATAAACCCGTTCCTTTAAAGTGTGATTTCCAATGAAGGTTTCTATCATTTAAGGATTTTATGTTTTTAAGCTAGCATTTTGGATGTAGCACGGATTTTGGACTAGAATGGGGGTGAAGTTAAACATTACGAACAGGCTATCCTAAGCTGCAGACTGCTTAACTGGTTACCAGGGCTCCGGCTCGAAAAGAAAGAGTAGAAACGGGGTGGTTTTTATTCTGTAGGAGTCTGACACTCCCTCTCGCCTCGCCAAAGTCGGTAGAAGTCATGATTTTCTTTCCTTATAAATAAGACTGCTGATTCAATAAAACATAAACACAAAGAAAAATACGGGGCGCCTACCCTAATACACATAAAAAAACGTCATTTTAAATTAATTTTCACACACAACTATTTAAAAACGTAATTAAAATGATTAATAGAGCCACTAAAGCCATTACAATTATATAAGTTCATGTAAAATTAGAAGCGATATGGATCTTGATTGAAATCTTTTAATCAAAATGGCAGTTGAACACGTCACACGCATAAAACTTTCTTTATAAAGCTGAAGAGTTTGTTTGTTTGGTTGTTTGAAAGCAATATTTTTTTAAGGGATAGGTTTAATCATCATGATCATCTGATGGTAAGCAATCGGCGCCGCTCATGGACACCCTCGATCCCTAAGGAGTTAAGTGGGGTGCTGGACTTTTGGGGGGATTCGGGATTTTTAAACTGTTAGCTTGGTAATATTTGAAAAAAGAATGCTACTGGCTATAAAACACTTTTAAGAATTTTAAGTTGCACTTAAATATCCTTCTATCTCTATTTTATATAAAGACAGAACTATTTCTGAGAACGTCTTACAATTGAGTGACGATTGACCATTAGGCTTATAAGACCCAAGTATCGGATGAAACCGCGCGATAATAGCTAGTCCGAAATAAAAAAATGGCTTCTCACAACAGCACACGCATAAAATTAATCTATAAAACATATTGGACGCTTGTAAAACCGTAATTATTGTGATTTTATTATCCAATAGCATGGCCAGGACTACATGGAGTTTCACTTAGGAAATTGCTTCCTGGGCGGTGACTTTTTGTAATTTGTTAGTGTAGTTCGGTTTGAAGTTTGGGAGTAGTGTAAAATGTTACGAGATTTATGTTTTTAAACATATTTGAAGTCCTTCATTCTAATAAAAATTACTCTGGCTTTCAATATACTATTACATAATATTTCTTACTAAACTGGAACTGTTAAAAACTTAAATACAAAAGAAAACTAAAAATGTTTTACTATTTACAAAACCATTAAAAATTTCGTCCACATCGACGTCAATAGGGCAAGTATCCAGAAGACTGGAAACATTGCCACGTTGTATGGCAATGCTTATCCTCTGACCGAGGAACAGACCAGGGGCCTTAGTCTGCTATTACAATTGTGTCAGAATGGTCGATCATTGATCAGTGCAAGAGGGACAGAGTTATACAACCTACATAGCTCCGTCCCTCTTGCACTGATCGATGATCGACCATTCTGACACAATTGTAATAGCAGACTAAGGCCCCAGCCCTCTGGTCTGTTGTATAATAACTGAAAACTATTTCCAACCTAACTTCACAATTCACATCCTTTTGATACACAAACGACACAACAAAAAAACAGACAAGAAAACAAACAAGCAAACAGACAGACAGACACACATGGAAAAAACAAAATGGCCGAAAAATGTACCCTTCAAAGTTTAGCCACGGACGGTCGGCAAAAAAGTTTAAAGCCCTCCAGGTAGGCTGTATGTATGAACGTAAAGTTCATGCTTATCTTGTTTCCCTCGCTTCTGTCTAGGTTTCTGTGTACTTTAGCTGCGTTTGCTGTCCGTACTTCGGGGTTTACTATGAGTTTTTTTCTTGTGTTTATTATTATTTACTGCCTTATTGATCGAGTGGTCACAAGTGCGACTGCTAGACAAGGGGTTTGATTCCCGGGTCAGGCAAAGTATTAGGTACTGGGCTTTTTTCGGTTTTTCGAAAATTTCTCAGTAGTAGCACGGAGTTTGGATTTGTGCCTAGTATATGGGAATAGGCTCACCCTCTATTACATGGGACTTATAACACAATTAATGAAATGTGGATGTACATTGTATAGCGGCATTAATACGTGCCGTAATGTGTACCTCTGCCTACCCCTTCTGGGATAAAAGGCGAGAGGCGAGACGTTATTATATTTATTTATTATATATTAAACATTTTCACATTTAAAGTCTAGAACATGTAGTAAGACCATGTCATCATAAGTAGGACAAGTGGAACTTCTTATCGTATCTGTGACGTCACTCCTATGTAGACTTATGTGGACTTGTGTTAACTTGTGCGCTATTCATTTAATGTGTAAATGTTCTCGTGCAAGATCTGTTTTTAAACTAAATCGTACAGATAAGGCCTTAAGATGTTTTGTCTAAAACATCTTATTCTTAAGATATTACCTTAGGGTGCTTTTCCACCAGAAATGTCCTATGCTACGTTGCTGTGGATGCGTTTGACTTCCACCAATCATATTAATTGGTACACATAGCTTAGCACTAGTGGAAATGGACTTAGCTAAGCTATGTTTTTTATATGGAAAGATGCGTGCTATGGATGGCTTCACTACTATCGATATATCACATACTCGAGTAGCATATCGTCCTCGCACAGCTACATAGCTTAGTATCAGTGGAGACGGTTACATAGTTGCACAGCTTAGCTATAACATCTTTGTAGCATATCTACTTGCGAAAGCACCCTGACTGTGAAACTGTATTAATAATCTCCCATCTTAAAAAAAAAAATCAATAATCAAGTAAGTAATTAATAATAAGTAAGTAAGTAATAATAAAGGAGACTTCTTAGGTACGACTTTATAGTATTATATCTATAGTAGTACCTAAGAACTCCCCTTTAGACTTAAAATAATCCTGTAGCTAGTGTAGACATATAAACTAATTACACGTTTTTGTCCCTCGACTGTCCTCTTCCTAGACAAATTGGTATTCCGAAGAAAGCAATTAATTGTGGAGACGGCGCGAATAATTTGTAAAACGTCACGTACAGGTCCCAATAGATGTAGGTACTGCTGTGAGGTCCACCGACCTTTGGGGATGGGATCTTTTTTTAGCTATAGCTACACACATACAAAGAAACATTGTTTATTTATTCTAATACTTCTTAGACAAATTCAAGTACATAGAAGGATTTTTTTAAGGGTGGAAAATTATCCAATGATTTCTCCTTCACATTGGGCAAGGTGAGAGGGAGTGTCAGACTATTACTGACTAAAAACCGCCCCGTTTCTACTCCTGCTTTTCGAGCCGGAGTCCCGGAAAACCGCAGCTCAAGATCAGGCATCAAGACAAGGCGCGCGCAAAACGCGACGCGCCGCACGCACAGTTCTGGTTCTGGTCGGACGGCGATTGCTTACCATCAGGTGATTCGCATGCTAGTTTACCAGCTTATTTCATAAAAAATAACTTACGCAATCACGAAATGACTGTGATAGTTTTCGAGTTATCATCATTACAACATACCTATTCAAGTAAACAAAACATTTCTCTCAATATGTGGTTTAGACATGTTAGTTTAGAATCAGTGTTCACTCGAAACGTGAAACCAGATTATATTTCAACACGAACAGACAAACAAACAAAAACAAAAATCCAATAGTTTTATTTGAAAATAAGAGTGGAATAGAAACTCTCATGTTTCGCGCTGACAAAAAGGGACTTTTTCACGCGCGTAAATATTAGAACGTATTAAAACCACAGACAAAGGTGTGGGAGCCGGATTAAACCGCTTTTAACCGGTTGGAACTAGAAATTTCGAGTTAATTAGGGAGCTTATTTGAGTACCATCTATATTTTACGCTATGCGGGTAGGCGCGGAAAGCGTTGCAGATTTTTTGTCTTGCGCATAGTTAATATTCGGTTGTCTGTTACACCGTAGTGTAATAGTAGGTTACAATATTTATAGTTATTATAAAAAAAAGGTTGCCCCACATTAGGGATTTCTCCTGTATCGTGGGTGTGTTTTAAATACACGTGACATCCAAATTCGCAACGACAATCTGTGGATCAGACAAAGAATTAGCTACTAATAATTGTGTTTTTTAATGTCTTTATACATTATATACGTACATTATAAATGAGCTGACGGATCACCTGATGGCAAGAAATCGCCGCCGCCCATGGACACCCAATACACCAGAGGCGTTACCAGTGCGTTTTGGTCTTTTGGACGTTAGGAATTTAAGGGTTGTTAGGGAATCGGGGATTGAGAAGGGGGATAACTGGGCCTCCGGTCCAGTATACTGTAAATAAGCAATTTTTAGTTATAAGTTCGAGTCATGATAGTTGATTATGGTGATATTAATTATGATAATTCATGTTGAACTGAGTTTTTCTTTATCTAAACCTTCTCAAACAAGGTTCTTTAACTTGTAATGTATTAATTGAATTGCTATTACAACATTAATCAAAATTTTAACCAAGAAATTCAAGTTAGCATCTTCAAAATTAATTCTATTACGTGAATACGTCTTTCAGTTATTAAATCTAAAGTGTCAGCAGTTTACATGAGCAAATATGTCGGCTCCACGGAGCTAGACGCGAATTAATCTAGCACTTATTCTAGGCTGAAATATCTTGGTAAACCCCTTTCTGGTTTGCGTTGGATTCCATGGAACAAGAGAGAATTATTTTGATACCAGTTTGTGTTCTTATGGTAATGTATATGCAATGGAGAAATTAAAACCTTTTTTTTAGTAGATTTTTTTGTTTGATTTGATTAGATTGTATTTGATTTTTGGTCTATATAAGGTTTACAAACAAATCAAGCATTCAATCGAAAAGATAATACAAAGAAAAAAAAGTTGAGCTAAGCTAAGCTCGTCCTTCTCCATTCGAAACTATACTTTGAAACGAGCACCTAGCTTCACTGACAGAAAAGTCAACGTTTCAAAAGTGCCTAATTTAGGATTGATTAAAATAAATGCTTTGACATTGACTTTAAGATTTTTGTGATTTTAGTAAATAATCACTATCCAAATGTCAAATAGGACTATATTTAGAAAAGATTCCATTATATTCATCAAAAATTAAGAAACTTCTTCAATACCAAAAAGCCCTGAACATAAAAATATTTAAAATCATACTTTAAAACTATTCGGTGTAAATGCGACCATTTTTAATCCGTTCCAATTTACAGGGTGTTTGCAATTCACATACTGTTAGTAATTCAGCGGTTGTACTCGAGCCAACCTATCACGGTGACATTCATAGCTTTTCATTAAAACGAAATTAAAGCTTTATTGTTAAATATCTTCTGGAAACCAAAAGATACGGTTATTGCAATGTAGTTGTTAAATTGTATTTTGTGGGGATTAACACAACTTGCGGCTTTAGGTTTTCATATTTCTGGTTTTGTTAATTAAATGAATACAGTTCGTTTTTTGTACTCATAAATGCTACGATTTTTTTAATAGGTCTAAAGGAACTTGTAGTATTATGTTATAGTGATAAAACGCATTAATAAAACTAATGTCATAGGTAGCCTGTTCTCTTAATTAAAATGTATTGAAAATTAACAACGCCATCTATCATCAGCAATATAAACTAATAACGCCCAACTCTCACCCCAACCAATAGATGGCGCTCCTAACACGTTGAGTGGAGAACAATATCCTCTTTCTACGGAGGGTTGCACCACCCTTTTAATTGCACATTAATATAATTTCGGATTATGAAACACAGCATCTGGTCTCAAAGGAACGTGCTCCCGAAGTCATATAGAAAGTTAAATTGACTGAGTTACTTATTCAATAGAAACTGACGACCCGTATGAAATGGCCGCCATTTTTGATCAGCTAGCTACCGTACGGTACGGTGTTGTTTTTGTTTGTTTAAAGAACTTTGTTTTAATATAAGTAGGGTTTTGTGTTTGTTGTTTATTTTTGTGAATAGATATATAGGTAATCTATACATATAATGAAGCTGAAGTGTTAATTCTGTGCATTAAAAATAGTAAAACAATAAATAGTTTTACGAGAAAGATATATTAATACCAAAAATGTGATTAAATAAATTGTTTTCTGTCTGTCTATCTGTATGATCACGCAACACATAAAAATTACTGGTCTGATTACGAGAAAAGTAAGTAAAACCATCGGGCTTCCTCGATCGCTTTCGAGCGGCCTCGATCACTTTCGGGCATGACTCGAGCACTTTAAAAAAAAAGCAACGTCACGCCTTTTATCCCCGAAGGGGTAGGCAGAGGTGCTCATTACGACACGTGCTTCACTTTTACTTTCAGGTGTCTTAAACAAATTTTTATACGGGACCCCGATAAGTCACGCTACGACACTGTTTGTATAGTATCATAGTAACCACAAATCAAGCTATAACACTATTAGCAAATCACTGAGTTCTCCCTAGACAGTTAATAGGCAATCAGGGCAGTAATTATTATTAATGGGAATATTAACAGGTATTAATTAATTGTTTCGTACTTGTTGTTAATAAGGTTCAAATTCCCATGGGAAATTATGGCAGGTGTCGCTGCCTCGTTGGTCCAATGCTTGCAAGCACTAACAAGGTGTTTTGGATTTGATTTCTGAGTCGTTCAATGCATTTATGGAAAATAGTTTATTAGTTCTTAACAAAAAAATAGTATTATTAGAGAATAGTATGGCTTGAAAGACGATGTAGTGACAAAGACTGAAAAGGAAATGTTACGATGGTTTGGACATGTAGAAAATATAGTTCGTGGTTGGTGGTGGTTGATGAAGCGAAAGACGTATGTAAGATTCGTAGCAATTGGCGGTCCATTGTCTCTGCCTACCCCCGTGGGAGACAGGCGTGAAGTTATGTATGTACATTTATATGTAGTTCTTAATTGTAGCTCTACATTAAATGCTTGGAGCCTCCATTTAAGTACGCAAAAAGCGTATATGTGTGATTTAAAGTAAATAAGGAGACTCAATAGGTACTTTCATACTTTTTTTCGTCTCTATTTTTAATATACCTACAAACATAACGGACAACATTGATGACGCGATCATTCGAGGTTCGATTGTCATCGTAAAGCCTCGTACTTTCCATTTCCTTTTGTTAGACCCCCACTCTGGGGTCCTGTCCAAGTTACAAGCTAAGGAACCTCAAGTTTGTTTTGGTCAATCCAAAATATCTTAATTATAGTACTATATTATTCAAATATATGCCGCTTTTTTGTCGCCAATTTGTTTCTAAGAAAATCCAATAAATAGCGTTATAAGAAGACTAGTGTCTTCCGATAATGGGGCACGAGCGCCTAGCTGAAAAAAAAATTTAAACATGAATGGAATGGATATACTAAAAATGTTTCTTTGGCAAAGTTGTTTGAAGTCATGAGTAAAACCACGTGTTTAAATATCGTTCACTAATTACCAGTCACCCTAATTAAGCATATATTATAAATGCTAACGTTAATATATGCTTAACCACGAAAACGACGTGCTGTTTTGTATCCGATTTACAAAATGTCATTTCACAATATTTGCCACATTCTCTCCACGCTCAAATCTCCCACCTTAACATCAGAAATCCCTGTAATCGTCGGCCGATATCTAACTTGATTTCCCTCCCGGATATAACTTTTTTCCCCGATGGCAAGGACCAGTTTTTTGATTGATGACAATTTGATTAACATCAGTTCCCCATCTAATGGCGCACTTCTCTGATTAGTATTAAAAGTGTACCAGCCACTGGCAACTCATTTCCTGGCCATTTTGATAGGTCCCCTTTTAAATGCGATGATAATGTCATTAGTTTTCTTTTATATCGTTCTTTTTTGAAAGATGGCAGCACTGTTGAAGTGTCACGGTTTTAATTTCCGCAAGGAACTAATGTTTTGATTGGTTTGGGTTAGGTGTGTTGTGTGTAATGTTATATGTGTCTACTATACATATAGGTAATAATTGTTTTGGGTTATTTTAAATATTTTTTTTTCGAAAACATATTATTTTATATTGATGACGATTCCAAGTAATATTATTCAGTAATCAGTACCCTTAGTACGAGTTTGCTTCAAGCTTAAAGTAATCGAAAGAAGAGCGCGTTTGGTGCACTAATTGGTTGGTTTATTCGAGCCAGCCAATGAGAGCGCTGAACACGCTCTCGTTTTGATTACTTTAAACGTAAAGGAAACTCGTACTAAGGGTACAGACTAGTAGACTAGACACATAGTTTAAAAATACAATTAAACCAGGGGTAGAATCTTTATTGATATTTAATTAATCGCTGCTCTACACCAATCCTGCACTTGAAATTCAAACACAATCATGTTAACTATTTATAAACATTTATGGAGGCAAATATATTACAGGATACAAAATAAAAGCAAAACAAACAATTAAAACTAACTTTATTACCTAAATACCTAACAAAAGCGACATCCGAAGCACACAGGCTTCGGAGCTGCCTCAAAATTTCAACAACTTTGTGAGAGTAAATCTTGTCTCCGGCATTTGTTTTTTATTGTTCAGCGCCATATTGGAAGGAGTATAGGTGGTCCTCTCGTAAGCCACCTTCCTGTTCGTGAGGGTGATCATGTGAAGGAGATCCAGCTCCTTATGATGTTCCTTGATCACGTGGCAGAGAGCTTGGATCATCCAGGAACCGTACATATCTCGGTAGGATAAGTGGTCTGTGGAGAATTGAATGTTGATTAGAGATTGTAGCTAGAATAGCACTGGACTATTATGACTTCAAAAGTGCCGTCCTGGTGGTCTATTTTAAATAAATAACTTTGACTTAGACTTTGACTTTGATGAGTGGTCTCTAACAATATTTTGTAAATCTTGAGCCACTCCCTAAGAAGATTTATAGAAGGACAAGTTTACTAGCACCATGCAAGCATCCGTATACAATATGAATGTATCATTGTCATGACTGTGTCAACAATTGGAATTTATAATATTAGCACTATAATATTAGGACAACCTCTAATCGACATTTATATTTACAGTATTTACAGTTTACAGTTTGGGTACAGTATTATATACAGCTGAAGTGTTTGTTTGTTTGAACACGTTTATATCTGAAGATACTGGTTCGATTTGAAAAATTATTGTTGTGTTGGATAGTCCATATATCGAGGATTAGGGTTATAGGCTATAAAACATCACGCTACGACCTATAGAAACCGAGTAGAGCGAGTGAAACTGGTTGAGAGTAGCTAGTTTATAGTATTATAGGACCTTACCTTCCACAGTAGAACACAGTACGAGGAAGTCAGCGTGGGTGGGTATAGTCATCACACTCTCGCTGTCCAGGGCTACGGTGTTACCTGCGTCTGTGTTGGCGCCTCTGCAAGCCTATATATAGTATACAATGTGCTAGGGGTGAGACTTCTAACCCGTTAAGGCTGAGTACTACATCTAATTTTATCGACAAAAGTCGATAAAATTAGATGCCTCTTCATTAGATCCCTCCCCCAAAAAAATATGGCTATTTTAATAATTTTTTTTTACTTTATGTAATATCAAAGGTTGTATGTGGCGTAGAAACAAAAAAACGGTAGCTTGGCTAATTTATTCATTACTTTTTCATATGTTTGATAATGTTTTGGTGAGAAAAAAACATTTGTGAATTATTTTTACCGAAAAAATCACTATTTTTCAATATTTTCAATTAGGGGTTCAACCCCCATACTATTTTTTTGTCGATAAAATTAGATGTAGTCCTCAGCCTTAACGGGCTAGAAGTCCAACCCCTATCACATTGTAGATTTTAATACAAGTATCTTTATTATACGACTGTCTTGATCGAGTGGTCGCAAGTGCGACTGCCGGACAAGAGGTCTCGGGTTCGATTCCTGGGTCGGGCAAAGTATTACTGGGCTTTATTCGGTTTTTCGAAAATTTCTCAGTAATAGCACGTAGTCTGGAATTGTGCCCAGTATATGGCAATGGGACTTATAACACAAATGGTGAAAAGTGTATTAATAGTAGGCATATCCCGTTTTTTTCAGTTAACAGCGTGAAATAATGCTTCTGTTGTGTTATACCCCTTAAGAGCGAGGTTGCCGGAGGTGCAATCTCCCACCTCCAAAGTCCGATCATATTCCAGTAAGCCACCCTTCTGATGTTCTTTATAGGAGGCACTGATTGCATACATCAGGTCATCCTACTCACTTCAGTGAAGCTTAAGTCTTTTGAAGCTGCTTCATAATCTACCTGCACAAAGAACAATTTCGGTTTGTTGACGAGGCTCAGCTGTTTCTCGAAAATGGCCATGATATCTGACAGTAAATATGGCCGGTCTGCTGCGTGCACCTCGCCCCCCTTGTCTCCGTGAGTCAGGATTGTGATGCAGATGCATGAGGTCTTCGAGTGATCTTTGGTAGCAACTGGAAATGGAATACGTATTTTAGTTATTATAGTAAGTATGTATCACGAAAGTTATTATTAAAATAGATAATAGTAGAATATTAATATTGGTTAACTAAATTGTGTTTCGTTGTGTGAGTGAGGTTACTGGAGGTCCAATTGCCCCCCTTCCCAATCATCCCAATCCCCGATTCCCTAACAACCCTTAAATTCCTACCCCCAAAAAGCCGGAAAGGCATTTCTGATGTTTCAGGTGTCCATGAGTGGCAAAGATTGCTTACCATCAGGTGAACTTTCTTTTCATTTACCGGTTCGTTTATCGATCTTCAGCTCTACGCATCCAACCATTACCAGACACCTTATAAGTTTTTAAACTGACATGGTCACTAACACTAGTATTAGAACTAGGATATTTACATTTAAATATCCTATTTCGAGTTCTAATACCAGACACCTTGCGGATACCGTTGGGTTCATTAACTTACAATTTCCAGAAAAGGTTTGAAGTTTAAAAAAAACTTACTTGCAGTTAGGTTTTTGATAATGTCTGAATATTCCAGGTCTTTGTGGACAATGACCTGGAAACCTAGGTCCCCGAATATGGTTTTCAAACTCTTCACGTCATTATCAGTACCATTTCTCGTTGATGGCTGCTTGTTTCTGTAATCATTATGAAAATAGACTTTATTAGTTGGGCTGTAAGGTTCTATTCTCATTACCGTTAAAAACCTTGACAAATAATAGTATCTAGTCGGTGTAACCAGTAGGCTGCGTGACGTCACCACATCAGTGCACGCTGCTTATAATAAAGAGTCCCTCTGTGACTCGAAACTAGTAGAGCTTTTCTCTATTAATGTACGCGAGTAAACCGTGATTTTTAGTTAATTTACGCCCGAATACTCAAACGCTACTCAATTTTAAGTTGTACTTAAATAACGTGTTATCTCTGTCATTTTATAAAGAATTGATAATGACATTTGAGAGCGTCTTAAAATTGAGTAGCGTTTGAGTATTCGGGCATTAGTATGTCTCACGATAGTTATTATAAAAATAGATAATAGTAGAATAATCTTCTTGGGTCTTAAATAGTTTTGAGTACCGTACAATGGTTTATAAAACGAGTTTTTTTTGAAGTTATAAAAATAAAATAAATACCAACCTGAAATAAATAGTTTTCTTAAAAGTTTTCTGGTTCAATATTATGAGGTACTTATCACCGGTCATGTCATAATACAAGGCATTTGGATCAAACTTCACACCGGCTTCGTCAGGGACCAGCAGAGGATTACTGAAACATTACCAAATGTATGTTAGTAAGTATGAACTGATTGGGTTAAAAATTAAATAGCGAATTTAGTTCAAATTCTTTGTATCGATCGTTTATCTTTATAGAAAACTAGCAAACCCGGCGAACTTCGTTTCGCCACCAACGATTTTCCCTGTTTTTTTGCTTTTCTCTTGAATTTTTTCCTTAATTTTCTTTGTTAAATATACACCTTATGGAGCCCGAGACCTTGTCAACGAATACAAAACCTTGGAAATCGGTTCGTGCGTTTTGGAGTTATAGTCAGGAAGGAAAACTTGACTTATTTTTAAATTATAGATTTAATTTTATTATAATTTGGAGATAATTTGCTAGGTCATATAATGGCATTGTCCCTTTTTCTCTTTATTCTTAAAAAATCTGCGTTTAATAGATAGACACCTATGGACCCGCAAAGGAGTTACAAGTACGTTGTCTGCATTACAAAATGAAGCAGCTGTTCGTGTTTGAAAGATTTTTACAAAATATACATTGAGTCTTACAATCCTTGATCACATTATATTACATTTTTTATCAATAATTTTACGTTTAAACATAATATGAGTGTTACGAAAAACTTTTGTTTTTTTTTTATTTGTGTTTATTTTTTTTAATAATAGAATTACCGTGTTAATTAATTCCTATATCTTTACTACATATTATAAAATTTAAAACTTTCTTTGTTTCAACACGCTTATCTATGGATGTTCTAGTTTCAATTGAAAAGTATTTGTGTCGAAGTTTGTCTGTTTATCAAGGAAAGTAATGAGATATAAAATATTATTATAGAATCCTCTAAACATCTCAATCCTTAAGGTATTAAGTCTCCAAATCACAGTCATTTGTGTGACGAAGTTTAAATAAATCAATAAAATACTCTAAACATATTAAAAAAATTGGGTGCGTCTAATAATATGATCAGGGACTGTACCTATCTATAACAATTTTAGTAGCACTTACCTGGTATTGGAAGGGTTTAGATTAAAACCCTTGATGTCAACGGAACTTTCAGCACTATTCTCCATTTTAACACACAATACTTTTATAAAAAAACTAAAATTAATCACTCAAAATACTCGAAAATCTATTTAAAATGTTTAAAATAGTAGAAAAACACCGATCACTTGAAAGAATGTCTATGTTTTGAGTCGAATATTGACAATAGAAGTATGAAATTGTTTCCTGATAAGAGAATGTTTGATAACAATTGATAAAGTTATCTATTGGACCGATAGAGAGTGCAATCGGTAACGTGAACGCACACGTTCTAACTTGAATTAGGTATTTTATCATTTTTTTTATAGATTTTTCTTATAGTTCTCCCGCCTTGGACGAGGCGAGAGGGAGTGTCAGACTCTTACTGACTAAAAGTTACCCCGTTCCTTCTCTTGCTTTGAGCTGGAGCCCCGGAGTGTATAGGTAAATCTGCATCAATCTCTATGTTTCTATAATTACTGAGAGTAACTAATAGAAAACAAAAAAAAACAGTAATTTAAAATTAAAAACAAAATCGTGTTGTGGCGGCCTGGAGGGTTAAGACGCCCGCTTCTCATGCATGCATGAGGGTTCCAAAACTACCAACGGCAAATATCAATGTGACTTTTTCCGAGTTATATGTATTTTCTAAGATTATTTACACACCACTGACAAACAGTGAAGGACAACATCGCGAGGAAACCTGGGCTTATAATTTCTGATTATAAGTTTGAAATCGCCAACCCGCATTGAGCTAGCGTGGTGATTAATGCTCAAACCTTCTTCGTCTGAGAAGAGGCCTTTGGTCAGCAGTGGCCACTTATAGGCTGTTGATGTGATTACGTCTTAAAAAACCACCTTGCACTTAAACTTTACCTTACCTGAGTACAGGTTAACACCAAGCTGTAATCACTCCCGTCTTGAACAACTCATCCGGTTTTGTACCCGGTTCATTTGACGGCTGATCCGGACGTCCGGTGCCATTAGCGACCGCTTCACAACCTTACACCCGGTCCGGCTAAATTGTACGAACATAATTTGTGTTTCTAAGTAATGGTATAATTGCTTTCTTGGGTTAAAAATTTTCTTAGAAATGGATCAAAACCTTTCCTGTGTTTTATGGTATATAGATTAAATATCTGAGGGTATATAAGTCTCTCTTATATATTTTCTCTCTCTCTCATCTCTCTAATATTTTAAATGGGGAAGTTTGTATGTTTGTTACCTAGTTTTGTTACTCAATCACGTCAAAAAGACTGAAAGAATTGGGATGAAATTTGGAACAGGGGCAGATTTTTGGGCTGAAATAACACATAGGACACTAAATACTACGAGACCGAGTGTCTGCACACGCTGCTCATGATGAAGAGATGATGATGCCCTCTGTGACACAAAACTATATCTAGTACATTTCTCAATGTATTTACGTGAGCAAAACAGTTATTTTAAGTTAATTTAGTACGTCCCACAATAGTTAATACAAAAATATACTTTGCTTGCTTAATCCATAGATCGAACCCCTTGTTCATATTCAGTAGTCGTACATGTCCAGTCTAATATTAGTGTATTTTCTCTCTTCCCTTCTATGTTAACATAAAAACAAACACAATTCTGATTATTATTATATGTCGTGTTAGTCCTAGTAATGTCATTCTGATACATGTTAGAGTTAGACATGTCATTCTGATACGTGTCAGAGAGTAAGTAGTATTCGATGTAGGGCTGGCACAGAGTTTACGTGATATATTTATAAATATATTTTTGTCTTACTTGTGAAAGATTAGTTTGTGAATAATTTATGAATCCATTAAGGAGCTTATGTTTGCTAGATATTAGGTAATATTGTTTTTTCTGTAAGTTGTTGTTTCTAGGTTATTTTTTTAAGCGTTGTCTCACGGTAGTTTTTTCTCCTGTGTTGTGGGTGCGTTTACAAGCATAATATAAGTGTGATACCTACAAGTTCACATACATATCACTCCCAGACCCGGAACATCAATTTCGGAAAACCGATAAAAACCTAGTAATACTTAGCCAGGCCCGGGAATCGAACCCCTTGTCTCGGACTTGACTCGACTAACGAGGCAGTCGGTTGTATTATTTGTGAATACAACCTTCTTTGCAATGTGTAGCTATAGTTACGCGGTATTTTTATACAGGGTGTCCCTGAAGTCGACGTCCAACAGGCACCAGATGATCGGCAAGGTTCCAAATGTTATCAGAAAAATATAAAAAAAATTCTAAGTCTTACAGTTTTTAAATTACAGTGACTTATGTGTTATCCACGAAAAAGTACACCCTGTGCCAGTCTTTTGACTCTTGTTGCTACAAATCTTTATTTTTTCGTCTGCAGTCTTCCTTACATTATTATTAATATTGTTTGACAAGAGATCCTCGCTGATTTTCAACATGATGATAACAAATCGCTTGCAAAGTGTTGTCTAGTACATACGAGGTTGTAACGTATGATTTGAGTATACTAGAAGAACTATTAGTAAGTTCAAATAAATTCATCGAAACGGAGTTTCGTTGAAAAATCTTTTTTTGTGTCGAATTTAAGAAATAATTTGCAAAGTGCTATACCATTTTATAATCCTTATTAAATGCGCCAACTTTGGTGAAATTTGCCACTACTAGCGCCATACATAATTTATTCAGAACAGTCACTTAAAGTAAGGTGAAAATTTTATTCAGAGTATTTGGTTCCTCTAAAACTAACAATGTTTTCCAATCTAAAGCAGTTGGCTAAGAATTTATGATTCCATATTACTGGAGCACTATTCAGGATAATGTAAGGAAGACTGCAGACGAAAAAATAAAGATTTGTAGCAACTAGAGACAAAAGACTGGCACAGGGTGTACTTTTTTGTGGATAACACATAAGTCACTGTAATTTAAAAACTGTAGGACTTAGATTTTTTTTTATATTTTTCTGATAACAGTTGGAACCTTGCTGATCATCTAATGGCCGTTGGACGTCGATTTCAGGGACACCCTGTATGTATACCTATTTGTGCTAACACGATGTAATATGTTTTAAAAACTCCACTTAAAAAAACAATTTCACGCGTATATTCAAATTATAGCAACACCCGGCACCCGTATCATCCGACAAAAGGCTTCAACGCGCCAACCCTAAGGGAAAACAAAATAAAAAAAAAATCCTGCATAGTAACTGTGACGTCATCCATCACGACACTTCCTTTAAGGGGTCGGCAGAGGGGGTCACGCAACCCTGATTATACGTTTTCAGTTCTTACATTTTATGCTCCAACAGCTTTCATTAATTCGTTTTGTTTCTTTAAAACAATTTGTTGGAAAAAATGGCATTATGTTACATGTTGTAAAAATTCAAACCAGCGATAGTGGAGTTAGGGTTCGATTTCCGGGTCAGGAATTGAAGAGATTCTTTTTCTCGATGTATAGGAAACTAGGTATCTGTAGGTAAAAATTTTCAGTACGAACTGAGTCTAGCATTGTGTCCGGTGGTCACTATATGCACCATGGGGGTTCCGGTGTTGGTCTAAGAGGACCTGGTGCCTTCTTCAAGTTATAATTGTAGACTTAAAATCGTCGCTCTTGGAGGGGTAAGTCGTGACTGAATGACTTCTCCCGCCTTGGGCTAGGCGAGAGGGAGTGTTAGACTCTTACTGACTAAAAACCACCCCATTTCTACTCCTGCTTTTCAAGACGGAGGTCTGGTAAACCCGCTAGTTAGTCCGCTAGTCCGGATCAGGCATCAGCCCTACTGGACCCCATCTGTACTTCAAACCAATGGACCTACGAGGCAGTTCGTGGGAAACTAGACACAATTCAAGATTCAGTGCTATTTCTGGAAAATAATTTGTTCAAATTTCAGACACTTTCTTCAATCCAGGAATTAAATCCGAGACCCCTTTTTTGTTAGCCTTCTTTGACCAGTATTTATGTATTTTTCATATCACTTGAGTTGGGTGTGACATGTTAGGTTAAGTTAAAGGTACATAATATATCATGTGTTTCAGAACTCGGTCATTTGTGAGGTCACTGGATCTAAATAGAATTACGTACACTAGGTGCTACTCGTGTCTTTGCCTAAAAATCAGCTTTTATCACTCTCCAGTCTCCTAACGACCCGGAGCTGCGGATTGCTTAGCGAGTTACCACGGCTCCGGCTCGAAGAGCAGGAGTAGGAACACCCCAACTCTAGCCTCGCCCAAGGCGGGAAAAGTCATTGGATGGCTTAAAAAAGTCGTTGCGTTCCTGTCCTTATCTAAAATTACCTAGAATCTTCTGTCCATTTTTTCTCATAATGCCACCCTATTAAATTCATTTAAGTGTATGACAGTCATGTTTCGGCACGAATGGGCTGGCCGACGTGATACCAGGGCCTCAAAGAAAACCTATGTAAAACAACGGTTTCGTTGTGTGTGAGGTTACCAGAGGCCCAATTACCTCCCTAATACCCAACAACCCTTAAATTCCTAAACCACCAAAAGTAGGCCGGAAATGCACTTGTAAGGTCTAGATACTATATAATCATAGGCTTTACGCCACGCGCAACTTTTTTAAACCCAAGCTCATTGTAAGAATTAGTACACACCTGTGAATTTATTGTAGGGAGTAATATGTGCAATATTTTATTCTGTCTATTTATATCTATTGTCTAACTGACCTTACGTGGTTAATTCATTTCTTAAGTAAGTAACTAATAAACCATCTATTTCCTAACATCAAAACGCACTTTATACCCTTACCATTAAAAGCTATTTTCGTTTAAGAGGCTCATTATCATTGTTAACAAGTTATCCACCACTTCTGTCTACCCATCAAAGGTAGAATCGTGATGATACTTGTATCAAACTGACCTCAAAACTTCACTTAGACCTTAGGGTGAGTGACGACGCACCGCACATATTTGCGACAAGTCGCCGATCGCGTCGTGGAACGTACAAATAAATCGTCATTTTCCTGTCTTTATCGAAAATTACTTAGGATTTTCTTCCAATTTTTGCACTAATGGTACGGTACCCTATTAAATGCGTTAAAGTTAAGTGTGTGCGAGTCATGCTTTCGGCTCAACTGGAGTGATACCACGGCCTCACAAAAAACCGACGTGAAACAACGTTTGCGTTGTGTTTCGTTGTGTGTGAGGTTACCGAAAGCCAAATTGACCCCTTCCCAATCTTTCCAATTTCCGATTCCCCAACAACCCTTAAATTCCTACACCACAAAAAAGCCCGGAAACGCACTTATAACGCCTCTGGTGTACCGGGTGTCCATGGGCGAGGGCGATTGCTTCCCATGAGGTGATCCGTCAGCAAGTTTACCGGCTTATTATGGTATAAACCAATTCATTCATTGTTATTTCCTAGATAATGAACTGATGTTTAGCTGTCTTGTCGTACAATGCGAGGAAGTTTTTATGACGTGCGTTTGCGATGCGTCGTCGCAACGCTGTGTTGTAGCCTCGCCTTTACACCTTTAGACCTTACGAAGGTATTTTAAGGTGTCAAGTGTACTCCAATATTGAGTTTAGGTTAAGTGATAAGGGTTTTATAAGTACAGTTACTGTGTTTAAGTTTATATTTTATAGCTAAGTATGTTGACGACCTTTAGGGCCGATCTAGCTGTTTCGCCGCTACGGCCAGTTCTGTGGTCATCTGGAGGATAAAGCCAAATTAGCCTCGAAAAAGCCCAAGCTATATATAGGTTTAGGTTAGGTTTAGGTTAGGTTTAGGTTAGGTTTAGGTTAGGTTTAGGTTAGGTTTAGGTTAGGTTTAGGTTAGGTTTAGGTTAGGTTTAGGTTAGGTTTAGGTTAGGTTTAGGTTAGGTTTAGGTTAGGTTTAGGTTAGGTTTAGGTTAGGTTTAGGTTAGGTTTAGGTTAGGTTTAGGTTAGGTTTAGGTTAGGTTTAGGTTAGGTTTAGGTTAGGTTTAGGTTAGGTTTAGGTTAGGTTTAGGTTAGGTTTAGGTTAGGTTTAGGTTAGGTTTAGGTTAGGTTTAGGTTAGGTTTAGGTTAGGTTTAGGTTAGGTTTAGGTTAGGTTTAGGTTAGGTTTAGGTTAGGTTTAGGTTAGGTTTAGGTTAGGTTTAGGTTAGGTTTAGGTTAGGTTTAGGTTAGGTTTAGGTTAGGTTTAGGTTAGGTTTAGGTTAGGTTTAGGTTAGGTTTAGGTTAGGTTTAGGTTAGGTTTAGGTTAGGTTTAGGTTAGGTTTAGGTTAGGTTTAGGTTAGGTTTAGGTTAGGTTTAGGTTAGGTTTAGGTTAGGTTTAGGTTAGGTTTAGGTTAGGTTTAGGTTAGGTTTAGGTTAGGTTTAGGTTAGGTTTAGGTTAGGTTTAGGTTAGGTTTAGGTTAGGTTTAGGTTAGGTTTAGGTTAGGTTTAGGTTAGGTTTAGGTTAGGTTTAGGTTAGGTTTAGGTTAGGTTTAGGTTAGGTTTAGGTTAGGTTTAGGTTAGGTTTAGGTTAGGTTTAGGTTAGGTTTAGGTTAGGTTTAGGTTAGGTTTAGGTTAGGTTTAGGTTAGGTTTAGGTTAGGTTTAGGTTAGGTTTAGGTTAGGTTTAGGTTAGGTTTAGGTTAGGTTTAGGTTAGGTTTAGGTTAGGTTTAGGTTAGGTTTAGGTTAGGTTTAGGTTAGGTTTAGGTTAGGTTTAGGTTAGGTTTAGGTTAGGTTTAGGTTAGGTTTAGGTTAGGTTTAGGTTAGGTTTAGGTTAGGTTTAGGTTAGGTTTAGGTTAGGTTTAGGTTAGGTTTAGGTTAGGTTTAGGTTAGGTTTAGGTTAGGTTTAGGTTAGGTTTAGGTTAGGTTTAGGTTAGGTTTAGGTTAGGTTTAGGTTAGGTTTAGGTTAGGTTTAGGTTAGGTTTAGGTTAGGTTTAGGTTAGGTTTAGGTTAGGTTTAGGTTAGGTTTAGGTTAGGTTTAGGTTAGGTTTAGGTTAGGTTTAGGTTAGGTTTAGGTTAGGTTTAGGTTAGGTTTAGGTTAGGTTTAGGTTAGGTTTAGGTTAGGTTTAGGTTAGGTTTAGGTTAGGTTTAGGTTAGGTTTAGGTTAGGTTTAGGTTAGGTTTAGGTTAGGTTTAGGTTAGGTTTAGGTTAGGTTTAGGTTAGGTTTAGGTTAGGTTTAGGTTAGGTTTAGGTCAGGTTAGGTTAGGTTAGCTTTAGGTGGCATCTTTTAAATTTTCGCCGTCGAAGCGGTGCGCCGCCCCTATTTTGCCGTCCCTCACTTTTGAGAGATTCCTTTACTTGTGTAAGTGATTTTTTTTGTGTGTCTGGTGAATAGCGACGTAGCTAGCTAAAGTAGTATCTACTTGAACAGCAAAATCTAAGCAATTAATGTAAAAATAAAACCGTTACCCATTAAATATCATTGTAGTGTGTCCTTAATCATTTAATCAATATGAAATACTAGAGGCTCTAGTCTAGAGCCATTCTTTCCCCAATTTCGCCAGACATTCAACGTTTCCAAGATAGATACTTCAATTTCAATGAAAGTGCTATCCACTCGAGTCGGACACGTAATTGAAACTAGACGCTAGGGTCACCTCTCCAGTTAATAGCAAGTGATCCGACACTATTGGAACACGTATTTGGTACTTATTTAGTTGCTAACGAGTGTACCCTTTTGCCCTTCATTTTGGTAATGGTTTCTTTTTTTTTTGTATTTTTATTATTATGATTAGGGTTATTTGGGTTCTGGTTTTGACGAAAAGTTTGTCTATAATTTTTTAGTTTAGATTTGTTATTTTTATTATTATGCATTGTCACGCCTTTTATCTCCGGCTAGGCAGAGGTGCACGTTATGGTATAATGTCCCTATACAATGTACATCCACTTTTCACCATTTATAAGTCCCATGTAATGGGGGTGAAAATTTTAGAAAACCGAAAAAAGCAACCCAGTAATACTTTGCCTGACCCGGGAATTGAACCCGAGACCCTTTGTCCGGCAGACGCACTTGCGACAACTAGACCAATGTGGCAGTCAGTTTAATAAAATTATATTTATATTTATCCTGTTATTAATAATTATTACCATTTACTTTTTTGTGTTTTTCCGAGTAAGGTTGTGTATGAGGTTCCAAGAAATAAAATAAAACAATCAAATTCAATGATGATTTTTATTCTAATTAAATTTAAGTGGAAACATGAATTCTTATAACACGAATCTAAAGAAGGAAACGCTATTATATTCTTAATTACGAAATACTTATTAAATTAACAAATTGTCTTTCATTTTGTCATCGTTCAAATAATACAACACATCTTGTGCCAACAAAATTAAACGCAAGCTTCAATATTATGGCACGATTGACACGACCACAATGACAATACTAGGTAATTACGAAAAAATACGAAAAAAATACGAAAAAATCGAAAAAACGAAAAAAAATCGTTACAAAAAATAAACTTAAAATTATGCAAAATATAATCACAAACGTCAACGTTGTTTTTTTTGCAAAATTGTGCCAAAAACGAGCATTTTTTTTCAATGAGAGTAGAGGACACGTTTTTTTAGGTTCTAAAACAACTACTTTTTTATATGTTCGGTCTTTAATTTTTTATTATTAAATATCACGTTAATAGGCCATTAAAATTTCAGTAAAGGCCACAAATAGCCCAATAAATCGATTTATTTAATGTGTAATATTTTTTTTTGTTTTACAAATGTTTCTATTTATTCCAATTCTCTATTTTCTGTGTGACACTTGTCCCGCGCAGTCCTCTACCTACATTTAACAATAAAAAGCTCGACAGTGCCAAATGTAACACTACTTATGTTAAAAAGTGTAACAATTATTATGTAACTGTAATTAAAAACATTTTACAATTTTATCTTTACCTTTTTTTACCATTATTTTGAGAAGGCACATGAAAATTTTTCTTATAAATAAATTAATCGACAGCGCGATGAAAATAATTTAAAATGTTTCTTTTCAACTTATTCTTGTTTTCACTAAAAAGCGAAGGTAATTTTCTTTGTTACTTTTTTTTCGTGTGGTTGCGATTAGAAAGTCGCAAGTGTGTCGTAAAATTGAAATTAAAAATCGCAAATACATCGCCAGCCTTTCTTCAAGCTCAATTATCGTTCTGTAATTCACTTTACGTGTAACAGTAGTACATATTATAATGTATTTATATATGAACGGGTCTTACATACTATATAAAAATACAACAATATATTTCTGGATGAAAATTGTTTGATCTGTTGATTAAATTGAGATTAATCTTATTTAGTGTCACTGTCTAATCTCAAACCGTAGTCTCGAGATCGTCTGATAGTTACCAAAGTCAAAAATTTTAGTATTTTTTTAATATAATCAACAGATTAAACAACTTTCGAGTGGTACCTAGGTGATATGCCACAGACAATATCTTATTTTGTAAACACTACAGTATTTTACAATGTTCTATATTATAATATATAAAAAAAATTAAAACACAAATATTTGGATTATTGAACTAAAACAGAGGTATTTTGTATGACTTTTTTTTTAATATACTTTTCCTTTTATACTCAAAAACATTTCGTTTCTTAATTTAATCAATGGTTTTGTTCCCAAAACAGATTATGATTGGCCAGCATGATTTAGCTTGAATGATTAGCTATAACAATCAGCGTATGTACATGTATAGCCGATAGCAATAACAGAGAAATTGTTATGACATGGAATAAGGTCCGTATAACAGAAAAAATAAGTATTTTTCCCAATTTATAAAGATACTTGCTTCATTTAACATTTAACAGAAAATCGGAGAGAATTTCGAAAAAAGAGGGTTATAATAATAATTTTGTTACTCGTATTAAAGATGAAACGAATTTTATTCCAGAATCATAATCAATTTCACAATAATAACAAAAACAATGTATATCGCTCGCTACCACTACGTTAGAATAAGAAAAATATATATTTTTTTATATATCAAACTAATATTACAAAAGCTCGTGAGAGTAATATAATAATTATAGTCGATTTTACATGCGATACCTTTTATTCAACTATTTATAAAATAAGATGATCAACAAAACCGATTTTTAAGGATTTTTAACCGATTAATCGATTTGAACCGATTTTTACAGATTTTTTAACCGATTAATCGATTTGAACCGATTTTTACAGGTTTTTTAACCGATTAATCGATTTTTAAGCTTAGCTATTCATGACTTATTTTTTTCAACATTAAAAAAGTATCGCACATAAAAACCACAGAGTCACAAGAAAATGTCTTTTACATTTTTAAAACTACAATACACTAATAGATATACAAACGATTATACACGTTCCCGCGTTTTTTAAGAAAATTTCAAACAATCCAATTTTATAAATAAAACAGAAATATAAAAACTGGATCTGGCAAGGATACATACAAAAAGGAATAGAAACCTTTTCTTTCAAAATTTGACTAAAAACAAAACTGCCATTAGAACTTAAGACGGAATATCTACCATGTTTATTTATGTCAGTTCATCCGTGATCATGGCGCTTGCAACAGTGCCGAAATATCGGAAACTCATAGACATAAATAAACATGGTAAATATCCCGTCTTAAGTTCTAATGATAGTGTTAGTGACCATGTCAGTTTAAAAAAAAACAAAACTGTACCCTTAGTATGAGTTTGATTTACGTTTAACGAGATCGAAACGAAAGCGCGTTCGGCGCTCTGATTGGCCGGTGCAAATGAACTAACCAATCAGACCGCCGAACTCGCTCACGTTTCGATTACTCTAAACTTAAAGCAAACTTATACTAAGGGTATTGTACGCCTCTTACTTAACCCTACACACATGAAAAACTTAAAAAGAAAAAAGAACAAACGATTTTTTTACATGTCTTTCGAATCTGCTGCTTTGAACTGACTTGCGGAATACAATATTGTCTTTAATCTATGGTCATGTTTAAAAAAACCGTTACGAAAGCTGTCTTTTAATCGATGTTATTATAACATAAGATACATTAAATGCATATCACAACTGCCCTCTATCGTCAGTAATGAATATTCAAAATTTTATATTATCCTGATGTATGTAAAGTACAAAATTTTACGGTAAGTATTATATTTTTTTTTTTCATCAAATATTTAAATCACTACTTCAAAACTATGGAAGCCAAAATTGATGGTTTTGCTAGAAACACCATCTACAAAAATGCGACATTATAATTTTTTTATTGTTTATTTTATCAATAATTTACCTATGCATTTATTGTAAAACGTACGCATCTAATATTACAGAGATAGCTTTTCTATTAAACAGTGGTCCTATTAATATATTTTTTTCAAGATAATAAGAAAATATCGCAGTGGTCCAATATTCATATTTAGTTGAAATGAAATTGTTTCACTCTCAAACGTTTTAAAATCGACTAAACGATTATTCGATAGTCACATTCGAATTTTAACAATTTAAAAAATGACGCTGTCATTTCGTCGACTGACATTTGGCGGGCTATTCAAAAAAGAGCCAAATTCCAATTCCGTCGTAAGATTAGAAGAGCTATCCCATTGTTTCTTTTTTTTATTAAAAATGATTATCATTTTAATATAATTCATTTATGATTGTGGTTCTGACCCTGCCTCGTTTAAGCAATATAACTATTTTAATGGTACATATTACAAATTGTTACATTTCCCTTACAATAACTACGTCACTAAAAGCTTGACCGAATTAGGCCGATAGGAACTAAAGTGACAAAATGAAATAAATCTAAGAAAGAATAAAAATAAAAAATGTCATTTAAGGAGAAAAATCGAAATGTGCTCTAAAGTTGACTAAAATTTAATTCAATGTTGTTTACTGAACTGCGATTTTCAACGTTGATAAAATAACTTTATTCTTATACTAACTCTCACTTATGTTAAATTACAAAACTTACCGTAGAGCACTGTAAAAGTAACAGCCAAGTAATTTAGCGCCTCGCTATTTGGTACTTGATCACTTTTCATACCAAGATTTTTACGCTACTAATATTTTTATATGCAATTGTACAAAAAGAAAAAATAATACAATGAAATACAGTATTTACTTTTAACTAGGCCACAAAATATTTAAAAATAAACAAATTATTGACAAAACAATAGTGTACAATTTTAATGAAACAATCTATTTTAATAATTCTTGATAGACAGTGATGATGCGAGGCGCTTCCACAGTGGTGTCAATTCCTGTAACTATGAACTTTCTGGTTCCTCCCAGTCGATGCTCGCCCATTGTGGCAACTCAGTTTCGTACTCCCAGCCGGGTCCCTGTGAGAAATAGTAATTGGGACGTTAATTATTTTGATTATACATTTATTTTTAAGAAGCTTAATTTTCTAGATTTTTTTTCTTCTCCTCTGCGAAATTAAATACTCACTTGAGATCTTTGGCTAAGGAACTAAAATCTTTGGATTATCCAATTAGTAGGTAGTTTTTTCAAATAAGTTTTTTTTCAGGTCAATCCAGAGGTTTTGGGTTATGTAACATCGGTAATTTGTTTCAACCGAAAGCATACTTGTGTAGCATAAATAAATATGTCATTAAACATATATTTTTTAAAAGTGACACGAATGGAGTTTCTAATTCGTTCTTCTCCATTCGAAGCTACATTTTGGAACGAGCACTTAGCTTCACTGACGGACAGACTGACAGATTATTATTTATTTCTTTATTTGCTTTATTTGTTGACGATTCAAAAGTACCTATTAATGGTCTAATTGGAATAAATGAGTCGACTTTGACGTTAGCACCAAAGTTCTTTTAATAATAACAACTCAAGTAAATCACCCTGAACCCTTAAATTGAACACCAACCTTGTACTTCCACGCATGTAGATACATGACGAGGTCGCGGGGCCTGGGGTCCCTGTACCTCACGCGGCACTCGTAGCAGTGAGGGTCGGAGGACAGTGCGTCGGTGGAACCACTCGCCGAGCTGCTAGCCAGGCCAGCCGCCTGGCTTGAGGCCGCCGGAGTGCAGCCTGTTTGCGTCGCCACCGTCACCTTGTCTGACTGTTGAAGACAATTTTAAAGGTTTATAATAAAATCATTTTGTTAAGTCTTTGACTGCCAATAGAAAACTGTTGAAGGCAAATCCTCCGCTAACGTCGGTCACCGGTGACCACCACGGCATTCAATGTGTTAAACGCTCTGATACAATTTGTCGGTACTCTTTTAAAAGCTTGGCGATGCAGTTGTAACTCTTCTGGTATTGCTGGTGTCTATGGGTAGTGCTGATTGCTTACCATCAGATAATCCGTTCGCTTGTGAGCCACTCTACTCCGTAAAATAAGGAAACTATTCAGCCGAACCTGGATCTGAAGCCAATGTGGATTGAAAACAACTAAGCTAAAAAAGGTGTGCATTCCTAACCGATATAGCCATTGTATCTTTACCATAATAATGATATAATTGTTACTACCATTACATACTCATATATCGTTTTCCTTCACCGTTTGTCTGTGGTATCTGAATAATCTTAGAAAGTCGGAAAAAGTGACATTGGTACTTGCCGTTGGTAGGTTTCAAACCCGCACCCTCATGCATGAGAAGCGGGTGTCTTAAATCTCCGGGTTACCACGACATTTATAATTAGTTATATGCAAGATTGATAATTATTTTTAGGATCATCTATTTACTATAGTAACGTGTAGTAAGTATCTGGTATTTTCCACGTATTACTCTACTCTACCACCACTTTATCCAAATAACATGGGTTAGGTTTAACAGATGTATCCTAGGGTACCTCTAGGCCGAACTAATTCTACAAATCTAGTTAGGATCAGCAATTAGGCTCTAGGCTAATGTTAACGCGTTGCGGGCATTGATTTAGGCTTTGGAAGTAAAGTTTAGGATTGTATATAGTGACTTAGATTTGACTTATTTTGTTTATAGTTACAAAAATGCAATTCTTAGGATGAGGGGTTGAGTTAATTTCAAAAGGTTTTTTTAATTGTATCAGAATAGGCTGACCAATTACCTATTCTATCAACTTTGTACCCTTAATTATCTGCTGTTATTGCTATTGCTTTATGCTATTGGTAGAAACTTGAATTGAATTCAGTGATATTAAGTCACGTCAACAGAATAAACACCAACATTACCAAACAACACCAAAAAACAAGATGGAGACACAAGCTCATGTGCTAATGCCAATTATAGATATGTACCACATTCACAAGTCTTGAAAAGATGGTTTCTTTTCGACGTAAAAGAAACCACAATATAGCGCCATCCTGTGTCAATACATGTATTTATATTATAGTCTTCTAAAAGTACCATATTGATAGACCATCTTTTCATCCATACCTTGGCATCATTAGAGTCTTCATTGAAGGATGGAGAGGCGACCGGTGATGGAGCCAGGGTGCACACCGGTGAGTTCACCTCCGATGGAGCTTCAGCACCACTTGACGGGCTGGGCAGCGTTGCTGGGGAAGAAAGGGCTGATGAGCATATAAAGGGTAAAGGAAACTTTTTTTTTTCACAAAAGTGGTATATTCTGTACTATAAACACTACTTTTATGAAAATGTTATGGAAAGGTACTGCCTCTTGAGATAAAGGCATTGCCTAGTTCAGGAGACAGAGCTTGATGTGATTTGGATGTTGTTATAGAAATAAAAAAATATTTCGGAACCTTGAATCAAGTTCTTTATTATAGAAAAAGGACCTAATTTCTCTAGTCCCGTTCTGTAACCTTGTTTAAAAATTGAATAAAAATATTGTGCGTAATAGGTAAAAAGAGGTCTAATGCTTTTCATAATTGGGGGGCTAACAAAAAACTGCTTAATTTTGGTCTTCCAATACTTCAATTAAGAAATGAAAGTTTCAAAGACCCACAAACGTAAGGTTTTCTAGTAAACTTACGGGTCATGATGGAGGATGGTGTGACTCCTGGAGCGGGAGACTCGAGCCTTGGAGACGATTCCCTGGAGGCTGGTCCAGTGTCGCAGTCATCCTCACCAACTGTTGAATGGAATGGTCATAAGCTTTGCCATCAATATCAGCAATCAAACTGCTGATTGTCGACTGCCTTTAAGTAAATCAGCCGCAAAATAAAAAAAGGAAATTAGAATAGAAGCTCAAATAAAAAATGAATCATTGAAGTAAATATGGTTTTGGACATCTAGACATTTAATTCTATTCATTAAGTCAAATCATTGTCTAACCTTTAACCGCATATTTTCCGTTTCCCTGTCGCATGCAGCACGCATCATGCATATTTTTTTCGTTATATTCACGCGATTGCTCCTTCTTATTTGGTGTAAAATTAGTTTTTTTGATTTGTAACCGCGCGCTGGGGCTATCCATCAAATTCTCACCTTCGACTTCAGTAACAAAAGCTATTAAAATCCTACCTTTATCATCAGACACTGGTTTAGAGAACAGCAGATCATCATCAGCAGCGTCTACTCCGAGCCAGTTCTCAGCATTGTGGATGGCGATCAGGTCTCTGACCAGCTGCTCATCAGACTTGCCACCCGTGTCACCCCCCTTTCCTCGAAGGGGTCCAAATACGGGGTGGTTGTAGAGAGGATCGTTGACTACTGGGTAACCTGTTTGGAGATAGTGTTATAATAATATGAGTAAAATGTGAGGATGATTTTCCATCAGAGATGTGCTATGTTTACGTTGGTATGGATGCGTTTGGCTTCCACCAAACATTATTCATTGGTCATCACACATAGTTTAGCACTACTCGCACTATCTATCATCCATCAAATGCTGCGTATAGTTTAGTATCAGTATACTGCTCACACCGATACATAGCTTAGTGACAGCTATTACATCGCAGCATAGCTACGTAGCACATCTCTGGTGGAAAACTACTTTAATGAGGATGATGGTGGCAGACATATTTGTATACTGTCTTTTTTTTGTAAGAGCACGATTGCTAGCCCATTGTAAAGTAAATTAACATGTTTAATTAAGTTTTACAGCTTATTCGATACAGATATTGTTTGACAAAGTAACTTAACTACTTTCAAGTCACGCCAAGGACTTATACTCACGAGCAACATTGCACAAACTTATTTTCCTTCTTCTAATCATAAAAAAGAACACTCTTTAAAACCCAAAGCCACCCACAACTTACCCAAATACTGCAAGTGCACTCTGATCTGGTGCATCCTTCCTGTCTTCGGTTTACAGAGCACCACGCTGGTGTTGCTGGCTGTGTTGTAGCCTAGCCTCTTGAACACTGTCGAGCAGTCCTTGCCCTTGGCTGATACCTTGCATACTCCGATCTTGTAGCTCACCACTTCTATTGGCTCTTGGCATTCGATTTCTTCACTGTAAGGAGATTGAGGGTTAGTTTTGTATGAAAAAGGTTTGTAATAGACAAGGGTGTGGCTGTAATATATTTGTATAGTTCTAGTGAGCCTTTTATTCTTATATTTTAGGGGATGAGGCTATTGCAATAAATAGCACATTTCCAGATTCCGAGCTACCACTGAGAAATTTTCGAAAATCCGTAAAATGCCCAGTAATACTTTGCTCGACGCGGAGATTCAACTCGAGACACCTTACGTGGCAGTCGCACTTGCGACCTACTACAGTTCTAAAGTTAGCATATTACAAAAAATCTAATGCTTTTTGAGTTCTGTACGTCTACTGATAAATATTTTGAGAAACCATCAAAGATTTTTTTTTCTATTTCAGAAAAATATTGCTACAATTCTAGGTTAGTTATTGTGAATAGAGTTTCAGACAAAAGAAACCGCTAATTGGGTTAGAAGAGGGTTTTGAAAATAACGAATTTAATTAGGAACGTCAAGGTTACCTAACTAATTAGAGCAAAAATACTATATTAAAGCTAAAATTGACATACTGAATCATACTGTCCTTCAGAATTATTAGAATTTAGAATTTAAACCAAACTCGTGTCTGCTTTACGTTTAACGAGATCGAAATGAGAGCGCGTTCGGCACTCTGATTGGTTGGTTTATTCAAGTCGGCCTATCAGAAAGCCGAACGCGCTTTCGTTCCGATAAGTTTAAACGTAAACCAAACTCATACTAAGGGTACCTACTGATTGGTTGGTTTATTCGAACCGGCGAATCAGAGCGCCGAATGCACTCCCGTTTCGATTACTCTAAACTTTAAGCAAACTCGTACTAACGTTATAAAAGCCAAAACCACAATTAAACAAAACCATTTCCAATTTAAAAAACACCACCATTCACCAGTCGGTAAAAGAACAATTTTACACCGTCATAAATACTGTATCATGTTGATTGTACTGGAAAATTGTAAATGTATTGAAACACCGCCAATTGACTATTATTCCAATGTTGGATGTGAATGAATCATTCATAAAATGGCGGAGAAATATTCTAAACGAGACATTCATTGAATATGTTGAAAAATCTTTTGAATTTATGACGAAGTTTGAATGTGTTGACTGTGATTGGAATCATGAATGAGTTAGATATTAAAAAGTGAAAATATTTCATTGATGTCCAAATAATATCGTAGTTGTGAATGAAGGGTAGAGAGAGGTGGCTTAATAACTCTCATTCATTCAAAAATGCCTTTGGAGTACACGGTGATAGGCTAATAAATCTTGGCATCTGACATCATTCTATTGAGCTTCATGGTGATGATAAAACTGACGTGAAACAACGCTTGCGTTGTGTCTAATCTTCTCAATCCCCGATTTACCAACAACCCTTAAATTCCTAACCCTCAAAAGGCTGGCAATGCACTTATAACACCTCTGGTGTTTCGGATGTCCATCGGCGGTAGCGATTGCTTGCCATCAGGTGATCCGTCCGCTCGTTTATCGGCATATACCATAAAAAACTAAATAAGTTACTTAACTAAAACAAATTTTATTACTCACAGAAATTTTATATTGTATATTTTAAAAAAATAACAACCATGAACCTTCATATTCCAAGTTACATCTTTATAAAAACACTTCGTAACTCACCAAGTGTACTTAAATCGATAAACATTTTGATTGGCTTGTCAACAGTGATATTTTATAAGAGCAAATATAAACTCTATAAGTCTGTCTGTTAGAGTTTAATTTCGTTTGAATGTGTATAAATGGTCGTGTCATTGGTAGTTAAGAGATCGATACTAAGTGTTGAAGCTTCAACAAATTATCAAAACTTGTTGTTATTTAGTTTAAATAGTATTTATGTTGAGGAGCTTATTGCAATATTTAAACTTATGTCAACTGTGCAGTCAACTGCAAAACTAATTACATCACTTAGGATTTTAATCTCACCTACCGGGTGACAACTCCAAAATTTGTTCAGTTGTTTTACCGTTTACGCATAATAAAAAGACTCATCCTGACTTTCGTGAAAGCCTAGACCTTACCTAGACCTTTGCAAGAATTCCTACTTATTTAATAAAAGCTGATAGAAGAGCTACTTACTCAGGAAACTCTCCATCCACTCTGCAGACATATTCCTTCTGCACTTGTCTGTTCCTGATCTGGTGTTCCATCTGTCTCGCCTTCTTTGGACTCCTCCCGAATAGTAGGAGACCTGGTCATCATCACATATCATTAACATCATTATTAGAAAACAGCATTAATATAAAGAGATTTGAGAAGATAACACTTTTTTTAATTGACACGGTCACTAGCTTTAACTGTAGAAATTAAGACGGAATATCGGAAAAGCATAGACGTTAATAAACATGGTAAATATCCTGTATTAAGTTCTAATGTTAAAATATCATTTTTTTTAATATTTTTATAGAAATTTATTAGTTTTTTTTTGCTGTGTGGAAGTATAATCTAAATTATCATCATTGAAAGAACTATATACAATATAGTAATGTATTAAATTGTTTACTATATACACACATTTTACATTTTTCAATTCCATTACTAAAGAAAACCTCACTGTTAACAAAGCCAATTTACTTTTACAAAAACAATAGTCGTACATTTTATTCATAACTCTAAAAGCATGAATAGTTTAACGACCTCGCTTTGACGACTCTAAAAACCACATCTTACACAGCATTTCTTTAAAAAATAAAGTCAGAAACTCCAACCATTTATCAAATGAGATCCCGTCTTACGTTGGAAAAGGAGCAGAAACCAGATTTAAATTTACACCAATTAACATCTGTGGTCCTAGTGGAAAAAGGGTGTAAGTAGGATTTTGTCGAAAATAAGTTAATTATGCCTAAATCGTAAGAAAAAACTTTAATTAATCGAGCTTTTACCTATAAAATAACACAAATAAATGTGAATTAACTAAAAAAAGAGTAAACTACGCGATAGACTCCTCTGTGACTCGAATCTAGTAGAGCTTTTCTCCATTAATGTACGTGTGTAAACCGTGATTTTTTAGTTAATTCAGTATGTCTCACGATAGTTATTATAAAAATACAAATACATGTGATTAAGTAGCGGTTTAATGAGACCAAACGCGAATTTAAAGCGACTTTTATTGCGTCTCCTATAAAATTGCAATTTTAGACTTAGATCGGTTTTTCACTAGGGCCACAGAAATTTCAGTGAGTGTAATTTTCTAAGAGGCTTCTCGTGAAAAGATTTTGCAGTTTAGGGCTTACCTGACGTCAACCTGTCGAGTCTGTGAATGGTCCTCAAGTTTTTCAAGTTGTACTCTTTTGCGAGAATAAAAACGACTGTGTTGTGCCTGTACCGTCCACATGGATGCACCTAGTAAAACATTTCTTATTAAAATGGATTTAAATTTTGAGTAAAAACGTTCTGTAAATACGTTTCAAGATTTAATCTTAACCATGCTTTCGAATTGAGAGTAATGTTTTATCGAAAAACGTAATAATTTATTAAAGTAGTAATTGAAATTCGAGATAAAAAATTGTTTTCGTCTGAATACTTAAACATCAATTTGGCTTTGCTCTTCTTATTTTAAAGTCGTAAGAGAAAGTTGAGGACAGTTTTAATATTCAGACGTTAGCCTATTGATTCAAAATTTTTAAAAAACTTGTAGACAACTTAACAAGATACCTGATGAATAATATAAACGAATAAAGCAACGGTGATGAAGCAAGTCAAATGAGAGGTCAGTAATCATTTCCATGACAAACATCAAGCGAAAATACCACCTAAATAAAGTTTCTTAAAGTTGTAAATATATTAGCAAGATTGAATATAGTCGCTAGATTTTTGCCACAGGAAACTAGACCTTAATAATGATGATAATGCACACAAAAGGCACAGTGACCATACGTTTCTGCAATATAAAAGTAAATAAGAGTACAAATAACACAGCAAAATCAATATATTGATTCACATGCACAGTAAAGAGTGAAAGAAAGACGAAGAAAGAGATAGAGAATAAAGTAAAGCGAGTACCGAGCCATGAAACAAACAAATTTAACATTTCGAGAGATTGAATTGCATCGATTTTTACTCGTAACCTCCTTGACACGAGTGACGGTAATGGTAGCGGAAAGAACAATACATTTTTAGCACAATCAGCCAATTGATTTTTAGAGACAATTTTTTGTATACAAGAAGTCCTTTATTCTGATAACAAATTAACAATATTGAAGAAAACACATGCATTTTCATTGAATGAAATTTCTCAGTACAGAAGTTGGTATACTTATTCAAGGTTAATACTGTAAAACTTCTCATGCATAAAATCGTTCACCGTTTTACGAATATCTCATATACGCCTTCCACGTAGTAAATTCGAGTTTGTATTTTATTTATAGACGGTATAAAACCGCTACCATCCACTGAATTTGTTACTGCAAACATGATTTGGGTAAAAGGTAACAAGAATTGACAAAATGGGACATTAGACACTCTTAATAGATTCGATATATAAGCTTTTGCAACTCAATTTACCAAAATGTCAAAGAAAATACAAGTAAACTTGTTTCTGGACAAAAAAAAAATTGAATCAGTATAAACACTTTGGATAACACGGTACCCGCTCGAAAGAAATGAAATGAAATAAAATAGTAGAAAGTATACGGGGCTCGCAATACTCAAGTTCGGGACCACTTTCAAGTGGTATTTTCGACAAGACCGCACATTTTCAACTCTGTTTGTGGTATTATGTTTCAAACTTTTGTGCAGATCACAATCTAGTCAGACTCTGACAGCGTACTTTTTTTGGACCGAGAAAAAAAAATTAACCCACCGAATTTCGCCGTGCTATCTTTGAACAGATTTATTTTCTTTCTCATTGTACTTTCAACGGTCTTTCTTTTACGTCCTTTTTGTTACAAAAAAGGGATCCTTCTATTGCGGGGAAAGCGTAATGTTACAAAAAGATATTACAAACTTCGGGGATTATTTAATTGCCAAAGATTTTCTGTCGTCTCACAAAGGCCTTTGGCTGTGTATGCATTTTGGGGAGTAATCACGTTTCTGCTTTTTATGATATTGGGGTATGATGAAGATTCGGATTTCGGGTTCGGTTTTAAGCGCATTTTAAGGTCCAAATACCAGTCAGAGCCTGACGATGATGATAAAACGGTCCCAACGCATGACTCACCGGTAGCGAGCAAGGCTTGTCTAGCACGAGTAGCTCTTCATCCACGTGTATGATGCGCAAAGGACTAGCGAGCACTGGAGTCTCGTGCCTGGCCCACCACGGACACAACATTGTTTCATTACGGACTTTATATAGTCTTATGATGTTGCAATTGCCTTTGAGAACAACTGTATCAACGTCCGTTGTTTTATTTCCAAAGTATTCTTTCATTTCGTTAAAATAATAATCAGAAATCTGGATTGTGATTACAGCAAACGAAATTCAAACAAGGCTTTATATAAATTCTTAGCTGTTACTAACTCAATATCCCCTTTGCGGAGTCTGCTTGGGAATTTAATAATGCAGAAAAATCTGTTCCATAAATATTTTGATCGAGAGAGCTAGACTTCAAACTGAGCTTTATTGATGTATGAGTTATGTACAAGGCGTGGTTATATACAACGTAGAACAATAACAAACTCTTCTGTCTTCAGTAAGTAAGACATATAACATTTGGAAGATTCACAAGTACTTTTAGCACCAAAATCTAAAGTAGAAGTAAAATTTTCTACTAGAAAAGGTATAAATAGGGATATTAAGGGTACAAAACAGCTAAACAAAGGTGATCTTAATGGCTTATTCTATTATGCATAGAGTGGAAACGTTAAAATTAATGAGATACTCAAAGTGCATTACAACATCATAGACAATGTAAATACTTAATACACTGGAGACACAGCAGAAATAGGGTCCTACTTTTAAATGCATGACATTTCGTTAAAGTAATTAAATAAAATATCAGTGCGTCATGTTAACGCATTAATATTTTCTTAAAGACTCGGATAAAAGAAAAAAGTGGAATTTCTTTGTTTGCGTGCAAGAATTTGGAACATTTGAGTGAATGTGTTTTTAATAAAAATGGAATTTCAATCCAAGTGAGTACAAGTACAAGAAGGACCGTATAAAGGAACAATTAACTATTTCGCTGTGTGAGTTATTTACGAGTCTAAGGATTCTAATCCCGCTTGATTTGATGGCAGGATTCTTGTATCTAACACATAAAATGAGTTTTACAGTGTACCGACTTGCTCGTACGAATAACTTTTGTGGAAACGTTAAACTTTATAAGATTTTAATGAATGTACTTTTGAGTATATTATTATATATTTTGTTTACCAAGTGCGTCGTAGGTATACGATTTAAATTTATTTCGTGTATGTATTTGTATTTGTGATTTCAGAAGTTTAATTGTTTATGTTAGAAAGAGTATATTGTTAGTTTAGTAGATATTAAGAATTAAATTGAAAGAGAAGCATTAAAGAAGAATTCAGTGCATTAGTAGTAGCGACTAAAGATTTAGAAGCTGATTAAAGATACGTAAAAATATATAACAAAATAGGTACCTACTATAAATAATAAAACCGAAATCGTATTTCTAGAGATACAAAAGATTACGAAAGACATAAAAATACAAGTAATAGGTAAATACAAAATACAATTGATTACGAAATAACCTAGTTGCGTATTTTTGGTATACGTTTGATTATCAAGAAGAAATGTAGGTCACATTGAAAATATTTCACTTTGCACCGCTTTTGGGGGTCTTACATTGAGCCGTTATTATCAATCACTGGGATGGGCGTCCCAGGATCATTTGGACCCTTTTACATTCTAACTGACGAAATATTTCTTTTATACGGGATCCGCGTAACAATTACGTCGGCATAATCTATATTGATTTCTTGTTTTGACCGATTCTATTGGCTTGAATTTGTTACCATCGGGCATTTCGGTGGATTTTTGAGTGGTTTCGGTGAATTGGCTGGTCCCTAATTTAAGGGTAAATTGCTATATTAAATTCGCAGTAATATCATAAAAAATGTAACGCACGATAAAGATAAAATAAGATATTCTTAATTGAAATACCGTGTACCTACCTAACAATTTTGCTTGATTTGTTTGGTACCGAACAGCTTGATTTGTTTGGTACAATTTCTTTAAAACTAGCGAACACCGCGAATCTTGTTTCGCCTTAGAAATTTTTGATAATTTTTTCTTTCATATTTTGCTGACCATAACAAACCTAACAAAAGAATTGGCGAAATCGGTTCATCCGTTCTCGAGATATGCGCTTAGTAACATATTTAACAATACATATTTATTAGCATTTCATTTCGTTATTTCAGTATTATCATCAATCATTACGATTCTGTATAAAATCGTTTTCTAAGTTTCAACTCATACGATACAAAGCCCTAAAAGGGTAAACAGAGTTCAATATAATTATACTAAAGCGGATTTAACGTCAATTACAACTCCTATACAATAAAGGGGGCCAAGCCTATTCTCATACAACGGGCAATAACGAATCACAGTTTTTAAAATACAAACAAATAAAAGGCAACGATGCAATATCCTTTCCTGAAATTTCCACTTCACTGAAACGAGACGTGAGGGGAGAACTAAGCGCGTCTGAAAGTCTAGGTAAGATCTAGATATCCTAGATGGAATCTAGACTTTGTATTATTACTACATGTTATGTTTACGTGTAATTCTTACTTTAATATAAGATGTACGATTGTGTGTTTGTTTGTTGGAGAGGATTTTGTGTCTGGATATATGTAGTCAGGGCTGGAGAGTGATAGAGGTTACTTTTTGCTTTTGAAAACGTGAAGCCGCGTGTGGAAAGCTAGTGGTGATACACTAGGACTAATTATTTTGTTTATAGTGTGGTCATAATCGTGACTACTTAACAAAAGATTCAACGTTTGATTATGGTCTCAGACAATTGTTTGAATTCCACTGTGGAAGTTGCGTTTCGTTTCAGTATATAGAAATATTCTCGCCTTATCACATAGATAGGCAGATATAATAACATATGACATTATGAGGCACAATACAGACTTGTAACATAACTACTGAAAATTCTGTTCACAAATTAACAAGCTAATATAAGAACAAGAATTATATTTCTCAATTGAATGCAAAGTAAGGAATATTAAGCATCTCTAGCTACCCCTGAAAGGCCGTGATACGTAACAACAAGAGGGTTTAATGACTACATACATACATACAAACACACTAGCAAGAGTAATTGCTGTACATTGTTGTTTCACTCTGGGATCCACGTCAGGGCTCCATTTTGGTTCAAAGGGATTTGCCATATTTGGGCGTGAAATGCTTACTTTGAGTTTAAGGATCGTATTAAGCTGATTATTTCATTCATCACATATAACATATAACAATGGGCTTCTGATTACTTAACGAGGTTTTGTATGAATATGTGTGTGTGTGTGTGTGTGTACTAAATTTAGATTTGATAGGTTATGTTTTGAGGTTTACGTAATAGAGTGGCGAGGCTGTTGTTACTCGCTGTCTATTAAAACCTCTTACTTAATACTTTGTCCGATTTAGGACCCAAAACTAATTGTACAAAGCAGAGACTAATTGTATTGTCACTAAGTATGTTATTTTAAAACTAACTGAAATGGCAAACTTCGTACCGCTTCAAAAAAAAAAGGTTTTTCTCCTTTTACACCTACCTTGGACTACAAGTACTACAACAAATAATTCAAGACCAAAATTAGCCAAATTGGTCAGGTCTTTTAGTAAGTTTTCATTACAATGTTTGTTCAAAAAGTATGATATAGTAACTAGTAACAGATATAGTAGCTTAGTTGAAGTATATTTGGGGATAAACTGTTTAAAATTAAAACTAACTCAATAAAATACATTCGAAGTCATTAAAGGGTAATAAAATACAAAATGCTGTTATTTTTTTGTAATAATAGACAAAAGAATAACTAAAGTACATAGCATTTTATTACGTACCTTTAGAGAACTATGATAGGATCCGCGATAAAGCGACCTTTAACTCTTACTACGCTTTTAATGCTTATAAAGATGTTGAATGGCCAACAAAAACCAGTTTTATTGAAGGCAGAGATTGAAAACATGCGTCCGAGGTAACAAAGAAACAAATCGTAAAAATACAATTTGCACATTAAATAGAGCTTAGTATGAGTTCCTTCGGCTATCAACTATTTTATGGCAGTCTGCCGACCAACGTAATTGAAAAGCGTAATGATAAAGGCATTATCGAATCGCAGCTACATCCCAAGATCTTCTTTAAATACATCAATAACACCATTGACGGCTCTCTTCAATAAAATTTTCTATAGAACTTATTTCAAATCCAACTATTTTATAAGCTCCTAACGCTGAATTCAAATACTCATAATATTTGCATTTCTAAGATCTACCTCGGGGTATTGAAGAAACATATTTCTCGATTGAAAGCAAAGTAAGGAATATTAATTCGACGCCTACGTCTAAAAATATACAGCCTGTATAAAGCCCGACGTTGAAGTTGAGTGAGTGCTAAAAAAAATCAACTTCTTCCCCTGTTTTACATGTAAATTCCTACACCTCCCACACTCCTGTTTTATTCCGTAAAAGCCGATATGAAAGTGCTTCATAATATTAGGTATCTTCTATCATGTAACGTCGGAGTATTTCTTGCCAAAGGGACCGCTTTACGCTAACGCAAAGGACTTTGTGAGAAACTAGCTTTTAGGGACAGGAAAGCGGATTTCAGAGAAATGGGAGCCTAGCACGGTGGCCCCACTAAAACCGTGCGACCAACTAAATTAAATTCCCGCCGGTTAGACATTAAATGCGATGTTATCGTCTGTCTGGCTAGTAAAGTATTACATCGAAATTCAATTCACGAGTTATGATCTCTTTATAATTTTTACTTAGAACTTTAGAAGCGAAGAAGAAATTAGATTCTAAAGAATAAAAAGAAGCTTTAATTAGTGCATCACTAAGTCTATATTAGCACGGCATGCGACACAGAAAGGGTGATATACAGTTGAAGTATGACAAGCGTACACATTACATGGCTGTCTCATTTGCCACTTACGGGGATAGAGGCCGGTTTGTTGACAACCACAATGTCCTCGTCGATATGAACGAGGGTGATCGGTTGGCTGGTGACCGGTACTTCGTGCCTGCAACGATACACACGTCAGGCTTTCGGCTTCTGGGCGACGGACTCGGAGCAAAACCACATAGCATTATGTTGTAGACGGACAATCACCTTTGTGTAGACGATATTGATTATATTTGGTACTAAGTGGAGTGTTTATAGAATTAGTCTTCAGGTTCATTTTGTTGCTGGAGTCTCTATTAGTGTTGTTCAAGTCGATAATTTTGCTCAGAGTTCGTTACAATATCAGTTCTCGTGACGTATGAAATAAAGATTAGACGAGAACGTTACAGCAAATGACCATGCGTGAGCGTTCGTAAGATGTATCGTGTGATGCATGCCGTTCGGACACAAGACACTGTGTTGGACCATCTGCAGTAAATTTAAGATATCAAGTGTTAAAGAACTGTGTCTCCTTGGAATACGGCCAATATGCACTCGCATGCTCATTCGGTGCTTAAGATTATTATTGAAGATTATATTTGTGTTACAGTGGACTAAATACAAATTAGACCTGAAATACGAACAAGCGACGCACGTCACATTATTAAAAAAATATATTTATAGTTAGAGTAATTGTGATAGTATGTAAGGATACTTTAGTAAATAAATACATATAAGGCGAGAAAAATAAAGTTATTATTTACAATACTGAAATCAAAGTAACATTTGAGTTTGACGAGTATTGTGTAGAACAAAATAATGTTGATGTGTTTGGTTCGGGGTTTGTGTGTATTTATTTCTAAGGTGCTGTAGCTATCTGAAGCGAACTACTAGATACCGTTGTCTTTGTGGATGGGAATGTATTGTTACCTATGAACAACGTTTGCTAGGAGGTCATTGTGCTTCAATCTGTAGTCAGGGTCCACTCTCTCGTAGTTGACGGTGAGGGTCCCCGCTCGGATGCACCGCTCGTACTCAGCTGCCGGGTGGGCCCTGAATTCCCGCGCAAACACGTCGAGAATTTTCTCACCGACCCACCTTCCTTTGGTGAACGTTGTAAACGTGAAGTAGTACGGGTACACTTTCCTGAGGCCTGGAATTAAAAATGCTTTGAATATTTTTCTACAAAATAACCCAACAAAAAGGGGTAATGGTGAAATACCAACAAAACATAATCAATAAACGTAGACATTCTTGCTTCATATCTAAAATTAATGTAACCACATTAAGGTTTCACTGTAAAGTTAATATCACACTTAAAATGATTAAAATTCTCTAATTTATCAAATAAAATCTGGACTGAAAAGGCTGCGAAATATTTCCAGCATTTTAAAAAGCGGTCATATCGCAATTTATAAGTCGTTACCTCGAAATATCTGCATAGCTGTAAAGCACAGCGGGGGGTTGAATGAAGAAAGCGCCATTGCGGTTAGATGACTAAGGCCATTAGATCAT
This sequence comes from Spodoptera frugiperda, assembly GCF_023101765.2. Taxonomy (NCBI): domain Eukaryota; kingdom Metazoa; phylum Arthropoda; class Insecta; order Lepidoptera; family Noctuidae; genus Spodoptera; species Spodoptera frugiperda. The sequence goes on from NC_064212.1 coordinate 2,099,534, forward strand.
AATGGGCCCTTCTGACATTAGCTATATTGAAAACTAGCGTGCCCGCTGTTTCATCCACTTAATGTCAACGTGTGAGGTTACGTAATGGGTCGACACGTTGCTACTTTTTGTTAAAAGTATTGTATTATGTCGGTAAGTATTGCTTTTAAACAAGTTTTGTGATACTATATTAATGTTACGTTTAATTTTATTAGTAGCAGCGCGACAAATGCTGCGTCGTGTGTTGCGGAATGCTGATCATGAACATGAGCCTGCGGCACGGCTTGAAACTAGTCGAGTTCCTCATCAAACAATAACGATAACTAATATTTAATGTTATGTTTGTATGCAAAAACAAAATGAAACGCTAATGTAATGTAATAGACAAAAACAAGTAAAAAAACAATATCAAATGATGAGAAATGTAGATATCAAAGTAACAAAAGTCGTTCAGAAAATTTCGAAATTAAATCAATTAAATTGGATACGCGTAATACCGTTGGCCATATCAATGAAAATTATCTTTCTATTCTTCAAAAAGGTAAAGATGATGAGAATGAGGATAAGAATCAAATCAATGGAAAAGAAAAAAATTAAAGGAACGGATTCGTTATTGAAGATAGGAGGTATTCATGTAATCCAATATCTGTCAAGGTTTGTAAAAACTCCGTACTTAGGGAGGAAATATAAAAAAGATATTTTGAGGGAACGAAACGTTACTGATGGTTTCGCTCAAGATTGCGACAAAATAATATTTATAGAAGCGACAGTTTTTTGTTCGGCTACAGAATTATTTGTTTCGGTTCCTATTTCATTGATTGCTTTCACAATGTTGTTTATTATTTACGAATTTGTTTCTGTTTCACTATTATTATGTATTGTCGTTTTCTTGTAATTGTTTGTTTTGTTTCGATACAATTTTATTAGGGAATCGATTTTGTACATTGTTTGATGTTGCTCTATCGTGTTCTAATTTCATATCAGTTATTTTCTTACTATCAGATTTATGTATTTCTCTGACAATGTAATTTTTTTTCTTAGCCATTATTTTTTATAAGGGAATAAATGCTAAGTCAAATAGTTTCGACTTGTCTTCCAAATAGTATTGTCTATATCGAAATGTAAAGTCAGACTTACCATTTTCAATATAATAAGACGTTTCGTTGTACCGGTCATCTGTGAACCCCGGCCTTTTCGCTTTCAAAGCTTTTGTTTCTAACTTTGCCTGGAACAAAAGGAAAAAAAAATAATAAAAACCATTGTTTTCAGTTTGCTTTTATGAAGTTGCGAATGTTGAGATAGGCTTTATAGTATAAAGTAAAGGCTGTATCGTGTGTGGCTAACGACGTGACGTCAGCTAGGTAAAAGAGGGCGTGGTGGATATAGTTTTTGCTTGTCTAGTGTGAAATATAAACATGTGTGTGTGTAGGTGTAAATGTTTTGTTCGCTTTAGGCATTACACCCAAACCATATTATTAGTTAGGGTTGCATATTATTGGATAATTGTTTATTTTTCTATAGATGTCATGAGAGCTATTGAAAAAATACAACAGACATAAGACATTTGGGTATGCTGGACTGTTAATAATACTGAAATTAGTGACTTTGTAATAACTATTTAAGACAATCTAGTCGATTCTTATCTAAAATACACACTTCCAGACTGCCTAGCGGTTTACCGGGGCACCGGTTCGAAAAGCAATTGTAGGAACGGGGTGGGTTTTAGTCAGTAAGAGTTTGACACTGCCTATCGCCTCGTCGAAGGCGAGAGAAGTCATTGGATGATTTTCCTCTCTCAAAAAAAGGACTCTATTCTGTTTAAACTGACTACACTTTCATGCATGAATGAGATACCAGATTACTTCAAAATAGCTTAAAACGTCTACGTTAAAAATTATAAAATGTTTCTGCAGGATGGTTTTCAACGAAAAACAATTTGGAGTAATTCTTTGGAATTCCGTAATGGAACTTCAAAGTTAATATATTCTGTTATAAGACGGATGATAATGGTGCTTTTACACCAGAGATGTGCTATGTAGCTATGCTACGATGATGTAACCACTGATACTAAGCTCTGTAGCTGTGTGAGTAATGTGTTATGAAGATGTGCCGCCGCAAAGTAGCTGTACGAGGAAGATGTGCAGCTCGAGTATGCGATGTATCGATAGTAGGAAGCCATCCACAGCATCCATCTATAGCACGGGTCCATTTCTACCAATGTTAAAATAGCTTAACATTTCCAAAAATACTATGCTATGTGTACCAATGAATATGATTGGTGGAAACCAAACGCATCCACAGCAACGTAGCATAGCACATCTCTGATGGAAAAGCATCTTAACAACCTTGGGTACCAACACAGGTCCCAAAGGTTGGCCCAAACGTATGGAGCAAACATTGGACCCAATACGAGTTGGTAAAAAACTTAAATCTACTGGGACGAGTTGGGATGAGAAAATTAGAAAAGTTTGTTATTAAAAACGGAATGGTTTGGTGTTTTGTGTTTTTATATCGATTGGATAGAATCACTTGGAATATTGTAGTGGATTTAACTTTAGTGAAAGTTTAAAGAAAAGTAGCTCTTTGCTCTGTTGCTTGAAGAGCCTCGTTGGCTGAATGGTCACAAGTGCGATAAGGGGTCTTAGGTACCCGAGTCGAGCAAAGTATTTCCGGACTGTTTTCGGTCGAAAATTTATTGGTAGTAGCACGCAGTCTGGAAATGTGCCCTGTGTATGGAAAGAGGCTCACCCCTATTATATGGGACTACAACATAAATTCTGAAAACTGGATGTGCATTACGTGCTGTAATATTCACTTATGCTCTACTTATTCGGGGATAAATAATACTCCACTTTACTAACTAACCACATAAAACTAGAATACAACAATACAACTAAACAAAAGCTAATCAGTCCACAAATTAGCTCTAACAAATAAGACCTACTTTCGCTTAATTTCATCAATAAATTACCCACTAACGACAACAAATCTTTACGTGACAAAGGAGCGAAACTTCGCACTTTGTAAGCGATTCACTTTGTACTACAAACGAATAATATCGATTCAGCATTTATATTGTTTAAGTATGGAGAAGAGTTTATAATGAGAGTGGTTATATTACTTATAATCGTGTAAAGTAGCAGTACTCTTAGTACGAGTTTGCTTTATGTTGAACGAGATTGAAATGAGAGTGCGTTCGGCGCTCTGATTGGCCGGTACGAATGAACCAACCAATCAGAGCACCGAACGCGTTCACGTTTCGCTCTCGTTAAAAGTCAAACAAACTCATACTAAATCCTAGGTTAAAGGCAGAGCTGAATATATTTCTCATCACCTTAAATGCCTTTCAGCAGGGTAAACAGATCGGGAAGTAATTTGAAACAGGGGTAGATCACGTATCGTCTGGAATAACACATAGGCTATTTTTATCCCACGGAAACGCAGGCGAAGCCAAAGCACAAGGTAGTTGGAATTAAAAGGGGAAATAAAATTTAATTATGCTACATGTTGCAATTTTTTCTTATAAATTTCAAAACAATAAAATACTTGTAAAATAAATGTCCCGCGGGTGCTGTGATTAAAACTACAACAGCTGAGGCTTAGCGCTGATTGGTCGATCAACGTCTGACGTCACATCGCCTGGATTACCGCCATATTGCTTTTTAATTCGAACGTGGAACGTTATTTGCGGGACGGTATTTTGTTTGTATAAGTTATTGGTACTTCATATCTATTTTTATACCTACTTAATTTTTATAACAGAGAAATAATTTTATGTTTGACAATGTGGTTTGTGTAAAAAGCAATGTACTTTTAAATACCTAAATACAACACAGTTATTGGTGCAACCACTCTTTCTACGAGATATTACAATCATTGATTCCGACTATAAAATCAATTATAACAAAGAATCTTAATTTCAAACACGCATCCCCATTTTCCAACACAACTGGTCAACACAAACAATGTCAATCCAATTTCATTACCAACTTAAAATTTCACACAAAAAGCACAAAATTATTAAACGAAATAGCTGAATATTAAAGCTTAACAGTTAACTCAACAGTTTCAATTATGGACTAGAAAATCAACTACAATACATTTTAAACTAATAACTAAATTCGAAGCAATTATTTAGCAAGTGTAAATAAATTCCACGCGGCACACGTTCAGCGATAAACTGAAACTTTCAATATAAACTGAATAGTAAAGTGGGCATTACCATATCAAGTGCTCCAGTGTAAATAAATCAAATGTTGGTATTAACTTATGTCTGTTTCTAGTTACATTTTAACTAGAATAAATTTAACATAGGTACGCTGTGTTTTACCTATTGTTTATATATATTGTAACATTCTCCTAATTGATTTAGAATTTACATACTAAGAAATAAGTTTCAAAAAAGAAAAGTATATGCCTTTCTTTAATGGGTAAAATCATCTAACGACTTTTCCTGCCTTGGGCGTGGCGAGAGGGAGTGTCAGACTCTTACTGATTAAAAACTACCCCGTTTCTACTCCTGCTTTTCGAGCCGGAGCCCCGATAAACCCGCTAGGTAGTCCGCAGCTCCGGAAAAGAATATGACTATCCCGCACAACTTGCATAAGTGTGAGCGAGAGATCTGATAAAAATGACTTACGACAAGTTCACACGTTTGTGATGGCCCAATTATAATGCTACCACGGCCTCATAGAAGCCCCGTATGAAAAACGCTTGCGGTGTTTTCGCCGTAAGAGTGAGATTATCCGAAGAAATTCTTAAGCCTGGGGCACCAATGGCTTATCATCAGGTTATTCACCTGCTCGTTTGCCACGTTATCTCATTAACATACTTCTTTAGTTTTTATTACACTTCGCATTTAGGGATACAAATACGTCAGTTAACACTTTAAAAGCCACGGGGGTCACCAGTGACCTACGTTAGCGGAGGATTTGCCTTCAACAGTTTTCTATTGGCAGTCTAAGACTTAACATTACTATTTAGCTGTTCACGAGCTGTCCATGCAAAAGCTTCACCCCAGCTCGATAATAAAGCGAGTATAAAATAAAGACATTACATTGGCGAACACATAAAGTCAGCATAACTACACATCGGGACAGAATAAGTTCGATCACGCGATCAGATCGTGGTACGACGGTATTACTTGGAGTGGCTATAAAATGCCAACACAAGAAGTGAGGACTTGGCTAATAAAGTGAGAAAGTCAAATAATTTTAGCCAACTTCAAAAAAAAAGACAGATTTTCGGGTTATTATTTTGTCCAGTAGTTGAGTACGGTTGTCTAGAACCAGAGCAAAAGGTCTTGATTCCTTGGTTGAGTTAAGTTACAATTTACAGCGTTGCAATTTTTAAAGACATTTCAGCTTTGTTGAGTTGATCACAAGTCCTTTGGTTCGGTAATTACCGAACGAAAAGCCGTTTGATCAATTTCCCGGGTCAGGTAAAGTGATATTAGTCAACTTTCAGACAAAGTGTGGCTCATAGACTTAAGCTAGATCGTATAATATGGATTTATAAAACATCTCTGGCGAAAAGTTGGTGCACTAATATTATAAATGCGAAAGTTTGATTGTTTGTCAATTGCATAGATGTTTGTCCGTCAATCACGCTGAAATTACTGAACGGATATTGATGAAATTTGGTATACAGACAGGGTATGTGCTGACTTAGATGATAGGATACCTTTTATCCTGCAGGAACGCAAGCCAAGCCGCTGGCAGAAGCAGATATAAATATGTCAGCATATTATCACGTATTATTATATATACCTACTTATTATACCTACTTATGTTTGTTAAATTTATGTAAATAATGGATCTGTGGCCAGTTAAGTGGATTTCGTTGTATTTGAGGTTAATCGCTGCTAGTTTATTTCGGTTCTGCATTATAATTTCAGTAAAATAACGATAAAAGTAGTAGGTAAAGTATAATAATAAAATTTATGACACACCAAGTTTTATTTCACTTTAACAACACTTTATGTCTCTGAATTTTTCAAAAGTTGCTTACGAATTGAATTTTTCATGAATTTTTACTGACTATAAAATTATGCATTGTAGTTTCATGTTCAAAAATCAGTCTATTTAACATTTTTTTATGAAATATTATGATTATAGTTTTATTACTAGAATAAATTAATAACTCGTTTTGTCTTTATCGGTATCCGAAGGTTATATAAAACTTATTTTTATCCAACAATAAAACTTGGGTGAGAATTTATCCCGAGCTGCGGACACCGTAACCTGTTACCGGGGCTCCGGCTTAAAACAGAAGTAGGAAAGGGGTGGTTTTTATTCAGTAAGAGTATGACACTCCATTTCGCCTTACCCAAGGTGGGAGAAGTAATTAGATGATAAAATAAGGGTGCGAATTTGCACTAAATGTGACGCACATCGCTGCAATAAAATGAAAAGGTGTGAATTTGCAGTGAAAAAAGTGTTGCACCTGATATACAATATTGGATCAATCTTGCTGTGGCCGAAATCAAGTCAGAATAGAAAAATTTACAACAAAACGTCCTATCATGAACCATAATTGTAAAACAAACAACTAAACAGGGCCAAGAGCACTAAAAAAAAAAAACAAGACAGAACAGTCTCAAACCCATACTTTTCGTAGACACTCAAGTGGGAAGGTCATTTTATTTTCATTATCCCTGCGGTCCGGTGCGGGGGCGAGTTTACGACAAAGAAGTGCACTTGGAACTAATTTAAATACATTACTCGTTTTGTTAGAGACTAGCAGCTACGTTGTCGTACTGGACCATAATTGTACTTGTAACCGACGGAAATCTCCACTTGATGCTGTTGTTTGAGGCGGCATGAAGATTTGTGGGCGAATTGTCAGTTGAAGTGGGTTAAGTTTGTTAATTTTGTTTTTTGAAGGCTATTAGATGTGTTAGAATATTGTTTTTAGGAATATGGAAGAAACAAAGAAAGAAAATCAGTTAATTTTCAAGAAGTCTCTTTGATTAACTTTTTGTTATAACTACTCTATTTTATTGCAAGAGTACCTACTTTCCTTCATAGCACTCTTAGTAGCATTTGAAATTCTGAGTACTGCATTACTTTTATAGTTTCAATGTGTTTTGTGTTTGAAGTTATTCGTCCAATGGCGATTAGTGTAACTGGTGATTATGAATGATCAGATTCATAAAGGAGAAGTATTAATTACATTTTTGTATGTTCACGTCATCAGCGTATAAGTGGCCACTGCTAACCGAACGCTTCTTTTCACTCCGAGAAGGTGAGCATAATAATCACCACGCTTGCCCAATGCGGGTTGGTGATTTCAAACTTATAATTAAAAATTAAGCCCATGTTTCCCCAGGTAACAACTGAATCTTACCTTTTTCAAGTCTTTATTAATGTCAGTATCGTCTGCTTTCCTCTTCTCGCAGGATAGAATGCAGTTCTTCCCGCTGTCTTTTTCTCCCTGCAAAAGAAGAAAAAAGATCTTTTAGTCAACATATTCTAACGAAAAGACCAAAAAAAAATCCAGGAAATGTATGTATATTGTACCTATAACTTGTTTTTATAAATTCAAACCGCTCGTATATCTGTATACAGCATGTATTGTAACAAAAAAAAAAAATCTATGAAAGTTCGAAAAACAAATTAAAAAAAAAACATATCCCGTCCACAACAACATTCAACACCTCTATCAACAACCAATTAACCCGATTTAATTCAAATAAAGAACATCGACGTTCGAATTTCGAAACCAATCGGAATCACCAATCAAAACGGTCGGCGAAAACAATTGGTCGGTACTAACCTAGGGTTGATAGGCGACAAATGAACGAAAAATAGTCGACTAAGCGAAAATGTTTTTCATCGCAATTTTGTTCCGTAAATTGTTTTGTTTTTACAACAAATTGCAATTGTTTGAACGTATTTTTGTTTGTTTTTTTCTGTGTTGTTGCGGTCTTGGTTAGAAATTGGATTGGTGTATGTTTATTTTTGGGTATGTGCAGGTATGCGTGCAAAGGACATATTTTCTTTGATGGAAAAACGTGGGTGTTGTTTTTGACTAAAATATAAGGTGGCGGGGAGGATTTTCCTGTGTGTAGTTTGTTTTGTACAAATATCATCTATCTTTTTTGGAGGTGACAGATTGAATTATTAATATCATCCACTAAACCTCAATTAATATCATTATTCTATTGATTTCACACAGCAAAATATTTCTCACAAAAAAACTGCATAAAATATAAAATGGACATCCCTAAGTCGGCCATGTTTAAAAAGCTCGTCACGTCACCGTGTCTCACAATTAGCGTGATACAAATTCTAACAAACTGTGTGTTGATTGCACACGTGTAGTCAGAGGGTTGGGTGAACAATACCGTGGCGTTTTGGGGTTAAATTAATATTTGGTATATGTGTATATGTATAGATACATCATTATATCAGTGTTGTTGTCTAAAGTTTTTAACTATAAATAAAATAAAGGACATCACCCATATTTACACATAGCTTAGCGCTGGTGGAAACGGACTCAGCTAAGCTGTTTTTTATAGAAGCGTGCTATGGATGGCTTCCCTACTATCGATACATCGCATATTCGAGCTGCGCATTTTCCTCGCACAGCTGCATAGCTAGTATCAGTGGACGGAACGGTCGCATAGTTTCAAAGCTTAGCTATTACATCTTCGTAGCATTGCACATCTCTGGTGGAAAAGTTCCATTTTGATCTTCGACTTTCACGCAACGAAACAAACAAAACAGAATCATCCAACACTGCCTCTCCCGAAAAACAGTGACGCAACCTATTTCTAAACAGCGCATTTGTTTAAAAAGCACGTCGCCATGTTTCACAATTAGCGCTCTACAAATGCTAACAAACTGTGAGTTGATTGCACGCGCGCCGTCGGAGGGTCGAAGTGAACAATGCGTCGGCGTTTTAGGGTTATACGTCAAATGGGTCAAGGGTTTTCAATGGAGTTATGTTGAAAGGTACGTCTATACAATTGTTGTGTATGTGACCGGAGTGTGTATGTTGTGTATTTTTGTGTAGATAATGTTATTTGTGTATGCTTTTAAATCTACTCGTGTGTCTAGTGGGGTTGAAATGATACGTTTGTAAGGTTTTGATGTTTTGTCGTTTTATGCGAGTATGGTATCTGTATGTTGAGGGATTGATGGTGACGAGAATATACATATATGTATTGTGATTTTATTAGTAAGCATTCAAGAAAATTAAAAGAAGACAACACAACATAATCTCTTCTTTGTTCTTACATAAAATGTTAGGCATTCGTGAACATACATACACTTTTAGTCAGTTATGTTATGAGTCTCATGTAATAGGCGTCATTAAATAGAATGACGATTTGGAATATTGTCCAAAATTAGAATGAAGTAAGAATTATGAAGAAGTTAATCCCTGTAGAGAAAGAAGTATACAGGTCCCTGAAGAAGAAGAAAAAGTATTATATTAATATTAAATAAATATTTTTTAATAATATATTTTTCTAATAACTGTTGGAACCTTGCCGATCACTGGAGACACCCTATATAAACAGTGTATACTATGTAATCCACTTACATTTATAAGCTTCATTGTTAAAAGAGCTTTACTCTACCTCTTGAAAAGAAAATATTTTTATGAATTTATCATATAAAACATTTCTATAATAAATCACGAGCCTGCTTGACCCACGTATTGCGCCTTTCTGAAGCTTCAGCCTTGATGGATGGCTAGTATACATGTTGTATATATACTTTATATATATGTAGGTATACATTTATACAGTATACAGCATTATTACGACTGTGAAATATGATTCTTTATATCACCGTTTTGAGTTTGTGATGTGGATTCTACTTGGTTGTTGCTGTGGATTTTATATAGAAAGTAAAACGTAATATTATACTTATTATAAAGGTTAAGTTAAAGGGAAGTTTGAAAACAATTTTGATGTGCTATGTAGCTATGCTACGAAGATATAATAGCTAAGCTGTAAAACTAAGTGACCGTTTCAATTGTTACTAAGTTATGTAGCTGCGCAGCTTGAGTAAGCAATGTATCGATAGTAGGGAAGCCATTCACAGCACACATATTTCCATATAAAAAACATAGCTGAGTTGAGTCCGTTTCCACCAGTGCTAAGCTACGTGTACCAATGAATATGATTGGTGGAAGTCAAACGCATCCACAGCAAAGTAGCATAGCACAGCTCTGGTGGAAATCACCCTGAAAGTTTAGGTATTTATTAGAACAAGTACGTTTTAATAAAAGTTTAGATGTGTATAATAGTTTTACCACAACTATGTGGTTTATTTATAAGTTGCGTAAAGGTGGTCAAGACTATCGTACATCATCATTATTTCAGCTGAAAACGGCCACAACTGAACAAACTTAGCTATCAAATACCGCGTATACATAACTAAATAGTTTATGAAACTTATAAAGGCTTATTATTGAAACCCTACTATTGATAAGTATTAGAGTAAAATTACTATTATATTGTATATTTATTTATTACTATTATTTCAACAGAATAAACACCAACATTAATGGTTTTTCGAGAATAAGACACAAGATCTTATGCTTATGCCAATTATAGTACATTCACAATTGTATACTTCCATAAATGTATGTATACATATTTTTCTTTACTTTTTGCTGTATACAGCATATATATATTTTGGATTTACCTGTAGTAATCTCTCCTCCACAACTTATTCATGTATTATCATAATACTTTAAGTTATTATACAAGCCGTTGAATCACATCAAACTACACCGACCATCGCAGTAAACAAACATTACTTTAAACAATAATAACATTAATAAAATAAACCAATCACAAATCAAAAGCTAACCTACAACAAAAGTAATGACAGTTAAGAAACCGTAGATGCGTGGGGCGCTACGATCAATAAGCTACGAGCCGCCCTACGCGCTACGCGCTACGAGCGTAGCCGTGCTACGAACAGCTGTGATATTTTGATACGAAACACGTGTAATGTTGGTGAATGTAAATAGAAAATGTTTTTGACATTCAAGCTAGTTTTTTAAGTTTGGGTGGATAGTAGTAGTAGTAAGTTTTTGTAAACGTTGCCCCATGTGCTTTACACCTGTATCGTGGGTTTACAAACATATAAGATTACATACACATGACACCCAGACCCGAAACTTTTGTAGATCACACAAAGAATTGTTCCGTGACGGCATCGAACCTGCTACACACTGCGCAACAGCCGGTCGCCTAAACACCGCGTCACATAATGTGACACCCATCCATTAAAAAAATATCAACAACAACTGTCTGTCACTCATCTAGAACAATCACAAAAAACACAAGTTTTCAAACAATCACCCCAAATAAAAAAGTAATCTGTTAACAAAAAAAAAAAAAAAAAAATTAAAAAGAAATGATTTGTCAACCGTTTCAGTTACATTGTAAATATTCAATAGCCGAAAGGAAAACAACATCAATTTCGTGAAAGTTTTAATTGAAAGAGTTTGACCGCGGCCCAATGAATTCAGTGATAGATAGCGGTAGGCTTCGTCAATGTGCTGGAAAAAGTTTGGCAATGTAATTTAAGAGAAAAAGAAAAAAAACGATGGACTCAATCAAAATGGTGATTATGAGTATGACTGACAGTTGTGATGATAATTGGTGAGGAGTTAATGACTGATCAGAGGATTTGAAGTTAAATTTTTAATTGAGTGATGAGATTTTGTGTTTTAAATTTAGAGAAATGTGGCTTACTGAAAATCGACGTGAAACAACGCTTGCGTTGTGATTTGATGTGTGTGAGTGAGGTCACTGGAGGCCCAATTACCCCCCTTCCCAATCTTCCCAAATCCCGATTCCCCAACAACCCTTAAATCCGACGGCAACGCGCTTGTAACGCCTCTGGTGTGTCAAGTATCCATACTTAGCCACTTTTGTAATGGAGATTTTTAGAAGAAGTATGTTGAATTATTTTAAATAAACTAGAAAATTTATAACAGTTTTAGAGTTTATTAATTTATCTTCGACAAATAAAAGATTACAATGTAACTATATTCAGCAGCCACGAATAACTTATTTATATTTTTTTAGCAACTCTGTCCAACATTTTTTTGACAACCCCTGTCCTTGGGTGTTAACAAATTGATAATCAAAGCAAACAAAGCGAAAAGAGAGCCTCGTCACCGGTTTATTCAGCTTGATTAATTTAAGCTCCAACACGACTCATGTTTAGACAAACGCCTATAGTAATTTTCACTGACAACGATACGCGTCGTTGCTATGCGGAAAATGATAGGCGCTTTTTTATTTAGTTCACTTTTTTTTTGTTAAAATGTTGAATTGAATGACATGTGTTTTTTATTGTAATTCCCAACAATGGATAGGGATAAAAATAGTCTAGTGACTAGTGGTTATAGGCAGAAAGGTGGTACAAAAAGGGGGAATATGAATACAAAATATATTTGAAAAAATAAAATAGTATTTTTGGCTTACGAATGATCTCATTTAAAAAACCATTTCTAATGCGAAATATAAGAGCTATTTCTTTTTGAACATAATATTCCTTTTAGAAAATAAGTGAGAATTTATTTTTATATCATTCTTTTATTAAAAAATCTCATGAATAAAGTTATGGATAAAAGATGATAAGTTTGGAATAAACAATTCATGCGATATTATTTTTTTGCGACTTGATAGGGATGACAGATGAAAAAGATATGTAGCCTGTCTGCCTTCAGATTGAAAGACGCGGGTTTTTGGAACCCATCAAGCGGAAAAGTAAATTACGTTTGTTCTATTTTCAGTCATACGTAACGTTGGAAAATCGTTGAATAATAATATTTCGTCTAGTTACATAACCTATTTTTTTGATATAGTTACTTGGCATGTCTTGTAATCCCTAAAAGCAAAATAATATGTACATATTTATTATTCTTAACAATTTAACATATATTTTTTGTAATACGAGTCCAAAAGCACAGAAAAATATAAGATAATTTAGAAAAACTTAATGATTAGAACAATAATAGGGTAGTCGACTGATTTTTATTATAATGTTCGTCTCGTAGATTTTTTAAAAATATTAGACACGTATGTTTTATTTTCTTACGGAAACAAATATATTATGTACTATCAATGATAGATATTGATTTGAAATATCGCGTGACTTACATCACTTCATTGTAGGTACATTTATACGTAGAAATGACGTATTTGGTAACAAAATAAACAAATCGCGTCTAATATTTTTTCATTCTTGATGACTATCATCCCTATTGATTATCCAAATTAACAATCGATAGAAAGAGATCACAATCTATCACCGCCTCGCTTTAACCACAAACAATCACAAAAGCACACCCAAACGAGAAACATAAAAAAGTCCAACGCAAAAAATCACAACACCATCTGTACCCCATAAAAGTGGCATGCGAGAAAGAGATGAAAGTATTTCGTTAGTATCGTCGTCAAATCAACGACTGGACAAGGGCGCCGGTGTCCAAAAATAACAATAGTTTCAGAACGTTATGACATAAGATGGTTTACTGGTAATCAGGCCGACTGCTTTTTGAACGTTTGTATGAGTTTAACTGAAATAGAATCGACTGGTATTGTGGAAATAGTACGCGAGATTGCTTTGACAATGAACAGAAAATTGCGACTAAATATCAAGCCTAAAGTGATAGAAATGGACATACGATAGGACACATATTTTGTGATAGCTATGTATATTAATACTAGCTACTCTGTTCGACTCCTGTATTGGTCGCAGCGTGATGTTACATGGCCTACAATAAGCTTCCTTGATAAATAGACTATCCATGATAAAAATATTTCAAATCGAACTAGTTATTCTAATGATTAGCATGTTCAAACAAACAAACTCTTCAGCTTTACATATGTATTAGTATAGATTAGCTTGTAGCCTTAAGCATGCCAAACTTTACAAATACAGTACCGTACATCTAGTTTTGGTACCTATATTATTGTTTAATCTTAACGAGACGAACATATACTAAACTGTTTACTGAGAATTTAGCAATCACAGAATGTAATAATATTTAGCTTGACCCGAGATTCCACGAGATCAAATTTTACTGCCAATTATTAATCTTTGATTTATAGATATTCATTTTGGATGGGTATTTACACTGACAATGGAAGCTTACCTATGATAATATCGCCTCACAGAAAACCGAAGTGAAACAACGCTTGGGTTTTGTTTGTGAGTGAGGTTACTGGAGACCTAATTCCCAATCTTTCCAAAAGTGCGACAATGCACTTGTTAGCCTCTGGTGTTTCGGGTGTCCATCGCCGGCGATGCCTTGCATCAGGTGATCCGTAGACTCGTTTACCGGCTTATATGATGAAATTGATATTGTCTCGTCTCGTTTGTGGAGCGATCGGTATTTTGGGATTAAAATTAAAGAAAAAAATCAGTAACAACATGAACTTTGGAATTTGTATTGATTTATACAACAAGGAGCTAACATTGTGCTTTTACTAAACACTTCTACGACTTAACTGACAAAGAAAAGATCTTACACATGTAAAAATAAATTTAAGTGCCCATAAAATCTAAAAAAAATCTCGCCAAATGGGAAACAATCAAATTTTTACTACCGACAATAATACGAATTTTAATCTAGCGGTTTTACAAACCTGCGTTTTTTTAATGATCAATAAATAGTTTAGGAGGTGACAAGCCAAGGGCGGCCAGACGGATGAACAACACCTGCTGGGCAGACATGATGAAGTTGTAGTAACATAGTAACAGTTTGATGATTTCAATGTCCATTTTGTTTACATCTTTATCGTTACCATTCGGGAGAGAAGTCATTGGAGGATTTTCCTTTCTTAAAAAAGAATCTGGCTACGCACTTTGTAACTTCTCTGATGTTGTGGGTATAAAGTCAATTTATTTAGACAGATTGTCCAAAATATTGATTGTGCGATTAAATATTGTATAATAGTAGGCATTAAAACTTCTTATTACTTTTAGACGTAGACATAGCAATAAAACAGACGGTTAGATAATTTTAATGTTTATGACGAAATTATCTACGGATTGGTATTTCAATTGCGAATAAAGGTGGTGTTTTGATGCGTGAGACGAGATCTGATCTTTATTATCATCTTAATCGTATCTCTTATCATCTTTAACTAAGTTTTTGACGACAAACTTCATACACGCAAGTGTGGAAGAGCCATGCTTCGACACGAATGGGCTGGCTCGACAGAAGTGATATCACGGCCTCGCAGAAGACCGACGTGAAACAAAGTTTGCGTTGTGTTTCGTTGTGTGAGTGAGGTTACCGGAGGCCCAATTGCCCCCCTTCCTAATCTTCCCAATCTCCGATTCCCAAACAACCCTTAAACTCCTAATCCCCAAAAAGCCGGCAACGCACTTATAACGCCTTTGGTGTTTCAGGTATCCATGTGCGTTAGCGGTGTTGACGGTTAACGCCTTATACCATAAACGATGACAATTTATTATTAGATGAATAACCGATCTTTACATTGAAATTGTATCGGTATTAAATAAATCGTTGTATTGGAACGGTACCTTAGTGAACGCTTCGCTTCGTAAGGGCATTACAAGAATTCTGTTCTATACGAACACGATACTATGTTTTATGGGTCAAGAACTAAACGAGAATGGGTACAATACCTTCAATAATAATTATTATGACCATAATTATTATATTATGTGAAGACTAGGAGTTAATTGCGATTATTATAATATTATTAGGTTTATGATAGTGATAATAAAATGATGAATTAAATTTAAATTGATGATGAGCTTGTTGTTTGCTCGTTTAGTTGATTGGAATTGGGATGCCAAGGTGTGTTTTTTGAGCCAAGTGTTTTTGGTCTTGAGTCGGAGCTGTGGACTATTTAGCGGGTTACCGGGGCTCCGTTTCGAAAAATAGGAGTAGAAACGTGGTGGCTTTTAGTTAGTAAGAGTCTGACACTCCTTCTCGCCTCACCCAAGGCGGGAGACCTAATTGGGTGATTTTCCTGCCCTAAAAAGAAAAGTATTAGTTTTTTTCGTCTTTTTAATAGCACGAAGTCCACCATTTAGAATTACAGAAATTACAGTAACGAATGGCGGGAATAAAGCCTCTGATGAATTTTGAGGACTACTAAGACTAATTATTCGGAATCAACTGCAAGACATCTAACAAGGCAGTATTATTTACCTAGAAGTTTGTTGTATAATTACAATAAAAGTGGTATTTAAATACATGTAAGTACTAATTTATAGCAAATATCAATTCATATAGATTGCGACTGATTGTCAATAAATACCATAGATTATAGAAGCAATACTCTATAGTTATGGGTCAAAGAGTAATTGTCTATGTACCTTGTCTATGGAACACGTGTTCTTTATTTAAATGGATCTGTTATTGATGTCGATTGGTTATAATGTATGATAGTAGGATAAGTAATTGTATTAATTATAACCTATGTATATTATGTCTATTTGAAAGAGATACACTTAAAAACGACTGAACAGATTTCCATACAGTTTTATTGTTTAATAGAGCAGGTAATGTATTAATTCAAAATTATTTAGATATCACTGATTACCGAATTGAATTAATTAATCTCTTAAATTGATTTATGAAAACACATACAGTCATTATAATATAAATGAATGAATAAATGTATTTTTACTATAACTTTCGTGAGACATAATAAATTATTAGCATGGCTCTAAACTAGTCGGCTTCCTAATAAAACAGCTACGTGAGTAAGCCTATTACATAATAATTAATTTAGGCTAAGTGTATGCTAAGATTGTAAAACTCAAAATTAAAAATTACATCCAACAGTTGAAAATAGCCGATCAAAGTTTAACAAATTAACCAAAACCAAATCCTTAACTCAAGAATCCAATACAACGTTTAACTACCCATCAAGTACTTGAGACATTTCGTTTTTAAAAAAACAACTCCATTTAGTGAAGGCGTAGGGAAATTCGCTATAAAATTTCGGTAGCAAACGAGCGATTAAAAGTCGCGTTTGTTGATGAACAGCGAAAACATGTCTGTTGACGACTGAAACACGGTGTAACATGCTCGTGCACCAGTTCAAAGACACCTGATCACACAAAATCGCGTGACTTTGTACCTTAAGATACCAGCAAGTTTGATTGTGGTGCAAGTTGTGAGAGTTTTTATGTTTAGTATACTGAATAGGTTTTTTTTTTGTAAAAACTACAGTGAGACATATTCTAAATTAACTAAGAATCACGTTTTACTTACGTAAATTAATAGAGAAAAGCTCTACTAGTTTCAAGTCACAGAGGGACTCTTCATCATGAGCAAAGTGCGCAGACGCGGTGATTTTTAGTTAAGTATATGTTTGTAGTTTTTAGTACCTAGTAATGTCTGAGCATTTTGGATGAAATATACGAGTAATCGACAAACAATAGCTTTATTTTAAGGAACTGTAACTTTACCTACAGACGTAGTGGTGTAAAAGATTGTGTATACAAATTAATTCTATCAAAATGATTGGTTACTAAAATTTTGAATGAATTTATGAATTTGTATGCGTTGGAAAAATGTTTTTTTTTGTTGGCAAAGTATGAATCTAATATTTAGGTACAAGATTTTTAATTTGAGCAACACTATGAGTATTATAAAAACCAACGAAAAAAAATCTAAGATAAAAACGCCGCAAAATTCACAATAATTAAAACCAATTTCTTGAAATTGGACCACACCCAAAGACACCCGTGATGCGCGCTCATTAAATACAGAAAGAGGCAATTCCGACATCCGATGTGCGCAATTTCGGATGCCCAAGTAATTCAAGACCACCTCGCCGCCTGTCGGTACCCGTACTAAAGAAAACTAAATGAAATTGTTAGCGATAGTGATTTCATTAGACTGGAAATGTTCTTACATTTGCAAATTTACCGGATAATGTTATTTTATGAGATTGTTTAGAAATAGTTACGGTAGAGTGTTGTAGCTTCTTATAGTGAATAGATTCTGATGTTTGAATAATTTTTAGCGTGTTTCTCCTTTAGTGTATGATTAACTGACTGCACGGTTGGTGCAACCGGCTACCGGGTAACGTATGGCGGGTTCGATTCCTACACGGGGCAACTCTTTGTGTGATCCACAAATTGTTGTTCCGAGACTAGATGTCATGTGTATGTGAAATTGTATGTTTGTAAACGCACGCACGACACAGAAGAAAATCCTAGAGTAAGGCAATTGTTTTTAACATATTCAAAAAAAGTTAGTGAATTTTTCTTTGTCAATTGAACTATTTAGTCACACTGAAATATTGGAATGTAGAACATGATATCCTGCGTTTAGTTTCGAGATGAGGAATGGGTTATTATGTCCTTTGATTCACAAAACTGGTATAAATCAAATGAAAACTTTTATGACCAAGTATACAATGTGATAGGGGTGAGACTTCTAACCTGTTAAGGCTGAGTTCTACATCAAATTTTATAGACAAAAAATCCCCCTAAAAATTATGGCTATTTTAATATTTTTTTTACTTTTTTTGATATCAAAGGTTGTATGCGTCGTAGAAACAAAAAAAAAACGACAAACGGTAGCTAATAACCTTGGCTAACTAATTCATTACTTTTTTCATATGTTTGATAATGTTTTAGTGTAATTATGAATTATTTTTACCGAAAAAATCACTATTTTTCAATATTTTCAATATTTTCAATTAGGGGTTCAACACCCCATATTATTTTTGTCGATAAAATTAGATGTAGTACTCAGCCTTAACGGGTTAGAAGTCCCGCCCCTATCACATTGTATATCTGTCGCTCCATAAAATAGACCAATCAATTTTGTCATGAAACTCTGTATATACGTGACGTATTAACGATTACGCATATTTAGATAATTATTATTAATTGTCAGACCGTGTAATTGCTCTCCATTCGCTGTTCCCGATATAATGAGGCGATTCCCATAGTTAGAATGTTATTTAGTAGCGATTCGCGAATCGTAATGACGGACTAAATCGAGGATCGAAATGATTGCAGCGAGCGTCAAAATGTTTTTTATTTTCGTTTTGAGAGAAATGTTCGCGAGATTTTTTGCTAAAATTTTCGGCCAGTACAACGTGTTTTGAGGATTTTTTGCATCGTTTAAGATTTGCTGGTGGTGTTAAATGGTTCTGAAATTAGTAGGTACGAGACACGTTTAAGTTTTTTTTAAAATTGTGAGAAGAATGAGATTTTTTATATGTGATATTTCTGTCCAAAAGCTTATTGATTGTTGTCTCTATTTGTTCATTAGGCACATCAAAGCTTGTTTGCAAAAATATGAATGATAAAAGAAAACGGATACAATGCTGTTTGTCTCTTTTTGAATCTATAGATAGAAAACTTCGATAATAAAATTGAAGTTCTACCCAAGCTTCCAAGTTTAGCGAAAACAAACAAACAATAAACATGAGACCACTCGTACAAAATCGTATAACACGGGAACATAAATAACCCGTACGAAAGGTATTTAATTACAACGCAACAATACTCTAATTAATGTCCTACAACGATTTTAAAATCGGCTCGCGTTTATCGAATGAAAAATAAAAGTCGAAAAACTTGTTTTTGCGATTTTGCGACAAAAAGTCGCTCGTGTACCGCTGCGCGACTCGAGTTTAATTGCTAAGGAATTACTACTTACTTTACAGGTTTACAAACGTGCTTTGATTTCAATTTATCTTTTCTTGTAATCGAAGATCGGGACAAAGCGTGGGTAGTTTTAAAAAAGCATGTAATTTGAACATTTTGAAGTACCCTACTTTATTTTCGTTTTAAATTTTTGGCGCGCATTGCGATTGTTATCGCTGTAGTGGGCGGTGCATTGTGTTAATCGCTTTGTTTTATTTTTTGCGGTTTACTAAGTGTCTATTAAACGAAAAATATATTTGCATTGTTTGAGCATACGTGTAGTGACATTGCAATTATTTTTAACCACACAATTTTCTTTAGAACACTGCCCATGTTTTTGTTTAAAATACTGATAAATTATTATTGAGTGACACGTATATCCCAGGTATCGCATTAACCTAGTTTCACAAAACAGGTGTATAGACACAAAAACAAAAATTCTAGGTTTTAAGGGAAATAAAATGCATGTAGTTTTAAGCGACATGTGAACATAGGCTTAATGTCTCTCAGATACGAAGCAGTAAAGCTACTGGCAAAAGGCAAACCTTCTTATGTTATGCAGCAAGTTCATAGTTCAGCAGTGGACTGTCACTGTCACACCCCATAACTGAAATTAGCTTTTTTTTACTTTATTTATTATTTACATAAAAGAATAATACAATAAAAATAACAAATAGCAACCTTAAAACCACTAGGGTTTAGAACCGTGCTATGGAATCTGCCTTAAATGTTATAATATAATGTTATAATTACATATTACTATTCCAAAATGTCCATTGTCTATAAACAAAATAATAAATGTACCCTTAACCCTCCCGAAATACTATATTGAAACAATATTCAGTGAATACTAATTGTATTCGTAAACATTTGGCTAACGATGTGCCAAGGTCTCATTATTATGATATTCACTGCACCAGTTGTAACACGAGCTGCAATGTGATTCAAAATAGCATTTCTATTTGTATATAATAGTTGTATTGATACATAATAATATGTTACATATAGTAGTTACGTATACTAGTACGGCTACTATTCTTCGAAAGCTTACGCTGTTCATAAATGTTCATACTACCACTATCTTTGTTTTAAAAGCAAAAAATAATGACACCAATAGAGCAGTATCCAATTTTTTTAATGTTCGTCTGGTTAGTTACGTATTGTTTCTTTTCTTACAAAATTAGATACTTTGGACGATATATTGTTATGAAATATCGTGTGACGTCACGATTTACTAAAATTTATAAGGTTTACTTATAATTTTATCTAACTGACAGACTAGTTAGATTTTTATTTTCATACACTATCAAATACTTGATTATCAGGGCCATTTCGGTAACTGTTTGACATAGATAAGAATTTCGCGTTCATTCAGGAATTGTGCCTAGTAAATGGCAATAGATACTGCATTACATAGAATAAAAATAACATACATGGTGAAGAGTTGATGCTACATAGAAGATACACCTTGGTCTACCTCTTCGGGCTTAAAAGGTGTGAAGTTGTGTGCATTATTGTGCATTTTTGTCTAACTCCTCGATGATAAAAACAAAGTGACATATTGTTATGTAAAAGGCACCACTAAAAAAACACATTCCTTTTTCATTTACCAATCTAAATACCAAAACGCAGTACCAATTTAAATCAGTAGCTTCTGAACGTGTCAGCAATTCCCAGGGTTTCAATATAGTCCAGTCGGCTAGACGCTGGCATCGCTGAAGGCATGTGGTGGTCTGACTATGCCAATGGCATTCCCAACGTGCCTGGGAGTCTAGGACTGAATGATTTATTGGTGTTCGTTAGAGGATCTATAGTAGTACTTAGGAACTATTTTTGAAGGCATTTAGGCTAATTAACTACTCTTAGTTAGGGTTGATATTGGAAGTTATGTTGGTAAGAGTGGATATTTCTGCTCATTGCCTCAGAGGTCATTTTATATCTTATCCATACTATTATTTATAAGACGTAAAGATTTTGGTTATATTACTTGATATTCAACCACGCCCAATTAGGTAAACAGGTCTACATGAGATTTTGCACAGAGATAGACTATTGTAGTTTGGTTTCTTTTATACCACAGAAGGAGCAAGCAGAATGTTCTGATGGAATAAAGATTTTGTTTATATCATAGTATAATCTACGTTTGTTACAATAAATGTGGAGGAAAATCATCCCATGACTTTAATCAGGCCAGAGAGTCATACTCTTACTGACTAAAAACCACGCCGTTGCGGCTCCTGCTTTTCGCGCCGGAGCCCCGGTAAACCCGCTAGGTAGTCCACAGCTCTAGCTAAATGTGTTACCTTGTCGACCCTGCTAGGTACTAAATTAACATTTTAAGTTCTAAGATCTTACGTGAAGACGCAAATTTTAGCCAGTTCTATACACAAACATAGATCGCATGTTTTGACTGTGTTATCTCGGTAACTAAATATAAGTTCCAGACTGGTTTATACTGAAGAACGTGTGACCTATCGGATTGGAGAGAGGCCAGCATACCTAATTGATAGGTGTGCATTTTATTAAGGAAGTCTCGTTAAATCGTCCGTTAATTCTTTTGCCAAGTCGATTAAATGTTACTAGCCCACTACAGTAGTACGCATAGTTTACTATTTATTTATTTCAAACAAATATGTCGCTTGCATTCTGAGTTGCGAAAGAATTTTCTGGCTGGTACGGCGTGGCGTTTGCAAGTAGTAATGTTTGGGACGATGTGTTTTGTTTGATATTAGATTAAAAATAATGGAGTTTGATTGGTATATACTTTTCCTTCATTAGGTTAATCAGGCTCTAAGATTTGCTTCCAAAGTAATACATATAACTTTAACATAATCACACTAGCATAGTAATATTATAAATTTGAAAGTTCGTTTGTTTGGATGTTTATCCGTCAATCAAGCCCGAGTGAATAGGTTGCTTATGGTCAAACGTGCTCCATTGTATGCCGCATCATCACTTGGACCATCAGGCGAGACAGCGGTCAAAAGTAGACCCATTTATCATAAAAAAATCAAGGTGAAACTTACTGATACGGATTCTTCATCTGATGGTTTACAGACAGGGCGATGAGTCTGCTGGGAGGTGCTAAGATACTTCTTATCTGACGGTTAACGACCCATTCTTATTGCCCAAGATGTTAATAGCATAATATATTTAAATTGAGGTAAGATCTCTTCTCATTTTAGTTTCAGGCTTTATAATACGTATTTACCGGAACCCTTTAATTCATAAATTAATTATAAATCATAGTTAATGGATGACAGTAATCTTAGGGTTGATTTATCTAAATGGAGAACTTAATCCGTATGTTAGGATTTCCTGTCACGCAGGGATTAAGGTGTTATTTGCATATAGGTAATTATAATTATAATTATCATGTATTTTCATTTAATGATTGATAATTGAATTAATATGGTTGTCTTATTTGTATGATAACAGAAAATAACACTTACTATTGTGAGACCTACTAAGTTAACTAAAAATCACGGATTTTCATATACAACTCTTCATCATGAGCAGCGTGCGCAAACGCGGCGCCGTCGCGCAGCCTACTGAAGAAGAAGTAGTAAATGTACGTGAGTAAACCGCCTTTTTTAGTAAATTCACCTTAAGTTTATTTTTTCTAGATAGATATTAAAGAACTAGTTCATGAGTTTTTGAATCCAAAACACCATGTAGACCAACCAACGAGCCATTCATCATCTCAAAGTAATAGCCAACAATAAAACTGCTGCAAATTCTCTAGAGGTACCGTCTCTAGAGAATAATCAGTATAAAGAACTATCCAGAATCCAGAATAGAATGCGGTTCGTTCTCTTAATTAATCGACTAGGGAATTGTGCTTGAAACGGGATGGGAACCAGTGAGCTTACATTTTATTTCTACGAATTGTTACTCCCAAGGGATTTTCGACGTTTTATGTTAAGGAGTAAGGTTTTTATTTGAATGGTCTTTGTGATTATGTTGGTATAGTTCTCTTGTATGTAGTATTGGGTTTGAATTTTGGGTACATACATTGTGTAATTAAGTTATTGATATAGTTCCCCTCACTTGAATCCTTGCCGGAGTCTCTGTTTCCTGAAAAATATAACTTGGGTGTCTTCAAGTCCCAAGCAAAAATGTTACTCATAGGTAGGGTTCCTTGAATTTGAAGTAATGTTTATTTTAAATACTATACTAAAGTTACTGCAAACTTCAACCCGTTTGTCAAATGTGAAGTATACAGCTAACCCTAAGCTAACCCTCTAAAGTACCGGAGACCGATATCCTATAGAGATCCGATAGTAGTTGATATTGGTCTAGATACTAGAATCTTAGGTCCTCATGTACACCTGTAGCGTTTGCAACCATTAGTCTGATAAGTAATAGGAGGTAAACAGAATAATAAAGTAGCACTTCCTCCTCCATAAAAGCGAGTAAAAAAATAAATCAACCTGCATTTATGCATTCTGACAACAACTTAGTTTAAAAGGCTATTTATCTCGCCTATAAAATATAGCCTCCTGTGGGGAAACGGCCGCTTTATAGCCTGTTTTTAATTATTTAAAATCTCTGCCGGCAGATGTTTCCTAACACTTTGTTTTGTTGTATAAAAAAATAACCCCTTTATTTTGTTTTAACGCATTTATTTTATTCTTAACTCAAAATTAATTAAGCGAAAGTGGTATGATAGAATCGTAGCAATTGGCGTTCCATTGTTTCTGCATACCGCCCTGGGAATCAGACGTGTGTTATGTGTGTATGTAAAACACACTCATTAAAGAAGTATCTTCTCAATCCCCGATTCTCTAACAACCCTTAAATTCCTCGCCCCAAAAGGCTGGCAACGTACTTGTATTGCCTTTGGTGTTTCGGTTGTCCATGGGCGGCGGCGATTGCTTACCATCAGGTGATCCGTCTGTTCGTTTACCGACTTATATCATAAAAAAACACATAATTAAATTAAGTATGTTTACAGGTAAGGACCAGTTATTGAAGGCAATAAAGCTATTTATTAGCTCGGCCCAAAGTGTAAAGCAAAACATTTATTTACTGTTGTTGATGCACAGGATTAACAAACACATTATGTAATAAAACCTATTTGATGTGTCAAGATGTTTGTCATCAGCAATTAGAATCGTCAATCGTCATTCTATCACGAATAGATAGTCTATTTAGTTCAGTTAACACATACCTAGTAGGCAAAGGTTATATACGATAGGTATTTTCGATCAAATAATCAGGTGCGCAGACGCATTAAGATTTCTTTCGTTATTTAAATAGATTTGTGTATTTGTTGTGGTTTATTATAAGTGTGAAAATTTAAATAATAAAAGGGTCCTTTTCCCTCTTACCCCTACAGTGTTCTTGACCGGAGCTGCGGACTACCTAGCAGGATTAACAATGCTCTAGCTCGGAAAACAGAAGTAGGAATGGGGTGATTTACCTCCCCCAAGGCGAGAGAAGTCATTGGATGATTTTCCCCACTTAAAAATCTCCTACTCTCGCTCGGTTGTGGTGAGAAGCGGCTAAGGACTTTAGAGGAGCCCAATAGTAGTGCTCTCTGATAGACCTGAATGTTCTAAACTGCAATTATGCATCCATATTATACTGACAAAGCCCATTGTATAACAGTAAACTCTTAAGGACTATTGATATGTAAGGTCTCCTGCAAATGCATGCAAGATAGCCGAAATAAAACTAAAAAAATAAAGAAATATAAACCCTAAACCCAAGTGCATACGTTTCAAAAACCCTTGACCTGAATTCACAACGAATAAAAGGTGGCAGTTTATGAAAAACCCAACTTTATATGCAGATGGTCCCGGCATAGCACTCATATGTATGTATGTTACAAAAATATAGAGAATTTTTGCAACGATAGTCAACTGCGCGGAAAAAATTGCATACGAAATTCTTTTGTTTTTTTTCAACGTTTCGTTTTGCTAGTAAAAAAAGTAGTGTTAATTGCTTTGAAATTTTTATTGAAGTACGGTAACGTTATGGGTTTTTATTTATTTATGCCTCTAGTTTTTTGCACGTAGATGATATTTTTTCATCCCGTAGCGTTTTTGCCGTGGGAGGAGGGGGGAGTGTTCTGACGCTCCCTCGTATCTACTGACTTCCACCATGCTCCTACTATTACTGCTTTTCGAGCCGGAGTCCTGGTAACCCACTAGGCAGCCCGCAGCTCTGAATCAGGCATCAGCGCTAAAAACCCCCCTGTTTATTATGTTCAGTAGTGTATGGCTTCTGGCTAATACGATGCTGATAACTACGATTATTGCATGTTGAAGAGTGAACGTCTGTTTGTCATAACCTGTTATTACATGGGGTCGGTATAAATTGTCCTTTTATCCAGTGTTAACAACAAGGTTCATATTTGAACGTGCATTTATAAAACTATTTATGTAATTACAGTCTAATCGAAACGTGCATTAGTAATACGTACATTACCTACTATAATACTAAGAAGAAGATATTTCTTAACCATTCACAAAGTAACGTAAAATTTTACGTTTTAAAAATACGTACATATACTACTGTTTTTCACTCAATTCTCGAACGAGACGTAGCCGAGACGAGTAACTAAGGAGACAGTCAATTTAATAAAGAAAACAGTGCCATTACTTAGGAACAAAATAAAAAAAACAAAAAGGTATCAAGGACCTCTATTCTTTACCCAAATTGAGAGTGAAGTTTCGTTCCTCAGAGGGTTAAAAAGAGGTGAAAATAAGTGCGGAGGTAACGTGTGGT
This sequence comes from Spodoptera frugiperda, assembly GCF_023101765.2. Taxonomy (NCBI): domain Eukaryota; kingdom Metazoa; phylum Arthropoda; class Insecta; order Lepidoptera; family Noctuidae; genus Spodoptera; species Spodoptera frugiperda. The sequence goes on from NC_064212.1 coordinate 2,125,885, forward strand.
CTTGACGCGATGCAGACAAGGTCAAAGTGACGGGTTAAGAGGTGGGGTTGGGCCTAAAAGAGGAGCGGGTAGCGGGTTAATAGAGATGAGCGAAGGAACTAATGATATTAGTATAGTGTGTGACATATCATGCAAACGGCTGTATCGATTGTGATAAAGTGAGTTCGAATATTTGTTTGTTGAGCTAGAAATTGATATCAATTTGTTAAGTTGTTTAAAATCATGACAGAATATCTGGGAGCGTGGTATTGCTCGCCGCCAAGTCGAAGAAAACTGCAGTTTCTATTTAAAAACAAAATATCAAATAGATTTGCTACTATAGAGAGTAGTAAAAAAACTTAAAACACACTGTTTTACGTAGTAATCATAAGACCAACTGCATACAATTTTTTTTTAACGTTGTAGGTAGTTTTTTACAATTTGTTTGTGTCTTACAAGTTGCAATTACGCATCTTTTGTGTCCTATAGTAAACACGGTTACACATCAAGCAATACTAATCCAGTTTATTATGGTCTCTCTTTGTATGACCTCTCCGCATATTCGACGGTCAGTTTAAATTGGTTTTACATAGCTCAATGTATTGTTAAAAATATGATAGTATTGGTAGTCCAGTCACTGCTTGTGCTGGCTTGTGCCATACGCGAACTTTACGAGTAGTAGTACAAAGACGGCCATACAGGGAACAATGTGGTATTAAACAAAAATCATTATTGTAAAACGTTGTGGTCTCCTCGACACTGAACAATGGGGGTTTTTGGCCATTACCAATAATATACCATGCCATAATCATCATCGTCAGCAACAGAAGTGCGTCCAGTGGTGAATAGAAGCCTATATATCTCTTATGAGGGGATTTGTCACAATAGCCACACTTGACAGGCACTTGGGTCACCACGCTGCTCATGATTAAGAGTCCCGTTGTGACTTGAAAATAGTTGAGCATTTCTCAATAATTAGACAAAAGTGATAAAATAATGACTTATTTTATCATCAAGAATTTACAACGTCCATTTGTCATTGGTCGCGGTGATGTATGATGCAAATTGTGAGACGTCTCCCAAAACCCCGTAATTTAAAGAGACCAAAAAATAGTTTTTAGCGTTTTTCCAAGGAAGGGTTATGACGTATGCGTTGGCTATACAAAAACTCGCATTTTACGACTTTGGCCTCATTTACAATTCCTTTTTTGTGTTCTTGTAACCGCGAGTAAATCGTGCTTCGGTGAATGTATCGGTTGGATTCTGTTTATTTATTTCTTTTAGAGAAATATAGTGTTATAGTGTACATTGTTTCGTTGTGATCAGTGGTCTCTATATTATGTATTTTGTTTCCTTTCTTCAAGGCCACAAGTTCTAATCTTAAGATTCCCTGCTAGGTGATATATTGTAGTTGCGAAAAAAATAATATACCAATAGAATCATGATTTACATGATAGAATCATGGTTGACTTGGGCAACCGGCTGCCGCGCAACGTGTATGTGTGAAATTGTTTGTTTAAAAACGTACCCACGACACAGGAGAGAATCCTAGTGTGGGGCAACGTTTAAAAAAAATCAAAATAAAATAAAATCTCTGCAAAAGATCTGTCTACATTGAGTAGATTATTGATGACAATGAAACAAACTATCACACTATAAATGATCACGTTCACAATATTACTTCAGTATGCTAAAACAGAGGTTTAATACTTCAACAACATTTCCTCCTAACGTCTTTTGCAACCCTAACCTATCATAAACGAACAACAATGAACGCGCAAAATCTTGTTCCATTTTTTAACCACTCAACACTGCTCACAATCATGGCAATACGTTGCTTTGAAAAATGGACAAAAAGACCCCCGTAACAAAGGGGGGAAGTGAATAAAAAGTCAAAAAGCTGCGGCACGCGGACACACGATACGAAAGTCGATGTCGGCGGACCGCGGACCTCAAAAAAAAAAGAGGAGACCGAATTTTCGGTGCCTAACGATTTCGGGAACCGAAAAAACCGAAAAAAGTCAACAATGTTAAACTATGGCGACGTTGAAGAATTACAATGAGATTGTTTGTACTGTGTGGCGTGCTTCTGCGAAAATGTGACTCTGTCTGAATCAGATAGGTTGGTTGGCGATTTTCGGGGAAGCAAGTTGAAGTTTCAAGATAAAGTTGTTTTGTTGAAATGATTTACAGAAATGAGGATAGGAATGATGATTTACTGATTGTTGGAAGTTAAACGTATTGCTTTTAGAGAAGCTGGTTGCGCTTTCAGAACCTCGATACTCCACACTTACCTATGTTATGCTCTACACACAAGCAAGAATAAGATGTGATTTAAGGGAACCCTATACCTATCTATAATTTTAAGATGTCAAAGCGTAAGAAAATGAAAATGACAATCAGATCCATACTTACTTAAAGATGTTTTTAAAAAAAAAAAAACAATGGTATATACCTACTATACCAACAAATAGGCCGAGCTTATGAGGGAGGGAGTCTTTCCTTAATAAAATTTTCTTTCAAAATACCCATATTTTACAGGATAGGTGCAATCTTTTCGCCAGTTCTGCCCCACTTGGCCTTAATGACCCCCATCGCGTTTCACGGTTGTTTACTTCAGTTTCTAACCAAACTTTGTTACCAAAACTTTTCTACTTACATTACGCTTTAATTTATTTGATCGGGCCCCATGAGATACACACACAAAGTAATATAAACCTTATTCTACGGTTAGTAAGGACGAAAATTGTTTAGCAGGGGACGTGTTTATGCAATATGGAGCCGATTATCTCTGATACGGATGGTGTTATTAAATAATGAAGCACGTGTAATATTGTAATTGATTCGAGGCGCTGTTAATCCCCAGTGGGGGGATATTGTCATAATAATGGTGACGTAAGGGATAATAGTGTAATTGTTTGGGTAAAATGATCGGTGTGGCTGATTGAATGTCATGTGAATTGTGTCAGGTATTGTCAATTAGGTTTTATTGGGTTATGTTGTTATAATTGGTAATAATATTTAACTTTTATACGTAAGTTATGCTTTCAAGTGGTCTATCTGGTAGCCATTTGAGGAGAGAGATTGACAGTGGTCACACTAATATTATTAATGTGAAAGTTTGTTTGTTTGGATGTTTGTCCGTTAATCACGCTAAAACTACTGAACGGATTTTAATGAAATTTGGTATACAGACAGGGTATGAGCTGATTTTTATCCCACGGGAAAGCAGGCGAAGCCGCTGACAGAAGCTAATGATGTAATAATATATATATTTTTTAAATATAATTGCAAAATTTGTTTGTTTATCTTCCTTAGAGTAAGCATCAACCAGTGTGCACTTTTAAATAACTCACAGAATTTTTCATAAAAAAAAGAGTCAGACTACTTTCATTTGCAGCACATCTCTTTAACAAAGTTCACTTAATTCCACTAAACACTCATCAAATACAATCACGTATCGATTTACGAGTCATCGCAATCGAGACGACTCGATAAAAAATCGATTCAACAAACGAGAATCGACTAATTGCTAACGGACAAATTAATCAAATTATGAATGGTGTGCGAATTATAGAACAGGGAGAGGCTTGGAGCTTCGTTAATTGTTCATTTATTTTTTAATTAACCAAGATACAGTAGCAATTGAGATCATAGAAGATATTGACTATGATTTACAAAAATGTAGGATATTTTTGAGAAAAGAGAAATTGACGCCTCTTCTACGATTCATCCATCAATGATTATTTTGACGAAAATAGACTTTATTTACAAACATTATTTGGCAGTTAGTATGTCACTAGTACCACGCTATCGGACAAAGCCTATTACATCACTCTTGAGACCCATTTCACATCTAGACAACGATCAAAACATTGTGAACAGTACATAGTACATAGTAAGACATCACAGACCGTCCAACTATTGAATAGATCAAAATATTATCATTTCTTCAACTTAGACAATTGACTAGAATTCTGTATAATTCCCATATTATATAAATTAACACCTTCAACTTAAGTCGCTTTGAAAACAAACTGTCAAGACAGAATAATGTTGTTAAAACATAAAACGTTAGCTTAGAAAGACTATGAATGTTTTGGGAACAAAGGAATTTAAATTTTATTTAATTAAGTGTAGAGCAGTGAATCGCCTAGTTATTAAAATTATGTGTAGTTAGTGAGCGTAGAAATGTCACGTTTTATTGTATTGTTACGAGGAGAAATTTACTTTGACTGTAATGTTGGTAAGAATTAAATGTTTACGAAATGTATGTTATTATGTCACGGGATTTGCTCCATCAACATCATCATGACATTTTATTTACCTTGCACCAAATAATACAATACCAAAATTATGTCAGAAGTAATTTTAATTGATTGATTCAATTGTCACATATAAATAGTTTTAAAGTCCTGTTAACAGTTTTATATAAATAATTAATTTATTGATGACATAAAAAAGAAAACTAAAATTCATAAAAAAAGTACATTAAATCACAAACAAACGGTTCTCCTGTTCTAAATTCCGTTTCCCGCGAAAACTTCGTGGCGGCCATTTTATTCTCGAATAAAAACATGGCGGTGGTCCTTTAGTCTGGAGTCCTACATTTCAATCGTAAAAATAAAAGGAAATACTGTCTTAGCTACCATTTATCGTGATTGTAATTATGTGTAATTAAGCTTAGGAAACGTGGGTAGGTAAATTAAGTATCGGATTAAGGATTTTTTGTATGTGGAAGTTTTAGAATTACCTATAATATGTATAGTGCACAGTCTAATGACTTCTTTGGGCTGCTTAAACAAAAAATCAAATTGTTAATTATACAAACATGAGTTTGGCATGAGTCAAAATTGGATACATTTTTGTCCATTAAATTCATTAAAATTCGATTTGTTTTCAGTTAGCTTGTTATGAATATTCATTTGTAACAATAATAATATGTAATAAGCCCTCATGTATACTTATTACAAAATTAAAAGTAACCTAAAAATAACAGATCGCTATTCTAAATTGCCGCCAAAACAGTGCAGCGGCCATATTGCCAAAAAACATGGCTGTCCTTTGTCTGGTTGGTAACAGTTAAAAAAACGTTAAAGGGCGTATCGGTTGACCTTATCGGAGGTCGTCTTTGTCCCTTTTTCTACATTTCGCAGCTTTTTGACTTACTTTAGCGAATATATTTTTTGTGATTGCGATTACGGCGGGTTTTCTATTAAAATGGAAAGAAGAAATTGAATGGAGGTAAAGAATAAAGATACATATAAATGTTATTAATGTGAGATATTTATGTGTGAGATTTAAACTTTGTGTTTTATGTGCAGTTATAAAAGTTGTCTTGCATTCTCTATTATTTATTGTTTTAATTCACGAAGTGTGCGGTTTGTGGATGTTGTGCTCAAGATTTTCCGCCATTTGAGGTTAGAGAAAGATATAAAAGTTGTGATTTTTCTTTGTCTAGTTAAAATACACACATAAATTCAATAGGTAGTATAGTTTAGTGTCGCTTTAGTAATTTACTTTAATATAGATTTATTGTCTTGTTAGTCAATGACGGCAAGCATGATCGGAGACTTTTTGCATCAAGCAAAGAGTCTTAAGTCACTTATTTTTATAATAACTATCGTGATCCATACTAAATTAACTAAAAAGTCACGGTTTACTCACGTACATAAATGGAGAAAAGGTCTACTAGTTTCGAGTCACAGAGGGACTTTTCATCATGAGCAGCGTGCGCAGACGCCAAGACTTTACACTAGTTTACTAGTTTTAAGTCACTACAGTTTTAATTTCTAGATTGCTCAAAATAAGTATTCGACTCTACACATACTTAAATTATACTCCTCGTATAACAAACGATACATTTAACTATCCGCAACACCCTTTCCAATATCTGAACTCAAACTAATATTGCATACACAAAGTTTGGATCAATGAATTCGTACGTAATCAAAACTGACCGCGGTTAAGATCAGCAGCTGATGGAAGCTGCTTGTGTAACAAAGGGGCCCCGGTTGAGATAGATTGAATGATCAAAGGAGTAAATTGCACATCTCCAGTGTGTGGCTACATTGAATGCATCCTGCAAATTGCAAGCGTGAGATCTTTGTGGAATGATTTTATTGGAGATCTGATTATGTTGTCGTGTTTTGGTTATGGGTTATATGTTTTAAAATGTTGTTGATGTAGTGGATCTCGAATATGGTTTTAATTCTTGGTGCCTTTAAACGGAGGTAATGACTGCACGGTCGATGTGAGTAAACTATTTTTTGTACAACGTAGCCATACCAAAAACGTAGATAAAACGTACCTCTACGTTTTTAAACGGGCCTCATAATTTTCTTCACCGCCTCCATGTTATTAAGTCATTTAATATCCCTAAAACTTTAGTCTAAAAAATACTATGCTAAAAGCCGTTTCAAACTCAGTTCAGCCAAACGCGAGACAATCGCGCACAAACAAACATACGTACAAATAGGTCAAACTGACACTTCCTTCTTTCAAAATCGGTAAAAAATACTCTTAGTTAAAAAGAAATACAAAAAAGGTAATAAATATTATAAAGAAAACGTAGTCCATATTAGTTTCCGCGATAAGATCAACTGGCCACTATCTAAATCTGCGACAAACCGGACAAAGGGGAGACCTTATAAATCGCGGAGCTAATTGTACCCACTGGAATTATCTTTTAGGAACATTTATCAACTTCTTTAGACATCCCAGTTTAATTACTAACGTTATTGTTAAAGAGTTTTTATTTTTACGCCTTTTATCTCTGAAGGGGCAGGGTGGGCAGAGGTGCTCATTGCGGCACTTAATGCCACTGTACAATGGCATTAAGTGGTACACCAACTTTTCACTATCTGTGTTATAAGTCCCATGTAATTGAGGGTGAACCTATTGCTATTAACTACAAGACTCCGTGCTACTATTGGGAAATTTTCGACCGAAAACAGCCCAGCAACAATACGCTTGACTCGGGAATCGAACCCGATACCATTTGCCCAGCAATCGCATTTGCGACCACTTAACGAGGCAGTTAAAAATATAAGCAAATTAAGCTTATATAGTTACACCTACCATCACAACCGCTGCTACAAGTATTTTATTCTATTCCATGACTAATAACCACTGCACTCATAACCAAATACCAATTAAAAACAAACGAAAGCGACAGCAATAACATAACGCAACGTACACCAAAAACGTCGCATTAAAAACTGAACCGTTAACCCTGCAAACGGCGTGTCAAAAAAGTTTGCACAAAAACAGCACCAGGGGCCGATAAATCCCACGTCTGCACGCATTGAAGGGCACTTACATTTCAATATGAAAGGGAACAGGAAATTGGTTTCCAAGCACACGACTCCCATGAATGCTTCCCGCGATTTGTATCGATTGACCGCGGTAAATTTGCGTTCAACCGAAAAAAATCCATTCAATATTGACATTTAACACAATAATAATAAAGGCGTGGCTATAAAAAAGAATCGTGATTTGTTATGCAAAGCTATGTTTGTCGTTCGTGCAGGATGGGTTAGGTCCACTTCAATGAGATATAATGACAGATTACTAATGTTTTATTGAAAAACCTATGGTGCATGTAATATACGGAAATGGTGAAAGATTGTTATGATCAGTGAAATGAAATTGAATTTGAACAACATTGGGAATAATAGAAATAAAGCACGCCTTTGATTACTTGTAATACTTTTGTTCTCTTCGAAGTTTTTATATGTAGAACAAGTAAAATAGAACTAGTGCGGGCATCAGACCACCACAGATGGACTGATGCCTGATCCGGAGCTGCGGACTACCTAGCGGGTTTATCAGGGCTCTCGAAAAGCGGCAGTAGGAACGTGGTGGTTTTTAGACAGCAAGAGTTTGACACTCACTCTCGCCTCACCCAAGACGGGAGAAGTTATAGGAAGAATTTTCCCCATCAAAAAATACCTAGAATTAAGTATTTGATGCTATCAAGCTACAGCTTCATCAAAATGTTTGCTCCAAAAGCAAATCAGTTGACAGCCGTTTTCCATTTGAGTCATAAGCTTAACGCAGAAGGTGAACCCTTAACCAATGGCCTGTGGATCATTTAAAACTACAAAGCCAAAGTTGCACAGCCTCAATAACTATAATAACTGTATCGTCAGTCCTTAATTACTCCCAATAAATGTTGCATTCACATCAATACAGCAGTAAGTCCACAATGTTCCCAATTACGTTCCATTCAAAAGTTTATATTATTGGTAGCTGCAATTAATATGATGTAAAATATTTTAATAGTTGCACGAAAAGTTTCAATGAGTGTTTATTTCGGTGGGCGTGGATCAATTTGACCCCTCTCGGTTACGAATGGGTTGACTTTTGTGTGTTTATGTATTTTGGGTACATTTATATTTTTCTAAAAGAAAGTAATAAACAGCATTTATTTAACACTTATACAATTTTAATTATGTCATGAATGTGTATCAGAGAATTGCCATTCTTAATAATAGTTTTTGCGAAACAAATTAATTTTTCTTTTCCTATTTCAAACATAAATATCTGCTTAATACATATTTTATATCTTATGAAGATAAATCATACAAATATCTACCAAGTTTAGGTGAAAAGGCGCCAAATATAGAGACAAAAAAACTAATACCAACATTTGTATGTAAATCCCACAACAGTGTTGTCACGCAACACAATCGGAAACCACGAATCGCATTTTCATTTCTAATTAAACATGGTTCTACGCAAATTAGGATGTGTGATCAATCGATTAACGATTAACGATTACCGAATCACAATCGTTTTCACACTCGATTCTCGCTTGTTAATCTGTGTCGTTTGGGCGTGCGTGTGTTTGGTTAAATACCTGTCTATTTTAATACTGCGAAATTCCACTAGTATTTTAATTGTGTATGTGTGCGTGAGAGGTTATGTGTGTGCTTTGTAATGGTGGATGTTATGACAGGATTTGGCTTTTGAATAGATAATATAGTAAATGTCTTATCAACAGCCTATAAGAGGCCACTGGTAACCAGAACCTTTTCTTACACGGAGAGAGCATTAATCACAGCGAATATCTAAGTGAAACAATATCTGCACTAAGAAGTGTATATCGTTAAGGCTTTAGACATGTCTCGGTCTAGTGTCAAAGCAGAAACCTAAACTAGTTTGACGAATCAACTAAAAAAAATATTAAAAGTAAATTATCACAACCCGTTTACCATAACACGAAGTTAGACACACAAGAAAAAATACAACAAAATAAAAAACAAAATCAATGATGCATTTAATAATCCACACGCAAGTCTGCGTAGACCAGAGGTGGGGAACCTTTTCTAAAGAAATGTCTTTGACTGCCAATAGAAAACTGTTGAAAGCAAATCCTCCGCTAACGTCGGTCACCGGTGACCACCACGGCGTTCAATGTGTTAAGATTATAAATGTGCCAAAAAAACATTTTACTGTCAATCCTACTGACAATCTATAGCAACAAAGCTTATGGCCTTCTTGATTGTAAGCTGACACCGTACTCGTAAACACTTGCAATACTATAAACTAAAAATCACGGTTTGCTCAATTAATGGAGAAAAGCTCTACTAGTTTTAAAAGTGGGACTCTTCATCTTGCAATACTAATAACTTTTGTGATTCATAGTGACGTGCCCAAAACATGACACATATAATAAGCAATCAAGGTTACAGAAAGCCGCTGAAGGCACTTTGTTTCCAACCAGACGATCTAGAAGTCATAGCTCTTTTTCAGCAGCGGGCTTCTTGTAGCTAATATGACGATAAATGCTACGCGTGCCAAAGGTGTGCAATCCCTGGCCTAGACTATGTGCCATACATCCAGTTTCATACAGTAATCAACATACTAGTTTTTAGAAAAATAGAAAATAAAAACAATCAGTATCACCCTTGCTGAAGTCGCATGGGATATTAGTCTTTATTGCTAATTTGAAAAGTATTGAAGTTGCTTGTTGGTTTCCATGAACTAGTCTCATCTAGGTTTGCTTATGGCAAGGGATTATTTTTAGTAAATATCCATTAAATGGCTAGTCTAGTGATCTAGTTATGGTGCTCCCATTTTGTTTGTGGGACGTGCATTACGTCGCAACTGGTACCGATGTGAAAATACAGGGTTTTCAATGACAAGTAATACTTAACTTCTTCGTTGTAAAGAAGGTTTCATATATAGACACAGGACAAAAAATGCAAGCAGAGTTTGAAAAAACACTTACAAGTAGTAATTTCTTCAACAATCATATTAGATTTGTATTTAGAAGGCCGAATTTTGCGAATTGAGCGAATATGATCCGCAAATTGTTATTTTGGGTCTGGGCGATCATCTGTGTGATGTGAACTTGTATGTTTGTAAACGAAATCACGACGCAGGACAAAATCCTAGAGTGGAGGCAACGTTTAAAAAAAATATATGTACTTCGATCGCCCCAGGAGTTAAGCCTGGGGCCCCTAACCAAGCAGACACACTCAATACAACTAGACGAATTAGGTTTGTTAGATTTTGATTTAGATTTCAGCCATGATCGTCCCACTGCAGGGTTAAGGCCTTTCTACCCTCCTTCGACTCCTGTCTGTCACTTATAAGTTAAGAAGTACTACTTAAGTTACTCTAACAAATTGGGGGAGAAAAGCACCTACAGCTCCTTGCAAAGAAAATCATCTATCTACAATCTTCACCTTTATAATTTATGCAAACAATTTCTCAGTACAAACTATAAAAACTTACTACAAGATTATCCTAAGAATCCAAGAGCACAATTTACGAGTATTTTTCAAGGATATTAGCATTAACATGGTCGTGGACTGTGCATATCAACATGCTCATGCGCCTAAGAACTAGTTCAGATGTAATTAGAATATCTTTATAATTACTTGCCTACTAGTAATCCGACCAGTCGAGGCTTTAAATAAAGTAAACGACTCATACTTTGTGGGTGTCAGATAGCACAATTTATGGAGAAGAATGTGAAAATTATTTATATTACGCTTTAGTCAGAGGGTTATTTTGTATGTAGTTAATTTGCAGTGTTGTTGTGTCTAATAGTTTCATTTAAGTACTAAGAGCTTGGTCGTTGTTTAAAGGCTATCGCACACGTAAAAGGCACGGACACATCACGGCGTTTTTGCCTTGAAAACAATACAAAAAAGCTGTAAGCGCGCTGCCAGCGCGTGGACGGCGCGCTTACAGCCTTTTTGTAATGACGTTACTAATTTATATTCATTCGTAAATTTGCTTTTATCCATCCTTTCTACATATCCAATGTAGATGCATTTGATATGTGCAACAATACTTGCTCATTATTACTTCCAATTAGAAATCACTTGCAAACTAGCTAATCACTCGACCAATCATTAAAATATCACATTCAAAGTAATACCGGAAATATTTTATTACAAGCTTTTTGCTTATGAATAACTTGCATTAGAAATGCGTAAATTACCGCAAGCTTAGAATATAACTAATTAATGTTTTCCTTTAATAGTTAACTACTAAGGAACCGAACCCGTTATTGAGTTTATAGTCTGGATCTATTTTACGATTTGAGCACTTTATTTTATGTGGGAAATTGAATTATGGATTAAAAGTATTTTTAACCGACGAGCATGCATGAAAAGACTGATGACTGTTGATGAAGCGAAAGAGGTGTGTAAGAATCGTAGCAATTGGTGTTCCATTGTCTCTGCCTAACCCCATGGGAGACAGGCGTAAAGTTATGTATGTATGTAAGGAATTATGAACTATTTAAATATGGATAGAGTGAATGATATGAAAAAAAAATGGTAATTTTGTGATGTCATTTCGTAAAAGCAGATTATGACAAGAACAGTTTTAAGTTTACACCAACACGTGATTATTGTGTAAATTCTACTAATGAATTTAATTAAAAATGTACTTGTAAAAACAATGAATATTTTCATAACAAAATAAGAAAAAAAATACAAAGCTCCTAAAAGATTTTCATTTAAGAAACTTTATTTACTCAGTACATCTACTTAGCGGGCGAGTTTTAATAAGCAAGCAGCTAAAACATTTCACTGGCGCTATCAATTAACAGCGTCTAAACGAGGCTCAAGCTAAATTAATTTACAAAAGGAAAATATTTAATTTAATTTATAAACACAGAGGTCACATTGGAATGCGAATACACGAAAAAACAAGATATCAACATTTTTTTTTAATTGTAATTTTAATTGAATTAAAATTGTTTCTGTTTTAAATAAAATATGTGGTGGGTTTTTGTGAATTGTAGGTTATTATTTTAAGGAGGAAATGATATAATATTCTGATAAATTCATTTTGTTTTTTTGTATACGTTTTTTAATTTTAGGTAGATAAAAAGAAAGTAATCAAAATAAAACAAACGTGAATACGATGACGACGACGATAAAATGAAAAAATGGTGTTTAATATTTTTTTATTACCTAACTGACGAACTAATCAGATTTTTTATTTTCATACCCTGTCATCATCCCTATTCGTCATAGGACCATGGATTTTGTATTAATGTGTTTAAAAGTATACAATATTTTATATTAGAAATACAAATGTAATAATGTTAATGTTAATAAAATCAACTCTACCAACGTTAATCGTTACAGAAATCAAAAATAAATGCGTCCGTCTGCTTTTCTATCGCACAATAAATGCGCGCAATTTTTCCAATTTACATAATTGCGCAACTTTGTTATCGTAATATCAAGCTGTGTAAATTGCAGCGAATAAGTTGTAAGGCCAAGCCACACGGGTGACATTTAATCTATTGATATATTTATGTGCATTTACAGCTCTGTATATTTATTGGGATAACATGGTTGCACCATCAGGGCGTTTACTCTTGAAACCAATTTCAAAGTCAATGCAATTTCAATTCCATAATTATTCAATGTCAGAACTATACAACCCCAATCGTGTTAAAATAGCATTTAGGGTAACTACGGAATATAAAATCAAACTCAATAAATACTATTTAGTTCATTAAATATCTGCGAGAAACTCAAGAGTACGAAATTTCACAATACCAATATAAATTGGTCGGGATTGGATTCAAGAGTGAGCCCCTTGGTCGCACAACAAACAAAATGCAAGGTATATCAACATCGATAGCGTATTGATAGTCATCTGTTGGATTAAGGACCTCTTCCACATAAGAGGGTTTGCTATGACCCTCACTCTTGACAACGGGTTGGAAAGAATCAATTTTATCAGCACGGGCTGTCATACGATCTCAGTGTAGATCTTTAATCAAATATGTAGATCTTTAATCAGCTTTTAAGACATTCACGTGAAAATTAGAAAAAAAACTCACGGTATTAAAAAAAACAGTGGATTGGACATCCCACCTGTAGTCAACTTAATCGCGCAACAAACTGGTTGTTGGCAACCAAAACAAATCAAAATATTTATTCCGGTGTCTCTCCCCAGACAACATGGTTGCCCGACTGGTCATACGACCGTGGTGTCCTAATGAAATAGGGCTCTTAACTAGATTCATAGCATCCAAGTTCAGTGATCTTAATTCCAGTACATTTTCTAACCTGTTTAGTCGATGACAGTTAGTGCTTAAGTGTGTGTTCACACGGTACAAGTTTAAGAGGGGAGTCCGTTACTTGATGAGATATTAGACAGGTAATGTTATTTTTTTGAGGGGGGGAAATTATCTAATCACTTCTCCCGCCTTGGGTGAGGCGAGAGGTAGTGTCAGACTCTTACTGACTAAAAACCACTTCGTTTCTTATCCTGCTTTGAGCAGGAGCCCCGGTAACCTGTTACGTTGTCCGCAGCTCAGTCTGGTAACGTTAGGATTGCCAATTGACACATAGATGAAGTGCAAAATGGTTCTGAATTTAATTAATAAAGCAGTTATGGAGAATTCGTCTTGCCTTGTTAACGAGTTGGTATTTATAACCTTAATGCGACAAGACATAATCTAAAATGCAACTATCAACCATATGGATCTGCAAAAACGCAAAAAGCATTTATTAGCTCATTCATTGCATCAAGACTTACTAATTACAGTATCATAGCCATAATAAATCAACCATTCTACATTCCAGAACCTTCCAGCATCCTCCAGATTCCTTATAAACCCAGTCAACCAGATTTGGTTCCAACCTATTAATACATGGGAGTCGGGAACGAGATTTCTTTTTTTGTCATGAAAACTGGTATATTTCTAGTAATTAGGTCTCGATATCAGGACAATTCATCTCACGATCATTGCAGACCTAATTAATACGCGAGTTATTTTTAGAGCTGGGCTCGAGACGTCGCTAAGTAGTCTAGTTAGTGAGGGGACTGTGTTGGTAAAAGTTAATTGTTTGTGTTTAATTTGTTACTTTAATTACGCTGTTCTAGAGGTGTTGTAGAAATCTATTAAACTGGTCAGATTGATAAACTAAAACGTTTTATACTGCTTCTACTGCTTCTCTGACTCTTCTATAAAGGAGACTCAAAGTATAGCAGTGAGTTTGTTAGGCCTCTTATCGAAAAGTCTACTATTAAAACTTTATCGGAATGTAATACGCCTTCCACAATTCAAAACAATAACATTTACATCACATCATCAGCCTATTAGTGTCCACTGCTAACCAAAACCTCTTCTCGCACGGAAAAGGTTAAGCCTTAATCACCACGCTTACCTAATGCGGGTAGGAAAATCTTTACATACCTATTATAGAATTCAGAACCTCAACATTTTCGAAGCCGGTTAAAAATGAATAAAAAAGTTAAGTCGGAGCACTTGCCACAAAATTAGTTCACTCATCAAAGCATGCACTTCCCCTCACTAGTAGTGTACTTTTTTAAAACTGCTAAGTCTTGCCAGTAATTGCAACAAAATTACTCATGTAATAGATGTACCAGTGTTGGGATTAAATGGATTAATCTTTTAAATTGTTAAGGCGTGGTTTTATGAAAAAATCGTTAATAAACCCGACGTTCCCTCACGTCGGGTTTATTAACGATTTTTTTTTAAGAATTTTTATTATTTTTAACACACTCTGGTCTCTGGTTCCTTTTATTTTATTAGTTTCACGTCTAGAGCCGTGCAATTTCATACTTTTATGTGGCGTAAAATTTCGTTAAAAAAGATATTGTTTTCTTTCCCTCGAATTCGGTTTCTTTTTTAATAAATAATTGGCGCTTTTAATGTTTTTGGACGTTTTTTACGATTTTTGCATGTCTGTTATTGTATTTTGAGTTGAGGTGATCTAGTCGTGGTTTTAAGACGGCAGTTTGCAAACGATAAAATATTTTTTAATGTGACTAAATGCAAATCGGTTTTCGATGACTCGATATTAAAAAGGTAGACTTCAAAAGCATCAAGCAAGATTTTATGATTTTAAAAACGAAATATTTCTTATATTTTTGTTTTATCGATGTAACAAGGGGTACCACAAATGATTTAACTTCGTGGAAAACTAAGAAAAAATAGAAGTTAATTGAGAAAAAGTAGACATAGACATCATGTTCCATAACTTTACCTACCTATATCATTTATAAAAGAATCTTGCAGCCCCGCCCAAAGAAAGCTTCAGCCAAGTTGGTCCAGGAGTTAGTTAATGACCGTACTAGTCCCATAAAGGTAATAACCCCATGATTTATGGTGTAAACACCGCTGTTACTACACAGCATGCCAATTCAGATCTTGTAACATTTTAATTTTAGACGACTTTATGGCTGCTATTCGTAAGAATTTTTCTTTTGCTTTTTTTGTTACCTGATTTATTCCGTTTAGTATTTATCGTTTGATTTTTAAAAAGTTGTTTGGTGATGGCGAAGTAACCATAATATTCTTTATAACACTTTTCATATTGTTGTTAATGTTTAACATTAACAAGTCGCCAATGCGACTGAGGACAAAGGGGTCTCGGGTTCGATTCCCGAGTCCGGAAAAGTATTGCTAGGTGTTTGTGGGTTTTTCGAAAATTTGTCACTACCAACGTGGCGTCTGGAATTGTGCACGACATATGGCAATAAGCTCAACCCCTATTCAAGGGACTTACACAAATGGGAAAAATGGGTGTACATTGTAAAGCGGTATTCCGTAATGCGCACTTCTGCCTACCCCATCGGGAATAAAAGGCGTGACGTTGCACATGGGATAGTTATTATTGCACGGACGTGTAAATTAAACACACATTCACCAACACCGAATTTGTTCTGTCAACAGTATAACGGCATTAAGGGCTTCTCTATAAACTGTCAGCCATATTATTACCTATATACCTTTAATGGAATTTCAACTTTATGTCTTTTAGCTAGAGAGTTGACTCTTGATTGAAATGTATGGACGTTTTAGGGTAGCTTGATGTGCTGTGCGTATTAAACGTTGTTAATCCGATGACACGAAGGCTGCAATATCGAGCTATACAAAACCATTTTATCATGGTCTCAGTTTGTATGATCTTTACGCACATTCGACGGTCAGTTTATACTGGTGTAAATGTGACGTCGTGTCATAGTCTAGGGTTAGTCTATTAAATGTCCTGGTAAGCTAAACTGGTACCAATTACTTAGTTGTATGGTGTAATTTTGTAGTGAATGGTAGTACGAGTATTCGTGAAGATTGGATTGTAAGGCGATTATGTATTTGACTGCACGGTTGACGTGGTGGCTGGGCAACTAGCTCCCGTGCAACGGGTAGCGGGTTCGATTTACGCACACCGCGCATAGAGTAGCGGGTTCGATTCCCGCACAGAGAAAGTTTTTGTGTGATCCACAAATTGTTGTTCCGTGACAAAATTACGAGAGATAATATACAAGTCTAGAGTGAATAGGCTCTTAAGAAACTAGTGCGCCTCACCATCAACGATTATATCACTACTTACCATCAGGTGGGATTGTAGTCAAGCATTAGTTTTTATCGAATAAAAAAATAGTGTGGGGTAATGTTTGCTTTAAAATAATAGGTAAGTGAGGTTTTAGCAAGTATCTAAATTAAGTCTTATCCTATCGTTATCTTTTATGTTACCTAAAAAGAGGAGATAAAAATAACTTGTGATTTGTGTTTATTTTTAATTAAACCTCACGTTTTTGCAAAAGCTAAAAAAATGTAGATTCAAATATCTTTATCGTTTAGCTTATAATTATTGTTACGTGTACATACACGTAACAATAATTATAATTTGTCTTACTTATGCGTAGCCAATCTATAAATATTTTGTTCCGTTCAAAGTTCACAAGATTTTTTATTTGGTTTTTTATTAAATATCAAAAAAATTGTTTGTCGGTTATATAAAAACGAATATTGATAATGTATTAATACGGTGTAAAAAAGGTAAGTTTTGACATAAATGATAAATGATAAATAAATGATAAATGATATTTATTTTGCAAATAGGTTATAAAATAACACTTTTACACGTCAATCTCTTAAATAACTAGATGAGGCCGGCATTTCCTATCCGACTACTCTGAGAAGAAATGCCGAAACAAACTCAGAGGTCATAGTCTCTTTTAAAGTCCAGACAAATCAATTAAAGATGTCGGAGAACCGTGCAAGTTGATTCTGTAGTGGTCTTTTGAGGAAAGAACCACAGCAGTTTGAGCGGACCTGTTCAGATGGCAGCACGCATGTGTCAGTTTACAATCAGCTCAGCTGACGGCTGTTGCTGAATGATCCGACGAACAACACCAACCAAAAGAACATTTGGGTAGGCCACACAAATGCTCAAACTGTCAGAATATAATTTACTAAAAATAAAATGACTAGCAAAAGTCTCACACGGTCCTCAAACTAACAATTTTAAAAGGAAATATAAAAATATAAAAGGAAAAAAAATATATAAAACAATGTCAAATTAAGTTAATGTCAAATTGTATAAAAATTGTAACTATATGTTACAAACATGTCAGCAAGACCTGTGTGGACATTATAGCAGTTCATTCCCAAGCCTGACTATCCTCCAAGTAGTCTTTTATTTTATAAAAAGCTTTACTACAAAGTTTTTCTTTAATAACATTTTTAAATTTACCTAGGTTTAAACTTTGAATATGGCTGGGAACTTTATTGTAAAAGCGTATACATTGACATCTAAACGAACCGCTTATTTTCTTAAGTCTAAACATAACATATACATAGGTCAAACATATTTCATGTATACTTTTAAAACCTCTTCTCACATTCAGAAGTTTTGAGCATTAAACAACAAGCTTGCTCAATGCGGGTTGGCGATTTCAAACTTACACTTAGAATTTTATTATAACTTTGACTTTTTTGAACTGGACTAGCAGCAACGCAGCAACGCGACGGTCACCGAATCGTGTGTCGCGGAATGCCGCTCATGAATAAGCCGTTAGCATGGCTTAAAACTAGTCGAGTTCCTCGTCAAATAGTTATGTGAGTAAGCCTAAAACCATAATAATTAACCTACTGTACTCTGTACTGAATCAATCTATATTTTCTTACCTGTCTACTAAATAACTATGCGTACTGTACCTGCATCAGTGCGCCTTAATTACTGTGCCATGTTACAGTAATAAATGCCCCAGCTAATTGAAAACCAATCAAGCACACATGTGTTAGAACCACAGAATAGAGAAGAAGAGATAGAAATTGCATACCGCTTGTGTTAATATCAGAACCAGCGTGGCAATTTTTCTGAAGCCACGCCCAAATTAACACATCTCCAGGATAATCATAATATGTCACACTAGCATAATCTTTCTGTGACTGGTCCGTGTTAAATAGCCTTTAAATCGGCCGCCACTACTTTGAAAAATCACATTAATTACATATTAATAGAGTTGACTTTTGTCTACTAATTTTAAAATAAAGAATCTACTTTTCCAATGCAACATAATTTCACTAACAAGTTCTGCTACTCGACGCTAGATGTCACTATCATAAATGCATTCAATTACGCTATATTGCTATCATGTTAAGGTTGACATTTGTTTAACGAGCTACTTTATTACTTGTATTTTCTCTAGTGGTGTTCTGATATCGAAAGCTTACTTATCGATTAAAATGTTCAACACATTTTAATACTCGTATACATTATAATATTTTATCAGATTTCTATAGGAATAAACATCTTTCCTTGTAAAACTGTAAATATATATATTTTTCTTTTCTAAACTATAATTTTAAAGAGATAATAATTGAAGGATTTAGATTTGTTAGTACACAGAATAATAAAGTAAGTATACATGTATTTGAAGTAAGCAGCGTCCTCTGATGAACTAATGTAGAAAAGGTGTATTAGTTTCAAGTCATATCGGGTGTAGCAAACTGAAACTGGACTGAAAAAGAAGAATCTATTTATCTATCTATTATCATCATCATCAATAGCCTATAAGTGGCCACTGCTAACCAAAGGCCTCTTCACCCACGGAGAAAGTTTGAGTATTGATCACCACGCTTGCCAAATGCGGGTTGTCGATTTCAAACTTATAATAGGTAATTACAAAATAATAAGCACAGGTTTCCTCACGATGTTTTCCTTCACCATTTGTCAGTGGTGTCTTAATGATCTTAGTTAAGTACATATAACTCGGAAAGAGTCACATGCCGTTTGTAGTATTCCAACGCAATTTGTATTGCAAAAATAAAAAAACACATTTTATATATAAAGTATTTTTTTACTACGGTCGTGTTTTAAAAAAATATATATAGAAAATAAAACTGAACATTAAACCAAGTTACTTCCATTCAGTTGGTGGCCAATATTACATAACGTGATTAGGTATTTCTGCCTGCACAATCTGGACATTTAACTGATTATTTATAGTCAAAAATAGCGAATTTTTTTTCGGTTATACTTATAATATAATATCTTGTTGTACAACATGGTCAAAACAAATTGTACTAGTTAGTGGGAGAAAACCAATTTTGTCTTCCAGTCATCTCGATCCATTTTCCTTTTATTTCTGGATCCTTCGGAAATCTAAAACAATATAATTAATGTTTAATAGTTACTTATTATCCATTTTTTTGTATTTATCTATATTCGTAATAAAAAGTTTTAATTATATCGACAGCTTGTTATCGATAATGTCAATCCCTAAACGAGTAGCAAAATATTAGATGTCACGAATGAAATCTTCTAGAACAGCAGGTTTGCGTTTGAAAAAAAGTAGACCCTATCATCTTAGACATAAACTTATATTTAGTTTGTAGATTTAAAAAAATATATGTCACTAGTTTCAAGCCAAATATAAATTAAAATAAAATAAAATAGCACTTACCGATGATACGATATACCACTACTAGGCACATTTTTGTCATGGCTTTCATCTTTTCACTATAAAATAGCACATTTCGTCATTTTTATATTTTTTTACGATTTTTGACGCTTTTTTCCAAGTCTAATTGACGTTATTACAGTCCAACGAAGACTGATATGCGTACAAACGTCTAAATGACAAACATAAGCATATCTGTACTTATCAGGGGCTACGCGTGCCCCGCCTACATACTACTTCTACTTATTTTTCTCTGTTCTGTGGTTAGAACACTATTAACATGAGCTTGTATTTACATAATTATTGCAGGAATTATGTTAATCAACCCGTCTGCTATACTTAATCCAGATACTAATTAATGTTATAAATTGGAAAATGATTGTGTTTGTGTTTTCGTTTCGAGGTAAATTTTGATTTGTTTTTGTGTAAAGATAAAGATTAGATGGGATTTTAAAGAAAATTTTATGGTGGAAGTGATAGAAAGAAATATTTTGTCTATATAGGAATTTAATTATTGCCAAAATGAAAGTTAAAGTCAAGTTCGAGATAAAGAAATAGCATATGTTGAATCAACGAGACCAAGTGTAACTAGATTAAAAAATAAACAGGAAGCAATTCTATACATATATATTCTACAATTTAAGATACATCAAGATAAAAGATACTACTATCTTTTTCGCCTTTTCTTAATCAAGTAAGTCTAAGATAATTTAAACAAGATTTATTTGAACATCAGTAGTTACATATATTCAGTAGAACTAACCCATGTTCTTCTATAAAATAACTCACTAAGTAAGCCGAAAAACATAATAATTAATACAATACCCCGCACTTAGTTGTCAGACTTTCAGGTTTCTGGCAACCAGTTAAGACCATACTCATGTTAGTAGGACGATGTGGATCAACGGCTTTACGAGCTCTGCGAGTGAGGGGCACTTCTCCGAAATTTATCCCTATATAAATATCAATTGTCTGTCCAAAACCCACATTTCGAGCCAGGTATAGAATGAACGTAAATTACTCTTAGTAATTGAAATAGGACCCCTGTCGAGTTAGGACCTTTTTATATGACCCACATACACGTGTATTTTGGACTGTTTTTGTTTGTGAGGGCTCAAGAACTCTTCTGTTTGGACAGGAGGTTTAAGGTATTCAGTGACATTGGCTACTTTATGGATTAAAATTATGTTTTTAAACAAAAGTTATTTTTTTTTATAATGACTACCGTGAGACATACAAAATTAACTTAAAACACGTAAATATTCAACGCATACACTAAAATGCGCCTGCCCACGCTACTCATGATGAAGAGTCCCTCTGTGATACGAAACTAGTTGAGCTTTTCTCAGAATATCTACGTGGGTAACTCGTTGTTTTGTAGTTAAGAAAAGTACTCTCTCTAGATTTTAGCATAAGGTTTCATGTAAGTAATTCTGAGAAGGTGATGCCTCCATTAGAACTCCTACGCGATCAAATTTCATGAACTTTAAAGAGCAAGAAGCAACAAGAGCAAAATAGAAGTATAAAAAAATAGTCTACTACTTCATAAATAACAAAACACCAATTTAACATGACTAGAATATCATCAGAATCAATAAAGACCACGGATCTAAAATGAAAAAAAGTTTAAAAACCTAAAAACGGATTGATAAAAATTCAACCGAAGCTGGTACAAAATCAACTAGCATAAATGAATCGTGAGCACAGAAATGAATTCCGCAGACAGAAGAACTCTTCAATAAGTAATTGGATAACTTAGAACTCGAATAAAAGGTCAGAGAAAATAGGAGAGAGAAGGACTTGAGTGATGTCAGCAATCGTTCAGCTATAGCTGCTAATACGTTTACAACAAATTGCAAGTCACTTGATCGTATCAATCAGGGCCAATGAGGAAATTTATGGCAACAAAGTGATCTCGGAAACACTGCTTAAGCGAATCGGAGGAGATGGAACGCATTTTTTTGTACTGCGGCACGCAATGCTTGATGTATGATCGTGTCTTGTTTTGGAGCAAGTTTATTAGATACAGTTTATAAAGGTCCTTGTGAGGGGACATGTTTTAACTTAATTGAACTAAGTTGGTGAAGCTATAAATATTTTTAAAAAGAGGAAAGAAAAACAGATCAATAATTTTTGGTCTAATAAGTTTGTATAAATCTCATAAGAAAAAAATTTGTAGAACTTTGATTCAAAAAATTATCTCCATATTTCTTCTTGCCAGCCGAATCGTCATATTGGCAGTAAAGTAAACATATGTATGACTGTGTTAGTATAGGCTATCCTCAAAAACAATTTACCTTGTACCATTTTCTGTCAGCTACCATATAACTATTCAGTTCCATCCAATTGTTTTTACCTATCTTCCACAGTCCAAGTGACGCGACATTCTTTGGAGCGGCCATTACAATGAATTGGTCTTCAAAGCGTTTAACCGCAAAAAGCCAATTGAAAACCAAACGATTGTGGTTAGCGCGAATCTTTTCCAGCATTTCAGGCAATATTCGATAAAGAGGCCATTTAGTGTTTTTTTAGATGACTTCCCTGAATGATTTGAGAATTGAAACATTTATTTTCAAGGACCTTCATGGCTAAAGTGCACGGATTTTTTGCTAGTTTGGTTTTTTGTGCTAAGCTTTTTGTTTTGAATTTAGAGTAAGCAATAAAATGAAGATAATAATAATACCTATTATATTATAATAGGTAGGTATCATAAGAATCGAAGTCAAATGAAACATACCTAAAGCTGGACCATTACTAAAAGTAACTATTAACTTCAAGGTATACTTTTTATCTAAACCTAATTCTAAACAGAATTCTCGGTGACAAAATACTTATCCGTAGACAAAGTACTTTAAAATAGTCTTATTAAACAACATTCAACCAAAAACACCCGTACCTTTCTGCCAGGCTGCTGATGAGGCAACTGAGGAGGCGCGATGAGCCTCAACGGGGGCGGAGCTGGTGGCAATGCTGCCAAAAGAGGCGGTACTAGTGGTACCACCCCTCCCATGGGCAGGGCGACTGCAAACTTCTGCAGGCCCATGGTCCATGGCAGGAACCAACCGCCTCCCGCCTGCATCGCGCCCCCCCCTGGCCCGTACCAAGCCAGTGCGATCAGCTGCTATCACCCCACATGAACACTAGCACTGATCACTGTTAAATTGACTCTGATAACATGTGGTGGAACACGTCACTTGTACCTGGGGACAATTGAAATGTTTAGGTTAGTTTCAGTTGAAAAAATAGCTAAAATATTTCGTGGTTGAATCATTCTCAAGAGGATATAAACAACAGTTGGGGATATTATGGAATAATAAAATCGTAAAAAACTTGTTTTTTAAATATTTTAAATTACCATTACTGATGCACAATCAATGATATTAGACTTATTTTTGTACAAGTGTCAATAGCTTGATTGAAAAACACACTAGTACTTTACCTACCCAATCCAAGAGATCTTTTCTAGTCTTAACAATACAAAGTCATGTAACGTTATGTTATTAAAATATTACCGTGAGAACACATATCAGGAAAATAATAAATCTTTCGATTCACATCTAATGTGACAGCTACTGATGTGCAACAGTGGCTTCCTATAAAAACTAGACCTTCCATATAAACTTCTTTAGAGGAAAAATGTTGCAAGCCTGTCTGATTATGGACATATAGGCAAACGGGTTGATACGCAGTAAGCTTAGTGGCAATTATGGGATGATTGTACGTATTTAGATTAAGGTAGGATCAGGTGGAAACTCCATGATTAGATATTGTTTTATCCTTAAGACTGTATGTAAAAAACACAACATTTTAATACATTTCTTTCTTTGTTAGTTAGAAGAGAAAAAGAAGAACGTTTTTAAGTGTTAATGATAATATAAACAAATCCATCAAAACACTGATTCGTCGAAAAGAAAATCAGAAAAATATTAAGTTCCACTGAAATAAAAAAAACATTTCAGTTCAGAATCGAACGGAGCTACGAACGTGGCGCCACTCAAACAAAAACTCATGCCAACATGACACGAGGATTACAACACACGAATACAAAAAAAAAAACTAGACAAAAAATCCCAACACTACATGGTTCATAGGAAAAGTAACATCAAAACCAGAAGTGTTCACACTCATTACTCCTGCCATACAAAAAGTCAAAAAAACGACAAAGCATATATTATTTCAATAAATCCTAAATTAAGCACTTTGAAACGTCAAACTGAATTGTCCGTCAGTGAAGCTAGGCACTCGTTCCAAAGTGTTGCTTCGAATGGAGAAGCAGAAAAGAGCAAGAAACTCTATTACACACATTACTCCTACCGCCCAAGACAGCAACAGTACGGTAGGTAAAGTTTCTAAAAACAGAACAATTTCGTATTCCATTTGTTTGGCTTTATATCGGAAACGTCCATTCGTATAGATCAAAGCCGTCGCGACTGTCTGCGCGTGCGGTTACTGGGGCGGAAAACTAAAAGAAAACTGCTCAAAATAAGCGCGTCACTGCGTAGGATAGACAGAAGTGTCACGTCCTGTGGAATGAGATACTTTTTTATGGTGATACTGTGATACATTCTGAATTTTGGTTTGTTGTGTTGATATCCATATTAAAGAATATTAAACTATATAATATACAAAGCTAAGATTATAAAAATAAAACATATTATAACGTCACGCTATTCTTGGGTCAACGTCTTATTGGATAGGTGGTCCTTAGCTATGCAGTAAACCGCTGATCAGGGAGCTGGTTACAAATCCTTGACGCCTCATGTATCTATAAACACTTTAACATGTGTTCCACTCACCCAAAACAAAAAAATAAATAATAACCCCTTTTCGGGTAAGATAACTAGATAACTACATATTTTTTAATATTGACTACTGTATTTTGGGCATAAAGACAGAACAAACCGAACCGGCTACAACACTGACATTTCATTGTACATCTATGAAAATGTGCGTATAAAAATGGTATTTAACCATTTTTTTACAACACACACCCACACAGGTTTTTCCAAGCAAATTGAGACAGTTACAGGGAAATTTATAATTTTAACAACGTGGGTTACAGTACAAATGATGAGATTACAAGTACTATGTGTGGGTGGACTAAATGCCTCTGTTCAACCGGGGGCGTACATCTAAAATACTGCAAAAAATATCATTATAATAATGGCATAGGTTTATTAAAAAAATATATATTCATTGTTTTAATCAAATGAATAAATTATTATTTTAGATTGAGATTAGATTTAGATTTAGACCCACTGCAGGGTAAAGGCCTCCCATACCACACTTTAACTCCTCTGTCTAAAGCTTTTTATTTTAGTACTTAATGAATAATTATTTTTAATAGCTATACTTTAACTAGTCATATTCTGTTTACCCAAGAAATGTTTAGAAGACATCACTTTAGTCTTAATGAACGTCTATCAACTAGTCACTGTTGCTAGTGGCTTCATCCGCGTTATATGGATATATAGTAGAATTCTTTAGACTATCTCTGTCTCAAGTTTTATCTACATCTGATAGGTAGTTTTTGCGTGAAAGAGTATCAAATACAATACCTAGACATCGTGACAAACTTTCGCATTTATTTTAGTTGGTAGATACAGTAGATTTCTATCTATAAAACGGTTGTATTTTACAAAATGTCTTTTACTATCTCTATTAGATCTATTTCATATATTACCCTAGTCTAAAAATATATCCATTTTCCAAACATATAGCAAAGTGAAACTTTTGTTTTATAATTTTAGCATGACATCGTTGGCCTCACATGTCCCGGTTAGAGGCGTGAAATTGTAAGGGACACAAATTAGCACGTGAGTGTACCGCGTTTTTAATTTGTTTGACAAACACTTTTTTTAACGACTGTACCGTTTTGCAGGAACTAAGCTCACAGCTAATTGGTACGTTTAGTGTGAATTGTTGGGGGTATATTTCTGTGTGCGGAGAAAAAGCTTGTGTTTTTTATGTTTTATGGGGATAAGCCGGTATACGAGCAGACGGACGGTAAGCAATTGGCGCCGCCCATGGACACCTGAAACATCAGAGGCGTTATAATTGTCTGAACTTGAAGTGATATACATATAGGTGATGAGATGAGAAAAGTGATTTCATTTCAGAGTAAAGTTGAAAAAAGCTGTTTCACAACATTATTTTAGTAATAGTCTACAGTATATTAAGTATGCTACAATATCTCATTGAAGTCTAGCCTGTAAGGATATTTGTATGTTTTGAGTGAATAAATAAATAAAAAATATAAATAAGCACTAACTTATTTTAAGCAACATCTAGATATAAACATATTAAAACTCAAAGAAATATAGGTAACTAAAATTATTTTAAACAAACAAAGCTTGATTATCAGATTCCAATACCTATTTTCATATAAAAAATCAGAAAAGAATCGCCGATAAAAATTAAGAATCTCTAACAAAGAACCCAGACATCAGATAATTCACCAAAAATACTCCTCACCGTTTTGCAATTTAAAAGATTTTAAAGCACTTTATATAATGACATTATTTTGAGTTGTTTTTATGAGATCGATGTTTTGAACGGCGTCCAAGAATTTAACAATGACTTGTAATGCGTAGATCTCATGACTAACTCATTAAAAGTATTTATTTTTTATTTATTTAAAAAGCTTTATGCACAAGTAGGTACATGGGCGGACATAATGCCGTTGGCATTTTCTACCTGTCTGACCCTTGGGTGGTGCAGAGAACATAACAGGCGGGTGCATGGAACATGATAGACCATTACGATGGGAAATGATAACATATATTTCTGACATATACACAATAATACATACCAGTACATATATATATATATATATATATATTATATATTATATAGATACATATTATATAAATATATATATACTCATAAATAACACATACTACATATAGAGAATAGTCAGTGTGATGAATCAGCCAACCTCTTTAGCAAAAGCTCGCGAATCTTCCTCTTAAAAGTTAAACGACTTGACACCATCCTGATATCCCGGGGGAGCGCATTCCACAGAAAAATGCCTTGCACGAAAAAGGAAGAATGGAGAAAGTCAGTGCGATGAGTGGGACATTGGAGAAGACGATTATGGGACGAACGGAGTTGTTTATTGTGGTTTGCGCAGATGTACTGGAAATGGGGGGATAGATAACTAGGTGAAGAAGGAGTATTGAGAAAGGAGAATAGAGTGGTTAGCGCCCTTTGCTCCCTGCGCTGGCGAATGGGCAACCACTTTAATTGCAACCTATGTGCAGAAATATGATCATATTTACGCAGGTTGAATACGAATCGAATGCAGTTATTCAGAAGTCGGTCAAGTTTATTGAGGAGATCTGCATTCAGGTCGTAGTAACAAACATCAGCATAATCGATAATAGGAAAAACCAAGGCCTGCACCAGCATAGCTTTCGTAGCGGAAGGAAGCAAATTCTTTAGTCTGTAAAGCACCCGTAGTGATCCGGTGACCCTTTTGCAACGTGAGCGACCTGTGCATGCCACTTCAAATTTGTGTCAATGCACAGCCCCAAGTCCTTAACCTCACTACTCAGAGGGATAGCCACATCGTTAAAGGATACAGCCGGTAGGTTGGCCCTGTCAATCCCGCTCAGCGTACGGGCGCTTCCCAGGATAATGGCTTGGCATTTCAGTGGATTCACCGCTATGCCAAACCTCTCAGACCAATTCTTTATGGCTGCCAAGTCACCGTTGACCTTCCAGATGGCATCAGACAAACCGTCAACGCCAGCCTGACAATAAAGTTGCAAGTCATCAGCGTATAGATGGTACGCACACTGAAGTTCGGAAGTAATGAGATTGATGAAGACGGAAAATAAAAGAGGAGATAGAATGCCGCCTTGAGGAACGCCAGTTTTTAATTCGCACCAGCTAGATGAGGTCTCATCCAGCTTGATCGACTGCTGACGCTCCTGAAGATAGGAAGAGAACCATTCAAGAGATTTGCCAGAGATCGCAAGATGGGATAGGATGGCTAAAAGGATATCGTGACTGACCATATTGAAGGCGTTAGAGAAATCTACCAAAACCAGAACTGTGGCCTTAGTGTCCTCCAGGCCAGTTCTAATATCGCCAGTCACTTTGAGGAGGGCAGAAACAGTACTGTGTCCCGGCCTGAATCCAGATTGGAGAGGGCTGATGAGTCCATTACAGTAAATGTACTTAGAAAGTTGTTTGTGGACACAGGCTTCAAGGACTTTGGATAGGAAAGGGAGTATTGAAATAGGTCGGAAATGAGAGGGTATAGTAGGAGCAGAGACTTTCGGGAGAGGACGAACAAAGGCATTACGCCATAGGGATGGGAAGGTACCGGAATAGAGGGAAAAATTTATAATGTGGGTTATAGCTGGCAGGACGTGATCCAAAATTGTGATAATCATGTGACGAGAAATATTGTCACACCCTACCGCTTTGGATTTAATGGACAGGATTATCTTACTGACCTCTGACGACTCAACAGGTATGAAGTGAAAAGGAATAGAAATGTTGGGACGCACCAGACCAGCGATATGGGACAACGTATTTTCTTTGACTAGACGATCCATAAGAGGGACTGTGGAGAAATGCTTATTGAGATCATCTAAGCCAATTGTGCTGGGAAGGTCTGGATATTGTGTTTTGCCGATACCTAGAGTTCCAAGGAATTTCCAGATATCGGCGGAAGAAGAATGAGAGATATTTTCGAGAACATGGCGGCGTTTAGCGTTACGCACCATCAGGTTACACCTGTTTCTTGCAACCTTATACGCTGCCCAATTTTCCTCCGTACGGTCTTTGCGATGCTTACGAAAGGCACTGTCACGGCGCCTCATCGCAATCCTAATCCCTGGCGTCATCCACGGCGCAGGTGGCCGCTTAATCCTCACTTTCCTGATGGGTGCGTGACGGTCGTATAGGTTGGTCACCATTTTGTTAAAAATTGTAACTTTATCATTGACTTCAGTCGCCTCCATTAGAGGCTCCCAGTCAATCAATGACGCATCATTATGTAATTTTGCCTCATCCACCCGTGCAAAGCAACGCCTGTACAGGACCCTGGGCTTCACTTTGGGCGGTTTTAGGATGTAAGATAGGAAGATTAAGTCATGGTGAGAGAAACCAGGCGCGTCATGCTGACCATGACAGGAAACAAGGGAAGGATCAGAGGTAAGGATCAAATCAAGCCAAGAATCATCACCCGCGATATTGTGGTGAGTTGGGTTGAGCGGCAATATATGAAAATTAGCTGATTCAATTAGACGAAGGAGTTTACGGGATCGATAGGATTCATGGAATAGGAGATTAGTGTTAAAATCGCCCATGATTATGTGATGCGTGTACTCAGAACCCAAAGATTCAAGAACCGATTCGAAGTCGGTGAAATAATCAACAGTGGGAGGACAGTAAACCACACCCAATACAACTTTCCCCCCTTGGCAACAAACTTCAAGAAAAAGGTACTCCGCAGTACAGTTGGTAGGAGAAGTAGCGAGCACCTTATATGAGAATTCACTGCGGAGATAAATACCTACACCACCCCCTCTTTTAACCATGCGGTCGTTCCTTATTAGAACATAACCTGGGAGGGGGTAGGTTGTGGACAGCAGTGGAGGTTTGAGCCAAGTTTCGGATATCAGAATGGCGTGGACGTTGCTATTATTGAACGTGTCAAACAGGTCGCTGTGGTGACTTGGAATGCTTTGTGCATTTATGTGACAAACGTTCAACAAGCGATTGTTTTTGTTGACAAAACGACGGTGGATGAAGTCAGTCAAGGAGTCAGTAGCAGAGCAAAAACTGTCAGCTTCAGAGGAAGTATTGGCCGTTAAAAAGGAATCATCATCATCAGACATTAGCAAAATAGAAATATATAAAATAAAAAAATAATTAAATATTAAATATAAATATATATATGATAAATGAAATAATATTAATAATAATTCAAGTTCTGCACTACAATTATCTGTTTCGACCAGCGACCCTGCACCACCCGCCAGCCAACATCAACAGAAAAAAAATAAAACAAAACAGAAACAATAAAAAAAAGCAAAACACAAACAAACATTCAACAATTAACAAATAGCTCAAGAGAAAAAAACAATTTAAAACACATAATTTATAATAAAAAGTAATGAGAAATTAAAAAAAAATAAAACTTATCAATAATAAAAATTAGACGTAACAAAACGCAAGTTTATGGCAAGACTATATTAGCCACAAAGTAAAAAACGTCATACGTCTAATGTCACCTGTCAAGTGTCACCCACTGACCTGTTGCAAGGCTCATATAAACAACATGGTATCTTACATTAACGCTATTAAAATTTTTAACAACATGATTAATATATTTAATAATGAGGGTAAAAAAAAAAAGTAACAATTATTAATCGAGCGAACAAAGAGATTGTGAAATATAGTAACAAGAGGGGCGGTATAATGTAAATGTGTGAATATAAAAATTAAACTACCTGTAACTGAGCAATACTTGGGGCTATGGGTAACAAAGAGATTCGAGAGGGATAACTTATAATAATCTAAACAAAGCGACGGAACAAAGACTCAAGTAAGTACACTATAATATAAGTCTTTGATTTGAGATACAATATGCAACTCGCAGTTGGTACTTATCTGCGTGTCACTTTCAGGGTTCCGCCAGCCTCGTCCGCGTCCCGCCTGGCCCCGGATGAGGAAGTGCCCTGTGTCTTTGGGTACTTAGCCAGCAGAGGACTTAGCTCACCCATTGTAGTGATCCTGCACCTGCTCCCATCAGAGGCCTTGATGACGATGACGCCGTCCTGAGTCCAGACCGACCGCATCCCAAAGTGCTGACGCGCCTTCACAAAGATGCCTTGCCTTTCTCTCGTCAGGAATTCACGGATGGCAATCTTGGTTCCTTTTAGGCGAGTTTTGGCCCGCCACACTGAAGATTTGCTGTCCACACTGGCAAATCTAACAAGAATAGGCCGGTGATGGTCAGCACTAGCTTGCCCCAGCCTGTGTGAAGCCCTTATAGATGTTGCGGTGAGTTTGCAGCCGAGTCTTCCATTGACAAGCTCGAGCACCGAATCAATAATATTCTCCCCCTCTTTTTCAGGTATGCCTTGGATGATCAGCGCCTTTCGACGGCTCCTGGTCGCAAGCTCATCAATTTGTCTGGAGCATTCGGACATCTGACTTCGCAGGAGCTTCAGCACACCGAAGATGAGTTCCCTAAATGTGCGGAACTCTTCTGCCACCTTGGCGATGGTGTCCTTGCTGGGGCCGGCTGCCTGGATCTGAGCCTGGAGTGCTTCCATCTGCTTTGTGACCAAGTCTTGCAAGGGCGCGAACTTCTCCTCCAAGGATTTTTGTGTTGAACGGACCTCATCTATTTCTGCCATTGTTTGTTGAAAGTGCAGTGATATTGTGAATAAATAAAGTTTAGTTGATGTGCTGGCAGGTGGTGGTGCCAAGTTGGTTTTATTTATTCAGGGTTATGACAACCGTAAGTATTTATTAAAATAATAATTTTTGATTTTGTAGTGAATTTAAACTTTCTACCTAAGTCACACAAAATATATGTGCTTGCACTAGCAAGTCCAACCCGCGAATCCTCCTGAAGTATTGTTGTACTAGTATAGTTTTGATAATTGAGTCTGTTTCTTTTTTAGATTGGTGACCCGAATTCTGTGTTTGTCGTTTGAGCCGACTAAAGTGGGTACTACATAATGTACACGCGTGATTGGGAAGCTGCAAGATCTGATAAACATGAAAGTTTTTTTTAATCGTTGCCCCACACTATAATTTCCTCCTGTATCGGGATTGCGTTTACAAACATACGAGTTCACTTACACATTACACCCAAACCCGAAACAATAACTTGTGGATCACACAAAGAGTTGCTCCGTGCAGGAATTTTACCCGCTACATATTGCACGGCAGCCAGTTGCTAAGCAACAGCACCAACCGTGCAGTCGTCGGCTGGCGCCTTAGCTGTCGTCAGTTTAAGCAGCCACTTCCCCAACTGTCTACCAAACGCGGAGATTATTGCAAACTCTCTTGTTTAGAGGAGACTCATACTCACTAAACTGGTACGGACTGGAGCTAAATAATTTAGCTAAGACAAACGAAATATATTTAAACATTTTTCTCAATAACTGTCGTCCGGCTCTCAGCCTTGGAATATTCTTAGCGCATAATTAATAAAATTGACGAATAACATCCGCGGTTTTGCCACAACACAAAAAAATAAACAAGCATTATTGTTTCTGGAAACACCGTTAAAATAATCACTAGTTGACGTTTAGTGCCGCCATTTTGGAAAATGGCGGTCGCCGTCTGACGGACCGTTGTGTAAACTATTCGAACATAAATTATTTTATTTAAAGCTAATGTTTTATTTTTGTTTTAGTAAAATATGGTGTGTATTTAGTGTAGGAAAGATGGTATTAATTATTTTTGTTTCATGTTTGCGTAGGACCAATGAGTTTGTTTAACCCATTAACCGCCAAAATAAAACTAAAAAATATATTAATATGAATTGTTTATTTTATCACTGCGTAGACATAAAATAAACTATAAATCAACATAAAAATCGAAAATTATAATTTGGGTCCGTTTTGAGGGGGTGTACCCAACTGAGTACAGCGGCGTATTATGTGTGAAAAAATTCAAAATATTTTTTTTCTACACACAATGTTTTTAGACATTGTTTACTACGTCACCTTCTTCCTCATCTGTGACAACGCTTTTTTTTGAGGGGGAAAATCATCCAATTACTTCTCCCGCCTCGGATGAGGCGAGAGGGAGTGTCAAACTCTTACAGACTAAAAACCACCCTGTTCCTACTCCTGCTTTTCGAGCCGGAGCCCCGGCAAACCCGCTAGGTAGTCCGCAGCTCCGGATCAGGCATCAGCCCTACTGGGCCCCATCTGTGGTGGTTTTAGTCTGTTTTAGTGTGATGGCTCTTTGAGGCGCGCGCAGAACGCGACGCGCTGCACGCACGGGTCTAGTTCTGGTCGGGCAGCGGGCTATCCTTGCTCACAGTCCGCAGACCTGAACTTACGGTGGCCGAAGATCGTCCCGCGATCCCCGACTCCCGGAGTGTCTCTCGCGACGGCTGGGGCATGAGGAGGTTAGTTCTCTCACGCGCCCCGCCTCCTCCTTAGCTAGCATGACTGCTTCGCAAAAGGAGGAGACGCCATCCCAGTCCCCCTCGCTCCGCACCATGGTTTGAACCAATCCCGGACGCGAGAGGTCGCCGTCGCCGACCACATCCTTGAGGATACGTCGGTGCTCAGCCCTTGCAGAGCACACCGCCACCGTATGCTCCACCGTGTCCTCTGGGCGGTCCTCACAGTGATATCTGTGACAATGCTGGGTGCTGGTAGTATGACTGCAAAGTCGCATCCGGAATCACTGTCACTATATTCTAAATTATTGTTAACTGCTTCCTCTATCCCGCTGTAATGATCAGAAACGTTAAATCGTTTCGAAATCATTATCACACAAATCTGAAACAAAAGATAATCGTTATACAGATTCGGCCGCTGTACCCAATTAGGTACAGTACGGTTCCATGCTCAATTACAATGTAAATATATGAAACAAAATATTTATTTAGTATTTCATTTAAAAATCATTCTATGTACTATAAAAACAATAAATAAAATATAACATTTTCTTTACGCTAAACTTAAAAAAAAATATTATTCAGTACTTACCTCTATGTACAATGATAGTACGATTTTCAAATCCTCACAGATACAGATTTCAAAAATTTTATCGGCATAAACTGTAATTATTTCGAAGTACTGTTCCTATTGACCACTACAACGAGCAGTAACAGCAGCAATGAGTAAAAATAATTACAACTTTTGTCAATTGTTTCACTGTACCCAATCAGGTACAGAGGCGCCATATGGGTTAAGTTACTAGGGAAGCTATAGGCAACTTACGTATGTAATTCAGTGCAATATAAAACAGTTTCCAATTTCAATAATAAACGGTTATTATTATCAACTAAAAGTATTTGCATTGAAACAAAACTTTCCCAATAGACCATTAATTAAATTCGCTCATTAACACAAAATAGATTTACCGTTACAATAATAATAATTGTAACTAAATATTTTCCAATTTATACACAATTAGCAGTTCATGAGAACACAGATAAATAAATTTATTAGTGTAGTAAATAAATTATCGAGCTAACGTGTTAATGCTATTAAATTCATATAATTATGGTAACGTAATGTCGCTTTTACGATACGTTATTCCTATTCTGAATAATAATGAATCCTAACAATTATGAAATCCTATTTCAGACTTCCTTTTTAAGACAATATTTTAGTTACTACCATTTTTTTTTAAATTTTTGTAGAACCTTCTATGTTTTCAAAAAAATATATCAATTTTACAACCGAATACTCTCATTTTAAGTAAGACACGCATTATCTATATATTAATACGTGATGCAAAAACTTTGGACCACATTTTACGAAAATTGCGCGGACGTAGGAGCATAAAATTTGGTATACTTATAGTTTATGTGTAGGAGAAGTGCATAGCGCTAATATTTTTCAAAAATAATGCTTATAAAGTACATTAAATCAATAAATAAAACATTACACACACATGCATAGTATCTGATCGTATTTGACAAAACGTCAAAATCGATAGACATTGCGATGATATTCTCACGTCTCATATGAAAAGAGTTTTATAAAAGAGTTTGAATTAAATAAAAATTATCCTTCAACGTACGTTAAGTGGTATTGTAAATTAAATCATACGTATATGGTCGAATTTCGAGCACTAGGCGACCACTAGTAAACTTTAAACGAAAAAATCAATACATTTCTACTAATTTGTAAGTTTTGGAAGTCGGTGTATTTAAATACCCACAGAGTCACAGTTGACTGGACAGATCGATGGGTGATTAGCAGGACAATAGCCGTTTTGTACGCTCGTTGGACGCGACCAACGCGCCCGACATCAAAATTAAGGGTAGGGATGTGATGTGTGATGTCGATGTTTTGATATCCGAATTATTATTGTTTAAGGGTGTATTAATGCTACTTATTTGTACTATGGGTGTATTAATGCCTGAAATTTTTTTTTAAGTTCAAGTTTGTATTATTGTTTTCAGGGAATTGTTTATTGCAGTTTTAAACTTATTTGAAATTAAAGTATGAAATCTTGTCTTCTGTTTTCCGAATTATTTATAAAATATAAATGACCAGGTTGATCAAATTATACAAATATGTTGAACATAGTAGTCATAATATTAATTTATTGTGAAATTGTTACAATACACTCACAACACACAACAGGGCAGGAAGCCATTATTTTGACACAATTCTTCAGATAGGGATCTCCAAATAATTTCAGATACCCAAGGCTTTTATGATCATTATGGTCAATATCAAGAAGGAACGGAAAACCGAAACCGCTACCCAATTACCTAGGAACATACATCGTACGGTTGATCGAGCCCTTTCATTATAGAATGCTAAATGCCCTCAAATGCTGTATAGAATCGGTATGGTATTGTGCAGAATCGGGGAATTTTAATTCGATATTCATTATTTGGTTTCGATTGTTGGTATCGTATTGTTTGCATCCCTATTATTTAGGGTTTTGTGATAGGAGTATCAATATGATGCAGTTATTTCAGACTAAACCTGATTCAATCAAATAACAATGGCCTTGTATTTGTGTGTACGTTTTGTTGTCATTTCCCTAAAATTTATCTGTCTGAATTATTGAGCTTAATAATAGATAATTAAATATGCATTTCGCAATTCCGATTCATTGCTTTTACAGCGGTAATCGGATTATTTCATGTGTGTATATCGATATTATGAGTAGTGTAGAAAATTGTATGTTAGTGACGTGTTCAATGAGGCTCTAAAATCTTTGAAATTTTTACAGTTAATTTAGGGAATGAGGTTAAAGTATAACTGTGTTTGGCACGCTGTCAACAACTTTTATAAAGAAAAATGTTAAAAAGACATTACTGTTCCGCCTCAACAATTATGTCACCGGAGAGGATATGGGTTGTGCAATTACTGTGCGATTGGCTACTGTGTTACGTGTCCGCATTCAATTTCCATATTTACGCAACGAATTACCTACAACGGACTATAGAACTGTTTTTCGAAATAGCCTTTATGTGTAAATGATTGATTCAATAGTTTGATAAAGAATCTGGAATATCAACAAAGTATAGTACGATATGAAAAGTAAAATGATGATGAAACGATAATATTGATGAAAATTAGTGGGAAAATAAAACAAAAATATTATTATCGATAACTTATATCGATATTTTGAAAACAATCGATCGATTGTAACGGCACATCACTAATCAATAAAAGTAATGACATAAGTTTAAATTCAAAAATTCAAATAAAGAACATTCCCCTATCCATTCCAATCATTCGTATTTCAAACGTCAGACACGCCTCGACGATTCGTATCACCGAATCGATACATCGATTTACAAAATCGACTAATCGATTACAAATAGGGATCGGTATTATTCGAGCGGAATTTATGGTCGGTTCCTCCCAAATAACAATGTAGAGTAGTGTAACGTTCTTTGATAATTAAAATTCGTGGGAACGAATCCCATAATTTGGTTTATGGGTTCACTCGAATATTTTGTCCATTCGATTTGAGTTTACGACGCATTCTTTTAATATTGAAGGGCAAAGAACGGATTAAGAGGTGCCCTTGTCCCAGCAATTTAGCCGAAGACGATATTGTTCGAGCCATTTTAATACCACAGCTTGTTAGTGGGATTTTATTAAGTTCAGACGATTAATCGGAAAATAATCGCTCATTTTGTACTCGGTAAGTCGATTTTAATAAGTCGGTTACTTAAGATCGGTTTAAAATGAATGTCGAAATATAATCGGAAACGAATTAAGAAATATGTAAGTGCGTAGTAAAGTATAGGTTATTTATAATTACGGTTATTTGAAGGTCATCATATAATGAAGAGGTTTGTGCCTGCTGATGTGTGGAACTTAAATTCCCGGTAGTAGCGGAAAACATATGTAAGCACGGCTACACATCAACTTACACAGAACTAACATAAACTGATCTTCCAATGTGCGGAAAGACCAAACAAAGTTAGACCAGGATAAACTGGTTTCGTGTAACTTAATTTGCAGTTCAGTGTATATAAGTGGGTATGTATGTTTGTACATGTATGTTGCAATCAAATGCTAATAATATAAGATTCGAAGCCAGGGTCGTGTTCAGCCGAGGGAAACGGGCACTTGTGTTGATAGCGCTTATTACTAAGATTTTATAGCTAACGTCTGAATTTTTTTGAATGAGTTACCTGACTTGTTTTTTTTTTATATTGCAAAGGTCAAATGCAGAGTTACTCCTGAGAATGGATTTACGACTTTATTGTTCGTTAGTTTAGAATCTATAATAGTCTGCATAATAATGGATAGTATGCAATATACATTAAAATATGTAGTAGATACAAAGTTTGAATTTTTCAGGAAATTTAATTATGTTAATAACGGAGTCCACAGTCCAGTATAATTATGAGAATAGATTCGCTTGAAATGTAACCTGTAAAAAATTACGTATATATATCTATACTTAATATATAAAACTGAAGATTTTGTTTGTTTGTTTGAACGCGCTAATCTCCGAAACTACTGGTCCGATTTCAATAATTATTTTGTGTTGGATAGTGCATTTATCGAGGAAGGTTATAGGCTATAAAACATCACGCTATGATTAAAAGGAGCCGAGCAGAGCTGGTCGAACCGCGGAAGTAGCTGGTTTTAAATAAACCTTTGGACAAAACTTTCGTTCCCACAAAAGAACCTCTTTACACTATAAGACATGACGAAAACTCTCATTTTTCTTTCCAAACGCACCCTTTCCACAAACTACTCTTTACATAGAGTGGGTCATCTAATACTTGGGGAATAAAATAAAAACACTCTATATGCATGTCAACGCCACTCTATATACATCACATCAAGCTACGCAAAACCAATATAACTTGACCTACAAATATTCCAAAAGATCATACAAAGCAGGCTCATGATAAACTGGTTATGTATAGTTCGATCTCATACTAAGCGTTTCCAAGTAAAGTGCCCTAAAACCACCTTGTCAAATGGTGTCAAACGTTTTAGGTTTATAGGTAATAAAGTGGGAGGACCTAGAAACATGGGCTAGTCTATTTACTTTATGTTACATCATAAATGTTGGACTAGAAGTATTGGGTAAGGAAATGTCGTATGCCATGTTTTGTGGGTACATTTTTGCTGTTTATTAGGTTATGGATAAACAAATTGCACTTAGGGTGCTTTTCCATGAGAGATGGGCTATGCTATGTTGCTGTAGATGCCTTTGGCTTCCATCGAGCATATTCTTTGGTACATATAACTTAGCACTAGTGGAAACGGACTCAGGTAAGCTATGTTTTTTTATAATGGAAAGATGCGAGCTATAGATGCGTACTATGGATGTGTGCTGTGGATGTGTGCTATGGATGGCTTCCCTACTATCGATACATTGCATACTCGAGCTGCGCATCTAATTCACACTGCTACATAGCTAAGTATCAGTGAAAAAGGTGACATAATTTCACAGCTAAGCTATACCAAATTGGTGTAGTATCAGCTCGCCCCCTGGATCTTGCCCCTTCCGATTAAAATGTTCCACTCGCCCCGTTTTTATTAATTTGGAGTTGTGGTTCGCCCCTTACGAAAACTCTTACGGGGCGAGTGAAAAATTTAACAATTAAATAATTATTTTGATGCATCGACTCGCCCCTTGCGGCATTTAAGTGTGGGAGAGCCATGCTTCAGCACGAATGGGCCGGCTCGACCGAAGTGATAACACGGTCTCACAGAAAACCGAAGTGAAACAGCTTGCGTTGTGTATCGTTGTGTGAGTGAGGTTACCGGAGGCCCCCCTTCCCAATCTTCCCCATCCCCGATTCCCGAACAACAACCTTAAATTCCTAACTCCCAAAAAGCCGGCAACGCACTTGTAACGCCTCTGGTGTTTCAAGTGTCCATGGGCGGGGGCGATTGCTTACCATCAGGTAATACGTCTGCTCGGTTATCGGCTTGTTTCATAAAAAAAAAATCCCTTTGAAATTTTTGAAGTTTTATTGAAGAAGAATGAGTTTTATAAGAAGCATTATTGAAGTTTTAAGAAAAAATATTCATTTAAATATTTTATAAACTTAGAGTGCTGACAGTACTTTTAACTAACCAACAATCGGGGGCGAGTTGGAGTATCTAATAATTTAAGGGGCGAGTTGATGCACTTAGGCAATCAGGGGCGAGATCCAAGGGGCGAGCTGAGCCTACACCACCAAATTTAGTGGTAATCTGTATGAAGGTGAAAAACTCGAGAGGACATTATAACCTAACCATGATAGATAGTTCAAAAAACGAACTTATAAAAATACTTTATCTTGCCCTTGTTAGATAGAACAAAAGTAAAATATTTATGTCATGTATTTATGACCTACTAAACATTTATAGAATTAGGAATATGTAGATAAATACCAAGGTAAACATCCTTTATTTACATAAAACGAAAACACTGAAAAAACGAGAATAACAAACCATAGAAGAAAATTTTGCTTTGGACATAAAAGAGCTTAACGCAAAGGTCTAACTAAAGGGTTAAATTCAAGGTCAAAATCGTCAAAAAAGGCGAAACATTTTTAAGGTCTCATTGTCTGAACTAAATGGGGGACTTATTAATCTCATCGCCCCTTTATCCAGCTTATTAGGTAACACAATGGGATGAAAGAACTAAGTAAAGAGAAAAAAAACATGGCGTCGCGTTCACAAATCGATGCGGGGTGCATAATGTTTGCAAATTGCGACCAGTCGCAGCGACTTTTTGCCTTCAAACTTATTTCGCATACAATAAATTACAATAAGGTTACTTTTACGAAAATAAATTTAACGTTTGACATTTACTTTTAGATTGTGCGAAGGGTTATAGCTGGGTTGCTGAGAAATCGCTGCGTTTTTTTTTGTCTTTGTGTTGACGCACTCTAATGTTGGAATGGTGATTTAATGATATTACAATTTGCTAAATGTTTTATTAACACATTGTACGCCATGGTGGTCCCCGGTAACCGACGTTAGTGGAGGATTTGCCTTCAACAGTTTTCTACTGGCAGTCAAAGACTTTAGTTTTATTAATATTGAAATTGTTCTAAGAAGTTACTACAAGTAGGTATACAGTCTTTTATAATAGAAATGATAGATTTATTTTAATGAGACTCAATTCCTTTTTAATGAGCATCTAAAGCTTTTTCTGAAGCCGTAACGTGTCTCTTTATCTCATTGATCTTTGGAAATAAATAATATTACAGAATGTAAACGGAACGCTCTCGAAAAACGCCACATTAATTTTGTGTTTATAATTAAATTGCTTTTAGTTTTCGTGTTATTCATGCAACATCAGCCTTAACCAGTTGATTACAACTATTATTACATAAAATAAACATTGAATTCCTTAATTATTTGAAAATAAAACTCGTTTTTTATCATCACCTGTTTGCGGCGTTTGGGAGCGTTCCGTTTACACTCAGCATGTAAAGAAGATTTCACATCGATATAAAAGCCACCTTAATATTCGCTTCACTTTATGCGAAAATCGCCACCGAAATACAATCAATGAGCTACTTTATTCCAAAAAAAAAAACAATTTTAAAATCTTTTTAAAAGCTGTTCATCGATGATTGAATTTAAAATAAAAGGATACAAATAATTCTTCTGTCTGCATAAGTAAAAATAAAAGGAGCTCAGAAAATACGAAGTGTGGTTGATAAAACGGATCGAAACAGCTTAATAACTTAATTCAAGACGCGAATACGAACTAAAGGTATACAAAACGAAGTAATTCGAGTAAATGTACCAATTATTTTTTTATATTGCAATCGATATTCAGTTTTGTTTGTCCTATCTTTATTGTAAGTATTGGGAGTTGCATTGGAGTAGGGATACCTATTGAAACATTGTTCATACATATAAACTTAAACTCACGCCTGTCCCCCATGGGAGTAGGCAAAGCCAATGGAACGCCAATTATTTTTGTTACGGTGCAAATAAACTCTTTTTCTTTCTAATTGCTACGAATCTTACATCCATCTTTCACTTCCTTAACAGTCAGCACTTTTCATGCATGCTCGTTGGTTAAGGGAACATTTTCAATTACATTATTTTGTGGTGTACCGACACTACAGGATATAAGAAAGATGTACATAATATAGCACATACGTATTCGTACATTGAGTCAATGACCCCAAAAATTGTTAAATTATTAAAATCATCATGCCAGAACCATTGTGAGATTTCAAAGACTTACACAAAAGTCGTCGCGTTTTCTAAGCTCATATGAAATCACCTTAACAAAACCCGAAGATTCTGGAACGACATTAAGGGTCCTGATTAGTTAAATATTTTCGGAGTCCCTTTGACGAAAACACGTTGCTCGGTTGGATCGCAAAAACAGATTTTTTTTTGTAACAAAAGGATTGAGTCGCTGAATGTATTGAAGTAAGAATTTTAATGTGATGAGACGAGCGCACTGTTCAAGGGAAATGATGTCATGGTATGTTTTGCTGTGGTATAAAACAGGGGTAAGCAGACTTGTTTGAGATTTTAAGGTAATTATAAAGTTTTATAATTGAACTTTACTTAAGGAATGCGTATTTAAAAAGGTGTATCGTTGATAAAATTGATAAAGTTTTGTGGTTGAACGCTGTTTGATAAAGTACGTACTCAATCTGCCTCGCGAGCTTAGAAATAAGACTCTAACCTGATTACCATGGAGATTATTGCAAATTATCGCTTATGTCGATGACGTAACAGTTTAATAGTGGTTTATCACCAACTGTTGATTTATATGCCACTAACTTTTGCCAGCGCCTTCACCAGCGGTTGCTAAATTGACGTATCCATGCGTCCATGTATCCTAAATCCTCTCACCCAAGTCAGCTCATACCCAGTCTGAATACCAAATTATATCAAAAACTGTTCAGTAGTTTCAACAAACATTCAAAGAAACAAACTTTCCCATTAATAATATTAGTCTGAAGTTCAGCAATGGATCATGAGATCATCACAGAGTGTTGCTGTTATTATATTACAAAACTCCAACCACAAATACAAACTTCATAATCATATTATTTTACACGCATTTATAAACCATTTCTAGTTACCAACGCCTATTAGAATAGTGGTTAAATTTGAATAATAATATAATTTCATTTCATTAGTGTATCCGTGGTTACCCACAGTGGTCGTATGTGGTCGCGATGATAGAGCAGACCGCATTTAGATATAACTGCTTTCAAATGGTACAATTAACCATTGTTTCAAGTATACCTATTATTTGTTGATTATTGTTTACAATATGCACTTGTATATTATGTAGCAAGTGCTTTATGTATCTATAAAATTCTTATGTTATCCTGTTTGTGTTAGGTATTTTTAAACATTGCCCCACACTAGGATTTTCTCCTATGTTGTGGGTGCGTTTACAAACATACAATTAAAAATGCACAAGACACCCATTCCCGAAACAACAATAAGTGGGCACACAAAGAGTTACTCTGTGCAGGAATCGAACCCGCTACTCGTTGTACGGCAGCCTGTTGCTCAGTCTCCACGCCAACTGTGCACCCAATTACTTAAACGATTTTTCTACGATTAGTACCTTCAAGAGTATATTGAAACTACTACTTAGGTCATTTAATTACTCTGTCACAAGTCAATTGTGTATTACCTAACAACTAAAAAGGACTCATTTTGAGTTCTTTCTAAATCCTAGATTCGAGTCTAGTATCAAACAAAATATAAGGACTTGATTTTTATAATAATCATCATCACAAAAATAACAGTGATAGGCAGACTTATTGCTCTAAGACAATCTCAAAATATCTAAAAAAAATATATATTTTCTTTAAAATAAATATCTCGAAATCAACACTGAGACACTAAACTACATACGTTTAACAAAGAACAGCCCGATATTATTACACAGCTTTAAAGATTTATTAAAACAATTTTGCGCCACAAAATTATGTTAACGACACCATAAGTGATATAGACGGTGTATTTTATAACAATTTACGAGCGAAACCGGGCGAGGTGATAGTTTATTGTGTGCCCTATGAATCTATATTAACGTTGGACATTATTTGTGGGATTGGGGCCTTATGGTTCTTGTAGTAAGGACGTGTGTGCTTTATTTATATTGGTTACATTAGTTTGTTACTAGAATGTTTTGAAGATGATTCATTATGACAATACATGTGCTTACTTATTTTATTAAAGTTTTGAATACTTTTGTAGCAACTTCATTTAATTCATATAATATAACACAAATAAAAAATATAAATTCATTTCATATAATATGTTTTATTAATTCTCGAAATATTAAGTCTATTTAATGCTTGCTATACTCAGAAAATAATTAGAAAAGAAAGAGCTCTAAATTATCACGGTAATCTCAAAATTATTAAAATTAAATTATAACTGATAAATAAAATTAGGCTTGTTTAAATTATATATACTAGTGGTCTCCTAGTGGTTGAAATTTAACCATATACGATTTAATTTACAATACCACTTAATATACGTTCAAGGATAATTTTTATTTAACTCAAACTCAAACAAACTCTTTTATAAAACTATTCATATGAGACGTCAATATCATCGCAATGTCTATCGATTTTGACGTTTTGTCAAATACGATCAGATACTATGCATGTGTGTGTAATGTTTTATTTATTGATTTAATGTACTTTATAAGCATTATTTTGGAAAAATATTGGCGTTATACACTTCTCCTACACATAAACTATAAGTGTACCAAATTTTATGGTCCTACGTCCGCGCAATTTTCGTAAAAAGCGGTCCAAAGTTTTTGCATCACGTATTAATATATAGATATTTCACAAAACATTACTATAAAGTCAAAGGTTTAACTCAAAGACGTATTATAATACACGTTCCCGTGGAGTAAAAAGTTCTAATCCCACCCCAAGTCAGCCCTGTCTGTATACCAAATTTCATCAACATCCATTGAGTAGTTTCAGCTCGATTGACAGTCAAACATCCAAACAAAAAATCTTTTACAGTTACATATGATACTCATCAGTGTGATGTAGGTACATGAGGTAGAACCTCGAATTCCTACCACTGCTTAAGCCTTAACAGGTATTGTGTCCTTATTAACACCATGCCACAACGCAATGCTCCCATAATAGTGACCTAATTCTTTACCCCTGTCAAATTTACGAGTGCCTCTGAGATAAGTGGGCAATTTGTTAGCCTCCTTCAAGTAAAAAGGTTAATTCTAACCCGTATGTTTTACGCATAGATATATGTTATAATTGCTTTTGTTTTCAGCCTTTATTATGTGATATATAGTGCTTGAATTGAATGCGGGTTTAGGTATTTAGTATTTAAAACGCGAGTAAAGTTACATAGGTATTCATTTTGAATAGGACTTCTAAGTCAGATTATAATGGTTGCGTATTTTTATGCTTGAAGAGAGTAAAGAGGTAGGTAGACAATGTGATACTTATTATAATTACTATTGTGTTACATACTGAATTAACTAAAATCACGGTTTACTCACGTCGGTAAATGGAGAAAAGCTCTATTAGTTTCGGGTCACAGAGTGACTAGTCGTCGCGCA
Organism: Spodoptera frugiperda; assembly: GCF_023101765.2. Classification (NCBI taxonomy): domain Eukaryota; kingdom Metazoa; phylum Arthropoda; class Insecta; order Lepidoptera; family Noctuidae; genus Spodoptera; species Spodoptera frugiperda. The sequence goes on from NC_064212.1 coordinate 2,170,777, forward strand.
GCCAGTAGGCTGAATGAATGGAGAATCCCTCTGTGACTCGAAACTAGTATAGATTTTCTCCATTAATTTACGTGAGTAAACCGTGATTTTTGGTTAATGTGATACTTATTTTTAAGCAGTTATGTTATAGTAGTATAGTTAGTGTCCCAAAAATACACCTTTTCCAACCACTTTAAGGAATACTATCATACTATGTACACTGTATATAAGTTTACAACAGAACCAAAACAAATAGTTCTCAAAACTAATCCACCCAAACAAAACTAGACAACACAATCCCAATCTAAGCGATCTCTCGAAAAGATAAGGTAAGTGTACATATTGTTGTCCTAGCGAATTCAATTACGAACGACATGGCACAATAATGAGGCGCAAACAACACGTGCGATGACGTCACGATATAACATGACATTTATAACGTCACGCCTGCTAATCTCCAAAAATTTAAGCTGAGAGGTTCACGTAGTCAATATAACACCCTTTTGCTAGATATGTTATGAGTCTCATGTAATAATACATAGGACGAGTCGATAAGTATTTCTTCAAGATTAGAGAAGTTTTAAGAAATCAAATGAACACAAGGATGCCAGAGGGCTGTAATACGAGATTGTTTTACGTTTGCCGAAATCGAAACGAGAGTGCTTTCGGCTCTCTGATTGGTTGGTTCATTCAGATCTGACCATTTTTATATAATTATATCGTTTTCTTTCAACGTAAAGCAAACTCGTATTAGGGGTACAGGGCAGGCAATCTTTAGCATGTATTGAAGCTTACATTAGTGAGTTATACGTTTGTGTTTTGAATTTCATATTATATGGAAATAATTTACATGTTTCAATGTTAAGAATTTAGGTATTTTGCCACCAAAAATAAGTCATTAACCATCAAAGACAATCAGTTGACATTGTCACAAAATTGTGGGAAAAAGGCATAATTTAGCAATTTAGCAAAAACGTCAATGCAAACAATTATAATGTTTAAACGTTACCAAATTATAATAAGCGAAGCTATTTTGGCTGCGGTTTTAAGACATTACATTTGGAAATAATTAAAGTTTTATTTTTGTTGCTGTAACTATGTAAAATATAATTATTTTTCAAGTTTATTTTAAGTACAATTATCGTCATTAACCAAGGTAACATAATAGTATGTTATGTTATATTAGCAGTCCTTGTATACTTCAGTGAGGTAGGTAGATATAGACATATACTTATAATTTTAGATCTACCATTCAATTCCAACCAATATCTATACCTATGTTAATTGTTAACAGAAACTTTTATAATATTCATGTTATGTATTTACTATCTCTGCATAATAGATTACTGGATAGTTTCAAAAATTATAAGCCCAAGTTTCACGATGTTTCCTTCACCGTTAGTTATTGGTGTTGTCTAAATAATTTTAGAATTTTAGAAGTACATATAACTTAGAGAAAGTTACATTGGAACTTGCTGTTGGTAGGTTTCGAAAACACACCCTCATGCATGAAAACCTTAAACCTCCGGTCTACCATATTTACAATTACATGTACTTATGTAAATTATGAACTTCATATAACAATACTTATCTTATACTAAGACAAAAACTGCAGGTCACCAAACAACCTTAACGACCCCTTACAAGTAAAATATCCCATGACATCATTCTATAGCATATTATCTAAGTACCGTATTTATTTCAACATCCTGTTTATAATACTTTATTATCACGCTATGGACGCTAATGGCATCCCATTCAGTGAAGCTACATGTCGTGAGGTCCACTCACGGTGCTTTGGTACAAGGTAATCCATGATTTACCGTCATCATTAGCTTTTGAAAACGGTTTCACTTGACTCTATTAAGTTGGATTTTGTCTATTAATGAGACGTGGTTGACCTATTTCTTACATTTTAGAAGTTGTCTAAGTTACACTACACTAGAGATGAATGAGGTTGGGTAACTATAATTATAATTTTTAGGAATAACAGTAATTTGAGATTGTGTTTTGTTTGAAAAAAATATTTCCCCCTCTAGGATTTTCTCTTTATCGTGAGTGCGTTTACAAATTTGTATGAAGTTCACAAACACTCAGACCCGAAACAACAATTTGTGGTTCATACAAAGACCTGGGAGTCGCAATAACTATTGTATCTATGTACAGTATTATCAAATCAAGCTATCAATTTTATTATGAAACAAATAGATTGAATAATATAATGGAATCTATTCCTTCGATGAATTATGACCGTGATGTCATGTGTGACGATAAATGGGACTTTAACCTTAGTTAATAACATCCCTATTATTATTCCCACAAAGGAAGACAAAATGAAGTCATTTCGGTCAAATTATAGGCTTGTATTGTTAATTCGAGTTACATGTACAGGAAATTGACCAAAAAGGTACCTACTTGCTTTTAAAGGGACATTATACAATCTAAAATACAATTGTATGACTAATAAGGAAGACTCTAGGTAATCTGACATCATAAGAATACAAAAAATGGGTAAAATCCACAAGGCAAAGCTTAGTACCTAATTACGTGCACAGGATAATTGGTAAGATATTAAAAACCTTGCAAGAATAAAAAGTTTTGTTCTACGAATTTCAATAATACATTAGACAAGTTTCTTACATACCGTTCTTACATAAAGTTGGGTTTATTTTGCCTTAGGGGGTAATTATGACCCAAACTTTTAGACCTAGACCTGAAAAAGTAATATACTCTTTGTTATAGATTCCTACCTTAGTGCGTCAAAATAACCTGAATTTACCCGATAAACAAAAAGAATACACAAATTGTCTTAAATCATAAAGATCTTAGAAAAGTAGTGGATGCAGGATGCTTTCAACCGTCCCATTTGGAAGTCAATTAACTAAAAATTACAACTACTAAAGAAGAGTCCCTCTGTGACTCGAAACTAGTAGAGCTTTTCTCCATTAACAATACCGTGATTTTAAGTTTATAATAATAAAAACATCTAGAAGTCAATTGGGGATTCCTTTGTTTAAGCACTAGATATTTTATGGCTGATATGATGCGATAGCAAAAATAAAAAAAATATGTACTCGTGTAAGCAAAATAAATAACAAAATACGAAACTTAATTAAGACTGTATCATTAAATACAACAAGACATAAGACAACATTTTCTAATAAGATTAGAAAAAAGAAGGAATAAATTAACATGTTGCTCTTAGGGTTTGCTTACAAATGGCCATATTTTCTATCCAAGTTCTCATATTAACCTAATACTGCTGTGTCCCATAGCATTTTTATGATAATTCCAACCATTCGCAAGTACTCGATGTTAATTTCTACAGTAATGAATGTATATAGCAGTTTTATTTATAACACTAATAAATTAAAGTTGTTTATTTTATCGATGTCGAATTTATTTGTATTGGATACTGAAAATATGTTTATTTGTGTAATTCATTCTGTGTATATGAGGATTATAATCGTTAGAGTTGTCTTCGTGTTTTTATTGAAATGTATGTTGTATATTAATCTTAGTATTCTACTTCCTTATGTAGTATATACTATACTAATGCTATAAAGAAGAAACTGTACGGTTGGTGCAGTAGTTGCGTGGCGACTGCTGTGCAACGTGTCGTGGATTCATTTTCACGCCCCAAAAAGTGATAATGTGTTAAAAACTTGTTAATAAATAATGAATATATTAATGTATAACTATGTATATCTGTGGCATTGTTTACACATGAAGTTACTCTCAATCCTACAATAGATTTCAAACCTTCTCACTTTGCAGTAAAGTAAAAAATCTATCAAAACTATCGACAAATTTGATTAGCTTTATGTGCGCTTGTACTTGAAGTGCATTCTAGTTTAGTTCATTAGCAAATGCTTTAGGATGCCTAAGTTGTTGATAGGTCTAGACTTGCGTGTGGTCTAAGGAAGTTTATAATACCTTGCTAATTTGGATCATGTTCGTAAGGCGGTAAGCAGAAAGGATATTATATGACTTAGTGTTGAAATTTTGATATGGTTTATGAAAGAACAAGAATGCTACTGCACCTACATATTCAATTAACATTTTTACACGTTTTTTACTCCTTGAGCTTTTTACAAAAGTAGGACGAATGTATCATCTGTAATGTTTGCTTTGAGTTTAAAAAAAACCTTTGCCCCACTCTAGTATTTTCTCCTGTGTCGTGAGTGCGTTTACAAACATATAAGTTCACATACACATCACACCCAGATCCGAAACATAATTTGTGAATCACACAAAGAGTTGCTCCGTGCCGTAATCAAACCCGCTACACATTGCCCGGCAGCTGCGGATGCCCAGCCACCGCACTTACCATGCAGTCATATATATATATATATAGTCATAGTTAAATAGTACCTATGATTTTCGGATGTTACTATAAATATATGCATAAACTTTTCTTGTTGAAATTCCTACGTAAAAAGAAACTCCCAAGTTTCATAGCATAATTCATAACGAAGGTTTATTATATGCAAAAACTGCACATAAGTTATTATTACAATCATAAAAACAATAATAAATAATGAGCCTATTACCATTATAAATGGGTATAAATAGCAATAATTTTATAGAATGACTAGAACTATGAATTTTCCTGTTATTCCTTTAAGAAATTATAGAAATAATTACCAAGTTTGTGGTCTGACGCCATGATGGAAACCTGAATCATGAAGTCATCAGTAGCTTGCAGATTACGTTTTACGATTATTATATTATAATTAACTTAGAATCGATGTAAAAAGAGATAAAATATATAGGTACATAATGTGTTTCCTGTGCCGACTAGTGGGTGATTTACCTTAGTAAGGTTGTGGGTATAGTGAGTATTTTTGATACAATTAAATATACAAATAATTAATAGTCGTTGTTAATAAGTAAATGACTTATCCGTTTTCATGGTTATAAGCCTCGGTGGTGGCTTGAAATTAGTTGAGTAATCACAAACGTCAATGAATAGCATATTGTAATTTAATTACAATATTTTTTTTAAATAAAATCTCTTTCAAGTAGTCAAACAACAATCTTGTTTAAAATACAAAATACAACATTTTGATGTCTATTAGCTTAAAGTTGAGACATAAGATTTTCTTAATCTATTTGTGAAGTAGTTTTAAAGCCTGCGTTATCTCGGCTGAAAAGGCACTGGAGGCTTGCCAAAAGACTAGGCTTGGTTTCAGTACTCACGACAGATGTAAGCGGTCATTGAGTCGCCATTCAAGCTGGTACATACCTGAAAAATAGAAAAAACTATTAGTACTTGAAATGTTAGTGATTTGTTGTATTTAATCATTATTAAATTTATTGTAACTTTTTTATTGTATGAGCCGGTAAACGGGCAGACGGATCATGAGATGGTAAGAAATCGCCGCCGCCCATGGACACTCTGAACACCAGAGGCATTACAAGTGCGTTGCCGGCTTTTTGGGAGTTAGGAATTTAAGGGTAGTTGGGGAATCAGGGATTGGAAAGGTTGATTTACATTGAATATGTACCCATATATAAAAATAAAATGTTTAACAGATTTACTTTAACAGCTGAATAGCATCGTCTCAAGGTATTATTTCGTAATTTTAATTGGCATATTCTTCATAGTACCTAATATTGTTACATCAACTCATTCACTCTTCATTAACGTCTAATATTATATCATGATTATAAAAATTCCATCATGAACCATTAGAAACAAAAACAATAGCACTCTCAAATTACTCAAATTCTACAATTTCACTCTCACAGACCTCAAACATTTGCTTTCAAAAATACTTAGAAAGATAAATATCAAAAATCTTAGTTAGCTAACATTATAAGTTGAGTGTATAAATATCGCATAAAAACTTAGCACAAGGATGTTCAGGCTATAATATGGTAATTTGTGCAACCGGCTAACAACGCAATGCTGTTTATTCTGTTTAATTCTAAACAAAATGTTTTAGTGGAATAATTCTTAAGGTGACTTTATATTGGAGACATTTTTTGATCAAAGGTAAAAAATATCCATAGAGTTCTCTCGCTTAGGGTAAGGCAAGAGGGAGTATCAGACTCTTACTGACTAAAAACCACGCCGTTCCTAATGCTTTTGAAGCCCCGGTAACCCGCCAGGTAGTCCGCAGCTCCGGTTCAGACATCAGCCCTACTGGGCTTCATCCGTGGATGGATCTTTGAAGAACGCCTAAAACATGAGGACTGGATATAATCTAAGCTCATGAAAGTTCACTATTGGACCGTAAGGCGATTGTAATCGGAAAACGTCATATACTTCACGATTAGAAGCTATGTAAAATGTATTGAATAGTAAAATTTGGAATAGATGCTTACTGATGAGATACCAATGCCAGTAGTTCAAGAGTAACTAAAAAATATTGTTTGTAGACATAAATTCATTCACAATATTTCAACATGTTTTGACCAACGCGTTTTTCGAACACTAAGAAAAAAAAACACAACAAACAAAAAAAAAAAGCATTTTATACACGACTTTACTTACATAACCTGCAGCTGCATCACGGCTAATTATTATACAGTGGGTGAGTAGGTATTTATACAGTAGCCGACGCAAATAGCCAATTACATTTGTACAGACCGCAACCATGAGTTCATCGCATTACAATTTTTTGACTCGTACACTTCACTTGAAGCTACGACAAAACCAGTATAAACTGACCGTCGAATGTTTGAGAAGGTCATACAAAGCGAGACCATGATAAATTGGTTTTGTATAGTTTGATATGTGTGTTTGTACTACGTTCTTTCATCCTGAGTAGGTTTTACAAGTATGTGATTAAGAAACTTAGGGCCGTAGAGTATGTTGGAGTAATTAAACAAGAATGCTAAGTTACGCATGGTATCTAGGAACCTATAGGTATTTGACTTTTACCAGATTTTTTATATTAATTAGTTTTGTGTACCTAATAGGTAAGTCAGTGGGTTCTAATGCGAAGTTCATCGTGCCTACGGCAAGAATGGGCTGGTACGATTGGAGTGATACCACGACCTCACCGAAAACCGACGTGAAATAACGCTTGCGTTGTGTTTCGTTGTGAGTGAGGTTACCGGAGGCCCAATTACCCCCCTTCACTATCCCCGATTCCACAATAATCCTTAAATTCCTAAACCCAAAAAAGCCAATCGTTAAGCTCCTGGTGTTTTTTGGGTGTCCATGGGCAACGGCGATTGCTTACCATCAGGTCATTCGTCTGATCGTTTACATATTATACAATAAAAACTGGAAATAAAGGAATAAATTATTGCTTTGCAAATGCACCGTCCACCTTATAAATTAATAAAAAGGTCTTGGTTTACTAAAAAATAAAACTACGTGTGTCACGAACTTTATTTTAGGGTGAGTGCCACTGTTGTTGCCGGAAGGGTCGAAATATAAATAGACAGGTTCCATCGATTGAAAAGGGTCAAATACCTGCGCCCGTAAAATTGGCAGGATGCTCTTCGTAAAATATGATTTTTATGTTTTGTTTACATTTTATGTGCGCCATTTCAATGTTTGTGTAAGACTGTAGACTGTGCGTTTTGGTGCTGTTTGTTCTTGTTCGCTTCGTTGGTATATTTCGCGTTTTGATTTGAAAATTCTTATTAGTAATCGATTCTTGAAGAAACACTATATGTTTGCTTACCTCCTTGTTAACAAATTGGTACTTATATCTGTCTATGAATCACTAACGGTCAGTCCTAAAATATGAGTAAAATTTTGCTACTACATATTTTGTTTATTATTTTCTTTAAAAAGCGTTGCCCCACATACAATTTCACTCACACATGATACCCAGACTCGAAACGACAATTTGGGGGATTACACAGTTTCAATTTCCCAGTCACTTAAAAAACATTGGAAATAAATATTGTATTACAGAAAAATAAATCTAGAACTAATCCTATACCTATTAAATACGTGCAATGAAAAAAAAAATTATACAACGAACTGACAGTAAAAACTAGAAACCATCCTGTTTTCTATAGAATTCCAATTAACGTGTTTATTAACAGCGGCTTTTAAGATCGAGGCTATTACATGGTCAATAAGTACTTTATAATTATGATAGTGTCGTAATTGAAATAATCGTTTAAGAAAAAAATATATAGGTACTAGTTACTAGTCTGTGACTTGCTGATTTTCAATTATCTTACACATGGACGGTTTAAAACATAGTTTTTATTAACATATATCAGTTTTCGGTCAAAATATTGTATACCTGTTCAATGAAATGTGTAGCTTTTACCCGCGGCTTCGCTCGCGTTAAGACGTATTTATTAATGTAATGTATCAAAATCTATTTTTAGGGATATGCAATTTATATTGTAGCTTTATGCAATCCATTTAAAATTGACAAAGTTTCATACAAACTTTCATACCCTATTTAGGTATACCCCTTGGGGGTAGAATTGGTCACAACATCTACTTGTAAACCAAGTTTCAGCCGGATCTGTCTACTGGTTTCGGCTGTGCGTTAATAGATCACTATGTTAGTCAGTCAGTAAGTTATCTTTGAGTTGTTTAATATTTAGATTAAGTCAAATAAAGGATCAAATCTTCTGCTTTATCGTAATTACAATCTCGACCCAAAAAAGACAAAAATGTTCAACGTAAATTAATGAAGTTACTTTAAAATATTTATGTGTGACAATATTCCTGTGGCTTCAATAAGATCATATAATTTACAACACACATAAGAAGCACATATAAAAGTTATACAATCCCTCATAAAATCAGTTAAAACTCCAATTAAGCGTCGATTATAAACTGGTAATATTCTCTTTTAATTATAAGTAATAGTGTTTCGAGATAATTACCCATTCGCATCAAGGCTGTATAAAGTATGGTGGTGTTAATCACGTGATGCTTAGAGGGTGACGTCATACAACTTCGATTGGACGGTGCGCCGATGACAGATGGTTTTACCCTAGTTTAGGACGGGCCACTGATATTGAAGGCTAGATGTGGCTGTTGTGTGTGCTTTTGTTTTTTTTTTATGATCGAGGGCTGTGTGATAATGGTTGAAGAGTACACCTGTTAAATTTTGTCTTAATACGTCTGTTTTTAGTATAAGTGTCGTAAGAATTTCACTACTAAACTAAGTTAAAGAGAAAACTCATACGAAAAAGCCTAGGCAGCAGTGTTCTCTGATAAAATTAAAGCTTTGCAATTGCCATCTCCAACTCGTTTACCAAGCGTGGAGATTACCGCAAACCCTCTTATGTAGACGAGGCTCATAGATTAGCAGTGGATTGTCACAGAATGTTGGTGATTTAGAGAACAGCAAGTAAAGTTCCCTAAGAAAAGGAGGATCCTCCGACCAGGCGAGGTGATCATGCCTAACGGGCTTTCTATCCAACTGTTGTTGGTTGGGATTTTCTATCTTTGTTTATTCGCATGTAAACTTCATATATGCTATGTAGCATTTATAACATCATCCGTTGATTTGATCGTCTATCGTCTATGTGCGACTTCTGTCATCTGTCACTTGTCATGTGTCGCTATAACGATATTAATAATCAACCACATCAAACAATATTTACTTTTACACCATCTAGACCACATTACATCCATGGTTTCGCTCCATTTTACGTCGCAGTACATTGATTCGATGGCTGTGATTACATTTCTAAGGCTGCCCATGTCAAACGGTGGTTTTGGAGTCAATAACGTCAAGCCAACAAAGGATGACCTTTGGGCAACTTTGTATAAGGTTATTTAGGTAGATTACTAGCAATAAAGTAGGTATAGTTACTTTCGTGTTTTAGATACGATTTAGTTAGGTGGAAGTGTAGGCAGAACAATATGGAGGGAAGTGGTAATTATTTCCTTCCTACTCGATGTTATTAATTAGAATATATGATATCTTCTGATTAATTGCGTTGCACTTGTAGATATAGTGGCTTTTTTGGAGTATCAGACTCTTACTGACTAAAAACTTTTCAAGCTGGAGCCCCGGTAACCCGCTAGGCAGTCCGCAGCTCCAGATCTGTATCAGCGCTATTGGCCCCCATTTGTGGTGGTCTAATGGCTCTTGAAGGCGTGCCGTATGCATGGGTCTGGTTCTAATCAGGCGGCGAGTTACCCTTGCTCGCCGTCCGCAGATCTGCTCTCACGAGTAGCTAGTAGTTGAATACGAAGACCTCAGAACTAAGCTCAAGCAGTGGATAGAACAGATATAATGATGACTTTTATAGTAAATCTGATGACAATATACTATTGGTAAGTACGTATGTATAATATCATACACTACTTACGAATTCGATAAATAAAAGGCGTTATGTTATGTTTATTGCGTGTTCGGCAATGAACAAACGCAATTTTTTCCCGCTATCAATTCCCCATAGCAATAAATATTTATTGTCCATTAATTGAATTAAGTAATTACAACTTTTTGTTGTACGTAACGAACTCAAATAGCTAACTATTTCTATGTTTTTTGCTCCACAATGAATTACATTTAATTCCAATTCGAAACTCCTAGTATTATTTATTAGCATCGTCTAAACATGCATGCAATATTGGTTTCTATGTCTGTGATTATAAAATTGATGTTTCATTGGACGGATTGAGTTTTTTATGTACCTACATATGGCCATTTTATTTGATCGTATCAGACGTAATTTGATTTTCTACAAGTGTACTCACAAAAAATGTCTAAGTAAGTATGCTTTTGTTGTATAATTAGACTATGGGTAGGTACTATCTATTTTATAACCTGTTTTGTTCCTGGAGTCAAGCAGATATGAACTAATGTAAGAAATGAATTAATAATAGGGTGGATGATTAATTATTATTTTAACGTCCGTCTTGTAGACTATTTTAAAACATAAGAGACGTGTATTTTATTATGTTATTGAAACAAACATCTTTAAATATATTTTGATTTGAAATATCGCGTGACGTCACTTCTAGATACGTTTTATACGTAGAAATAACGTATTTGCTCCCACTCCTAAACTTTGATTCGTTTTATCTAACGACAGAATAAAAAATACGTGTCTAATTTTTTTCACTACCTGGCGGACTAAATAGATTTCAAATTGTCATACCTCCTCATCATATTGTAACGGCATATCTCAAAGTCTGACTAAATATCATAAAAATCGATCCAACCAATTTTGAGTTACTTATCAGAGGTGCAACTAACACATTTTTTATACATACAGTTAATTAAACAAGATGTAAAACATTTAAATACATATGTACATAGACCTCGGTACAAGCGGTACAAGTCGCACAGCTGTTCTAAAGACAAAGCCCTAATATGTCATGTGTCTGTAATTACATCCGTACCCGCACTCCTAAACTTTAAACTCAAGACAAATTATGGGATCCTGGTACCCCTTGGCTTAAAACTTCTGACGGCGCCTTGACATCGCATTTGTCATGGATATGACATGAACATGATTATTTGAGGCTATGTTCACTGTATCGTTTTTCGTGCATTGCTACTCATGAAACCTTTTTTTAAGGGGGGGGGGGATCGTCCAATGACTTCTTCCGCCGTGGAAGAGGCGAGAAGGAGTGGCAGACTCTTACTGACTAAAAACCACCCCGTTTTTTGAGCTGGAGCCCCGGTAACCTGCTACGTAGACCGCAGCTTCGGATTACTCGTGACTCGTGAGTCCTAAGCCTGACTTGAAACTGATCGAGTTATCTCGACCAACAATTATGTATGTGTAAGTTGTATGCCATGACATAAGTTTCAGAAAACAGGTGGGAGGCCATAATTAAAATACTGACATTCAGCTCAATTTGGTACTGAATGGTGACCCCAACCGATTTGGAAATGCCAATGCAATACATGGAAAAAGTTCAAGAGTACCTATGGCGTTACATATCATTATTAACTGTCTGAATTACATATCATATTGAACTGTTTATTAACCGACTTGAAAACAGATTGAGGTTCTCTGTTTTACCGTATGTATGCATAGTTGTGCGCAATTATGTCACGATTGGCTGAACGGATTTTGATTTTCAGAAAAGTATTTGATACACTTAACAGCAGATTTTAGTCAATCAGTCGGTTTTTTAAACGTAGTTTACTACAAACAATAATAAATACGCTAGTTATACTTGAAAGTAAAAGTTTATAGTCTCCTTTCCGATAAGAAAGTCATCTTAGACATTGAACTCAAGATTTCTTGCTAAAGAGTCACAATAATGGTAGTTTTTATAAAATATTCCAATAATGCATTATAGGTACCGACTTATTCCGTAAAAAAAATTAAGCATGCTAATATACAAAAAGCGGACTAACTTGGGGGCGTATCTGTAGCGAGATGACTGCAAAGATTAACGTCGGCTTCATAGTTTTTTTCGAGCCTCCATTGTTCCTTGATAAGATGCTAATAATTGTAGCATTCTAGGGCTGCACCGTGAAGTTATACATTGTAATTACTTATGAAATATTTTTAGTTTTATGGGACCTTTTTTTCTTTTTCCACGTAAATAAAAATCGGTGCAATACCGTGCATTCTTTTCGTGTATTTTGCCCATTTTGCTAACATGAGATTATGATGTCATGGTGTTATTTTTAGACGAATTTTAGTTTTGTATAAATGTGATAATTAATTAAACATTTTCAAAGCAAATAAATAGCCAGAACATATTTTTATTGAAACATACGAACCTAAAATCACACTTTTCACAATTATAAACAGCCAGTACTCTTAGTACGAGTTTGATTTACATTTAAAGTAATCAAAACGAAAGAGATTAGTTGGTTTATTCGAGCCCACCAATTAGAGCAGTGAACTTTTCGATTACTTTATACGTAAAGCAAATTCATACTAAGCGCACAGAACAATATACAACAGTTATAACCATACTACAGTAACTAAAAAGGTCTATTATATCATACAATATTTTCTAGTTTCTTAGTAAAGTGAGGTACGAGGAAAACACAGAGGAAAACCGCAAAATAAGGTCATCACGATTGATGGTGACTATAATATAAGAATTATTGCCATTCATGATCTCAATCGTCGTGATTCATAAACTAGGTATACCTTTTTTACTTGTGTTTGTCATAGACAAGGTCTTTCTGCTGCACTCTAAGACAGTTAATGATTACTTTGACTGCACGGTTGGCGTGGTAGCTGGGCAACTGGCTGCCGTGCAACGTGTAGCGGGTTCGATTCCCGCACGGAACAATTCTTTGTATGATCCACAAATTGTTGTTTCGGGTCTGGGTGTCATGTGCATGTGAAATTGTATGTTTGTAAACGCACTCACAACACAGGAGAAAATCCTAAAGAGGGCCAAAAAAAAACAATTTAGACTATTCCGTAGTAAGTAACAATTTTGTATCGAAAACAATTGCTAATAAGGACTGGGTTAGGTAATCATTAAATTACTCTGAGTACGGTCGTTAATGAGATTTAGAATGGAAAAATGGATGAATAATAGGCGTATTACATTTGAGCACCTACTGTACCTATCTGTGAAATACCTTCGGTGTACAAAATAAGTGGTCTAGATGCTCTGGGTGTTTTTGAGAGACAGAGAGAGAGAGAGAGATGTGTCATGTAGCTATGCTACGTAGATGTAACAGCTAAGCTGTGCAACTATGTGACTGTTTCCACTAATAATAAGCTATGTAGTTAGCTGTGCAAGAGTGAAATTATTTATTTATTAAGGCTTACCAACTAAGATACATACATACATACATTATGCTGTTGTTATAAATTGTCACGCCTTTTATCCCTGAGAATCAGTTTTCACTAGTATTGTTACAAGTCACACGTAATGGTAGGAACCTCCTATACATATATATCATTACTCGCCACCACACAGTTAAACACAATTCCATAGAATCTTAATGATCCTTTAACCGACATGGGAATTGAACTCTAAACTCCTTTGTCTACCATTCTGTGACCACTCGACCAATAAGTGCAGTCTATAATTATTTCCCAACCGCTTGTTACTTATAACACTCAATATAATTTTAAATGTTAGCTTGCTCATTTCTAAACCTCACTATTACCGTAAAATATAAGACTTTTGAAAAACAACATTCCCTATATAATAATTGGCACCTGCACATCATGCTACTCTATTTACCATTAATAGAATTTTAATCTTATATCTCTACTATAAAGTTGTTATTGCAATTGAAGGAAGGGTAGCTTCACGTGTGTGCTAATGAAAAGCATAATAGTATTTTTACAGTATAAAGGGTGAATATTCATAAATAAATAAAGCCGTAACTATTTTATTGCCAAGATATCAAATATGCATATTTCAAATGACTTTATATTATCATACAGGTTTTTTAAGTATCTTCGTTAAGTAAGGGAAAAATAAACAAGTATTTGAAATTATTATATGGTATTTTATTTTACCATAAAGGTAAAACCGTGGATGAAAATTAAATGGTAAGGATTTTAAGTTCTACAGTTTTTTTAATAGAAAAATACAGTAATCTGTTAATTTTAAAAATATACTACTATCGTCTTGCCTTTTATTATAGGTAATACGGCACTTAATGTCATTGACAATGTACGCCCACTTGTGTCTCTCGTGTAATAGGTCTCGTGTAATAGGGGTGAGCCTATTGCTGGGCACAATGCCAGAGTGTACTGCTACGGAGAAATTTTCAAATAACCGAAAAAATCCCAGGAATACTGTACCAGACCCGGGAAATATACTAGCTATGCCACATGTATTTTCATTAAGAAAATTGTATAAAGTAATATTTCCTATCACCGATTTGTGAAACCATAGTGACAGATGCATGCTACACTATAATCACTAAAACTCACATAATCCAATATCCTCGCAAAATAAAGTCCAGATTACCTTGACACACACAGAATCACTAACCAAACAAAATGCACCAACTAAACAGTGACGTCACACGTATTTAAACATCGATAACAGAATCCGGTTATTCGATTCGTACAAATCAGATGAAATGTTGACCTTGAAGGAACCGGTGTGAGTCCCGAATAAGTCGAGACCGATGCACTCCATCTTGTAAGTAATTACTTACGTATCAATGACCTTGTTAACTTGGTAATTATATCAAGGTTACCTGTTTCGCACGGTTCAAGTAGAATTGGTTCGTTATTCATTATGGAGGCTGTTGTTTGGGAATGTGTGTTAGGGCTGCGCGTGGCGAGCTGGGGTAAAAGAGCCATCAGACCACCACAGATGGGGCCCAGCAGGGCTGATGCCGACCCGGAGCTGCGGACTGTCTAGCGGGTTACCAGGGCTCCGGCTCGAAAAGCAGGAGTAGGAACGGGATGGTTTTTAGTCAGTAAGAGTCTGACACTCCCTCTGGATTCGCCCAAGACGGGAGAGACGCCAAAGAACGTAGTCAATACATAAGGTTTAAAACTAGAAATGGTGTTCCTTAAACAACTAGCGCAAATGAAACCTTTATTTGATTTTTCACTAATTATGTGTATGATGTAAGTATGTATTTAATACAGTACGAAATGCGAAATTGTACTTAACTTGATTAGGTATGTAATAAAATACATTTCCATTAAAATACAAATCCCGACTGTGTAACAAACAAACAAACTACACTTAAAATAATATCGGATTGGCAAACACACTGGTTAAGGTGACTTTCAAATGTATAGAGGTCTAATGGAAATAAGTGCTTTGACTTTGACATGAGATAAGTAACATATAGAGATATATATAGGTATATATATGACAAAAAATATAAATGTATTTGACAAATTAAACAAAAAACAGTATACATATACGAGTATGTCTGGAACATTATAATGTGTGAGTGAGGTTACAGAAGGCCCAATTAGCCCCCTTCCTAAACTTCCCAATACCTGATTCATCAACAGCCCTTAAATTTCTAACACTCCAAAAGCCCGGTAACGCTCTTGTAACGCCTCTGGTGTTTCGGGTATTTCTGTGTGCCGCCGATCGCTTTTCCTACAGCAGAATAAAAACTAAAGAGTTATCCATTTTGAAGGGGGAAAATCATCCAATGACTTCTTCCGTCTTTGGCAAGGCGAGAGGCAGCGTCACATTCTTACTGACTAAAAACCACCCCGCTCCTATCCCTGCTTTTTGAGCCGGAGCCCCGGTACACTCGCTAGGTAGTCTAGACTACTAACTGAGCTACGAAGGCTAACGAAGAAACCAAAACAAGAACGCGATATCATCAATGTCACACCAATAATAAAAACCCCAATTGTACACAGATAACAGTGTCAAAGATAATCTAAAACCCACAATAAAGATTAAAAAATACAAGGAATTAACAGCTGATTATCCTAAAAACACATATATGTATACTACATTATCATCGAACGGTACAGTATATGTAAGAAGAATATATAAAAAGTTGTTGGAACATAAAAGAAAAGTCCTTGGACGGAACGGATGCATAAATTCATCACGTTGAGATGCATATCGTTGTAGACATTATGTATTGTGTTGTAAGAGCTGTGCTCTGACGATATATTGAACTATACTTACTAAGAGAAGTGGATTTTTTACCATATACAATTTATTTCATTTAAAAGGGAACAGCCCTCAATTTTCTTTACCGCTTCCATTTTTCAAGTCAGAACGTATGTTCTAAAACCTTAACCTAACGTTACCTTAACCCTAAAAAGCTTTTCCTCAGTCTGAAAAATACTATGCTTGAAAACCGCATCAAATTCGATTCACCAAAACGTAAGATAATTGGGCACAAACATACATTCATTGATTTTCAGCATAGTATTTTTTTACAGGGATAGAAGATAATATAATATAATATAATTAGTTATTACAGGGATAGAAGATAAGGTTACTGGCCTATACTGACTTTTAATGGACTTAAAAAAAAAATTAAGGCGAGAAAGAAAATTTCAAAACGTTCCACTTTAAAAAAAATAGTTATTTGTTGTAAAAACATCATCTAACCGAGGATTAATCGATGCATGCGCCAGATGTGAAAAAAAAAACACCGAATAACAACAACAGCATTCATTTTCATAAAGCCAACCAATGAACAAAGATATTTAAATTTATAATTTGCTTTAAGATAAAACGGCAAACGTGGATCTCGGTTTACGTTTTTGAATAATTAAAGTCGATTTTAAATTAGTACTTACTAAAATACTAATAGGTATTTACATTTGAGGATACAGGCAAATTCAACAGGTAAGTATGTAAATTGTATAATGGTAAGTTTAAATTGAAATAATTAAAAATATAGTTATAATTGTGTCATGTTATGCAGTTGTAACACGATAATTTCTAATTATTTAGTTATTTAAAATGTAATTTATCCTAAAATTAAATAAAATAGGTAATAATTAAAATTGTTTTTCGTACTAATAATATATGTGACGTTGAAGTTATATTAAGATTTTATTTTCATAATTCATGCATAGGTAAGTATAAAATAT
This sequence comes from Spodoptera frugiperda, assembly GCF_023101765.2. Lineage (NCBI taxonomy): Eukaryota > Metazoa > Arthropoda > Insecta > Lepidoptera > Noctuidae > Spodoptera > Spodoptera frugiperda. The sequence continues at coordinate 2,188,144 of NC_064212.1, forward strand.
TGATTATGAGTATTTTTTTTTCATACAAAATTGTAGGGTTTTCAAATAAGGCACTGATATTAGTATTTAGTTATTTTATTAAATATAAAAAAAGTAAGTACAAAAGGTTTTTTAATGCAACGCCATTACGAACATTTTCAGAGAGAGACACAATGGCGTCGTGAAGTGGCCATTATTGGAACTTCTCTGATTGCGTTCGAATTCCACCAATTACATTTCTTACATTCAATTGCTTCAAACTCATGGTAGAGGTACTGATATAAAGAAAATATCTACTCTCAAATATTGCCAAGAATCGCAAGTAATCATCAAGGTTGAAACATGTGCGGTCTATTATAACATCGCAAATCCGTTCGTTTGTTTGTATGTCAATCGTGCGCAGTTAGAAGTAAATATTTATATTACAAATGCACACGTTTTCAATGCATAGGTTAGGTCGGTTAAATGCTAGTTGCTAGTTATTATACATGTGAGAATGTGTTAACAAGATGATTATGTTTGTGGATATGGTGACTTTGAAATAATAATGGACCTTAGGCCAGCAGTCGAATAAAATGGGCTAATGCAAGGTTGGCTGGGACACCGGCTGCCGCGTAACTTGTAGCAGTTTCGATTCCCGCATGGAATAACACTTTGTGTAATCCACAACTGGTTGTTTCAGGTCTCGATGTCATGTACTCGTATATGTGAATTTGTATGTTTGTTCGCACCCACGACACAGGAGAATTTCCTAGTGAGGAGCAACGTTTCTAAAAAAAACATGATTATGTACGATACATGAGAACCTTAACCTGATTAGATACTATATGTGCCGCTATTAAACCCTAAATAAGGTTTACCTTCAGAGGATCAAAAGAGATAATCAAAATTAATACTTAGTAGATATTGCTAATAACCAATAATTTCGTAGAATAGCATTCATTGTGCACATAACTGATTATACGATATAGCAATCATAGCGTTTAATTACGGCCGGGATGAATCGAGCGTTAATTTTCATGTGTAATGATTTATTATCGGATAAATTGATTCATCATTTATTACTATTCATAGTTACATTTACTATTACATACATAATGGTAATGTAAAACTAATATTGACTTCGTAAAACTACGTAGTAAGTATCTTGTTATGATCGAAAAAATCTCCAAAATCTCTAAAGTAGTTAAGTATCTTCGAAATGTTATGTGAGTAAACCTCATATTTGTATTGGGTAGGTAATGTAGAGCATACATATTAAATCAGTAGTTGTGGCTGGCAGAAGTCAAAAAACGGTCCACCAATTAAAAAAGAAATACACTATACATGACTACACCCTTTGTATGTTTGTTACTCAATCACGTCAAAATGGCTGAAAGGATTGGGATGAAATTTGGAACTGGGGTAGATTATAGTCTGGAATAACACATAGGTTACATTTCAACCCACGGGAATGCGGTTGAAGCTGCTGGTAGAAGCTAGTTTTCACATATGGGTACAATATGAACTTATCTCACTTCTAACCCCTTTCGGGGGATGAGGACATGAGACAATAAAAATAACTTCATTACTATGTAAATGAAATAACCCGCGGTTTGAAATTCTTGTGTTACATTTTGAAATAGAATTTTCATGAATTGTACCGTCATGTTTACCTTACAGGAGACTGAAAATTGTTTATCTGACTGTATTACAGTTTCAGTTTGCTGACTGAACATAATTTAATTTCGGAGAAATGCGTAATTGGTTGTGAATATAATTCCCAGATTATGAAGTTTCGGTGCGCTGTTGTAGGGTGGGTGCCTATTGCCAAATAAACGGAGATAATTTAGAACTTGAGTTATTTCTAAGAAACCAGAAACTCGTGCCGATTATATTTACAATACAACCAATTTATAATGACAAAATACCCAAGCCTTTCTAAAATATTTCTAGTTAAATATGAACAATGTACATCTTTCAAATTAATAAAATAATCCAAGTAAGTACTGCGTACTAACGAGCTGACAAAAAAACTAATTAAAATATTATAACAAGTTCAATAACATATATAATGCTAGCTGATGCCTGCGGCTTTATTCGCGTGGATTACAGACTTTGTAACTAATAAAAGTAGCCTAAGTTATTCTTTAGTACATCAGCTACCTGTCAATAAAATGTTGTCAAAATCGGTCCAGCCATTTCAGACATTAGCCAGAACAAACAGACAATTTTTTTTGTATGTATCGTATATATATATATTCATATACATGTAGTAAAAAGTTATTTCAATATTACAAACAGACACTCCAATTTTATATTTTATTAGTCTACATTCTAGATTTTATAAAACCTGAAAATGACAATAAAGCTAATTTAAAAAATCTTCAGAAATTACATACAATCAGATATTAAACAGAAACTGAAATTGAAACCTGAAATTTTCAGGAAGGCTGATGGGAATGCAACGCGTATTGTTTTCATTAAATAGTACTTTGTGAATGTGTTTCGCTGAAAGTGATTAATTGCGAAATTCTGAATGAATTCGACGTTACGTTACGTTGCACTGAAAATTCAAGCTTTTCATGAATTCTGAGAACCTATTTTGTAAAACAATGTATCATGTAAATAGAGCCTTATTCATTCAATAATGCATTATGATTTTGATTATACAATATCTGTTTAATAGAACTTAAATGGATATTTATAATTTTTAACCGATTTCAAAAAAGAAGGAGGTTCTCAATTCGACCATATTTTTTATGGAAGGCACAGCATATCTCCGGTATGACGGAATTTTTGGCAAGTCCAAACTAATTCTTGAGTCCGACATCCCCATGTCGGACTCAAGAATTAGTTGAGAACTGGTACCCCTACCAGTTTTCTTAGAATGAGTAAGCGCTGCGGTCCGAATTAACCAACTAATCAGAGCGCCAAACGCGCTGTCATTTTGATTGCTTTAAACGTAAAGCAAATCCGTACAAAGGGTACAAGCTCAATAGTCGCTTTTAAGACTACTGAACTAATAAGACAGTGAATATCCTCAATGTTGTCAACTTCCATACACCCAATAATAAAGACAACGACCTATCAAATACCATTCCTAAATGAAACATACGAGATTTTGATACAGAACTGCATTCAAAAATACACACTGACACCACAAAATAAGAACCATTATTGCATGGTCAACTGAATCTATTTATACTCTAAATTGCTCATGACCCTAATCGAGCTACATAACTTCACATCAAGCTATGCAAAACCAGTATAAACTGACCGTTGATTGCGCAGAAAGTTGATAGAAAGCGAGACCAAGATAAACTGGTTATGTGTAGCCATGTAGGTACCAAGATAATTTTATTGTTTGTACCGAGTGTGAGCCTCACAATTGCTCAATAGACCAATCAGAGTGATATGAGTGGCGTGATTTACATTATAAGGAAGTGTACGAGGAAGATATTGAAATGTTTATCTGTTTTTTGAAGGAGGTGTGTTGTTTTGTGCTAAGATTTTCTCTTCTAATGTGGGTGGAAGATGGTGTAGGTTCAATTACTAGACAAAGTGTTTCTAATATTCTTCGGTTACTTATTCGTCTGCTATTCTCCAGTTCGACGTGTTTTGCCTAATTACGGTAACCATTTTTATTTTTCACTTACTTAAAAATCATTATTTACAAAACCATCAAATATTGGGAATTGTTGTATCGTAATTGACGTTTTAATTTTTTTTTAACGGAATGGAAGGCAAACGACCAGTCGGCTTACCACATGGTAAGCGATCAGCGTCGCCCATGGAATCACACAACACCAGAGGAGTAATATTTAGATTTAGATTTAGATTTCAGCCATGATCGTCCCACTGCAGGGCAAAGGCCTCCCTACCTTCCTTCCACTCCTCTCTGTTTAAAGCTTTTTTAACAGAGTAATATTTACGTCAAAATAAAAACATAATAACGCAAAGAACGTCAGGGTTTAGAATGGTCGTGTAGTGAAATATGTACAAAACTATCAGTAAAAACACAAGGTACAGGGAAAGTTCCAATTGTTAAAGACCATAACTATGAGGTATTTATTAACTTAATAATCTACGAGTTACTTCAAAAGACATAAACTATTACCAACAAAAACATAATCAAAAACAAATAAAGTGAACAAGAATAGAAAAAAAACTGCATAAATTAAAAACTCACAAGTGAACAAATGAAGGGAATATTAATTTATTAATTATAATAACGAAGAAACGTGTTTCGTTCATGCATTTAGTATGAACGCAGACGAGCAACTATTGGACCACACGTGAGCAATTAAAAAGTTGCTGAATATTAACGCATGGAAATATTTCGTATTATGAAATCGTATATGATATGTTACTGCGTCAGTATTTAATAGTATCCGTATAATATGAGCAATTTTAGTGACTGTATCCTTTGATTTGCAATATTTAATACGTTATAAAAGTGTTAAAGTACCACTTATTCCTAAGTATTAATATACACCTATTCCACAAAACTTTGTGGGTTTCATAATTTTCTTTATGAATAATTTATTGGTTCAAAATGGGACCTTTTTTGTTATTTATTTTGGATATTGTGATAGTTTTTCTGCACATCGAAGGATTACTTAGGTGTATTGACAATAAATAAGTTAAGTTTTAATGTGATTTGTATTTTCATTTTCTGATATACTTTTTACTTGTCTTTCGAGTTGGAGTTTTGGATTCAATCAAGCATATTACTACTATTGTGATATACATTTTCACCAAAACTGTTTTTAACGCAACTCACAATTTAAACTCACACTCACTCCTAGCAAACATTTGTATCTATTCTTTATCTCATACATGAAAAGCATTCTTGACAGCTTACACTGAATATTTCCATCACTTACTCAACCACAACAAAGCAACGGAACCACAAAATCGCCCCACAGTTGCCCGTATGTACAACTACTAAAACAAAAGAACTACGATAATTTTTCGCCCGACAGGACGTAGCTGTCTCCTCGATAACCCGTACTATTAACATGATACTGCAATTAATTATTGATATTTTATGCTGTATGTGGTCATGCTATAGCCTAAGGTAATATTACTGTCCCGAGTATTGGCGTATACTAAATCGATCGATTAAAACTCAAGCCTTTGTGTCCAGTATTGTCATAAATATTAAAGAAGACTGTTGATTATTCCCTTTGTGGGCAAAAGTCCGTTAATAGAAGTAATGCTTTTTACTGGTATTCATTTTAACTGACAATACAGTACGACGATAATATCAGTATATTTAGCGCTTTATTGGATAGTCATGAAAAAATACCAATACATGATTCATGACGTCTAATTTATTTGTTTTGAAATCAGTCGATTAATTACGACTAGTCCCCTAAAACTCTGAAACCACAGTACAAACTCTGAAACCCAACAAAATTCGAAATAACTACACAAAAACCAAATAATCGAAATCAAAATTAACCTCATTCACCATAAAAAGGTACCGAAATCTTCCTCAAAATTAACAAAAATATGTAAACACCAGCATATCAATCAGTTTATATTCATAGAAGGATTCATCCGTAAAGGAATGGTTAGGGAATATTAAAACCCTCTACAGCTCTGAGCATAAATTTCTTATAGTAGACCTTATTGATGTGGGTTCAGTTAATACGAGTGCAAAATTCTAGAGGTGTGCAGTTTTTACGTTTTATGCTAAAGATGAGATGCATGGTTTTATGAACAAAATTTTGCTGAGTGAAAATTTCGTTGAAGTAGTAACTTTAGTGAATGGACATAACGAAGTTAATGAAATTGATTTGAAGATAATAATGTTTGATAGGAAGGATACTGTGATGTTGGTGAAGAACTGTGGGAGAGCCATGTTTCGGCACGAACGCTTGCCGTTGTTTCGTTGTGTGGGTGAGGTTGCCGGAGGTCCAATTGACCCCATTCCAATCTTTATTATAAACATATCTTCCCAATCTCCGATTCCCCAAAAACCCTTACATTACTAATCCCCAAAAAGCCGGCAACGCATTTCTAACGCCTCTGGTGTTTCCAGCGTCCATGGGCGGCAGGTATTGCTTACCATCAGGTAATCTGTCAGCTCGTTTACATATGGCATATACCATAGAAAAATAATTCAATCAAAGGTCACAAACCTTACAAAACAGCCAGGAAACATTTCCTTTAAAATTAAAGTCAAGACAAATAACAGCAGTAATAAATAAAACTGCATAATACTAAAAGAATAAGACGAAACACTATCTGTAGTAGCTGTTAATGTTTAACGCTGATCTGTATAACTAGATTTAAAAGTAGTTAGCGTGCTCCGACTACAAAATGTCGGATCAAGCGAAGTAGAAAAAGATGCAACTGAAAAGGACACTGGCTAGACGCCAAGATGAATTTAAATTTAAAAAATGAAACCGTAGTTTAAGATCTTGTAATAAATATTACATTAGGTCTTTTATTCTTAGAAGAGTATAAAATTGCACTCGACATAATAATTTTAGGGAATGATACCTGTCTTATGGTCAGCAATGTTATTTATTAGCATTAGTAATTGGAGTGCCTATGTTCAGAAACGGATACAAAAAACGATAAAAATGAATATGATATGAAAGTAAATAGAGAAAAGCTCTACTAGTTTTGAGTCACTCTTCACAGTCACTCTTCATCATGAGCAGTGTACGCAGACGCGGCGATGTCACGCAACCTAACTTACGTCAGAAAACCGTGATTTTTAGTTAATTTAGTATGTCTCACAATAGTTATAATAAAAAAAAGATAATTTTGAACGCCTTAGTAAAAGTAGTTTTATGTCCAAAACAATACAAGTAACTTAACCATTTGATTGGTTGCACTGATCTCAGGATCATATGCATAAAACAGCCCTATAGTATATCACGGACATTACAATAGCTGTACCCAATAAACAATCTCCTCATAATTCCCATATAAGGAAGGCAATCAAATTTTACTTTCTATCACTTCCTCAATATAGAAGAACGATTTTTAGGAAACTTCTCCCTTCGAATGATAAATATTTTATTTGTATAAGCTGGTCCAATGATAGATTACGTGGAGTGCGTACGTGGATGGCGTACTGATACTGATGTCTTTATTCGAATCTTCACTTTGAATATTTTTTGACCTTATGAAGAACTACGTAACTAGTAGGTTTGATTGCTTCCTTAGTAAAGTGACTGAGCTGAGCTAGGTCTTGAATTAGTTCTGTAGTTTGAGCAAAGTGTAATTAGACTTTCTATTGTTGATTTTTTTCAGTTAAAATATGAAATGGGACATAAAATTCATTGACTGGATTTTTTATAGAACTTATGGTAGCATCAAATCTGATGGTACACAGTTACCGCAGCCAATGAGATGAGCCAAATGCATCATGAGTGCGTTCCCAATAATTATTGCCTTATTTCTTATTGTAATGGGATTGTTAACATGCAACTAGTGAAGACTGTGCGTCATACTATATGTGTACCTCCTTCAATACCATCTTGTGTATGATGTAGAGTTTGAATGAATGCAACACTTTCATTGTTAATATTCTCAGTTGCTTACAGTATATCCGAGGCAGTTTGCCAAGATTTAGAAGCATTAGTATTGTGTTCAATACCAAACCCGTTGTTGACTAACATTTATAGAAATATCTCTATGCACTTACATATCGTAGCTACAAGTATTTGTATCCGTGATGAGAATTTACATTACACATTAGTTCATCTTAGTTGTGAGCAAATCTTATTTAGATTTTATAAAAAAAGTTTCTACATCTTATTGTGACCAAAATTCCATGAAGTTTTTTATATTTGGTGGGTCGACGTTTGGCCGCTATCTCGCCTGGTGGTAAGTGATGATGCAGCCTATGATGGAGCACGTCTGCCCATAAGCAACCTATTCACTCACTAGTTCCATGTTCTTTATTGAATTTGTAATTTTAGACTTTAATAGGTACTCAATATGTATTTTAATCGTTTATCAATATCCTTTCCAGTACTACTAACTTTATTTAAACCCTTAACAAACAGGCTGAACAAGGAAAACCTTAAAAAGCTAAAGAAAAACTTGGTAATATCGGCGAGAGAAAATCCCGTAGAACATTGAACAAGCGGCGAACTAGATGTTTAAGATAAACTAATAAGTCTATGAATAAACGATCATGTGAACGGAAACTTAACTTAAAGAACTTTGAAAGATATTGAGAAAGTTACACTTATATTTAAGTGTGTATGTGCTTAAGTTAAAAGAAAGGCAAAATTTTGTGTAGTTCAATGTATGGAGTTTGTTTCAGATATTGTTATGGAATAGGAAAAACTAACAAAAGATTAGACAAGATAAGTGTTAAAATAATAGATAGCAATCTGTTTCCTTTACGCATGACCAATATCAGCACATTGACGTATTTTTGGCAAAAAATAGAAAATGAAGACGTAGCGGTCTTTATGGCAATCAGACAGACAAAGCGACGATATTACAATGATTTATAATATTATGTAGAGATGCGCATATTATATCGCTGAATTCATGCAGATCTTTATTACCACATTGTATTATAATTCCATAATATTTTCCATTAGACACCGGACCACCACGGGTCAATAGTTTTGTATAATCATTATATTATGTAAAGTCATGTCTAGCAATAAATAAAGATGATGCCATTCCAGTATAAATCCATCCCACAGATCATAATCAAAAACTCAAACAAGAAATGTTTGCTGAACTAATAAATCTTTTGAGTGCTGATCCTGAACCAACTGACAACAAAAATCGTGATGAAAACATCGGATTCAATTTAAAGCGAAACGATGCCTATATCAAAATTCAACACACGACTAGCCAACAAGTGTGTAAAAAACCCAGCATCAATAACAAAGCCAAACAAATTGGCTGGTCAAAATAAATGGTGGACATTCTCCCTCCAACCGACAAAATATGAGCAAGAAAAATATGGAAGTCCGGCACGCTATGGACATTTTTTTCTTTTCGCCATTTTCTAAGACGTCCGTTGAAATTATTTATGGTATTATGCCGAGTTTGGTAGGTTTCGATGATATTTTAGGATGGAATGCATAAAAATATGGGTCGATGCTAGGTTTATAATTCATGGAAGAAGGTTGAAGATTTCGATTTGCTACTTTGTTTCTAGGGACGTAAAGACTAAAATGGAAGAGTTATTCTTCAGTATTATGACAAACCTAAATAAATGTGTATCTCCTCTACATGCACATCATAACTCCTTGTTTATTGTGGACAAATTAATCGATAATGTTGTAGGTGCCATAATGGCAAGAATGAAATCGATTTCAAATAGGCAGATATAATTGTGAAGCCTGACCTTAAGTCCTTAAATCCTGTCTTCATTAAGACAAAAATAAAACACCAAATCCATTAATCACAATTTCGACAATGACACATAATTTCCTCCTCCAAACAATGAATATTTAAACACGAAACAAAAACCGAATATAAATACGAAAGCCATTTGAAACAGAAACAACAAGGAGGCTAATAAAAACAAATAAGAAGTCCCTCTCAAGAGTAACGAGGTACCATCTGATAAATCAACTGTTGGCTATGCAGCAAAAACTGATTGTAATGATACTAAATTGAATGTAACAGAAGTTAATGTGTACTTTAGTGGCCGTGACCTGACATTACAAAGAATAGCTTTATACGGTCGCGATTACATCATTTTCTCTACTTGTACAAAGGATTGCCTCGTTTAATGGTAGAATAGTCGCAAGTGCAACTACAAAGTAAGAGGTCTTTTCTAATCGAGATTCGGTTACAGTGTTGTTAAGATTTTTAGAAAAAAAAAATGGAAACTGGAATTGTGTCCTGTATATGGCAATAGAATTGGTCTTCTAAAGGAACATCGTACTCATTTAAACAGCTACGGACGAGGCAACATGGCGTTTTTTGTTTTGGAAACAATATGAAAATGCTGTAAGCGCGCTGTCAGCGTACGGAACACACGCCTTTTTGTATTGATGTTATGAAATAAATCATAAGATGTAAGATTTAATGTTCAAATTTAAAAGACAAGGTTATTGCTGAATTGGAGCAGTGCCGTTAAAGTGTAATAAGTTTACCTTACTATTAGTAAATGAATGACAATACTAAATACAAGACAGCTATTAATAGTAAATTAGGCCTTTGTAATATAGGGGACATGGTGTCATAACATAAATAGTGATAACTTGATATTAAATTGTAAAGTGTGTTCCTTTATGGGGATAATAAAACATGCTTTTAAGTACAAAAAGGTATTAGCTTCATGATATTTACTGTCTGGTAATGTCAAAACTATTGTTATAGAGTTTGGTGAGCTCTGTAGAGTGACGTGGGGATGCGTAGGATGGGGTCACTGGATCGATTGTTGTGACGGCTATTGACAAGGTCACTGGCCAGACGTGGACAGTTTTGGCTAAGGTTACGATTATATATTCTTAGAAGCTATCGCCTTAGGTTTCTCCAGAAAAAGGTAGAAGGCAAAAAAGGGAGTGATATTTCACGTTATTTTTAGATACTATGATTTAATACATTACGGGTTATGAGGATTTTTTATGATGGATTAGGCAAATATGTACATTACTGAATAATCTATTTTTACTGGGAATTTTGAAATTACAATACATCAAAATAGAAGCGGACAAAATGAAAAAGGTGTTACGTACGGTCGGTTTAACTAAAATAGTAGCCAAATCACAAACAATGTTTATCAATTAGCATGCATTCCTAATTTTCTCCTGTGTCGTTGATGCGTTTACAACTAAACAATTTGTGGATCACACATACTCAATTGGACATTAAATAATCTTTTATTATACGAAAATCGGCCTTCACCAATTTTCAAAGCACAATTATTTTGTCAACAACAGCTAATCTCAACAAATTATTTAATGATATTAAAATTACATCGCAAAGTGTGTATGAATGGGCAACTAGCATCATTACGGGGCACTTAGCCACTTATGGGTGCTTGACCATTACTTACAATTGGACAAAACACGCACATCAAGGTACCCTTATCTGTCAAACATCTGTAAGAGATTTTGAACCTTATACGTTTTGGGATAAAGTAGAAAATGGCTTAAACAATTGTTGACAGAATACTTTGATGTGCTGTTGGCCTTATATTAGGACCTCATTATTAGTAAGACAAGGTTATAAGTACACCATAACACTTAGCTTTTGTATTCAATAGAAATCCATTCGTATTGTTTTGTAATTATAGTGTTGTTTATACTGTCTATTGTGTCTTTTGCCATTGTAAATAGAGGTCATTTTCGCATGAAATCTCTAGTTCATAGACCAATGCTTTGTAACAGAATCGATACTATGTTTTATTAGCATCTACTACCTACTATCGATCAATTTGAACGTTTAGTACAGAGTGACGTCATTACTGATCTGGGCATATGATTTACTACTACGATGTATACTACCCATTGATTGTATCAGAAATGATTCAGCTTCAGCAAAATATGTTAAAATCAATTATTTTGAGCAAGATATAATTTCATTTGTTATTATGAGGAAATTATAGGAAATCCTTTTATGATATCTATATCATAAGATTTCTTTATCATATCATAAGATTTGATATAAGACACCAGCAATAACTGCGCTAACTCAAAAAGCTTACTTTTGTAGAGGCGTTTAAAGGGAAAAACGTGATAATTACATTAATTAAGATACTTTTTTGAAATTATGGTATGTTAATATTTCAGGTATTCTTGTTATCTCATATTTATATTTTCTTAATTATTTCTATTTTTCAATTTTTAGCCGTATATAAACGTAATTCAAAAAAAAATTACATCTTATACACGTCTAACTATGTTTAGTGTAATACGGGACGTCGTAGTGCATGATCAATCATCTGATGCATATTTCAATATTTTATAAAGAACATGTACTTACTCACAAAAATACATAGTCAACGTCATTAATAAACTAAACTAACACATAAGTATTTACTCTCGCGATCGTTCATTTTACAGACCAAGTATACACACGAACGCACTAAACTACAGCTAAATGATTCAGTGTTGCACAAACTTTGACTAAAGTGATCCCCGCGCACACTCCGCTAATAATAGTTGGCGTAATAAAATCGAGTGATTTCAAAAAGTACCTTTTTAGCGTTTTATAGATTTGTAACTTTCTTATTTTTATTTCTTCTCAATTTTTTTATGACGTATGTAAACACACATTATAAGCAAGTCATGGAAAATAAGTTTTTTCCAAATTTCAGTTAGCGTATTAAATTTGCATCGATAAGAGGTTTGCAATAATTTCCTTACTCTTACTTTTGTAAGGATATTGACCATATATACGGTTCTAAGTTGCAATAATTTCCTTACTCCAAATGAACCTACCTACTACCAAAATACGACTAATCTTATACATCTTAACTCTTATTTTTATCAATTTGGAAAACAAGGCATAAATCCTATCATCAAGACACCCACACCTCGAAAAAAGACGCAAATTACATTAAATAATATCTAAACTACTTATTTCATATCCCAACCCTCGATCCGATTCTCGATTCCTATATTAAAGTACAGTAATCGATTCAGTGAATCGTACTTAACATCGAGTAAACCCACTCTTATCAATTTAACACGAAGAATGATGATTATTGGCTATTTGTGGTCTTAGGGTCTAACTAGGGATCGTTAGGGCCTACCACCGGAGGCCTAATGCGTATACGCATAGTCTAATGGAAAATATAATGCAATATATTAGATTTTTGCATCCTAGAGGCTACAAATCTTGTCTTGTTATTTTACGCTTTATAAAATCTCGTTCAGAAATGAAATAGGCAAAGATAATAATCAAAATTTAACATCCAATTGCTTTCAGAAAGAAAAGCTAGAAAAAATCTTTAAAACTGAATATTTGCCAGTTTAGAATTTCATATTTTTACAAAAATATTGAGCAAACGAGCTGACAGGTTAGGTCTCTGATGGTAAGCGATCAGCGTGCGTGCAAACAGGTGTGTTACCGGCCTTTTTAAAAGGAATACACTCATCTCTTGAAGATTTGCACAGCTTACAAACCCATATAATTCAATGAAAAACAAAAACAATAAAAAAATCTTACACTAAATTTATGCCCGATGTCAGCAAAAACGTTTTCTTTTTAACCATTTAATCATGAAATCAAATTTTACTTATTTAAAAAAATGCAACTCTTATACAAAACTCATTACATAAAAAACATAACCTAAAAGCATTATTTAAAAATGGCTACCTAAGCCGCTGCAATTAAACGTTTAATTACCCAGTAAAATTAATTACGACCACTCCTAATCATTGCAGGGCTGTCTCATACAATTTTTATCTTAACATTATCTCAGGCTTTCAATTTATTTATTTATTTTATCTACAAACTTCCGTAGCGGCCATTTTTATGTTCGGTCTGCATTTATCAGACGTATGTCAAATGCGATTAACATTGGTACGTGAGTAATAGGGGCTGGTTTAATTAAAAACTTATCTTTGTGATTAGTTAAGGGACAAATAGACATACAGTAGTCAGTTGAATCCTAAAGCAAAGTGAAGTAAATAAAATTTAATTTAAAATCTGCTTTAGTAATTTAATTTGTGAATCTATTTGTTTTGTGCTTAGGTGGATTATTACTATTATTAACTCTTTAACTGTCTGTATTTCTATATTTCCGTGTCCCTACCGTTCATGTCGTATTGCAGCGACAACATGCATGAATTTATCAAACATTAATCACCACGCCTGCTCAATGCGGGTTGCCGATTTCAAACTAGAACTAATCAGAAATCATAAGCCCAGATTTCCTCATCGTCCTCATCGGATATTTTCCTCCACCGTTTGTCAGTGATTTCTAAATAATCTTAAAAAATACATATACCTCGGAAATATTATATCCCTCTAGAGCAGAACAATTTAATATACACTCAACAATTAATTTACTCAACTAAGTTACACAACCCTACTCATCTTTAATCCGAGGCGAGTACTACCTTCCAGTGCTCGCTGCAAGTAGCTTGGAACATTAAATAAAGCCTCAAGAACATTTAACTGTGATAAATCAATTTAGAACTGGTCCTAGTATCGTAGGTAAGGTAAACTGTAGTAAGCGAAGTTATTTGCACGCATATAATGCTTTTGCACGCAACTTCGGAAGCGTAGTAATAGTCCCATATTTGTGCGACGCCATAAACTTCCAAAAAACTTGCTATTTTACATTAGCCAACATCTTTCGTTTTAAAAATTAAGATTAGATACAAAAAGAAAACGGCATCTGAATCGGCTCAGACGTTTTTGAGATAAACGTGCACAAATGCTTTATAAAACGGATTGAATTTTTTTTTTTCTATGCCTTTAATAAGTCTGTCTGATACCCTTTTTATTGTATATACGTAAAATTAAATACCAGTATAAAGGATAAATAATTTCTACACTAAAAACGATGCTTAGCTATAAAACAAAATGCCAATAAAACAGTTCAGTAGTGATGTTTAGAAAATAATTGTAGCCTTAGAATACAAATAGACATAAAATAACTAGTTTTAAAAGAAAATTCTCTAAACGTTTATGATTGTCATAAATTGTTCTGACATTCATAGCTCTCTTTTAATGACAAAAAGTATTTTATGCAATTTGAATCTTGCATTTTATATTGCACCGTTTTGCGTTATTGCACTAACATTTAATGATTACTTAAACTGTTCTTTAGGAACGATTTTGTATCGAAAACAATTATTAATGACTGGGTTAAGAAATCATTAAATGACTGTGCGTACAGCGGGTAAAATTATAACATTGAAAACTAAAGTATATTTTGTAGGGTTATGTGTAAATATAAGGAAGTGCATGAGGTACCAAATTCAACACGCAGTTCAGTGTCATTGGTGTAATTGTAAAGTGTAACCACGTTTTCTAGTCTATATAGAAAATACGTACTACTATTTTTAAAAGGAACTTTACAATACATTTCTTCTTTCTTTAATCTGTATGGGTTTTTGCCCTTTCACTTCACATGACATCAGCAAATAAGGCTTTGAAGTTAAGTCCTGGTCACAAATTAATGAAAATTCTATTACGAAAACGAAAATAAAAGAGACTTAATGTTTGGACGCTTAGTCACTTCCATAACCAACGATGCAGAGAGCTCCAATAATAATAAATAATGAAAAACTAATAAATACCAAAGGAATAATAATAATATTTCTAAACTATGATTATGTGGGGAGCTAGTTATGAATTAAAATGAAATTCTTAGTTTTAATTTACATAGAAATTATCGCTTTTTTGAGTTATAAACAGTCGTAAAAGTTAGGTCTCAACGAATATAAAATAGTAAGTCCTATACCCTATTCACTAGTGTGAAGATGATTATCGGTATAAGTAACTACTGGTCGTAATGTATGTATGTTGATAGAAGTACCAATTTATACAATGTGATAGGTGTGAGACTTCTAACCCGTTAAGGCTGAGTTCTACACCTAATTTTATGGACAAAAGTCGGGGGTCGAATGGGTCGAATTCCCCTAAAAATTATGGCTATTTTAATATTTTTTTTACTTTTTTTGATATCAAAGGTTGTATGCGTCATAGAAACAAAAAAAAAAAACGACAAACGGTAGCTAATAACCTTGGCTAACTAATTCATTACTTTTTTCATATGTTTGATAATGTTTTGGTGAGAAAAAAATCATTTGTGAATTATTTTTACCGAAAAAATCACTATTTTTCAATATATTCAATTATTTTTTTTTGGCGATAAAATTAGATGTAGTACTCAGCCTTAACGGGTTAGAAGTCCCAACCCTATCACATTGTATAGTGTTTGTGTGTTTATGGAAATTTGTTAGAAGATGTTTTACTGTAGACAAGGTTTGTGGTTATTTTTGTTTGAATTGTAATTGTTTGTACCATTATTGACAAAAAAAAAAATACGGCGATTGTCGCGGAGTGCTGCTCATGAATATGAGCCTCTAGCATGACTTAAAACTAGTCGAGTTCCTCATCAAACAGTTACGTGAGTAAGCCGATAATATGATAATAAATTTAGTATGAAAGTCTCACGAAATTTGTAATAAATCTAACAAATAACATTTTAATATAATACAAGCCATATACACGACGAGGCTTATTTGAATAGATTAGTTTTTCAAAATAAGTCTTTGGGCAGAATGAGCCTTCTGAATGAACCTGCTTAGTACCGAGTAACGACGTAATAATAGTTCATTATTAAGAAGATTGGGTTATACGGTAGATTTAATTGAAAGGGCAGAAAGCTCTGTATAATTTAATGCATATATAGTTTTATTGCCATCTTTAAGAAATATGGACGATTATCTATATATCTTCCTTAAGACCTTTTTATATAGTTCGCAGTTAGCTCTAAAGACTGTAATACTTCCTGGGAAATCGAATACCCACTAGACAATCGGTCAGAGCTCAAGGAAGAGGAATCTCCGGACGTTACGCGCTGCGTCCAGAAGTACTGCTTTCTGTATCAGGCCCTTGACCCAACCATCTAACGTTAGCCTACTCAGGTGTTGGTCGAGGCTTTTGGCTATGAGGCCATTGATAGATACGACTATCATATACTAGTCATTAGGCGAAAACTAAACGTATAGGGCACAGATTAATCTACAGCTTCTGTATAAATGCATAGCTGTCATAAAATTGTGCCTAGTTTTGTAACAATGACAAACATCTACAAAATTGCCAACATAACTCGCAATATCCACTCACAATATCCTGATTACCATACAGTTTACCCGTTCAATAAAACTGGCATTCATTACTGCATATCAAACAGGCGTATTAAAAATAGTGCCATCAACAAAACAGAATAAGGCTAGGGCCACACTCCTGTTCTATTTTAAACCGCGGCGGTTTTTAAACGCGCGAGTTTGTGAAACAAGCGCCACACTAGCGGTTTTTCTTGCGACTGATCATTAAACATCTATATTTTTTTAAACGTTGGCTCTCATAAGGGTTTTCTCCAGTGTCGTAGGTGAGTATCACGACGTTACTAACATACAATCCATTGCTTTATGTGGGGATCGAACCCACAAACACGTTGTGTGTGGCAGCCGGTTATCCAGCCACCGCGTCAAGCGTATCGTTACAAAATTGTAAAAACAGCACAATTTGTAATTCATGGACAACTGAGTAGACTTAAACGAATGACTGAAAATATCGCAGATGTTTCTCAGTTTGTAACCGACTTGCGTTTACCTCGGCGGTATCGCGAGAAAAACTATAGTGTGGCCGAAGAATTAATGAACATAAAATATTAAACGTACAATATTAGCATAAACGCGACCCGCGAGGAAGCAGCTGCTGGTCGGATCTCGCATAAACACGTCGCCGTCCAGTAGATCGGGTTGCTCTCGACTTACCTGTAATGCAAGAAAAAACCATTGATAGATGATACGAGTACTAGGTACGGCCATATATGGTGGGCCGATAACTAAAGGCAGGATCGAATGACGAAATAAAAATGGCGATGGTTTTTGTTAAAACTGTTTAAGTGTCTAGTGAGGCTGACTAATGAGAATTGGACTCTATAGGGTCGATTTAATGATAATTATGAATTTTGGAGATGTGGTAAAAGAATAGTAGTTACACAACAAACAGTTGGAAGTAAACTGCATTCATTGGCTCTTTGCGACCATTATGTATGAGTCATAAATAAGATATTAAGGATCAAAGGCTTATGATTATTGACGGATCTCTTCCTTAATTAGGTATGGTGAAAAGACGTTTCGTGATGATGATGAAATTGTAAATCGTATGCGTCAGCGGGTTTAGTTATAGTTGGGCCATTATAAGCGGATTGTCACGCTAAAAGAATATCAATAAATGTAAGATCTGATAAAAAAATTACAGTTCGCACGTCTGTAATGGCCTAACTAAGGTTCAGTTAGTAGTTTAGTAGACAAAATTTAATCAAAAGACAAGAATATATTCCACTGTGACGATTAATCGACCAATCCCTGTTGAGAAATATTAATATTACGATGTAATAACAAACCAATAATCAGATTGTAATAAAAGATAATTGGTCAAAATCAATATCGGTTACAAAGTAATAAATGTAAATGTATAATGACACTATAATGTTTTGAAAAATAAGTACATCTTTATTTTACACGATGCATACGAATTAACCTGTTAATTTGCATACAACCCTAGTATCAAGATCAAGAATGGTATCTTTATGAAGATCATGGGGACGATTCTGTTTTTACATCTTTTTAAGTATTAACAAGATGATATGGTATAAAGTCTGTTGTTTTTAATTCCTATTCTAAGTGTGAGAATAACGTCTTCGCCACGTTAGTACAGCGTTTAATTGACTCAAGTGGAAAGTATGCAACCCCTACGCCGCTTAGTCGCAGCGTACGCACTGCGCATACGTTTCTCGAACTCCTACGCTGGACCACACATCACATCAACATACCAATCTTTCATTAAACAGATTTTCAATTTTATCACAAAAGGAATAAAGTTGAATTTTGATAAAAAAGTTGATGAGGGTAGCTTAAACTGTAGCCGTATGTACCAGGCGCCCATAGCAAACAGGATCTTCATGGAATCGATTAAAAACTAGTCGGTAACTATGGTTGTAGGATAGATAATATTACCACTCATGTAGTGTAAAATGAACAGAATATTTATATTTATCTATCGGATACATTTATCAGGAACTTATAAGAAGAGCTGATAGCATCTTATTAGCTCACATTTTCATTTTCAAAACTCTTACTTTTATAAAAGTGAAGTCAAAGTACCAGGCTCCCATAATAGTTTCGGTAGGTTCCTGTTTTTGATTGGGCGGGAGGAAACGCCCGGGTGTCATCACTGCGAGGACCGCCCGGAGGACACAGTAGAACATACAGTGGCGGTGTGCCCTGCGTGGGCCGAGCACCGCCAAGTCCTCAGGGATGTGGTCGGCGACGGCGACCTCTCGCGCCCGGCACTGGTTCAGGCCATGGTGCGGAGCGAGAGGGATTGGGATGCCGTCTCCTCCTTTTGCGAAGCAGTCATGCTAGCTAAGGAGGAGGCGGGGCGCGTGAGGGAACAAACCTCCTCACGCCCCAGCCGTCGCGAGAGACACTCTGGGTGTCGGGGATCGCGGGACGATCTCCGGCCACCGTAAGTGCGGGCCTGTGGACGGCGAGCAAGGGTAGCTCATCGCCCGAACAGAACCAGACCCGTGCGTGCGGCGCGTCGCGTTCCGCGCGCGCCTCAAAGAGCCATCAGACCACCACAGATGGGGCCCAGTAGGGCTGATGCCTGATCCGGAGCTGCGGACTACCTAGCGGGTTTACCGGGGCTCCGGCTCGAAAAGCAGGAGAAGGAACGGGGTGGTTTTTAGTCAGTAAGAGTCTGACACTCCCTCTCGCCTCGCCCAAGGCGGGAGAAGTCATTGGATGATTTTCCCCAAAAAAAAAAAAAAAAAAAAAAAAAAAAAGGCTCCCATAATAAACAGGAGCCCTGCGAAT
This sequence comes from Spodoptera frugiperda, assembly GCF_023101765.2. Lineage (NCBI taxonomy): Eukaryota > Metazoa > Arthropoda > Insecta > Lepidoptera > Noctuidae > Spodoptera > Spodoptera frugiperda. The sequence goes on from NC_064212.1 coordinate 2,207,628, forward strand.
TAATTAAAAACCAGTCGGTAAATATATTTGCATTTTGGATATTTCCAGACAGATGTAATGAATGGAGTAATTATTATATTTATCTATGAGATAAATTAAATAATAACTTTTATAATGTAGGATAATTCTGAAAGAAAACTGTTTAACGTTTTAATTCAACATTATTTTAAATACATATTTTGGCAATTTGTTTTCAAAATCAGCAGTGGAGTAATATTAGGAAAAGTTTAAGACAATCAGTGGACGAAAAAGGGTTTATTTATTAAGATAATGAATGATAAAGATGAAAAGACAGCAAGTAGAAAGAATATACACTCATATTATTTTCATTTACTTTTCAAAACTTTTACTTTTAGAATAATGAAATCCAAGTACCAGGTTCCCATATGAAACAGGATCCTCATTAAATTGAACACTAGTCGCTAAATACATTTGCATTGTGAATATTTCCTTCCAATCATAAAATATCGTATATCTACCAGGATTCCAGGATAGATAATAAAATCTGAATAGCAGATATAATCTTAAAACTTTCTCACATTCTATTCAATAAATTATTTTCAAAACTCTTACTTTTACAAACAAGCGAATACTGACTACTAAGTACCAGGCTCCCATAATAAACAGGATCTCATCGAATCAATTAAAAACTAGTCGATAAATACGTTCGGCTAGACAGTGCATATTGCTAACCACATAATATATAGATAGAGGGTGTTGTGCTTACAATGTTAGGCGTATAGGGTGAAGTTTTCTGTATGAGAATTTAATAGGATGTTAGAATTTTAATCGAGTGTTTATATTTAGAAATACATGTCTTCCTTTATTAGTGTCATTTATAAGTGTACATTATAAGTTTTATGGTAATAAGAGATAGTATTAATGGACTGATCTAATCGCTTGTGTTTAGAGTTTAGAAAATGTTACATTGTAAACTCAGTTTGTTATCTAAGACCTAATGCAATTTTCTAGGTTCCTGGTTCAATCCTTCCGTGTCTGGAAGAACACGATTTTTTATTTGGAAAAGGGCTTGTATTTTGTAGAAACAGTTAAAAGACCAATATTTAGGCATTTTCTTATATCTACATAATTTTTTAAGTGTTAATTTATCTCAACTAAATTAAAATTTATGTTATAGTATGCAACGTTAGACATCACTAACAAACTGTGAAGGAAAACATTGTGAGGAAATAATTTCTAAACTATAAGTCTGAAATCGCCAAACCACATTGAGCAAGCGTGGTGATTAATGCTCAAACCTTCTCCATGCGAGAAGAGGCCTTTGTTCAGCAGTAGCCACTTGTAGGCTGTCGGTGTGATGTGTAAAGCTACGTTACAACGTGAAAGAAAGACAAACAAACAAACGGATTACTTTATACATATATAAAGACCTTACAGTATTTTCATAGAAGTGCCATCCTGTATACTATAATTGATTAAACCCATGATTATTGTACGTATTAGCACGGCCGCGGTCATGTAAGTTGAGTCCGATTATTATTTCCGCGATACTTATTGTGGTTTCAGTAATTTTATGTTGAGCTTCACCATTGGTTTCGATTCAGGTTTTTAGTGATTATTCGGACACTTAATTTCATTTAGCAAGAGAATAATTGTTGTGGAAAGACAGTAATGGGTATTAAGGTGTAAATAATAATATTTTTCCATTTTTGATGTTCCTTAATAGTTTTTATGTGATAGTTGGTCTTGAGTTTGATGTCAAGGTTATAATCCATAGTATTCAAGTATTTATTGCATCCATAATGTACACAGGTGTTAGAAAATACAGTATTTAGTCACAATTATGGACCCTGTCGGGCACAGCAAAAGGTAGTGTGAGTTTGCTTTACGTTTTGAAGTAATCGAAACAAGAGCGCGTTTGGCGCTCTGTACCCTTAGTATTTATACGAGTGTGCTTTATTGGTGCGCTCTGATTGGACGCCTCTAATGGACTAACCAATCAGAGCGCTTGCAGCCATCTAACTACCATGGCACGGATTAAAACAAAAACAAATTACTATGAAAGAAAAAATCATTATGAATCATTTTTATACAAGGAAACGTCCAATATTTTCCTTGATTTAATGATAAATGATCATATTTATTGGAATGATTAATGATGATGCAATCATTGCCTGATGATTAAGTGAAGACTGCTTCAAATCGTGACTTCTAGTACTTAACAATGCAAGGTTACAGTCATTATATAGAAATCTTGTTCAGATACAATTGTTCAATGGAATTACAACCTTATTATTATGAGTAAATAAGGTCGTTAATATATGAAAGATGATTGAAAGAGAAGGGTAGCTTGATGTGCGATTGTCTGCACTATAAAGTACTTATTAATGTAATTATTTTCAATTTATTTATTTATTTGTGTGGATTTAATTTTAATGAATATGGATTGGTAATGTTATTATAATGGCTTCAGGGATAAATTCATTGTAAATGCTTTTATATTCACACTTGGTGCTTACATAAAATAACTTTGACTTTGATTACCCGTTCAAACAAACCTTATTAATAGTGTTTTTATCTAGAGTGGTGTATAATGGATAAATAATAATTGGCTTCTAACCGGCCTATCTGGAAATCATTGATGGAGGCCTATGTTTAGCAGTGGACATCTCATGGCTGATATGATGATGATGAATTACAAAACAATTAGGATTAACACTATTTGGCCTACCTCCCTTTAGGGATGCTGTAATACGACATTTTAAGAGTTGACCATAATCAATCATCTTCAAAAACATATATTGTAAACATAATAGCCAGAAGATGTATTATAAACTTTTTTTAAGGGGGTAAATCATCAAATGACTTCTCTCGCCTTAAGCGAGGCGATAGGTAGTAATATTGCAGTTAATTTAAATACGGTATGTAATACTGTTAGTATATTACCAAATTTTCATGAAAAAAAAAACAATTACATAAAACGAATTGCTAAAATAAATCCTCTATTATTTACTAACACACGTGAAATAAGATGCAACTAAAGTTTTGTAACATTTTGAGCTAACTTTGTATCTTATCTATGTCCTAATAGAAGAATACTGTTTAGCACACAACCTGTGGCTTATTGCGCATGCGTTACAGCACTGGGTCAACCTACTGTTGTGATTGGCGCTTAAGAACTATTTTGTATGCAACGCTGCGTGCGCGCAGGGAGACGCGGCTTTTGTTTTGTTAGTTTTTACATCGTGCGTGAGCCCACCTGGATTGTTTTTAGTAAGTAACAAAGAGGTGTTATAAAAGTTTTGTGTTTTACAAAGCATTTGGTGTATTTCGTCATTTATGTTATGAGGTCTATGTAACATGAGATCAACCTATTACCATACATCAGGCACGGAAGGTTCCATACATCATGGGTGATGGTAAGTGGTCATCGTAAGAAACTGAAGTACACTTATACCATGAGATGCGTCACCAGGTCTTCAACTGTTTAATAGCCCCATTAATCCATGCTAATATTATAAATGCGAAAATGTGAGTGTGTCTGTTTATTTGTCTGTTTTTCACGGTAAAGTGGAGCGACGGAATGACACGATTTTTTAAGTAAAGATAGTTAGGCTATGTTTTATCTGCCTTCTAACCCCCACTTGCCTAATTTCCCAAAGAAGAACGCTTAAAATTGATATTGAAACTATTTTTTACTTGCAAAAAATAGTATTTTTTTTGTATATTTGCCCTAAACCCCCTAAAAAGTGCGCACGAAATCGCTAGTAGAAAGCTGGGCGCAATATTTTTCTTAGGTAAGTCACTACCACGAATATTTTAAACAAAATCTAATCCCTGACACTCTTCTTTGCCGACTATCCCTTACATAGTAAGTATCTATCCCTTTATTGCATCACTTCCATGTAAGGAGAAACCAGTTGCATAACCATTTATATTATGTACTTAAAGACTTATAAATAGGCATACAGCAATAGCTATTTTAAGAAGCATAGCTAGACAATTTTGTAGGAACACATCAAGGTATGCAAAACCAGTATAAATTGACCGTCGGTGTTGAAGAAAAAGCATACAAAGCGGCACCAGGATAACCTGGTTTTGATTGCTTGTTGTTGTTAATCGTTTGAATTGTTCATAGTTTATATATTACTAGCTGACCCAGCGAACTTCGTACCGCTTTCGCGTAGCAATGATGCTCTACTTTATTTTGTATAGCTGAGTTATGTATGAGTCCCTATTCAATTTGAATTGGAATCTATAAATATCCTCCATATAAAAATGAATCCATAATTTCCTGATCTCACTATACCTGAAAAGGACTTTACTAATTAAAAAAAAAACAAAATATATTTTCATAATAGTGTTTATTTCATAGGATTCAATCATTTCACTGTCCTGCAGGCGCCTTATCGGCTCTGATGACAATTTTGTGATTATCTGATGGCATGCGGTCTAATGCATTTTTGTGAATGTCTAATGCATCGGTCTAATGCAACTAATTCATTGTGTTAAAGGAAAAATGTTTGAAGTTGTTCATCACAATGGATCTCTTTATGAGTTGTACCATAAAATATATTTGCAAAAATGTATAGTCTTCAACAGGCACTGGCAATAAGGAACCTGTTTGATGATATATTTGAATCCCTGAATCTGCAAGAATATAAATATGTATACAGGCAATTGTATAGTAAATTGTACCACCATGTGGCTCGTAAAATACTGCCACAATACTTTACATCATTTCAAATTAAAACTACTTTTAACCTCGACATTAAACAGCCTTCCACGGCAGCTTTAGGTAGTAGGCTTTACTAAGAACATCTTGTTCATGCCACTATAAAATACAACATGTTATAAATGTTGCTGATTAAGTCTTCGGATTATAGACTATTATTAGTAATTTGATTTATTGTTTACAAAATAAACACATCACTGACGCGACATATTTTGCACCAGCTACATGGTTTTAAAACTAAAAAAAAAACGTTTGTCATTATACTTACTTCCTAAAAGTAGGCAAAAAATTGACTCGTATAACTTTTGTTGCCCCAAATGATGTCATTTGAAAGCAATTATTGTACTACTGGATATGAGTCCAAAATGAACCAATGAATGTAGTGGCTCTGGTGGCGGTACCAATGGCGTCAATTTGACTTGGCCGCTGGCTCAACACAATCCAGAGGCTTAATTTTTTAATTTCAATCCCAATGTGGACACACAATGTTCATTAGTCCAATAGCAACAATTTGCTCTGAACTGTAATCAATTGCCACATTATAACTGAATGCAGCTTTGTGGGGATTAAACACAACATTTCTATCTTGATGGATTAAACACAACATTTCTATCTTGATATTGATTCAGTTTAAGTTCATTTCGCGCTTCGCGATGCTCATCAGTTTGATTTACTCTTATATTTCTTTGACTTGCCGTATTTCGAGTTCTGCGGCCTAAGCTTGTACGTCTGGTTGGTAGCATTGTTAAAAACGAAATTCCAACTGAAAATAAAAAGCTCTCATACATTTTCTGCGTAACCGTGTATACCAAATTGTAGTATTGTGTAGTCATCAAAAGTTACTAAAAATCAATAATGAAGATGTGAACTTACCTTGATTAACAAACACTTATTAGCAAATAAAAATCTTCTTAGTCTTTAAAACTCGAAGAAATATTAAGATAATCTCTCAGAAATATTGAAAATAATACATTTAATTTTGCATATTTTAAAAAACGCGCAATACGAATGTCAATGTCATTCACACCAATAGACTATATTGAAAGAGCATCGTTTGTTCGAAAACGTGAATAGAAACTTTAATTTACACAAAATAAATTTCTGAACACACGCGTAACTGTTAATAATTTGTCATTATTTCTGAACGCACGCATAATTAATATTTGAGGAATTTCTATTAATGCTTAATGCACTTTTCAACATTTTCAATAGATTAAAAAAAATACAGACAATTGTTTATTCACCCTTTTCATAGTTTATGCATAAATGTCAATCATTATTTACAGAATTTGAATTTAGAAACAACAAATATTTGACATGTACAAATGAAAATTTATCGAATCTAGCTTTTGCCCGCGACTTCGTCCGCGTAGTGGTGTTAGTGGTCAAAATGCTGCCGTATGTCATCTAAAATGTGAATTACTTGAGAATATGTTACTGTTAGCATTTTTAAAGATATGTATTCCAAAGAAACCACGACCGCCGATTCATCATTTTATAATCATGATGAAAAGTAGCCAAGGTTATCTATATTATTATCCTTTAATTTCCTATATATTGCCTATCAATAAAAAAATACATTGTTTCGTTGTTATATTCCAAAAAAAAAAACATTCGTGCAAGCGTAACCTCAACACAAACAGGATTACTTTCGCATTCATAACATTAGTATGGTAGTAGGGATATTGGCGATTTAAATAAGTATATGTGTATTTAAATAAGAATCGAACGCGAGTGAAGCCACAGGCAACGCATTAACGAAAATGACGAATTTTCAAGCAAACATTAATCTCCTCTATCAAACATACTACGCCTTTTACTCTTTTTATTAAAAAGCCTATGTTCTTTCGCTCCTCATTAAGTGTCTAAATACAAAATTTCACTGTTACAGCTTTAAAAATGACGAATTTCCATATGACCATTCATCCCCTATTTTTACCCACTTTCCCGTATTTTTTGCAATAAAAAGTAGACCATGTTCTTTCGTTTATCTTTAAGTGTCTAAATACAAAGTTTCACTGTTACAGCTTTTAAAATGACGAATTTACATATGAACAGTCATCCCCTCTTTTTACCCATTCTCCGCAATTTTTTTGCAATAAAAAGTATCAAGTAAGGTCTATTCTATCTCAGTACCAAATTTCATCAAAATCGGTTCACTGGTTTAGGCGTGAAAGCGTAATTACAGACAGACAGAGTTACTTTCGCATTTATAATATTAGTAGGGAATCTATAGCATTTGTTTTTTAGTATCCAATAGCATTTATCCAACAATGAACTTTATCCAATAGCAATAAAGCTCAAATTGACTCTACGTATTAGTTAGAAAACGTTTGTATGGGATAAAGGAAAGGGCAGTTTTTAGGGTTTTTCCGTCAATTATTTGATATTTTCTCACCTTTTAAACCTTCCCTGGACTTCTACAAATAATTCAAGACCAAAATTTGCCAAATCGGTCCAGCCGTTCTCGAGTTTTAGCGAGACAAAGGAATAGCAATTGATTTTTATATATATAGATTATAGAGAATGTTAGACAAGACTGTCAAGGTTCCACTTAATGATGCTAAGATTAGTTGTAAAGATACCTGATTCGTGTATGATCAAGCAAGTGCGACTGCCGGGCAAATGGTCTCAGGTTCGATTCCCGAGTCGGGAGAAATATTGCTGAGCTTTTTTCGGTTTTTCGAGAATTTTTCAGTAATAGCACGGAGTCCGGAAATGTGCCCGGTATATGGCAAAAGGCTCACCACCTTCTGGCATGGGACTCGCAACATAAATTGTGGTTGTAAATTGTACAATGGCGTTACGTCCCATAATGTGCACCACTGCCTACTCCTTCGCGGATAAAAGGCTTCACGATAAAAAAAAAATGTATTTCCCTCACAAATCATTACATAAAAATTTCCTTTTAACACAATGATCTGACAAATCAAACACCATTACCGAACAATATTGAATCTTCAAATAAAATAGATTTCAAATGTAAAGCTCTATTCACACTGACTCGATTCGTCTGCGCTCGGTCGTGTTCGCTTCCGCGCTTAGCAAATATCACTGAATTATTCATTCCTAACCTACAAACGAGGTTCAAGGTTACAAAATAATCTGCTATATTCACGAGTGTGGGATTTTAGTATATTTCGGATATAAACGTACGTTTGGGAGTAAATATTACGTATCCGGATACAACATCATGTCTTTTTGAAAGGATTTCGGGTTGTTTGTATAAACATTAGCTATATGTTAAGCTGTTATCTTTGGAACATATTATGGATTATATGCTGCTATTTTTTAAGTTTTATGTAAGTCCAATTGCAATAAAAGTTCAACTTTCTTTCTGTTAAGGGACGAGCCCGCTACAACCTCCTAAAATTGCTGCAACTCCTGTAAGCCAGGATCTACAGTAGATACAACCATGAAAACAGCGGAACACTGAAGTCCGGTGCGTCCCAGAGACATGAAGAACTGTCTTGGTTCCCGCAACCAAATAAATCAGAAGATATTATTAGAGGAAAAGGAAAACAAAGCGATAGTTTAGCAAGTTCAGTTTATGGGGTATGTTAGTAAAAAAGAGTAAACTGAATACAAAAGCTTTGAACAACACGAGTATCGAATTCAAAATCATACTTTTGGCAGACGAGACGTTCGCCACTGACATTAAAAAGTCATCGCTGAACTCTAAATGACAAAAATAGAGTCACAATTTCATTTTTCTTTCTTCATATTCATCCAGTAGAAGGTACACTTATTTAAATCGTGGACAACAGTTTACTTAGTTTAAGTATCATTATCATATTACTGTGAACATTATCTCCAATATTATAAATACTTCACACCGAATCAGATAAACGGCATATCAATAGCATTTCAATAAACTTGAGATATGTGATACCGGCTTTCATTATTATTCCTGTTTAATATACAGTAGTATTATACCGCATTTATCAAATGGTTATAATATGCAATATTGGCGAGAAATATGTATGAACAGCTTGTGAAAAGCAATGTAAAGTTTTTAGGATTGAAATATCTTTTTAATATACTATTTAATAACTATGCACGCTTTGTGTCCAAAAATGACAATACACATTTATTTCTTTATTTTGTAAAACCTAACAAATTAGCTTACAGCTAATTCCAATACAATGCCATATATTATATTACATTATTTAACCTTAACATTTAACTTTATAAATATAAAATTAAATAACATAATTTAAAACATAAAATACTATGAAAATACAAAACTTTATTACTAGAAACGAGAAGCGCTCTCTGATAAACGTTAACCTGTTACACTGCACTAAACACCGTGACAAGCGTTGAGATCATGGTAAACCCTTTTTGTCTAGATGAAGTATATTAGTCGAACAGTTATTTAATTGTTAAAAAAAAAAACGTTGCCCCATAATAGGATTTCCCCTATATCATGGGTGCTTTTACAAACATATAAAACATACGTTTACAAACACCCGAAACATCTATTTATGGATCACAGAAAGAGTTGCTCCGTGCGGGAATCAAACCTGATACACGTTGCAGTCGGTTACCCAGCCACCACGCCAACCATGCAGTAATTATGTGGATTGTCAGTGGCAGTGAATTGTCACGGGCTGTTTACACTCTAGGTCATATGCAACTCATAATAAAATTAATAAGCAAAAAGTATGAATATCGAAGTGCATCGTATACATACATACATCTTAAAGCAATAAAAACTGGTATATTACTTATGTGCATTAAATAATATAAATAAAACCAGTTGATATTATTTATTCTTATTCATTTAATGTATTATGCGCTCTACATAATAATTTCCGCATTTGTTCTTGTCTTTGAATGTTGCAGTCCAGTGTATATACGCCTTATTTTTAGTGACCTTGAAGTTTCTTAAATATAGATTTTTTGAGTTTGTATGTCAGTTGATTGTTTTTATTATTCACATACAGGTACTAAATGTGTGAATTCGTGCTCATTTTGCGGGTTTATTGTTTGAAGATCGTTTAAGAATAAATATAATACTAAATACAGTGAAGATCTTTCGTTTCGATTTCAATACTCAAGTGAACAAAACAAAACTATATTGATACTAGCTTCTGTCAGCGGCTTCGCCCGCGTTCTCGTGGGGTAAAAAGTTGCATATGTGTTTTTCCAGATCATATAGGTCCATTGTCTCTGCCTGCCCCCATGGGAGACAGGCGTGAAGTATGTCTAAACTACTCACAATAAAAAGCCTCATAGCGTTAAAACTAAATATTTAATCGACCACATTTTTGTTCAAGTTACTTGAAATGAAATCGATTATAGGGACAATTAAAAACATCAATATAAACTATAAGGACTTAATTAATCCGCACAAGTTAAAATAAATCGAATATAATGGATTATGAATGGCGTTAATTTATAAAACAAGGGCCTGATTAATTTTATGATACGATAGGATTTAGCTGATTATAAAATTTTAATCGCCTTCGTTTCAGTGAGAGAATGAATTAAGTTTTCATTGTTTAAAAAGTTACTTTTGATTGTGAAATAATTCGACTTGATTATAATGAAAAATACATGAATGGGTAAGAATAAAATCTGAAAACCAAAGAACCAGTAGGCCACAGATGGGACCCAGTAGGTTGGATCCAGATGATACATAAATATAAGTGTCCTAATCGACCCAAAGTCGAAATACCCAGTAGGCTACACATGTGGCCCAGTAGGGCTGATGCCCGATCCAGAACTGCGAACTAACTAGCGGGTTACCGGGGCTCCGGCTCGAAAGACAAAAGTAGGAACGTGGTGGTTTTTGATCAGTAAGAGTCTGGGACTCCCTCTCGCCTCACCCAAGGCAAAGTCATAGGGTAATTTATCCCCCCCCCTTCAAAAAAGACCAAAACAGTTCTCTACTAAGAAAACCCCATAAAACCTTTCCCACCACCCTGATCCAAACAAAACACCGTCCGACAAACAAAACCGTAACCCAAGCAATGTTTTCACTACATTTTAAGATGTTGTTTGTACCAATTTCAATACATTATGAGGTAAATCTGAATACGTCAGGTGTGTCATATGGCCCGGGCCGGTGATTACTCAGAGCCGGCTAATGTTATCCGGGATAACCGGATTCATCTCGACTTTTACGACCGGGTTGCGCTGTGGAGTTGATTTCAACGTTCCGAGCGTTTTGTTTTTATTAGGATTTGGATTCTACATATAGGCCTCTATTAGTCCGATTGGGTTGTTTGACCGGCTGTGTTTGGACTAAAAGAAACACCATTTTGTAATTGTTTAAATAGTAGGATGAATGATAAATTGTACACCCCAAAAAGTTCGTTCATACATACATACATAACCTCACGCCTGTCTCCGATGAGGGTAGACAGAGACAATGGAACGTCAATTGCTACGATTCTTAAACATCTTTCGTTTACTCGTAATCAGTCTTTTCATGTATGCTTGTTGGTTAAAGTACTTTTAATATGGCCCTTCTTCAATCTAAAAAGATCAAACATTTTTATACATTCAAAGTCACACTTATTTATTTTATAGTATTTAATAAATCGCACAATAATAAGGAGTGAACTAAGTCTAGACTAAAATAAAATTGATCATTAATCTCTTGAATCGATAATTTTTATTCCAAGCAAAACATAGATAAGTTGCACTCGAATCCGATTGAAAAAAAAATTAAAACCCGTTTATAAAACAGTAGTTGTACTACTCAATCATCGAGGCGATCGATTAATAAATAACACAAAAAATCTCACTAAAAAAACTAGAACAATTCCTGTACCTAAGTATACGTTACGTACGCATGTAATAGTTAAAAAAACCAGTTATTTACTAGTCGCAACAGTTATCCATTGACCGAAGATAATGCATGCAGCGCATCGTGCTTAGTGCAACGTATTCAATTGATGTTTGGCGGTGCAAAACTGGACCGTATTGTGTTGTAATACGTTTGTGTGGTGCAAGGCAGAAGCGGAATATCTTTCCTTAAATTTGTTAGGTAGGATCCCTACCCTAAAAGAAAGCACGCATGAGACGACTGAAGACTGTTGATGAAACGAAAGAGGTAATGTAAGATTAGTAGCAATTGGCGTTCAATTGTTTCTGCCTACCCCTATGGGAGACAGGCGGAACCAGGAACAGCAGGTTATGTATGTATGTATGTAAGTATGTATGTATGATCCCTACCTTGATAGCGTATAAAGATAGACACAAGAGTGTTGGATAGATACAAGAGCGTGGGCTCTTAAAGAATAATTTTAAACCTAGTCCTCGCGTTATCACAAGGCAATATAATTATGCTTCTAATTGTTATAACTAACAATTAATGCACTACTTACTATTCTCATTATTCTATACAATTGAGGAAATAACAAAAATCTCTATGATCTTGACAATTAAACCACGTAACTCGTCTATCAAGAAAAAAACGTGCGCTACGTATGAATTTACTTCTTTAATCAAATCAAGTTGCACTCAATCTAACAGTTTTTGTATATTTTTACATAATTTACTATAGATATAGGTTAATTGTTGATCTTGATTATCAGAATACAAGTTTTATTTTAAAGCGTCTACTCGTATTTGAAACCTGCACATTGTCTATAAATAAATATGTACGTATGAGCATAACTCCTAAATAACTGTACTGAATTAGATGGATTTTCCAGTTGATTAAAATTTCTATTGTGTTTATTATTATGAAGACAAGGTACTTGAAAAAATACATGAGTCCAGTAGGACTAATGCCCGATCCGGAGCTGCAGACAACCTATGAGGTTTGCCAGGGCTCCGGTTTAAAGCAGGAGGGATCCAGATGGTTTTTGCTCAGTAAGAGTCTGACATTCCCTCTCGCCTCCGTTCCTACTCCTACTTTTCGAGCCGGAGCCCCGGTAACCCGCTAGGCAGTCCGCAACTCCGGCACCAATGAGACAGTTACGTTAGTCAAACTACCTATAAACTACTAAATAAGTAGTTCTGAGTACCTATGACAAAATACTTCATACACTGATAGATAGTGCTAAGAATGACTGAATCTAGATTAGATTACACCAGCACTAGACTTGAATAAGTTATTTTGAAGAACTAAATTCTGTGCCAACAAACACTACATTCTAGGAATGCACTAGGACATTTGTCTCAATTAGATACTTTTTAATTTAATTTAAGATTTTCAGTTGAGTGCTGTACGCCATTTTCTTGAGTAACTAAGCATTCGGTATAAATAGGACTTGTCATATACGTAGGTAAGCAGGTATGTATGAAGTAAACGATGCTAAGTGTTTGTACACGTGTGTAAAATTATTTGATAGTTTAGTTTGTTTTTTTTTTAAATACGTTGGCCCACACTAGGATTTTCTCCTGTGTCGTGAGTTCGTTTACAATTTTCACATGCACATGATACCCACACCCGAAACAAAAATTTGTAGATCACACAAAGAGTTGCTCCGTGCGGGAATCGAACCCACAACACGTTGTGCGGCAGCCAGTTGCCTAGCCACCGCGCCAACCGTGCAGTCAAAAATTTATAAAATCGAAATACAATAATCCATTACCAAGGAATCGATTATTTTTTCAGCAATCACATTTACCTACTATTTTGTAACTAAGATTTTTTAATAAAAACAACACCTGTTCACAGTCCTCAAAAACTCTCGTTTTATAAAAATAGACTGATAATATATTCTTCTTGAATCACATCCACTTAATTTAAATTACTATGCGACATTGATAAAATAACTTTGTGTTTTCTATGCACACGAAATTGCGTAACAATACAGAAAAACATATATTATTATCTATACGTACCTATATTGAAAAGGCTAAAGACTTGTTTGTTTCTAACCCAAGGTTTTAATATGGTAAGCAATCACCATCACCCATAGATCACCCGAAACACTAGAGGCGTTACTAGTGCGTTGCTGGTTTCACCTAAGTTACTGAACCGATTTAAAAAATTGTTTCACGTTTGGAAAACTCTCGACTACTTCTTAGAAAGTGACATACCTACAATTTTTATCTAGATATTCGTATGTAATTAGGACTTATTGAAAGACTTTTTCTGTATCCGACTTGGGTGAAGAAGCAAGTGGTAATGCTAGTATTATGTATTTACAATGTTTGTGTGAAAAACGAGGATTAATGAGCTCATGTCGTAATGTCATAGTGATGTATATTGTAACTGAGAGAAGAAAGAATTAAAGAAAAACATTTTATTTGTACCGTAACAAAAATAATTAACAGTAATAAAATAAAATAAAGGTGTACACGGCGCAAAAATGTTATGTAAATTACCTACTCGTACTTATTTTTATCTTTTGTCTTACATGAAACAAGGTTCTTCCATAATAATTTTATAATCGTTTAACTATTTATATTTGCTCGATCAAATCGATTTTACCATCCCTCTTAGTCTTAGCTTAGTCTCAAACAGCAATCCATCAATCGCATCATTTGGTTACTTGCTTTGAGGCTTAAAGATCATAAAAGTAGGTCTTACCGATACCTACAACTAAAAATAAACATTAAAAACGAAACTAGCCTACTTTTCATCCTTTCAATATGATTAATGTAAACGTTCTGGGAAAAAATGTGTCTAGTCCTAGTCTAAAGCCAGTTCTAGGGTCCATTTAAACTGTTTTTGCTTCTGTTTTTGCCCCTAAGCGGTAGGTCTTGAAGCCAGTTACTTACTTAGGTAATTGGAACAGACCGATTTTACCCCCTAAGGGTAAAAATTGTTAGCAATAAGTGTTACCCTGTCCAAGAACATAATTGCAAAAATAATATAAATGTACCAGCATGTCAAAGTATACTAAACTATTTACTCTCTTCAATAAATTTTCAACTTTATTACTAAACGGTTAAGTTCTTTTTTATTTGTTGTCATTCGGATGGTTTGAAGTACTTATGTACAAGAACTTTTAACCAGACGGCTGTGTGTATATAAACTCTTGTTTAAGAATCTAAGCTCAAGTATTAAACTTTCGTTTTATGTTTGGTCTATCAAGTTATTAATATGAAAGCGTATGTATTGTTGGTTATTACTTAAAAACGGCTGAGTGGAAATAAAATTAAATCTGGAAAAATAAAGAATAAGCATTTCTAATATAATATTAGCTTTCTTTCAAGCTCCCTATTCAGTTTCTATTTTCTATTCACACCCACGACACTGGAGAATATCCAACATTGCATAAATGCAGACATTTCCAAAAAAAAAACGGACATGTAGGTAGATCTGAAAAATACCTGTCATCTTGTAAAAAATGCAACTACGTTACCGTACTGGAGAGAATCCAATTTTCAATGCAAAATCTAAATCTAGGAGACATGACTACCGTTGGGGGGCGTCAATTTACAAAAAGATTACGTATTTTGTCAAATTGACTGTTGTTGGTCAAATGGGCGCAAAAAATTTTAGGAATACGTGCAACGTCACGCTTTTTATGATTTTATTGTAACTTTCGTGAGACATACTAAATTAATTATTATGTTATCGGCTTACTCACGTATTGTTTTGACGAGGAACTCGACTAGTTTCAAGCCATGCTAGAGGCTCATATTCATGAGCAGCATTCCGCGACACACGACGCGGCGATTGTCGCGCTGCTACTGTGTGTAGCAGCGCGACAATCGCCGCGTCGTGTATAATAGTCACACTTTTTATCCCCGAAGGGGTAATCAGAGGTGCACATTACGGCTAATGGCGCTAAATATAATGTACATCCACTTTTTACCATTTGTTTTATAAGTCCCATGTAATAGGGGGTGAGCCTATTGCCATATATTGGGCACAATTCCAGACTTCGTGCTACTACTGAGAAATTTTCGAAAAACCGAAATAAGTCCAGTATTACTTTGCCCGACCCGGGAATCGAACCCGAAACCTCTTGCCCGGAAGTCGCATTTGCGACCACTCGACCAATGAAGCAGGTTTTTGGGAATACATAATTTGTATGTCTTTAATTTCTCAGTTATAACACTAAATAAATCTAATCAATTTTATATGATTTGTCAGTAAGTTGCTAAGTAAAGGAATAATACAAGAAAAATCGGGACGTCGAAAAATCAATGTAATCCCTTTCCTATCAGAACATAATCCATATTAATCCTCAGCCGGGATTAGGAACTTTCTCCTGAAGAGATCTGATTCAGAGATTGAGCAAAATGTTGGTATAAATGATATACTGAGTTATTACTAGGGATTCTTTACTTCATACTATAGTACTAGACCAGGCTAAATACCAATCTTAAAAATTAGAAATAAAATTAAGTGTTATAAGTTATTAAACTGACATGGTCACTAACACTAACATTAGCTCTTAAGACGGGATATTTACAATGTTTAATAATGTATGTGTTATAAAAAATATTGGAAACTCATATTAATAAACTTGGTAAATAAACCGTCTTAAGTTCTAATGTTAAAATTAAGTGTATTAGTAATAGCTCTTAAGATACAGGTCTAACCTAATTTGAGGTCAATGGAAATAACACATACCTATTATAATATATATATTAAATCATTTTGATTTGTAAACGCACTCACGACACATGAGTAGATACTAGTGCGGGGCAACGTTTTATTAAAGAAAAAGAATTAATCAGATTCCTACATAGTCAGCTGATTGCATCTGCAACACCATTTGACGCATTGTCTGTGATCACTGACTAAAACATCATTCTAACCTAAGTTGTTTGTTCCGATGTTAAGAGAAATACGTACGTATCATCACATAAATCAATAAATCATCCTATTAACCAACAATCATACAATTCAAACCCTGTATTTAACACGAACCTCTAAACCGGTACGCACAAATACAGTACAGCGTGTTTAAAAAAAATATTTGCACGACAACGACACGACGACAATACGCACACCAGGCGTCTCCGCACTCGCTTTTTATAATTTAAGTCTTATGACATAATAAATAGATCTCGAATTGCATTGACACGTGGCGCCCGCTTTTGGACTGATGGACTTTGATTAATGCAATTTGAGATTTATTCACGTTATCATAAGATTCATATTATAAATGCTTGTATCCATAAGAACCGGTCTCGCCACGTGAGCAAAGACACTGGCAGCAAGTTTACAAAACCTTGCTTCGTTTGTAAATATTAGCGGTTTTATGTATAACTACTAATTTATAAATGTGTACATAGATGAGACAATAGTTGTTGAGATGCAGAGGAATTAAGTCTTTGACTGCCAACAGAAAACTGTTGAAGGCAAATCCTCCGCTAACATCGGTCACCGGTGACCACCACGGCGTTCAATGTGTTAAGTAATTTCGCCCTGCGATTTTGACGGCGTTGGCTAAATAAATAAATCTTATGTAGTTATTTATTCCAGATTTCCATTTAAGAGTTAGAAATATCTATAAATACACATAATTTTATTATGATTACGACCACATTGATGCATTTCCTAAAGTTAGTAAAAGCCAGTATACGGACTACCTAGTAGGTTATCGGGGCTCCGGCTTCGAAGAGCAAGAGAAGGAACGGGGTGGTATTTAGTCAGTAAGAGTCTGACACTCCCTCTTACCGTACTCAAGGCAGGAGAAGTCATTGGATGAATATCTCCCCTCAAAAAAAAGAAGCTAATGAGGAAAAATACCAATTTAATGACTATGATTTTGTATGTATAGTATATAATACTAGCTGGTGCCCGCGAACTCCGTTTCGCCAAGAGATGTTAATGCGCCAACAGAAGATAAAAAACTATTATAATAGAGTCATTTCCGTATGTTTTTAAAGTGAAGGTGTTGCATGCCAGTTAAATAACCACTTCTCATATATGTTGATCAGGACACTTTGTACTTCCACCATACCGAACGTCGAAATACATCGCAATAAGCCTAAAGAATTTCTTTATACACCACATTTGATGTTCTACCTGTAGGAGCCAATACAAACAAATTATCGGAGCTAGTGACACGCGAGAAAGCCACATAAAGCTGTCCGTGTGAAAAACAGCTCGTTATTATTATGATTCTTTAAACAGGTAAATGTCACAAAACGAAGGGCAATTCACGTAAAAAGCGTTAATTTTCATCGATTTAGCTTCAAAATTAACGGAGTTTCATGGAAACTTACCCCCCCTTTTTCAGCCCCTATTAGGCATATTTTCCAAAAATCCTCATTGCATCATTCTTAATTTGTAACCAAATAGCCGAATATTAATTTTAATCGAATTAGCTTCAAAACTGACGGAGTTTCATACAAACTTACTCCTCCCCTTTTTACCCCCTTAAAGGGCGAATTTCCAAAAAAGGATAGCCTATATGTTAGCGAGGACTAATAGCTATATAACAAAAAAAGTTTCATCAAAATCCGTCCAGTAGTTTTTGCGTGAAAAGTGAACAACAAACAGACAGACAGACAGACAGACAAAAATTTTTTAAATCATGTTTTTCGCTTCTATTGGTTGAATAAAGATCCCCCATCTTATTTTTTCTTAAATATCTGTAATGTACAGACATGGAGTTGTTATAATTTTATTATATGTATAGATTACCTGTTTTAAGCTTGCACTTTTTACACATACTATACACAAAAATACAATGCAGAAACATACATATACAAAACATGTACATTTCAAAATTCATTCTTAAAATGGTGAGAATCTAATATCTAGTAAGTTTCACTGATTGGTTTCATAATTGCCAAACGAAATGAAGCAACAAGCTTAATTATTTCAAAATTTGAATACAAATATAGCTTCTTGAATAACACTGAATGGTTACATCTTCGCTCTCCGTGAATGTGTACCGTCAGATTGAGTTCAAGTTGATACGAATGTCAAGTTACAAGACCAGTTGGTTGATTGCAGATATTAATAACTGGAAGTGACTTTGATTGTATATTTTTATGGTGTAGGAGTAAACGGGGTGACGGATCACCTGATGGTAAGAGATTAGTGCCGCCCATGGACGCTAGCGACACTAGAATGGAAACTTTGGGGCGCAAGGGGAATCCCCCCATGCATACAAGCATAAAGGTGTTTTTTGGGGCAGAAGGAACGGTTATAGAAGCGTTTAACTATCGTGAGACATACTAAATTTAAGAGAGACTCTTATTCATCATTCAGACACGGCGATGACGTCGCATCTACTGAGTAGCCATGACGAATAATATGGCCTCTGTGACTCGAAACTAGTAGAGCTTTTCTCGATATATTTACGTGAGTAAACCGTTGTTTTTAGTTATTGCAAGCGTTGTTTCACGCTGATTTTATTTGAGACTGTGTTATAAGTACCTAATAAAAAGTGGTTGAATATTTTACGATATTAGTCATCAATATATTTCACCTTTAGTTTTCCCTTTCAAGTAGGTAAAGATGTTCTTACAACGTAGTCACTTTCAAATCCTCTTGTAAAGAGAAGACGAACCTATTTACTTGACATTGAGCACAATTTCCAACACAGTGACATTATAATTTTGAATTCGACAACTACAACAAACATCCGAATTGAGTACCTCCTCGTTTTTTGAATTCGGTAAAAATGTGACCATGCTAGGCAGTCGTAACAATTTTATGTGAATGAATTATTATTACTATTTTTTTTTCAACATCACTTATGTAAAACTCAATGAAGATGCTTGACGTCACTTCTTTTTACATTTTTTGGTACATGTAATCATGAAAAACATTTGGTTTTTCAATTTGAAAAACAGTTTTTTACTCTTATCACAGGTAGCTGTTATTGCAATTTATAAATATAATAATACATTGACTTCTAAATGTGTCCTTGTATTTATTATAAAAACTCTTTTTCTTATAAACATCAGCTGACCGTACTCATTAATACGCTACCAATTTGCACTTCATTGGTATTTATTGGAAGGAAAAAAATATGTAAAAAAATTGCTGCAAAAATTAAACGGATAACCTTGACTCCGTAGTCAACGGGTAATTTTACACCTATGTGTAAAAAATCATACTCATATTTACGATGGCAACTTTGCAAATGTCTACTATACTATTAAAAACTGACATTTTGTATCTATTCACTACAAACTTAAATCATGACTATAATGCAAAGAATAGGTAGGGTAAATGACAATTATTTATTTTAATGACCGTCTTGTAGATTATTTTAAAATATTAGACGCGTATTTTTTAGTAGATATATCGATATATCGTATAGATTAAGTAGATTTTTAATTTTCATACCCCGTCATCATCCCTATTAAGACCATAATGTACCTAAAGATTTATAAAGGTAAATTTTCCTCATTGGACTCTCAACATAATTCTACGTATTACAATTTAATATTCAACACCAAGTTTTTTATAAATCAAAGCAGGTTAAAAATATATTTAGCATTAGCAGTTTTAATAAAAAACACTATCCTTGAAGGTAACTTTGAATATACCTTACCTACACCTTTGTCTACAATATCAGGAAACAAAAAGCATATTAAGAACGCATATAACATAAATGGTAATATTTAACTACTTCTTCTCAAATATGCACATAAAACAAACCACTTCCAGTACAAGACAAAGATCACACAGCCAGCGAAAGTGCCGGCTTCGAGGTCAGTAGAAATGCGGGGAGGGGGGAGGGGCGTGCGTACGCGCACGTTTGCGTAATACCGCGTAACCGGTGACAGCTGACATTGGCCGTATGTGGGTTACGATTCTTTACGATTATTATGTATGTTAACTTGGATCGGAGAATCTTTTTGTTAAAAGTGTAGTGAAATGTGACGTGTTTGTAACAATTTTGAGTTATTTTTTAGTTTATATTTTGAAATGGGAGGTTTTTGTAACATTAGCTTATGTTGTGAATTCCTACTGATGACGTATTAAGTTGTGATGTGAAAGTTAAGATTTTCATACACTTTAGAGGTACAGAGGGCTTAGTACGAGTTTGCTTTACGTTTAAAATAATCGATTGGGCGTTTGGCGCATTAATTGGCCGGCTCGAATAAACCAACCAATTAGCGCTCTCGTTTCGATTACTTTAAACGTAAAGCGAACTCATACTAAGGATACTGGACTGCATTCAAATTTACTAATTAAGACTAAATTAAATTAGATCTTCACAATGTCGGTCCAGTTTTATAGACTTCTTGACATTTGGAAGTCTTGCAACGTAACCTTGTAGAATAATTGATGCTCTAGGCATTACGTAAATCTAGAATTCTATTATTATGCGCTCGCGCTGGTGTGAAAGACCGTTTCGGTTGTTTTTGGTTTATTTTTTGGAATTATTTGTGAAGGTCTTAGGCTATAGGAACTGGTTCTAGACTAAAGGCAGTTTTCCTTTTAGTCAGACGTAATAAGTTTAAGTAAAATAATGGATTGACGTTTTAAATATGATTAAGGTTCATCCACGTCCATACACTGTACCTACATTAAACATTCTAATTAATTTCTTAATTTAGATATTCTTATTGGAAAATTTTAAGCAAACTGCAGACTATATTCGGCACCATAATAGTAGTTATAAACAACGAAAAATATAATTTTATTATTAACTTTCAAAGTAAAATATTTGCACATCTTTTTTGAGGGGGGAAAATCATCCAATGATTTCTCCGGCCTTGGGTGAGGCAAGAGGGAGTGTCACACTAACTGACTGAAAACCACCCCGTTCCTTCTCCTACTTTGAGCCGGTGCCCCGGCATTGCTGTGTAATGTTTTCCGCAATTCCGGATTGGGCATCAGCCCTACTGAAAATTACACCTTGCACGATTGGTGTAAACCAAAGCACAAATATTTATGAAAATAAACCACTGCACTTGCATAACAAACATACCTCTAAAACCATTAAAATCAAACAAAACATGGACAATAACACACGAAGGTAATTCCGAATTACTGCCCACTTGTACACATCACTATACAAAACCAGTTTAATCATGGCCTCTATATGTATCATCTATCCACACATTCGACGGTCAGTTTATACTGGTTTAGCATAGCTTGATGTGCCGCGTGTCCGCCACAAACGTTTCTATTCCCGTCGACCGTAAACCAACAGATCTCCCACTTATGGATGCACTTCAAAAAGATCCAGGCCAAATAATTGTTGAATGGAAATTTTATTGCAGGAACTTCAAAAGGTGGTACACATTGCTACTGGGTACTTTGGTTGCCGTCTGGTTTGGTTTGCAGATGAACTTAGGTATTTAGTTTGGATAATATTTGTGAATATATTTATAATATAAATATATATCTATGAATCTCTTTAAATAAGGGCCAAACTATAGTCATACATCATGCAGAGGTTGGACCTATGCACGAAGCAGATTTAGTTTGGACTAAATCTATAAAAAATCAAAACCTTCATAATAATTTGGCGGTCTTGATCAGTAGTCTCATTTGCGATCACTTAAATCATGAATCGTGAGGTGCCTAACTTGTTAAATCGTTTTAATCAAATTTTCAAAGAACGAAACCATTAAACGACTATTCATGCATGATTTTACAAAATTAAATTGAACAAAATAAATGGTCGCAATACATTACCGAAAATGAATCCTAAACAAAAAGGTACCACGAACAAAAACTTCAATGTATAGAAAACAAAGCAGGTACATAATTTGAGTTATTGATACGTCTTTTAATAGCTGAATCGCGTGATATGAATACAAAAGGAAATTCTACTTAATGTATGGGGATTGTCAAATTTAAAGCAACAGTAATTTAAATAAATTATTTTTTCATCACGCCTTTTATCCAAGTAGGCAGAGACGAATTGTGCTTATAGTGAAAAGTGGGTGTATATACCATAACACTTTTCACCATTTGTGTTACAAGTCTCATGAATTAGGGAGTGACCTTACCATATACCGAACAAAATTACAAATTCGGTACTACTACTCATTTACATTTTAGTTGTAAAATGTTGCTTGGAAATAACATAATGCTTTGAAGATAATACGGGGTAAAGAAATAAACATAAATGAAACGTGCTATATTAACGGTGAAAGTGTGTTAAAACAATGTCTTATGTCTTTTTAAGATGTATTTTCCCTTTATAGTTATCTTAATATTTACCGAAGCATTTTCTTTTCCTCTTAAACAAGAAACTTAGTAAAACATACAAAATAAACAATAGTTTCAATTTTGTTAGTGTAGGTAAAATTAGAAATAAAATAACATTGCCCCAGGACTTTCTCTTGTGTCTTAGGTGCGTTTACAAACATACAAATTCACATGCACATAACACCCAGACCCGACACAACAATTTGTGCATCACACAAAGAGTTGTATGGGGATCGAACCCGATTGCCTAGATTACCCAGCCACCGCACTAACCGAGCAGTTTTTCAGTAGAAATTACAGAACCGATCTCAATAAATGTTGGTAAAAAAATCGATATTTGTTATCTTTCTTTATATGGCACAATACGGAATTGTTGGACCAAAGAAATACAAAAAAAAAGTAAAATCAAGGACTAAAAATACCCCTAACCTATAAACCTTAAGCACACGAAGTTCAAAAACAAGATTTACCTTTGCAATAAATGTCTATCATCATCTCATAAACAGCTGTTCAGAATCTCGTACGACTTGATATATGAAGTCAGTCAGTCATAATTTAATAGGAACATATTAGTCCGTCACTGTGTTGGTCGTACTACCGCATTGTTAGCCGCTGAAAATTATTGTTTTTCTTGATGGCTGGATGAAATAGTAGTCGTACTGGAACATGTCGTACGTTAGTCTTGTTTATGTCAACTGTTTTTGACTTTGAAATGGTATGCAGTTTAGTAGGAATGATGAAGTTGATATTAATCTTACAGCTTTTCCACCAGAGATGTGCTATGTAGCTATGCTTTTTTTAAGGGGGGGAAATCATCCAATGACTTATTTCGCTTTGGGCGAGGCGAGAGGAAGTGTCAAACTCTTATTGACTAAAAACCACCTTACCTACCGTTACCGTTCCTACTTCTGGTTTTCGAGCTGAAGCCCCGGTAAGCCCGTTAGCTAGTCCGCAGCTCCGGATACATAGCTACGCTAGGAAGATGTAATAGCTAAAGTGTGAAACAATGTGTCCGTTTCCACTGATACTAAACTATTTAGCTGTGCGAGGATTATGCGCATCTTGAATATGCGATGTATCGATAGTAGACAAAAATAAATCGCTAAATGAGTTGCTCAGCGCAAATCTCGAGAACAGCTGAACCGATTTCGCTAATTATTTTTGTTGATTACATTATTGTTAAGAGAAGGTTCTTGTGTAAGAACAAATTAAAAAAAGATGTGCAGAAACATTTTCAAGGCGAAACAAAGTTCGCGAAGTCTGCTAGTTAGCAATAAAAATAACATATTATTATGTATGTGTATAATTAGGTATGTATGTTACTCAATTACATCAAAATTACTGAATGAACGTGCATAAAATTTCAAACAAATACTTTGGAAAAGATAATACATACATAATAGTCACGTGGAACAGATTTATTTTACAAATCAAGAATGTATTTCTAATTGCACTTTCGAAGTAAAGATACGATTTATGACAGTCAGGTATACTGAGGTATACTGAGAGTTATGACAACTGGGTTAGACAAATACATACGTCGCACTATATGAGTGTGTAATGGTCTGCCAAGGTCAGACCTAGTCAGACCTCGTAAATAACTGATATCCTGTCTCTGGTTAGAACGTATTGTGGACTATTTCCTAGTTGTTTGAACCAACACGTGTATGTTTGTTCCCCAGTGAAGATAAGTGCATTTCAAAATGTAGATGGGTATGAAAAAAACGAGCTCATAAGCATCACGTCGGAATCACTAGTTTAAGGAACAGAGAGTAATGTTTCCGAAGAAAAGAAGGATCCTTCGACCAGGCGTGATGATTGTTGCTGGCGGGCTTTCTGCCCAATTGTTGTTCATTAGGATTTTCTATCCTATCTTCAAATGTGCGATGTAAGATTTATGCCGTCATCCGTTGATTTATTGGTCTATCGTCTATGGGCGACTTCTGTTATCTGTCACTTGTCATGTGTCGCCAAATCTTACAGCTCCATATTGCCAGATATGTATTAGGGTTTAAACTATTATGAAACTGATACATTTGTGATACCTACTAATAAATTCTGATTAACAGGTATGCATATTTAGATATAAGCCCAATACCCAATTAAAGATAGGTATAACCCACCAGAGCATGGAATCAAAACAAAGTCTAAAGCGACTCCACAAAACAATCAATCTAATTACCAATCCAATCACATGCAACATCACAAAGAAAAACAAATCTTATCCTCATGAATTCAAAGTTTGAAATAGCCAAACGTATTCCTGTTTAGGCTTGAAATCAACAACAATAGACCAAATAGGAAAATACCCCACAAACATCGATATCATTGTTATTCTATTAACTCGAAAACAAAAAAAAAACTTTTTCAGCTCCATTGTTAATTATGCAAAGCAATTTTTTACTAAAACTATGAACAAAAACTATAATAAGATTTAATTTACCATCCTCGCTTAACCAGTATCTTTGTGTGCACAAAAAGTAAATAGGACCTTGAACGTCTTCATATAATTTGTAAGTAGATATATATTTATGAACATAATGTATTATGAATCGTCACTTTAACTATACTTCGTTCTTCTCCGAATCTATATTTTGGAACGACCATCTAGCTTTATGCTTTTTTTTTTTTTTTTGAGGGGGGAAAATCATCCAATGACTTTTCTCGCCTTGGGCGAGGCGAGAGGGAGTGTCAGACTCTTACTGACTAAAAACCACCCCGTTCCTTCTCCTGCTTTTCGAGCCGGAGCCCCGGTAAACCCGCTAGGTAGTCCGCAGCTCCGGATCAGGCATCAGCCCTGTTGGGCCCCATCTGTGGTGGTCTGATGGCTCTTTGAGGCGCGCGCGGAACGCGACGCGCCGCACGCACGGGTCTGGTTCTGTTCGGGCGGTGAGCTACCCTTGCTCGCCGTCCGCAGGCCCGCACTTACGGTGGCCGGAGATCGTCTCGGGATCCCCTACGCCCGGAGTGTCTTTCGCGACGGCTGGGGCGTGAGGAGGTTTGTTCTCTCACGCGCCCCGCCTCCTCCTTAGCTAGCATGACTGCTTCGCAGAAGGAGGAGACGGCATCCCAGTCCCTCTCGCTCCGCACCATGGCCTGAACCAGTGCCGGGCGCGAGAGGTCGCCGTCGCCGACCACATCCCTGAGGACTTGGCGGTGCTCAGCCCACGCAGGGCACACCGCCACCGTATGTTCTACCGTGTCCTCCGGGCGGTCCTCACAGTGATGACACCCGGGCGTTTCCTCCCGCCCAATAAGGAACAGGAACCTACCGAAACTCCCATGTCCGGTAAGCACCTGCGTTAGGCGGTAGGTGAGGACGCCGTGATCTAGCTTTATGCTAAGACTAAAGGACTGTTCTATTATGATATTTAAAAAGTGTTTGTGTATGAATTAATTGAAATAAATAGATCATCCAATGACTTAGGTTAATATGTATAATACATACATAATAAATCACCACTGCACCCATGGGAGGTGGGGCGGGTCGCTAGTTAGAAATATAACATTAGCAAATATTATTTGCATGATAGTATTCTAATTGCTATAAAACTGCATGATTGTCTTACCCCGAGGCATTGGTATTTAGCTAGCTAAATATCTATTTCTACTTATAAAGAAGAGATAATTTATCCCATTCAGATTTCGTGCAAGTAATTGAGAATTGCAATCTGAAAAAACAAATTATAGGTTGCCTAATATAACTATTGATGTTTAATCATTGACATCACATCTTTTATTATATGCTATAGAGATACTATTAGGACACCATTATGAAATTAGTTTCATTTTAATAAAAAAAAAATGAACAAGAAATTGTTCGACCGGGAATTTGATATCAGAACCTTACATTTAGCAGTTGTTCTTGGAACAGTAGATAATAGGGATGATGACGGGGTATGAAAATTATAAATTTATTTAGTCCGTCAGTTAGATAATGAATAATTTAAAAAACTAAAAAACCCGACTGCGTTTCTTCATAATAATAAAATGAAAAAACCCTAAAACAAGAAAGTAATCGTAAAATTTAAGCAGTCGGGACCCATTCTAAATATAAAGACTTTGTGAGGGCACATTCGGCTTGCTTTCTAGAATGGGTCCCGACTGCTTAAATTTTACGATTACTTTCTTGTTTTAGGGTTTTTTCATTTTAATATTATAAAGAAACGCAGTCGGGTTTTTTAGTTTTTTAAATTACTTTTTTTATTTATTTATTTTTAGTTTTATTATTTTTTCATTTTGATATATCTAGCGTCACTCTGACAGTAAATATGAATCACCTACCCCTATAAAGCGGAAATCCATCGAGTCGTTCAGGCTAGAGAGTGAGCAATATTCGAATTTGGCGCCAAAAATCCGCCATTTTGTTTTTTTTTAATTTTGATATATCCAGTGTCACTCTCACAGTAAATACGAATCTAACGACACCTCTCAAGTCAAAATCCATCAAGCCGTTTAGGCTGCAGAGCGTGCCAAACAATTATACATACATACATACATACATACATACATACATACACTCGAAAAACATAACCCTCCTTCTGGCGCAGTCGGGTAAAAAATATTAGACACGTATTTTTAACATAACCTATTGTCATATAAGATAATAATACTTAGATAAAACGAATTAAAGGGAAAGATTGGGAGCAAATGCGTTATTTCTACGTATAAAACGTACCTAGAACTGACGTCATGCGGTTTTTCAAATCAATATAACTTCGAAAGTATTTGTTTCTGTAAGCAAAATAAACAATACGTATCTAATGTTTTAAAATAATCTACAAGACGAACATTCAAATAAAAATTAGGCATCCACCCTAGTCATTTATGACGTAAACATACACCAAATATGAAATATCTGTCTAGTCCACATCAATTTCACCCATACCAACATATCATGTCGTCACAACTATCTATAACAAATCTTTCACACAAAAATATACCTAATTCCTATACCCAATCAGACCTATTTAGGTCGATACGTATCTAGTAGGTACATTATAATTGGCGTGCCTTGGAAACATAAAAAAAAACAACACAATCGTATATTGACTGGCGACAAGCCAGTTTGAAACTATGGTCTAATTATACGCGTACCGTATTGCATCGGCACTTTAATCTTAGATTGAGAGAGACTAGTTTTACCGTGCTGTTTCACCTGCTTCTAGTTATTAAAGTGTAAAGATATATAGTTTCAAATCTTCTTTAAGAATTAGGCTATGATATGTAGAAGATAAATGTGTAATCAAAACTCGTTAGTTTTGCTTATAATATCATTGGGCAAAGCCCATTTGTTTTATTTCAGTGCACGATCACATTATGGCATCTCCTATTTGTACTTGCTTCATGACTAATAGCTTTATGGAATCTTCTTTCCCCTTTTACAACTGCCTATATTGGGTTCAACACTGAATTTTATAGATATTCGGCTGAAAACTAGTATTTTACAATATTTACTAGATGGCTCATTCAAGATATCAAGTTCAGTTGTATCCTATAGAAGAAGCCAATGCATACCTTTCCCAAATAACAATAAAAAATATGGCATCCAAAAAACCTCTTTTGCAGTCATGAATCACGGCATAGCAACAGTACACACAGGGTGTTTACATTTGAGTCAGAAGCTCGAGTGGTGCTTGACCCTGACTGGCAGAAGCGTCAAGTGTATCGGTCATGCTTGAGTTACAACGCTCTGATCGAGTGTCATCCTTTTATTTCGAAATAAATTATGTTTTTGTTTTTGAATTCGTTAGTTGAGTGGCATTTGTTGAGGAAAGGGTCTGATTACCGGGTCACGCATAGCTTTTGTCGATTTTTGAGATCCTCAGAGTGTATTTTTTATGGATTAACAAAACATACAAAAGTAATATTAGAACTTAAGACGGGACATTTACCATGTTTATTTCTATGAGTTTTCGATATTTCGGCACTGTTGCAAGCGCAAGAGTTCATCCGTGATCATGACACAAATAAACATGGTAAATATTCCGTCTTAAGTTCTAATATTAGTGTTAGTGACCATGTCAGTTTAAAAAAAAACAAAAGTTGTTCTATGAAAACATTAAAAAATGCTTATTACCTACATGAAAACAGTTACTCAAATACAATAAATATTGAAGCTATAACAAAATTAGGCCATGAAATCAGTTGTGCAAATATTAATAACCGTACAAATTTTCGTTTAATAATACATTATACAAAAAAATGTTTTTATGTTTAATTTTACATAAACTAATTCAATCGTATAATCCGAAATATGGTTTATTATTATGTCATAGCAACTACACAACAAAATCAACCGTTTTCCCAGATACTAGGTTTTACAAAATAACTAAGCAATTACTTGAGCAAAATTTTAGCACAATCCCATAAATCCTCATATCCAACAATCACACATGCCAGTTAACCCAAAAAATCATTCATATATCAATATGTTCAATAAGAAAAAAACACCAAAGGGTCCAATTGGACCACGCTTGAAACCATAACAATAAACCCTTCGATTCCAGACTGAGGCAGTACATCACCAAATCCATACTCAATGCCCGAAGCAAAATGATAAATTGGAGATCATTAATGGAGATCAAAATAACCTGTATTTGACTTTGCTAATAAAGAAAATTTATGTTCACCATATATCATGCCATAAAGTACGGTCTCAAGATATTATTTGTATAGTTTTAATACAGAAATATTACGAAAGGGCCTCTTCAAAATGTAACTGAGAGTTTTAAGAGGTGAAATCTCTCATAACGATGTTTCTTTGAAGAAGCATTTCATTTGTATTCAAGGCGAAACTTTGACAACAAATAAGATAACAAAATATACGAAAAGACTAAAAAAAGTCCATATTTTTTTCTTATAAAACTACTATCAGACCAGTCTACCTAAGTCATTGTCTATTTGACACCAAAAGCCAAAGCTAATC
Organism: Spodoptera frugiperda; assembly: GCF_023101765.2. Lineage (NCBI taxonomy): Eukaryota > Metazoa > Arthropoda > Insecta > Lepidoptera > Noctuidae > Spodoptera > Spodoptera frugiperda. Next base: position 2,237,259 of record NC_064212.1, read on the forward strand.
CCATAAAATTTCCCAATATGCCAATCACAATAAAAACTAGAAACGACAATCGACCAATGACGTCCATAACCTATAAAAAGGGCGCTCATAAACGTCCAACGAAAAAAAAAACTTGACCCACATACACTTACTCCATTAGCTAAGTTCTGTGGACGTGAAAAAAAAACGAAATATCACAAAATGTAGCTCTAAGGTAGGTACATAATGTAGGGTGAACATTGAACAATAAAGCGCACCCTGTGTCATCACAGACTGCGCCGGTGACCCAAATAGTGGCATAATGTCGCGAAATGGCCACTACACAGACACACAGACGCTGGAAGTGTCTTAAATTTGTGACGTCATTTATCTAAGAAAGAAAGAAGAAAGAAAAAGAAATTAATGCCAAAAAGAGGTAAATGTGTGACGGACTAATTTTGGGGAGGCCTTTGTTCAGCAGTGGACGTCTATCGGCTGATGATCATATAACATGATAGCAGATCCTCGTGAGTGTCATTGAGAAAAATAATAAGGAAAAGATTATGTGCATAAATTTCTCACATTTGCACGTGTCGTGCCAAAAAAATAAAAAGTCAGTCAAATAGTGATATTGGGTTAAAAATAGATATGACAACTTAGTATATTATTTATAAATGTTGGAATTTACATTATTAAATGCGATAACAAGAAAATAAATAAAACATGGCTACTTGGCTAAGCTACGCGAATAGAATGGTTCGATTCCTTCAATTGAATGCAACAACCATTATCGGATAAGTCAATTTATTGTAATCATGTTTTATATAACAATATCATAAATAATATTATAATAAAAATGAAATCAACAATAAAAAGCGAAATTCGTTTTCGATAAGAAACGTATAAAATGTTGTACTATTTATTTGTACATGGCGTATTTTAATATAAAATAATTCGATATAAATGTAAATATATACTACAAGGTGTGGATAATACGCTTAAATATTTTCCACTGTAGTAAGCTTCAAGTTTAAAGATAGTTTTATAGAAATATATTGATTCTTGAAGGTGTTTCAACAAGCAAACATTAAGATAATACGCTCCATTCCTAACTCACCTTTAAATGTATTTAAGCATAAGTATGAAATTGCAATAACGTGACTGCAACGTACATTTATTGCGTTAAGAACATGTACCATCAACATCTACAGACCTGTCAAACGACAATAATACCGCAATGATATCCATTGCTCGTTTACAAAGAAGCAAGATTGCTATTTGCTTAACGAGTGAAGCAATGTATTTTCAAACTTATTTCTTTAGAAATATAATTTTGCTAATTCAATGCCAGGTTCTTTCTATTCATGTTTATAAGGATAAGCTGATCAAAGGAAATATAAAGGTCAAAATGCATTCTTTTGAAGTAACCTATGAGCTTTGTCCCTTAAAATAATGATGTCTTAAAGATAAGACAAGGTCGGAAAGTCTTTTTGTGGATTCATGCGTGAATGGCGATTACATTACTCTGTCGTAATAATTGGTTGAACAGCGGCCATACTCGTATTTGCAAAAAAATGTGGTTACGTAGCATAGTAACATTTTTGAAATGTAATTATAACGGGTGTCCCAATAAGAACGCAAGATTTAAATTTGGCGGCATTCGAAGTATCATTGTTTGACATTTGAACAAGTGTTATTTTTTGTTAGTATAAGGTACGAGGTTAATAAAAATGGAGCGCTACACGATTAAAAATGAGCCAGGTCAAGCGCAAACAGTCAATCATGGTGTTCGGTATCGTAAAATGATAACCAGTCTTTTCGTACCTCGAATTGAAGAAATGGATTTGGAAGGCATGTGGTTTCAACAAGATAGCGCCACATGTCATACAACCAGAAAAACAATTGAATTGTTGCATCAGTCATGTCCCGGTCGTGTTATTTTACGTTTTGGAGACCAGAATTGGCCGCCTAGATCATGTGATTTATCACCATTAGACTTTTTCTTTGGGGTTTCTTAAAGTCTATGGTTTATGCGAATAAGCCGACGACGACTCAAGCATTAAGAAGGAAATTGGACGCTGTATTAATGAAATACCGCAGCATTTATGCAAAACGGTCATTGAAAATTTCATTAAAAGATCGCGTATGTTTCAGCAAACCAGCGGCAGCCATCTGACCGATGTATTGTTCCATAGATAACCTCATCCTCTCTACTTTACGATATCATAAAGCTTTCACAATTTTTTTTAAAATAACAGCGTTTTATTTAAAATTTAAATCTTGCGTTCTTGTTGGGACACCCTTTAGTTTGCTACATAATTGCGCTTTTTATTTCACGAAAGGTATAGGTGAGTTTACGTAGTAATACGGTTCGATTTTTAAACGGTTTTGTTTAGCTTGACCTGTTATGGTAAATTTTTGTATTTGGTACATATTATTAATACATACAGTATAAGCTTATTAAAACCGTTTAATTGTTTACTTGTTATAATTTACGTTACATTACTAAATAGCGTGGTGTGTAGCCGAAATAGTCTACTGTAAACCACCGCACCTTGCTATGTGTTTTATTCAGAAATAACGGGAGTATTAATGAAAACTTAAACCTATTATTTTATCACAACTGAACTGATAGTCAAATATTACGACTTGCCGAGCGTAGTATGTAAGAGTATACCCTACCAAAGAGGGTGTCAAAATTACAGTCTTTCAAAAAATACAATAAAAACGGTATCCGTAAACTGGTAGTGTTCTGTAATTTGCTAAATCACCGGAACCCGGAGAGCGATAAGTAGAAAAATTACTTTTAAAGCACCTTAGTGGGACTTGTTAATGTAGTGGTCATTAGTACATACTTTTGTAATAACAAAACACCTGCATTTTGTATTTAAACACCCACTTGATGTGTAAGTACTTATTTCACTTTTGTTTGACAAGTTATTCTTGTATATTTCCAGTAGTCAGTGAGAAAATAAAAAGAATAAAAATGACACTGACATCTCACGCTAACTTTGTCATTTTAAAATGACATAAGTAATACAGATTAGCTAAAAGTATTTAGAAATACTTAATTATACATACATAATATTACGCCTATCTCCCTTGGGGGTATGCAGAGACTATGGAACGTCAATTGCTACGATTCTATTTAAAAAAATCTATTCACTTATCCAAATGTTTTAAAAATTCTTCAAATAAAATGATTAAACTCAGAAGAATCACAAACCAAACAAATTGCATTTTGCTTATCACAAAAAAATGAACATAAAGTGACTGATCTAGTAATTGGACATCTACAAAAAAAAAGCGCTCACGAAAACAACACGCAAGGTTCAGAACACAGGAAAAACTTAGTCTTTTATACTTTTTCATTAAAAAATAAAGAAATTTTCCCTATAATTAGGTACGAGCTAATTAACATGGAAAAACAAATGAAAGTTTTGTTTATACTTAAAACAATTCTCATTATAATACTTGCTCATTGAAATAATTTATTTCCAAATAGGTCAACATTCATAAGAATTCACGAACGTAAAAGAAAAATTATGGGTTCAACTCCGGAGCTGCGGACTACCTAGCGGGTTTACCGGGGCTCCGGTTCGAAAAGCAGGAGAAGGAACGGGGTGGTTTTTACTCAGTAAGAGTCTGGCACTCTCCTTCCCTCGCCCAAGACAAGAGAAGTCATTGGATGATATTGCCCCCTTAAAAAAATCTCTGAACGATCAAGAATAGGTCTAGAATAATTTAGTTTTTTAGTGATAAAAGTTAAAGTAGTATATAAGTAGTAGTATACTAATACCTAGTATGAATTACTTACCTATCCATTTACCAAAATGGAACCACACGGTGTGTTTTTACTTAATATGAATGGAAACCAGATATACTAATTAGTAAGATAAGTTGTTGGAGATCTTTAATGTAGGTATTATCTATTTTTGGTCTAGTATTAGAACTCGATTGATTCAAGTTAGTCACGTGCCAAGTCTTTTAAGGAGTATATAACACACCATATTTGAAAAGTAAGAGGTACGTAAGGACATCTTTGAAATATACGACATGACATCAATGAGTCTGGAGAGAGTCTAGACGATGCTTGAAAAAATTACTTTCTTCAGGAATTTTCTACTCACCAATCAAATAACGAACAAATAGATAAACGAAACCACATTATATAAAAGAAAATATATCAAATTCCTTCCTTTATCTATTTATTTAACATTTCGACTCTAATTACATTAAATAAGCTAAAACAAACACAATTGAAGCAACACGCCAAACAAACGGACATCTGGTTTATACATCGGCGCCTGCGCATGACTACTGACGTGACGTCAGAGAGTAATTTCACGTCAATTTCAACGTCACAGAGCCACGATCATGTGGCTAATGAGTTTCCAAATTATTTGTTTTCCTTTGATATTCAGTTTTATTATTTATTTTGGCTTAGTTTGATATTCAAATGTGATCTAGATAAAATTTCTGAAATTCATGAATTACCAGTAGGCACGGTTTTAGATTGGTCACCTTGATGATGATAGTTTCAGCTTGAATTAATAAAGCAATATTAGGTGTTTTGGGACTTTTAATTATTTTTTTAGGGGGGAAAATCATTCCATGGCTTCTCCCGCCTTGAGCGAGGTAAGAGAGTGTCTTCCTGACTAAAAAGCACCCCGTTCCTACTCCTGCTTTTCACGTCAGAGCCTCGGTAACCCGCCAGGCAGTCCGCAGCTCCGTGTCGGCATCGGCCCTACTAGGCCCGATCTGTATTGTACTGACGGCTCACGGAGGCTCGTCGTCCTCAGACCCACACAGCTTTTTAGGCCTCATATTTTACCAATGGTTCGAGGAAATTAACAATTCATTCTACATACTTTCCTTAAAAAAACACTTCATATTAATTCATCATTATCACCACTAGTACAACAAAAACAATTATTTTAATACTTCCCCACTTCCCCCAATTAGACGACATGTTCGAAAAGATTTAGAATTTAATTGCTTTTGTATTAATTACCTTAATGTTAATTGTATAAGAGAAAAACACATTAAGCAATACAAAACCAGTATAAACTGACCTATGAACGTGGACATAGGCCATACAAAGCGAGACCATGATAAACTGGTTCTGTATAGCTTGTTGTGGTATCGTGTGTACATTGAAATTCGTCGATCGCGTGCCAGAGTTTATAGGACACGGGGTAATTAGAAAAACATTAAGATTTAATTGCGAATTACTTTCAATTAAAGTGCTGTACAATAAAATGTGGGATTTATTGTTATGATGACGTGTACGTACCTATTTGTAGCGTGGTAATGGTGGAGTTGAATACATTTTTGGCACCAGCTGCTATTTTTTTCATGAGTATAAGAACCGATTAAGGAACTTGATCAGATAAGGGAAGTATCACTTTCTGCTAAACCTGAACCTTTTTTATTGCAATCTTCATTTCGCTTTCTAAGTTTGGAAATTATTAATACGTTAATTACGTTATTTCGAAATATAAAGCTAATTAGCTTTTTCTGTAGGAATTTCCGCAATGTAACGTTTGCACGACTACACGGTTGAAGCAGTGGCTGCCGCGCAATCTGTAACGCGTTCGATTCCCGTACAGAGCAACTATTTGTGTAATCCACAAATTGTTGTTTCAGGTCTGGGTGTCATATGAACTTGTATGTTTGTAATCGCATCCACGACACCGGAGAAAATCGTAGTTTGGGGGAACGTTTTATATAAAATAAAAAAACGTCTAAGTATCAATTTAACAAGCCCAAATCACCAGTATCCACCCATTAAAACGGAACATTTGAATATTTCTACTAAAAATATGAATATTAGAGAGAAAATATAACGTTCACATAATTTTTCAGTGATCTATTTTATGAATATATTAGTGCGCGTCGAGAGAAGCCAATAAATCTGTTAGCTTTTAGATTGGGACGAATTTATTATTTGTTGTGAAGAATATAGTGAAGCTACTGTTGCAGTTGAGGAAGTATATAAATAAATATACAATATAAAACTAAATTGACTGCACGGTTGTATGTATGTAAACGCACCCACGACACCGGAGAAAATCCTAGTGTGAAACAACGTTTTTTTAAAAAGAAAAAACGTCTGGGAACATCTTTTTCCATACATATATATTCCGCCCAACTCATTCTTATGGGATAAAAAAGCCATTAGTATAAACCAATTAATAATATTAAAGTATTCACTCATACTTCAAAAATAATATCACATCAACAATTACATAGTTCAAATATAAATAATCTATCAACAGCACAAATCACATCAAAATCAGCCCATCAGTTTCCGAGTACACAACACACGCACGTGTTTACAAACAATAGTCCCATTTCGCATAGCAACAACACCAGTAGCAAATCTTTTTGACATTCAGAAGCTACTATCTACCTACGCCCCATATATTACGAGACGCCATGTTTTAAATCACATAGGACCAACGGTTTGTATACAAAGCAGTGAATTGTTGGGATATAAATTCAAAGCCGCGCTAAATATAACACTGCATGTGAAATATGTCGGTCGATCTGATCTGGGATGGACAGAAGTCCGAGACATTTTGAGTTATGTATACTTTTTTATGAGTATTTGGTGACTCACTTCTGCAGTGGTTTAAAAAACTTTATTCTTAATAAAAACATACAATGCCACTTACTAGAGAACAACACTAAGAAAAAAGGTACATATAGTTTGTCTTGTCATTATCAATCCGGTACAGACTATGTTGTCAGTCAGGTACTATGTTAATACATGTTTCTTGATCAAAAAAAAATTGGAACCTAAGCTCTAGTGGCCTTATCTCTATTCTCTCTCATCTCTAGATATAGCGTAGTTGTTGAATGTGAACAAAAGTTAGATAAAATCAATGATACACAGAAACAAACATGATACTGGATTGTTCCTGTTATTTTTTATTTGTCTATCAAATACATTTTGTGGTATGCCATTTTTAATTCTGAAACTATAAAACTGCACGCTTGTATGTCAGCAAAACATGGACACCAATTAACTCTAGCAACGTTTGTTTGCAAAGAAATAAATGAATTTATATTTCAATTTCAAAATTGTAAAAGTAAGCTTTCAAATAAAAGACTATCTAGCGGGTTACCGGGGCTCCAGCTCGAAGAGCAAGAGTATAAACGGGGTGGTTTTTAGTTAATAAGAGTTTTATACTCCCTCTCGCCTCGCCCAAGGCGTGAGAAGAAATAGTATGCCTTTCCCCCTTCAAAAAATATCATATCTGATTTTATATTTAGTAAAAATTTTTTCGTCTGTTGTTCAAAATTATGAAAATTAATAATAGGTAGGTACTTAATTATCTGTAATATTCTATTAAATTATACCAAATACCCACGTCCTACACAATATTAACGCGTCTCATAAACTATAATAAAAGTACCGAACGTATGAAATTAAAAAAAAAAATGTAAAAAAAAAACACAAAAGCCATTGGACTTAAAATAAACATTTCGCCAATCCAGTCTATGTGAAATTATATATAAATAAAATTACTGTCAGTCAGTTAGTAACATATGTTCTATGGGAAGCCATTCGTTTTATTAATCGCCTATTTATATACTAACAACTGTTTTCGATTTGTCTGTCTGTCTATGAGTTTAGAAAAGAAATGTAGGTATCATGAATTAGATGAGAGTTTTCATATAATTCTGGGATGTGAATGTGAGTTTGGAAGAGATTTTAGTGAATTTATTTATGAGTACTACTTATATTAAGAAAATATAATGATGTTAGGCTTTTTCTATGTCGTGGTGCTGACCACCGGACCTGGTGGTCCGGTTATCTCGTGGTGGTCCGATGGATTCAGTGGCCGCGGAAGCTCCTTTTTCATAGACTGATGATGTGATGTGACGCTTTTACTTTCTTAGGCAACTGCCTATGCGCAGTGGCCATATATGCAAATGCGTATATCTAGTGCATAGATAATATATTTTTGTCACCATTTGATTAATCTGTAAAATCATAGGATTAACATAAGGCTTGAGAGATAGCGTGATTCGACAGCGCAGCACTAAGACTTTTAACTTGTTAAACGAGACGCTTAAATACATTAAGTAACATTTAAAAGGCGGTGCTTTTGACAGATGAAAGATAGAAAATTGTCAGTCACGCGTTAAAACCGTATTTTAGTGATAAAACTCGATACATTTTACGAACGTACTTAATTGATTTTTATGATGATTTTATAGCTATCGTAATAATAACGTAACATCACGACTATAATACAAATTATGAATAGAAGTGTAGATTTGTAAGAAGTCTTGAAGACATCTAACAGATATCTTCATGACTTTAACAGATTTTAACAGATTCTAACAGCTAATTTTCTCCAATCGTTAACTAAATCTCCTCACTTGGCAGGCGTGTTGGGGATCATAATTTAAAAGTTGAGTGAGTGTTATTGGACATCACTGTTGCTGCTTAGCTGCTTTAGTTCCTAATTCTACTCTTGAAATGCCCGTGAGTAGAAGCAATAAAGCAATCATCAATGATTTTCATTTCGTCCTACTCTACTAGGGTTCGGACTCGCGGCTAGATTGAAGAGTTGTTCATTGGTGTCAACTTGACTTCGAAACATAGTTCACACTCGGCCACTGTAGGAGGAGAACGGATTTTCCGATTATTTTGTGATTCGAAATCAAATCTTTTTGTTCGGTAGTGGTGCATGAAACCAGTTGAGCCACAAGACATACAATTCAATATACGTTCTGTATTCATCGGCATTCTTGATTAACGATTGATAAAAAACTGTTAGTCACGCATTTAATGATAATGTACAAATGTTCATACGTTTAACGACGTATCAACGAGTAATAGTTTTTTACGTTATTTTTATAGTTATCGATCCTAATAAAGTTTATTAACGAAACAATAGCTGGGGGTGTGGTTTCGGAGTTAAATTGGAAACAGTTAACGGCTGACGGTTATATAATCAAAACGTTTAAATAACTAAAGTTTTCGTTGTTGTTAGTTTGTTGTGTGAATAGGGTTCGGTATCTAACCTTCTGTTTAGGTAATCGAAATTGATTATTTCGATTAGGTATGATGTTATTTTTGGTATTGTCTTGTCAGGAAGGGTTTAGTCAAATACTGTATTCTATTAATTCAAAACCTATCCTTTTTGAGGAGTCAAAGTCAAATCATAAATATAGGTACCTACTTTAGAAATGTCAACAAATAAAGAATAGAAGTCCAGCAGGTATATTAGTGTTCGTGCACATAGGAACCTGTACTAAAGGATATATACAATAATCCATACATAAAAACTCCTATAATTTATAGCCACGATAAAAAATAAGTACTCAACAATCTTTAGTCAGACATAAAAGTAATTCTAGTATTTAGTTTTATCGATATATTTTTAAAACTTCACTATCGCAACGAAAGATTGCGCAAATGTCTCACATAAAGTGATTCTAATTAGTCAGTTGAATCAACGCCATAATTAATGATCCGATCTCAGGACATACGATTTAACTTGAAAGACTATTTATTGCTTTGCTACATTGTACGGAGTATAATCAGATTAGGGATGGGATTGCTTAGTTGACTATCGAATTTTATCGATAGTTTTCTAATGTGGACTATGTTCTTGCATATTTTTTTTTAGAATTGAGGGTTTATTGTTAGTAGTTTCGGGCTTTTTTACTTTAATTATTTTATTCAAATTTTTGTTAATTTTCTACCAATTTAGTAGAGTGACATTACAAAAACCTACATAGCATTTTGCGAACATGAAATGTCATTCACACTATTCTAATTGAACTTTCGAAATAAAGGGAAAAAGTTCACATTTTTGTGACATTGTGAGTCATTAAAACCACCTTTAATTACTAAGGACACGACATAAAATGCCATGGACGGAGAGTACATGCAATCCCGTTATTAAAAAGACAAAAAAGTCCAACCACATTCGTGTTTATTCGTACCAGTTGAAAACCTCATTTTTTATGACGCAAGAAGACATCGTACGTATTAAAAAAATACTTAAAAAGCAATCCATTAATGTATTTCGCTATGTAAACACTCAAGATCAATATACAGCTATTAGAACAACACTCAAATAGTAAGCCAAAGACGAAATGTCTGTTCTAAAAATAAAAATAAAATATCTGTGAGTCTATCTGCGGAACAGTTAAGCCGACGGCAACGGCGGGTTAGCACCATTTTTGTCGAGATTTATCGAACAATTCTTTCATCGTATATTTTATTTATAAATCTTAGCACAACACTAAAACTTCTGCCTATGTTTGAGCTGTCACAAAACAATTCGTACCGTATGATTTAATAATCGAGTTTAGCTACGTCACTAGCCTTCCAATCGAAAACAATATTCAATGTAAAATCTAAATATTTACTTGACATTTTAGTTTTTTTTAATCGTTTTCTTCACCTTGACATTCACATATCTAATTCTGTTTAAATGCAGAATTAAGATTTCACTTTTTCCTCGTCTCCCATCTCTATCGGCTATGGCATGCGACTAGGACCAATTAACCGAAGGAAATGCCCTTTAAGGTATTCCACCACGTTGGATAAAATATTTCAGAATGTCCGTATAATATATAGAATAGTTCTTTTTAATTCCTTATAGGTATTTTATTAATAGACTCTCAAGCTTAGTGCATGTGAGTGCGGGTAAGGCAGGCGTTTTAGCCCATCACCTGCTTATAAACATAACTGGCTTTCGCTAGACCACCTTTTTTCATGCTAGAATTTATGCGGTACGAAAATAACCCTTAATATACTATTTCTAAACCCGTTTCCTCGCAAGCTATGCATCGAGATTCTTGAATGGAAATTAGAAAAAATAAACAGTGATGGGAAAAAAATGTTGCGGTGTTTTAAAGTTGATTAAGTCGTTTTTGTTTTGTATCCGATTGGCAATTAATAAAAGTTTGTTGTGTTGTGTGTATATTTTTATATCTTGTAGATAATATCTTAGATTTATGTCTTATCTGTCCTTAGGAGGCATGTCAATGCATCAATTAATATACTCATGAATATGGAAATTTCATAGGTATTATTGTATCTATTTCTGATATGCCAAAGTCAAATGCATTTTTTTCAAACGTATTCTTTACCTACTCATATTGCGGAGTGAAAAAACTACACAAAAAGTTAGAATTACTATAAATACAGATTTCAATGAAAAGGTAAATCTCTCATCTCTGTCTTTCAATTTCAATTTTAATCCTTTATTCATAATTTTAAAACAAGATTTTAATATTTCTGTATCAAAAACGATGAGAAACTAAGAAATGGCGACAGTAACTGGATATTTTGATATAAAACTAAACTTCACGAGCTAAATGTAAGAGGTTTATTGTTAATCTGTTTACATTATGAGCCCTTCAACACGTCCAGAGTCACGTAGGAACGCATTAAAACCTTATTTTATAATAAACATTAAAACGATATCATTTTCAAATGCAATTCTAAAAAAATAACTATAAAAACTAAATCCAAGCAGTATACAAAATGTTTAAGGTTGTATATCATCTTTATTTGCACATAAATAAAAAAAGTTTTTAGTAAAAAAATAAAATATGTAGTACGAATTGCTAAATTCAAATGAAAAAAAGTTTTTATTGCGCTACCGCCTGTTCGCTGTCGACCACATAACTTTTTAATCGTCTAAACTATTTAACGGTTAAACTAACATAACTAACCATATTTTTAATAGTTATTTTCCATGTAGAGGTAAACAGAGTTTTCAGGGAATTTTAATAAAAATATGACTAGATTGAAATTGATGGAAAATTTGGTGGCATCGTCTTTACTTCCTCAGAACTTATAAAGTAAAATTCATGCTTATTTTAAGAAGAATTACTGCATTGAGTACCGAACTATTTTTTAAATAAGTATTAAAATATCGTACTTGGAACGCAGTTCTAAACGAAACACAATATATTTTCTACAGAGTGTCTTATACATTAATATTAAAATGTAGTAATAAAAAAAATACATACATAAATCGCAAATTAAATCCTAAAATAAGTTGACAAAATCTATGAAATACAACACATCAATTTCAGAGAAAACGACTAGCAAACACATTTTTCAAACAATCATTTTAAAACAAAGGCCATGCCTAACAATCTCAAATACATACTTTTAAATTAAAATGAAATAGTCGCCGCCATTTCTATGCAAGATAATGTTTATAATTGAGCTATAAATAAAGTTGTTGGGGTAAGCAGAACTGTCCGCCATAACCTAAGAGATATTTATGGGAAATCCTATGTCTATTGTAAAGAATTTCAATAAGCAAGTGTTGGGTTTCTTTGGTGAAGATATTTTAAATATTTCTTGGTTGTATCGGGTTCGTATTTTTGTGCTTGGAAAAGCATGAGCATTTGCAATGAGAAGAAAGATATAATAGTATGTTTTACTATAATCAATGTCACTTTTAGGAAATAAAGTATGGCGACACTTGACAAGTGACAGGTGACAGAGGTCGCACATAAGACGATCGACGCCCAAATTAACGGATGACGTCATAAATCCTACATTGCACACATATATAAATTTAAGTACATGCGAATAAACATGGGACATTTTTCGAAAAACCGAAATAACAGTAATACTACTATTTGCCCTATCCGGGAATCAAACCGAATTTTCCTGGCATCCAACCGACCACTCGACCAACGAGACAGTCAATAGTAAAAAATATAATATCTTTATTTATTTAATCCTTTCATATCTATAAATGGCTGCATAAAATTCGTTGCATTTATGGCAACAGCAGTTGATAACAACTTGGCTCATAGCTCGTTATCAAACATTTTTGCCACATTCATAATTACGTTTTGTTTGGATTAAGTGTTAATCTACACTTGGCAAGGTTTCGATAACTCGGATTATGTAAGGATGAACGATTTTGTGACGTATCACGTCTTGTCAAGGTTGTAAAACTCATGTCGGTGTTTGCGTTCATGTACCTACTGATGTGTAAAATGAAAAAAAAATGGCTTGGTTACTAATGATTTTGTTATAAGGGATAATTATTATAGATTAGAAAGAACAAAGTTTACTAATCCAGCATTGCATTGCAGATTAAAATATAAAACGTCACCTTATAGCCAGAAAAAGATAAATTTTAACACCAATAAAATAACGTTCAAATTCGAAGCAGTAACCAAAAATATCATATTTCTCGAAATCGAATTAATTTTATTTATTTTATTTTTACAAACTCGACCCAAAAACACCAAAATCCAAACAAAAATTATTCAATACACAAAAAACCCTTCATATAAATTCGATTATTTTACAAGAAAAAACGAAAACAAATATAAACGACAGGTAAAAACAATAAAATTCAAAAATATACACGAAACCTACTATTTGATAAACATTTCAAATTTAAATGCGCAAACGCAGAAGCAATGGATCGTTGAAATAAACATTAACCAAACAAATCAAGTGATACAAAACCAGTTTACCATGGTCTCGCTTTGTACGATCGTTTCACACTTTCGACGATCAGTTTATACTGGTTTTGCTTAGCTTGATGACTAGCCATGTGTATGTATACAATATCCCGTTAGAATAACAATCAACGGGTTTTTAAATTACATTATCTATAGCCATAATAATTATAGACTTCTATGATCTTATAGCCGCAATAATACAACTGAGAGTGAGGTTTCAGATTCGATACCGTGTGTATATGAAATAATAAGGCAAACGAACAGACGGGTCACCTGATGGTAAACGGCCAGCGCTACCCATTGACACCCGCAACACATAGAGGAGACACAGGTAGGTTCTCTTCATGAAGAGGTACCTTTATAAACAGGAATACGCTGTTTTCTTGAAGGTTTGAAGGTGCAATCGGTTCGGAAATACCGCCGAAGCCGAAGACAGTTCATTCCACAGGTAGGTAATGATACTGCTATCACTATTCTTCTTGCGGTTATCGTAAGAACCAATTAAGGGGCTTCATAAAGTAAAAGTGTTCGGGCTTTTTTTAATGGCGAAAATATTACTTCTCCCGTCTTGGGCGAAGCGAGAGGGACTGTCACTTGTCGAGTGACTAAACACCACACTATTCCTATTCCTGCTTTTCGAGCCGGTGCCCCGGTTACCTGTTACAGCGCCTTGTGATCAACGTGAATCTTTTATACTGCGAATTTCATCCACCATCAGACTTAGAGATTATGGCAAATTCCTCATGGCGACGAGACCTATGGTCTGGCAGTGGATAGTGGCGGACTTTTTGCATTCTGTCCCACAAAATCACCAGAGTCACGTTCCAATTAGTTAAATTAATTATTATGGATTGAATTAAGGATATTATTAGTAATTAACAATTATGTCTGTTTTATAATTATTTTAATTCGATGCATCATGACCTAATAAATATGTGCTCGTAATTTATACATATTATGGTGTTAATTTTCCTATTGATATTGATATTACCATTGGATTGTCCCAATAGTTAATGTGTTCAGATAATAAAGTGCAGTGACCGAAAACTAAGTATTTTTAATTAGTTTTTTCCCTAAACATGCATTGTTTAAGGTTAAGGATAAATGTAACTTAAGTCTGTACCTACTAATTAAATAAGGAGGAAAAATTTGGTAAGTTTTTTGCATTGAATATGCTCCAAAACTACTGCATCGATTGGATTGAAATTCTTTCACGTTTGAAAAGTTTTATTTGTAAAAGTGACGTAAGATGAAAAAAGAAAATTTACCTACGTGGTAGCAAAGATATTAGTTATCACAATGCAAGCGTACTAAGAAACGCAGATTGTCGCGATAAATAAAAAAGAGTTAATATAACTGAATAATACATATTAAATGACAGTTTTCAATTTTACATTCAAAGATATTTAGTTACACAAGAATAATACATATTAAATGACAGTTTTCAATTTTACATTCACAAGGATAATAAAAAAGATTGCAAAATCCACAATTCTACACTATATCGATAAACAAATATTTCCATTTCAATCGACATAAAACAAAGAATCTAATACTACATTTTTAAACTATTTTTAACCCAACTAAAAAAACTACAGTTCAATGAAAGCACTGACCTGAACAAATTCCAAACGGTCGCGAAAATCGTTCGAATATTTGACATATGACAGGCTCGAAAAAAAATGGCGGTTTTTCTAATCTTTTTATTTCGTTTTACATGAAGGGTAGTCAAATAATATTTGGAACAAAAGTGCTATCATCGTTGACAGACGTTTTCGTCTGATGGTTAACCAAAGTGACTTTTTCTTTGACAAAAACAATAAGGTCACGAATCACGAAGTATACTTTAAATTCCAAGATGTCTGCGAGCAATTTCATTTTGGCGGTTATTTTCATTGAATTAAAAATGGAACATTAATTTTCTTTGTTCAAATATTTGTTTATATGTGTCTATGTTACTCAAATTATATTATCTTTTTATTTTATTTTGCATGTTAATTTCATTAAGGCCATTTGAAAATATTAATGAATGAGTTTTTGGATATGCGTGAATTGTGGTAAGTTTAATAATAAAAATGAATAGTGCTTTATTATAAAGATTACAGTTTTCTTTTCCTAGAACAAAAATTTTAGCACAATCCGTCTAATCCATCACATCAATATTTAGATTAAAGTCCCCACTATAATATTACGACATCAAAGTTAAAATATTTTCGCTTCTATTCGTTGTTTGTTTATAATAAAAGTAACTTCGGAAACGGTTGCCTTCAGTGATACATCAAAGTCTTTAGATGTAAATAGATTCAGAGCAGTGTCTTTGTAAATCGTTTCAAATTAAATGGTAGTTCGCGGTTTACTGTTAAGTTTAATGTAAGAATCCGATCTTTTTGATCTAAAGGGTGCCATTAGAATTAATGTTCAATACATATTATGTACTTCTCTTTTTTTTGAGGGGGTAAACCATCCAATGATTTTTCCCGCCTTGAGCGAGGTTAGAGGGATTCTCAGACTCTCACTGACTAAAATCCACACCGTTCCTACTTCTGCTTTTCGAGCTGGAACTCCCTCTAGACAGTTCGCAGCGTAGTTCTTAAGGTGGACAGACGAATTGATAAAAGTCGCAAGGAGCCGATGGATGCAGATCGCTTTAAACCAGCCGATTCTATGTCCAGCAGTCCTCAGGCTGATATGAAACTTCTATTTATTAGTCAATAAAAAATACAATGAACTAATAAAAAAGTCATAGCAACAGTACCTATACTTCAACAAAAAATAGTTTTCTCTACATTATTTTTCTTTTTTATTATGCTACCGAACACATATGTTTACGCACCAGTCCGATGCGTACTATTTAGTTTTTTTTTTCTGGCGTTGTACCGTGAATTAGATCACGATTATGTCACGAGTCACGTGTAAAATTGTATGTATGTATCTTGTGAACTTTTTGTGAGTTTCATTTTAATAAATACAAACGGCTGTTGGAAAATTTTCTGGTATAATTTGAGTTACCTATATGATCTCGCAAGTTTTTGGTTCTGTTCTGTGTTGAGTAACAGTACAAGATTTGGAATGAACAACTGGATATCTTGCATCGCACCAGAAAGATTGGAGAGCCATGCTTCAACACGAATGCGCCGGCTCGACCAGAGCGATACCGCGGCCTCACATAAAACCCACGTGAAACAAAATTGTGTTGTGTTTCATTGTATGAACGAGGTCATATCCTCCTAATCCCCGATTCTCAAACAAACCTTAAATACTTAACTCCCAAAAGGTCGGCAACGCACTTGTAACGCCTCTGGTGTTTCGGGAGACCATGAGCGGCGGCGATTGCTTACTAACAGGTGATCCGCCTGCTTATTTACCGGCTTATACCATAAATAAGAAAAATGAACTACTATTTATTTCGGAGAACATAGTGTCGTTATTGTAACTACTTCCTTGTAGAATGGCATAAATACTAAATAATATTATAAAAAAAATGTTCCCTAATCGTCATTCATACTAAATAATTGCGTGGCACAATTTTTTATAGGATTTACAAAGAACAGTTGGAAAATAGACAGTAAGACTCGCGTCAACTGTCATTTGTTTGAGAATTAGGTAAATGAATTTAGGTTACGGAGATTTTTTGGCCTCGGCACGTTACGAGGCGCGGTTTCATCAATTTTGTTTTATAGTTAGATAAAAGAAAATTTCCTGGTTTTTCTTTTGTGTATGGAAAACATGATTAAGCATATTATTTTGGAGTAATTTGTCTTTTTTTATAGAAAGAAAGGAGTGTTAAATAGATTTAATGCTGGCTGGCTGGCAGGATGCAATATGTGAATTGTTCATGACAGTTTGAATCCTATATCGTATGCACTATGACTTCAAATCAGCGCAAAGAAGACAATTTGTGCAGACCTGAAGGAAGCATTTTAGAACATGCTTCTAAACAGATTAATTATCACACCATTAACAAAAGCGTTGAGCAATCCAGACCATTAGTGTTTCAAGATAATAATGGGGGTAGCAGCTGTAACTTCACAAATTATATTATAAATCTCTTCAACAATACAGATTTAACTACAGCTTGGCAACGGCCGCATTTAAAAAATATAAAGACTGTTGTAACAAAAGGTTTGAGGAGAGAAGAATGTATTTTTTTTTAAACGAAAATAAAATACGGAAAGTCTGGCGACGGCCAACTATCTGTCGTGGTCCAGTCGGATGTTCGTCCGAAATAGACCGAGTTTCGAGTTCGGCTATACAAGTCAAAGCGACAATCGTTAGGCATGCATTAGTATTATTTAGTTCGTCTTTTTGCCCGTCTGCTAGCCGTGTACCGATTGTTATTTATAGTATAATGAATTCGACTACCACCATGTGGTCTGTCCATTTCGCTTTTCGTCTGTAATCAGTTTTTTGTTGGCCATTACTTTTTCGTTAACGATCATTCACAGAGCTACTGGATAATCACTATGTAATATTGTGTGTGATTGATTTCGGAATTAAATTATTGGAACGTTCAAGGCTAGAGAACGTTGGAACGAGACTCGATTTAAAATACAAAACATTGCAACCGAACCGTACGTGTGAAATCAAAGAAAATAGAGCCGTAGCGTATTTACTATATTTATAAACAGCTAATACTTTGTACAATAATATCCAACTAACTAAATAAGATGGATAAACTGAGAAAGTCACATGGCAGCACGTTTCTAGTTTTTTTCTGATAACAAAAAGAGAATGAACTCGAGACGAGAATAGATATGAAGTAGATGCTAGGAAAAATTTGCTTCGTCGCATAATAAGGCGAGAAGCACAAAGTACGTATGATTATACTAATGAATTTAGATGAGATGAAATAGGGGTTCTTTGCATATTTTGTGTGTTGTGAACATAAAGACTTTGATCATTATACTGTACAAACAGTAGTCTATGTGCACTGACATTTCAATTCCCAACCAGACAACTACACCTGTCACCATCATTCAGTACCAGCCGTCCATTTAGCTACACTCTCACAGATTATTACTTAAATTTTATAGTTTTAATGCTTCGGAAGTAATCGAGCATGTTATTTACGCGAATTTTTGTCAACACACCAACTTTTTTTACGAAAATATATGCTTGCAATAACCCAACACACGTGTCATAACTTTCTATTGTTTTATCAATAAAATGTCTCGCTGTAATTGCTGTAATTTGCAATCTCGTTATTCTACTCCAATTACACAAATCTTCCGAGTAAACAATTGTAAGCAAATAACACGATCCTATTCACTACGAAAAAATAATAAAAATAATTTGGCATTAAGCCCGTCACAAAATTACAAGGAGAATTAAAATAATAATAAAATCGAGGACAAACACTATAGTATAGAGTTACGAAAAAAAAACAATACAACATACATGTAGGTTTTAATCTGTTTTAATTTTACATTCCAATTACTGGTGAGTTTTAAATCCAATTTTATGGAATTGAATATAGAACATGGAACGAAAACAAAATTAAATTATCCGACAGTTGGAGTAGCCGCGTTTGAGTTTCGAATCAAAATTATTCAAATAAGAAATGGCGGGCAAGGAGACGTCAAAGATTGGTATCGTCATTAATTTAATTATTTATCGTAACATAGCATTTGTAAACCTTAACTTGGATTTTATACAATTCTCTAAGTCCGAGACGCAAATTTGAACCGACCCCGTGGAGATACGGCGTTAATATTTTATGAACAAAACTTTCGGGTTCACGAATGAATATTCTATAGCTGTCATTATACATTGATGTTTTTGGGTTAAAAAATAAACATTCGTAAATTCGTGTTATCGTTTGCGGTGAATTAGAAAATTCATGATAAGTAATTCTGTGTGATTTTAATCTGAGGTTTTACACGTTTTTCTTATAACATTACACTTAGTACCCACGAGGAATATTGAAAAGACTTGTCACAGTTTTCCTATCACAATATTTTCAAATGTCAGCTTTTTCAGTTAGTTATTTTTATTAACACAAATATAGATATATTTTCTATAAAACTATCCCTATTCAACAAATAAAACCAAAGCTTCGTACTCACTTTTAAATAGATGTAACACGAAAAAGAAATTAATCCGTTCAGCCGCTCCTGTTGCTAGAAGCACACAATTCTAAAACCACAGTACAATTTCAAACAAATTAATCAACGCCACACATCAACTGAACATTAACAATAGCAGAACGCGATATCAACGTCTTTTCTTAGAATATTGCGATTTTAAATCGTACGTAAAATTTTCGCGGGAAACAGAGAGCGCGCGACAGCGTCCTGACACTGCGACGTTCAAAACACGACTGAGCGAAAATCATCAGTTCACCTGCAATGCGTGCGCTGATCGGTGGCGGGAGAGCGAGAGGGGGTTATTGAAGATAGTTGAAGAAAGAGCAGGATGTACGATACACGTGCTTCGGTACCTACGGAGGGGGGTAGAAGCAGTTTTGAGGAAAGGGGCGAGTTTGTACAAAGCTGCGAATGAATAGGGATGTATTTTGCATTATGAAGACTGGGACAATAGCCTGAATTATAACTTTTGTTCGTGAGGAAACTCGATGTGACATTTTCGTTGCTACTATCTCGTTACGTTAATGAAGTTAAGGCCTTTTAATGTAAATGGGGGCGATCGCTTGAGATTAGTTACGGGGCGAAAAAGTTTTTAATATTTTTACGCTTTTTTATCGTCTCAGATAAAAGGAAAACATGTTTACGTGGAAAATCGGTTTATAATTTTCTTTTTACGGTTTTTCTTTTTTGAAGAAGTTTCAACTTTATTGTTGGCTTTGTAGGGTGCATTTTTTGTTTGGTTTAGTTGTATAAGGTAAGTTTTCTTTGATTGTTCGAATCGAAAGACGATCCCGAGTAAACGTAACCATAGTAAAGAAAACCGTTATGAATTTATGGTATCATTCATATGATATAGGTATAACAATTATGTGGAAAAGTCTACCACTTGACTCGTAAAAAATTAAAAAAAAACACTTAAGGCATTTTCATTTAACAAAAATAATAAGATACCAATTTTTATTATAAAATCCCACCACTTACTCTCTGAAAGATTCAATCAAACACTAGATAATAAAAAATAACAAAATTCTCCAAACATGGCTACATTTCCAAAAAACCGTTTTTACTAGTTTAATCTCAATAAAGACACCCTCTTCATCTTTTGACTGTCAAAACGGCCCCCTTAACCCTCTTTAACCACAAAATTCACCAACTTCGAAATGGTAGGACAGCTCAAATCTAATTTTGTTAACGTTAACAACAGAATCGTGCCTTGGTTAATCATAGGCTCATTAAAACCCAGAAACGTCAACTTCTGCCAATGCGGAAGACTTGATTGACATTTTTATTTCGTTAATTCTTACATACCTACAATATAAAGGGTTTTTGTTGAAATCTAATGTATAGAATGACCTATTTTTGTAGCAAGAATGAAGTCAAGTCTTTTATATCTATACTAATATATAAAGCTAAAGAGTTTGTTTGAAACCCAAACTTTCCTTTTTTTTATAACGTTGCCCCAAACTAGGATTTTCTCCTGTGTCGTGGACATTTGTTTGTTTGAACGGAAAATCTCTGGAACTACTTTCTAGCCTCATCTGAATAGTTCTTTTTGTGTTGGATAGTACATTTATCGAAGAAGTCTATAAACTATATAAAACATCCCGCTATGACCAATAGGAACCGAGCAGAGCGGGTGAAACCGCGGAGAAGTAGCTAGTCAGATATAATTGAGAAAAGAACCATAAATATGGACAGTTTCATACGAATACATACTACTATTTTTATTCTTATACAAGATATACTACCTAGAACAACTTAAGCACTATATTATTAAATGTAAATCTAAGTGCAATATCTAATGACATAGGATTATTGTATAAATATTTATATACAAGATTACGTGATGGTTTTTCCTAAAGGAAAAATAGGTATATAATACCTTGTCTGGTATTACCTAGGTGATTTCAACGACGGCGTAATTATTTGACGAATATCAATGCACGGATGTGTATGTATCGTCACGCCTTTTATACTCAAAGGGGTAGGCAGAGGTGCACATTACGGCACGTAATGCTACTATACAAATTATACAGTATACAGTTATACACCCACTTTTCACCATTTGCATTATAAGTCCCTTGTAATAGCGGGCAAGCCTATTAGCATATTCAGACTTCGTGCAACTACTGAGCAAATGTCAAAAAGCTGAAAAAATCCCAGTAATACTTTGCCCAACCCGGGAATCGAACACGAGACCCCTTGTCGCACTTGCGACTCGACCAACAAGGCAGTCTTATCAGTAGGTATTTCTATTTGAATTATATATATAAATACATAAGATTTATCCGCCTATTGTACTTTTGTATTCATGATACATTATTATTTATATTTTTACATATTATATGCATTATACTACACCTGCTATATATTGGATTTCCAATTGTTTATGTATGTATGTATTTATAGACCTAATCTAATACTTGGCGGTATATAAAAGGTAAAATTGTGGGTTTTTAGGTACATTTAAGTCGGTTTTACCTTGTCTGCTAATTAAATTGATGCATAAATATGATTGAACTTAGGTATGTAATACTGTTTGAAAGGTAATGTTAGATGTAATATCAAAATGGGTAATAATTACATTTATTGAATGAGGTAGCCTAATTGGTTAAGTGCATTCTATTCTTAGGATGACTTATACCCTGATCCGGAGCTGCGGACTACCTAGCGGGTTTACCGGGGCTCCGGCTCGAAAAGCAGGAGTAGGAACGGGGTGAATTTTAGTCAGTAAGAGTCTGACACTCCCTCTCGCCTCGCCCAAGGCGAGATAAGTCATTGGATGATTTTCCTCCTTTAAAAAAAGAAGATGACTAATACCAGTTACTTTTTTGAGGGAGGAATATCATCTAGTGACTTCTTCCGCCATAAGTGTGGCGAGAGGGAGTGTCACACTCTCACCACTGACTGACTAAAAACCACCCCGTTCCTACTCCTGCCTGAGCTCAAGAGCCGTGGTAAGCCCGCTAGGACCACCTCCGAAGGTAATTACTAAGGCTAAGGTGCATTCGAAGCTCCATTCGAAGTTAAATTTTGAGCGAGTACCTAGGTTCACGGAGAAACAGACTGACAGACGATTCAATTTGACGCTTCAAAAGTGCCTAATAAAAGGAGTAATTGAAATAAATGCTTTGCTTGAAATAAATAAGTGCACGCTTTCAATGTAAAACCAACTTTTCACTAGTTATAATAAGAATCGCATGTAATACACTAATGCAATTACAATACGTATACAACTCCAAACTCCATGCTGTAATTAAGATTTTTCAAATACCTGTTTGAAAAACACCAATATTTCTTTGCCTAATCTCAAGAACCGAGACCAAAGACCCCTTGACCATCGAAGCAGTCAACTTCAAAGAATGTAAAGCATATATCGCTCCTTGATTATGACATTAATGATGAATGATACCAGATCGGTTCGTGCACGACATGGGAACTCCATATTTGTAACAAAAGGAATTATTTTACACACCGCTGGGCTTAAACAATTAACTTCACTTTTGATTGACGTCGGTAAAACGAAGTAATGTAATTATGGAAGCATTTGAGTTCAAACTATGAATCGTGAATTAATTTTCTTTGTTAGATTGAGAATTCTGGATTTATGCGGTTTTTTAAAGATGTTTTGATTGATTTATGATCTGTGAACTTGTGAAAGGTAGGTTTGCGATTGACTTTTTCAACAGAGCAAAAAGTAGTACTCCACACTAGGTTTTTCACATGTGTCGTGTGTCGTGGGTGCGTTTACAAACATATAGGTTCACATACCACACATGACACTCAAACCCGAAACAACAATTTGTGGATCACACGAACAGCAGTCATCACTATCATTGCTTACAAAAATTAACCACATAAGTATGACCATTCAACCAGAAAAAACACACCACAAAACGTTTTTTACAATACACCATAAAACAACATCCCTACTTGTATAAAAATTACAATTATTTTTGCTAATACAACCGTGACTAATATGGCCGCTGCCTAGCCGTTAATCCATCAACTTTTTGACAGTCCACGATACGATCGCAACTTGTAAATTGGAATGTAAACATTATGGATCGCATGCCATTGTGGGGGGAGGGGGTGAGCAGATATGGTTGTAGTGGAGATTTCAATTTTGCTAATGTTTTGTGACGAGGTTTTGTTTGGAAGATTAATATAGGTCTCTGTGATTGAAAGGTATCGGTGATTTTTAATTAAGTAATGCTGAGAAAAGATAGTGAAGATTTTTAATGTGACAACAAAGTGAGTTATACCTACTTTGCTGTATTAAAAAATCACGCCACACATCCTTATAACTTACTAGCTTCTGCCTGCTCGCCGGCATTCCCGTAGGATAAGTATCCTGTATATTACCGAAATCAGCTCATACCCTGTCTGTATACCAAAACTTCATCAAAATCCTTGCAGAAGTTTCAGCGTCATTGACGGACAAAAATCCAAACAACTTAAAATATTATTAGTGTGATTAATTCCCACCTAAAACACTAAAAACTTACAATTTAATACAAAGAAAAAGTCTACCAAACCTGTACTAACACCAATCACCACAAAAACTTCTTAACCCGGACACAAAAACAATTTGCCGATTGTACCTACGTACTTAAAAAACTATTAAAATTACAACAGCGAAACAGTGATGATTTTAACAGTAAGTGCTAGTACAAGACCGTTAAAATAATTACACTTGAAACGGGCCAAGGTTATCCATTGTGTGTCGCTTTGGATGTTTTTTCCCATTAATTTTGGCCAGCCAAGGCTCTTCAGCTTAATGAATATTTAAGAAATTATATTACTATGTTTTCGTTCTGTTTTGTTCAGTAAGCTTAGTATGAGTTTGCTTTACGTTGACAGTAATCGAAACGCGTTCTGCGCTCTGATTGGCTGGCTTGAATAAACCAACCAATCAGAGCGCCGAACACGGTTTCGTTTCGATTACTTTAAACGTAAAGCAAACTTGTACTAAGGGTACAGTACTGAATGGTGTTAATTGAAAGTTTTGGTTTGTATTTTCCTTAGTTTAAACGCTGAAAGACATTCTAGAATTTATGTAAAGTTTTTTTTATTTAAACCTTTATCATCGGATACACATAATATTTACTTTTCCAAAAAAAGGTGATAAACCCAAAATTATTATTTAATCACGATAAAAATATATGTCGGATCGGAAAACGTAGATCAGGTTAATCCAGGGATAATTTGATTGTGCGTACGTACAGAGATAGTGCCGATATGACGAGACGTCATAAAACTTATCATTCGCTTCTGCGTCCCGATACGGTTTATGCACCTATCATTATTGAGTTAATAATACGCTAAGTGTATAGTGACGTCATTCTTAATACAAATAACCTGCCTTTAATTAGGATATCTGCTGTATCGGTATTTGCCGATACATCCACGCACCAAACAACAATTTCGTCGGCTTATTGCAAGAAGTCATTATGTGACATATCCACTATCCTGAGATAAACGGTATTTTAGTTTTATTTAGATATTGTGTGGTTGTTGATTTGCCCAAATTATCCTAAATATAACTACGTTGATAAAAATTGTTTTTGCAGTTTATAGAATGTGTCAAAATAAGTTCACTTTATTTAAAAACGTATTAAGTGATTTTTTTGCATTTAATGATTTCTTACAATATATATTTGTTACATGCGAGAAGTAATCCTGCAATAGTCTGTCGTCTACTGCACTAATCGTGCTGTTAAACTTTATGCTTGTTAAACTTCCAAAAGATCGGCAGAGCACTTCTCTATCATGTGTTTTTCTTTCTGTTTTATCAGCCATTACCGTCTCATTACAGGGAATAACCTATGTGTTATGTGATAATTTTTATGTTGAGCATGCGAGCAATACGCATTCAATAACAGGTAATGTCTACAATAATACGCCACTATTACGTACGGCGTATCGCCAGAAGGAAAACCAAAATTAAACAACGGAATTTCTTAACAAAATAATGTTTTCCACGTAATATTACAATGTTCATTAGCGTGAAATGTCAATCATTTTAACTTCAATGCCATCAAAATCTCGGCCGAGATTGTCGGATTACAAAACTTACATCAGTCAACGAAAGTAAAACCTGGCACGTATTAATGTGGCTATTATGCTAATGTTGACCCACCGTGACAGGTCGGAAGCGTGTCGTACAGAAAAAAAACATTGAGTCCTACTTTATACAGGCAACAACAAAAGTGTGAAGTCCTTTAGGGTTTGTAGGTATAATTAAATTAATTGAACTTTCAATCGTAGGCAAAATTAGTATGATCCATTAACAGAGCATAAAATAAATTGAACTTTTAATCGTAGACAAAATTAGTATGATCCATTATTTAGTATATTTATTGACTGCACGGTTGGTGCGGTGGACAACCGGCTGTCGCGCAACGTGTAGCGGGCTCGTTCGAGGAGCAACTCTTTGTGTGATCCAAAATTGTTGTTTCAGGTGTGTGTCATGTATATGTGAACTTGAATGTTTATAACCGCACCAACAAAACAGGTGACAAACATAGTGTGGGGCAACGTTTAAAAGAAAGAAAGAATAATAATTATATTTATCAAAATTTCAGTGACGGTTCACAAACTTCATTACTGCGAAAAATTTAATTATTTACATACTTTAACACACATACGAGAACAAATTAACAAAAATAATAAAATATAAACAGATGTTTGTTAAAGGCAAGGTTGGTGAATACTTTTGTACAGGGTTGTATCACAAAGCTGGCGTATTACGTCCCGTCGTATTATTATAATAGTAATTTGCGTAGCGTGCGTAGTGAAAGAGAAAATTTGTAATGACGGTCATTATGTAATATGTTTGAGTGGTTCAAAATTTACTGCAGGGAATTAGGGTTGTAGGGCGGATTATCTGCTTTATAGACATGCAAATAAAATTATGGAAAAAAGGACAAAACAGGGGCTGCAGGAACATAATATGCTATGTTTTTTTATAGTGAATTTTAAGACATCAGCCTTATTGGGTAATGAGATAAGATTCTTATGCATATGTGATACTAATAATAGCAGATAATAGTTTTGTTATTGGTTTTGCTAATCCAATGTGGTTAGATTGATAGACTAATAGTTGCTGGTTATTCAAAGAGACAGATTGGAATTTACAATTGATTTCACACTTTAAGCGGCGACGTTTTACGACCAAATTATAAATCCAGAAGGATAATTCACGAAACTGAGCGGACTACCTAGCGGGTTACCGCGGCTCCGGCTCAAAAAGCAGGAGTAGGAACGGGGTGATTTGTAGTCAGTAAGAGTCTGACACTCCCTCTCACCTCACCCAAGGCTTGAGAAGACATTAGATGATTTATCCCCCTCGAACAAAAAAAAAGAATAATAATTCACACAACATTAATAATCACTGTCCATATTTTAAGATGATTCACACAATACAACAATATCTGTACAAAAAACAGACAGAAACAAAACTTAATTGCTATAATAATTGTTTCCTTTGCAAATGTACAAGGTGTACTTATTAAGCATTGATACAGATCTGCGGTTAGAACAATGCAAGGACGTTCTTGAGGATTTTTTTAATCACAGGAAAACGGATTCATATTAAAAACGTTACAACAGGTCAGTTTCTTTAAGGATTTCTGTAATATATTATATTTTTTATTGAAGATTGTAAATTAAATATTTATTTTGTAGCTGTGCGAGTAAGATGTGCTATGAAGATGCGCCGCCGCCAAGTAGCTATGCGAGGAAGATGCGTTGGAGTATGCGATGTATCGATAGTACGCAAACGATCCATAGTACGCATCTTTCCATATAAAAAACATAGCTTAGCTGAGTCCGTTTCCACCAGTGTCAAACGCATCCACAGCAACGTAGCATAGCACATGGTAGAAAAGCATCTTTACTTAAGATTGTAAATTTGTTTTGTAACGTAATGGATGGCGTATTATTATAATAATACGAAGTAAATATGAAGTGCGTATTATTGTGTAAAAGGGACTGGAAAGCCAGATGCGGCTTTGATTTATAGGTCGGGCAAATATTTGTAATTTCAACTTTAAATATCTACTATTTTGCTTATAACAATAAAACTGAAATAAAAGAGTTGTTTTCAGATATTTCATACTTATATATAATTATTTATTTACAATTATAACGAAAAGATTTCGACCGTGACACACTGACACAGTTTGAAGACCTTAAATGCATCTAAGTGATTTAACTAAACGATGACGCATTTACAGAAGGCAATTAGATGGTCTAATGTCCATTTTCAAAAACCTATCTGTTTGTATGTCGTAGTGTAAACAAACCGGAGCTGCGGACTGCCTAGTGGGTAACCGGAGCTCCAGCTCAAAAGTCAGAAGTAGGAACGGAGTGGTTTTAGTCAGTAAGAGTCTAACACTCATCTCGCTTCGTCCAAAGCGGTAAAAGTCATAGGATGCTTTTCCCAGTTCAAAGACATGCAAACACATCTACGTTATATTGAAAACGAGCTTTAATCTTACATGAAATCTCACGATACCCAGTGACAATCACTTAATACGAGATCTTATGATCACTCAATTCACTCATACATGCAATTACTAGACCAACGACCTTTCAATACAAAGTATTTAATGACCAACTACGTCAAACTAAAAAAAAAACTGTCGCCAGGAGGCACTTCAAAGCGGAATTACATTCATCAAAACTACTAGCAAAGAGTTTTTTAATCATTTACGACTGTTGTAAAACTGATATAGCGCTGTAAAACCGTCTCCTGCGCCGATAAAATTAACTTAAACTGTAAATCTTTTTATCAAAGGGATTTCCGCTGATATTATCCAATGTAGTACTAAAATGATAGGGAAATATTACAATAATAAACATCAAATAATAACTTTTTTATGTAATAAGCCGGTAAACAAGCAGACGGATCACCTGATGGTAAGCAATCGCCGCCGTCCGTGGACACTTGAAACACCAGAGGCGTTACAAGTGGTTAGGAATTTAAGGGTTGTTGAGGAATCGGGGATTGGGAAGATTGGGAAGGGGGTAATTGGGTCTCCGGTAACCTCACTTACACAACGCAAGCATTGTTACACATCGGTTTTCTGTGAGGCCGACGCATCACTTCGGTCGAGCCGGCCCATTCGTGCCGAAGCATGGCTCTCCCACACTTTGTATGAAGGCGTTGTGAGTCAACCTTTATTTTATAATATTCTTGATTGATGTTGTTCTGACGTCTGGTTTCTATGAAAGGGTTCTCTATGAGTCGTTTACGCCCACTTCTAGTAAAGGGCAAAATTGCTGTCATAAAATTTATAATTTCTTTGATGTAACTAGAAGAAAATTTGGAACAGTTGACGCAATTATAGACCTTATGACCCTATTAACGTAGATTTTCTTTTTGCACGTGGCCCAATAAAATTAAAATTGACACAAAAAAGTAAAATAATAATTTTATATTCTGTTATACGAGTCATTCCGAATCCAGACATTCCTTCATTCAGTATCCTTAGTACAAGTTCGCAACTTCAAAAACGAAGCGCTCTGATTGGTTAGTTCATTCGCGCCAGCCAATCAGAGCGCCGAACGCGCTCTCGTTTCGTTTCGTACTAAGGGTACAGAGTTATGAACGATAAAACGAACACTATATGTTATATTGATTCACGGTACATAAATGAAATCTCATACATAACCCCTAAAACATACCCAAAACAAAAACAAACCCTGCAAACTTTATATGCAATAACTAAAGAATTGATTCTCATTTATGAACCATAATCCATACAAAATAAAGCTCAAAATGCATTAACTATACTTCGCAAATTACTTTCGTAGGAGGCACCGAATTTCATTTGATTACAATACCATCAATAAACCCTATGTTCTTAGCTATAAAGTTGAAATTGCAATGTTTTATGACGTTGACTTAGCAACTTGGTCTATCGTAGTTAATTATAGAAGTTTAGGGTTCTGTCAAAACATTTTTAGTTCCGTACATGTCATTTGTTTTAATTAAGATTAATGATTTTTGTAATAAAGTGGACTCCTGGAGTTGGGTGTAGTATGTGTCACTCATAGTTTATTTATATTATACAGTGGAGGCCAAAATTAAGGGACACAATGACATTTCATTTCATATCATTTCATTTCATATCATTTCATTTCATATCATATTTTTTTTCTTTGTTTCGTTTCAATCGTTGTAATCGGTGATGAACTAGGTTGTAATGGTAGTTGTGTGATCCCCAATTTGTTGTTTCGGGTCTGGGTGTCATGTGTATGTGAAATTATATGTTTGTAAACGCACCCACGATACAGGATAAAATTCTAGGGTAACGTTTAAAAAATGTAACAGAACTATCTTTTTGATCCTCGAAAGGACATGCAACCAACGAGACAGACTGCTGTCTGTCTCGAATTTGAGATCTGAGTAGGGCGAATTATATTGGAGTTTATCAGATTATTAATAGTAGATAGATTTGCCACCGTCCCAGGTGCTGGGTTTAATAATATACTGAACTGATTAAAAGTGCATGCTGTTTGCCTGTCCTTTCGAAGATCAAAAACATTGTTCTGTTACATTTAAAACCATCCAAATAGTTCTATAAGCATAATGTGTTGTTATCTACTAAACTACTAATATACTTGGTAAAAAAACTTTCGACCTGACAAGTTCAACGTTCAGCGGCAGACATAAAATTAATAGGAAATACAGGGTGCGTGATCATTTCGCCTAAATGTGACTTGAACACGCGCATTTTGTATAGAGCAATGTATACATAACCGCATATAAAGGTACACTAATCTATCACATTCTTTCAATTGATTTTCTACCTTAATTTTTGGTGGGAAAGTTGATATTCTATTGATAATGTTGGGTAACTTGATGTGCTGTTGAATAAAACAGTATATAATTTGTGCGAACTGAAACTAAAGTTTTATAGGAAATGTTGTTTGAATGTAGACAAAAACTAAGCATTCGTAGATACGGAACTTTTTTTAAAAATTAAATGTTAGATATGAAAGTGCTTAACTTAACTACTTAAGTTTGAAACTTTTCGTGTTATTCTTCTAGTTAATCTATTTTATAGTATGTTAAAATACTATGTTTGTCACATGGTTATTGAAGTTAACTCATCATTAAGTTACAATGAAACGAGTGTTCTTACGGTTGTAAACTACGTTAATTAGATATCTAGGTATTGGTTTCAATTCAAAGCACTTTTCAGCAGCTATTTTAATTAGCACTCTATTTAGTGCATAGTAATGTTATGAAACAATGTGAAAAGCGATAAAAAAGTCAATTGAAACTAAATCAGTCATTAAAATAAAAATATGTGCCAATACTAACGTTAATTAAATCTAAAGCTAATTGAATGAGCTATTACGTAATTCATACCACTCTCATACCAATAAAACGCATTAAAAAAAAAGAAAAAATCTACAATGAAGTGCAAAATTTATGGCACACGGCCAAATATACGAGTGTCATACTCATACTCATTTCCTTTGTATAACTATAAAAATCTGAAAGAACTTTTTTATATTTTATTTTAAATAAACATAAAACAGGTCTATGCACTCTTTACATATTATTACATCTTTGTAATTTCCTCATAAAACGACAATACGTGCTGACAGCTGTCATTGCGCCATCTTGTTTTTTTTCTGTTGTGAAATGTCAGTGTCATGGATTGTATGTACAGAGCGCTTAGTACGAGTTTGTTTTACGTTTAACGAGATCGAAATGAGACCGCGTTCGGCGCTCTGATTGGTTGGTTCATTCGCACCGGCCAATCAGACCGCCGAACGCGCTCTCGTTTCGTTTTCGTTTAACGTAAAGCAAACTCATACTAAGGGTACAGGAAACGTGTCGTCGAAAGTTCGCGAATTTTATTACTTTTTCATTGCTGGAGTTAAAATGTAATCTTGCTTTGTGGAATGCGAATCTGTGTTCTTTCTTTAATAACAATGATATTACGTTTGATGACATTGTTTTTTGTAATTTTTATCATTGACGTGACAATGTTTTTTACATTTCTTTTGAGAGTTATTTCTCTCATTGTTCCATTTTAATTTGCACAGAGTATTTTTCCAGTAGCTTTGATTAATTTTAAAAAATCATTTATTAATTTTATACAAAAATTAGATCAACCTTGTTCGATAAATGTCTTGTCATGTCATGTTTACGTCAAAACTTTAGACAATTTTGTTTTTTAATTTTCCGCTATTTTAAACCCACGACAGTTTTGCATGTAACACCAATGTCTGGATTGGATAATAGCTAAGTATATTCCAATATAGTGACAATCTTATTGCCTTGTATCGGGCACTGTTCCAATTCTGCTGAAATGATTTTCCGATAGGATACGAGAAGATTCGAGCATAACACTGCAATTACACTTACGAGTTCGGGAATTTTGAAGCCAGTAGCAGCTTTGCAGGCCGCAGTAATGTTCATTGTTATTATCTAAGACTTTGTTAGTTTAGTTCATGAGGGAGGAAATTTTCGTCTGTATAATGTACAAACGTGGCAAAATACGTACTAAAATAATGCTGTAGTTGTATACCAAGACAATGTTTATACCGTCCTTTTCAATTCTAATATTGCTGTAGAGGACGTGCATCACGTCTTGTATGAGTGTCAACGAATGGAGTCTCAGAGGTGTCAGAATTTTAGTTTAAATAATTTTAATATTGTTATTTATTTTTATTTAATAGCATTTTAGCATCACCAGTGATCTGAGGCTAGATCTCTTTATAATTTAATCATTTCAATTTAAGGGCATGCTTAACCTGTTAAAGGTTTAGCTTCTTCATTTTTCTACTAGGAAAAAAGCCCTAATGTATAATTTAAGATTTAAAAAAAACTAATAAATCTCATTATCCATTATAATAAAATTCTACCAACCCAATTTAAAAAACAAATCATCCAACGAGGCGCCTAAAAACTTGCATTCACGGAAAGCTTCGATCCTTTATATCTGGCACGCCAATCAGTGTTCATTATACAATGTTTTATAAGAAATTAACTTCTAAGAATATTTCAATGTAAACACATAGCCATTATAATGTACACGAAACAAATTGTGACCTGATATAATAATGGGTGTTACGTTAAACATGCACTCAAGTGCACGATTTTGATTTGACGTTTATTGTATAAACTACAAGACTTACTTTTGATTGGTTTTTAGCAATATGTGGTGTTTAGTGATGAATTTGTGTATACCTGTAACAAAAACATATTAAATTGTTAGTACACATTTTTTTACAATCAATAGCATATATTTTTATGGTATCATATTTCTTTTTATAGCAATCGCCGCCGTCCATAGATACTCAAGAGGCGTTACAAGTGCGATGCGTTAGGAATTTAAGGGTTGTTGGGAAAACGGATATTGGGAAGATTGGGAAGGGGGTAATTGGGGCTCCGGTAACCTCACTCACACAACGAAACACAACGCAAGCGTTGCTTCACGTCGGTTTTCTGTGAGGCCATGGTATTACTCCAATCGAGCTGTCCCATTCGTGCCGAAGCATGGCTCTCCCACACTTAAATGACATAAATACGACAAAACACGACCTTTAACAATATTATCAGCAATAAATAAATGTTTATAATGTTCCAAGTTTAAATAATATAATCCCAACAATATAATAATTGATAAGTGATCCACTTTATTATTATACAGATAATCAGTCTTTATACAAATAACAACGCAGTGAATTTAAATATGTAACGTCACGCCTTTTATCCCCGAAGGGATAGGCAGAGGTCCACATTACGGCATGTAATGCCGCTATACAATATACACCAATATACACTTTTTGTGGGTGGTGCCTGGGTGAGCCTATTGCCATATACTGGGCACGATTCCACACTCCGTGCTTCTACTGAAAAATTCGCGAAAATCCGAAAAAGTACCCAGTAATACTTTGCCCAACCCGGGAATCGAACCCGAGACTCCTTGTCTGGCAGTCGCACTTGCGACTACTCGACCAACGAGGCAGTCAATTTCAAATAGATACAATACATAGGCATAGAATATCAAAACAACATTTACAATTCTAATTGTAAATGTTGTTTCAACTCGTCAGATTGGATTTTGTGGAAGATCTAGAGATCTTCTACAAAATCCAATCTAACCAGTTGAGAGGAGCAACAGCAACTTCAAAACAAAAGATAGATCCTAACAAGATGTACTATATACCGGAGACACCTCTCCTTTTGTCCACGGCCTAACGAGAACCCTTTACAAGTCTAGTATTGGTCGAGGCTTTTCAGGCTATAACGACTGCCAGCACAAAGATACTTGGATCTAGGTACCTAGGTACATATTTCCCATATATCGATGAATTTGTCGGCTAAAGTCATTGTGGTACATATCCAATGTTATCTTTTTTAATTACTTGGTCAGATTTCAGCCTTTTCAGAGTTTAAAGACTGTTAGCATAAAGCTCATTATATTCTATACTAGCTTCTGCTAAAGTATCCTATCACCCAATACAGCTCATATCCCTGTCTTTACACCAAATTTTATCAAAATCTGTTCAGTGGTTTCAGCGTGATTGACGAATAAATATTCGAACAAACTTACACATTTATAATGTTAGTGTGATTATTAATACGGTTTTGGCTGTTATTCTCTTTGTTAGCTTTTATATTTGTAGGTGTACATATCAAGTTAACCTCTATCACCTGTTAAAATATTCAGTGTTGACTGCCTTGGTAATAAAATCGAATACCTACACGAGACTGAATAAATAGATTTCAGATTTAAAAACATACAATCTCACATAGAAATCTCTAATAGAAAATAAAAATTATATACACAAACCATTTTCCGCAAAGACTAGGAATCCAAGACCATAAATCAAACAAATTTCTAACTTAAAAACGTATCATTAAGCTTCATTTTCTAACAAACGAGTCCCTCTAATTTGCTTCAGCGACGTAATGAGACAGACTGTCAGAGCAAATTGGACCTTGATATTACAGGGTAAGGTTTATAGTGGTTTGAAAGGTAATTGAGGTCTTGTTTGAATAGGACATGATTAGATTATGACAAGCATCGTTGCAAGATCTAAGTGATCTGCGAATGAAAGGAAATCTATTTAATAGAAGGAAGAAATATAAAGACTAATTCTATGAAAGGAAATAAAATGGCCACTTATCTTCATTTGATTGGATATCAAATCAAATAACTAATGCATCTTCATATCAAATATTATATGAATTTTATAGCGTGGATTTTGTGACTAATAAAAGTAATCTAAGTTACTCCTTCCAGAAAAATCTTCGATCTCCAGTACCTCGTAATAGGGTTAACGACCAACCGTCACTCCTCATTAGTGTTGAGAAGTAAACCAATGCACTACTGAAGGAAAGACTCCTTCTTTAATGAGGGAAAATTCTAACCACCCTCTCCTTATGTTTAAGTAAAAGAGCCATTTATTATAATTATTAAATTAAATGCGAAATTATTCTAATTCTAATATTTTTTTATGGAATTGGGGGCAAACGAGCAGACGGGTCGCTTGATGGTAACCGATCAGCGCCGCCCATGAACACCAGCAACACCAGAGCGTTACTAGTGCATTACTGGCCTTTTGGGGGTTAGGAATATAAGAGTTGTTGGGAAATCGGGGATTGGGAAGATTGCAAAGAAAGGTAATTGGGCTGCCGTTAACATCACTCACATAACGCAAGCGTTGTTTCACGTCGGTTTTCTGTGAGGACGTGGTATCACTCCGATCGAGCCGGCCCATTCATACCGAAGCATGGCTCTCCCACACTTTCTACGAGTAATAAACCAAAGAGCCAGCCAGACAAAAGATACAAAAGTCAATATTGATTCTTAAAGTTAAAATGAACTTGGAGAGCGCTGGGACATTGATAGGTACGGAATTTAATTGCTGTTCCCGATGGTATATCAGCTTACCCAAGCCTTTTAGGTCTAGGGTTCTTGCATAAGCGGTAGCGAGAGCGAGTAAAGAGCCAAATTTATGGCATCATGTATGAACGAGAAGTTGGAAAATGAACTGTATTTTATGTCTAGTAGTTGCAAGTTTCGTTTATTCACTGTGATTTATTTACCATCAAATTAAATCGACAGATATTGGTGATTTTGTTCGGTTATATAAAGTTTTGTAAAACATGAATTTGTAGGTTAGTTATAAGCAATAAACTAAAAATCGCGGTTTACTCACGTAAATTAATGGAGAAAAGCTCTACTAGTTTCGAGTCAAAGAGATACTTCATTATAAGCAGCTGCAATAGAGCACGCTCCATTCATTCACGTGAGTAAATCGTGATACTTAGTTTATTTAGTATATCTTTGATAGTTATTATAAAAACATAGCAATAACGATAACAATAATCAAAAAAGTGTATCATACGCTACAAATGAAACAAATACTTTGACCAAGTTTCAAGTTGCAACATCAACAAAACAATATACAACCTTGTCCCAATAAATCACGAATCGAATCGGACATCAAAGGTAAACCATATTAAGATCAATCCAGTTATCTAGACAAGCACATCTGTTCCGAGATACAGTTTAAACTAAAACGTTTCTCGTATAACTGTGCGAATGTAATCGGTTTTTGTATATAAAGCTTGTTTATGTATATGTATGATGTTCGAGTCTATTTATAGATTGGATTATTTAAATATTGGGGTTAGATTAAAGTAGTGTGTCCTAGTTCGTTTTTAGGGTTAATTGTGTGACGTGGATGAGATTAAAGTTTAGGGATTTTCCTTTCTATCTTTGATTCCAGATAAAGTCATTCAATTATTTCTACCGTTACATGAGCACATACCTATTACCTATATACATCAAGAGAATTGTTTTTGTATGACCACTGCTGACCAAAGCCTCTTCTCGCACGGAAACCAGGTCTAGGTAGTTCGCAGCTTCGGATTATGATTAGACAGACAGGAAAGTTAACGTTAACTCAATTTTTTTAGATAAATACACACTTATAATTAGAAATTATAAGACCAGGTTTCGTCACGATGTTTTCCTTCACCGTTTGTCAGTGGTTTCTAAATAATCTTAGAAAGTATATATAACTCAGAAAGTCACATTAGTACGCAGCTGCATGCATGAGGAGCGGGTGGGAGGGGTTTTAAACCTCTGGGCCTCCACGACATTTTATTTATTTATTTAATCTTTAATGTACACAATACAATAAAATAGTGGTACACAAGGCGAACTTAATGCCATATGGCATTCTCTATCAGTCAACCATTCTATCGTTATACATGACAAACCAGTACCAATCAATCACTATAGATTTATTATAACAAACACATTGTATAAAACACATAACCATTAAACCATTTAAACTGTTATTACTACAAAATCGATGAAATAAAAGTTATAAAAGAGCTATAGAAACAAAAAGAGATATATTTTATTGTTGAAATTGATGTTGCAGTGAGTATGAATGTTTGGTTTGACGTCACAGTACCGTCATAAACCCATGTGCAGGCAGTTTTATCTAGTTTTAGCTGGAAATCTATGGAATGAATAAATCATAGTGTTCCCATCCATCATCGGTCCATGATGGTCGGTTTCTACGAATTATATGCTCGTATATAGATTAGAATAACAGTTTTTTGTTGAGATCATTACCTTATTGATAATTTATAAAGATAATTAATTTGATGCAAAACTTACCTACTTGACTTAAGGTATTTAACGCAAGGATATGGTAAATTTATTACAATTCATGAATGAAATTCTTAATCTTTTAGCCAGTGTTGTAAGAGAAACATCTGACAAGAGTTGCTGATAAATTTTATTCTTTTGACCTACGATCAAACCTGGCCGTCAAGCATTCATCATGGTTTCATCATCATGGTAGACCTTATAAAGAGGAGGTTCTTAGTCCAGTAGTCTAGTTACACGAGCTATTCATTAAAATAAGGCGAACCCATTGTCATACTATTGAGACTTCCTAAAATTGAAAACCAAAAATACTTTTCCCTACCCAAGAATTGAGTCAACGATGCAGTCGAGAGACAGAACCAAAGACTTAGTATAATCGTTATACCTCAGCACTAAGACCTAAGCCATACCCGGAGAAAGTAATTATTAAAGAACTTAGTTCATACCGTGAAAGGTAGCCGTCTCCAATTAAAAGTTTAGCTTCATCTGCTCTAGACTTCGCTTCATTTTCATATTATTATTAAATTCCTAAATAAATTCTAGCGTTTAATTGGGATATAGGAGTCTTTTTGGTATTAAGTTGTTTTGTTGTTAATAATTATAATAGGGTAGAATGTCTGATTAATATTGAACTCAAGTGAGATACTAAGCAAGGGTTACCGGTAAAGTAAAGCTGCTTTTTTTTTTTGAAGGGGGGAAAATCA
Source organism: Spodoptera frugiperda (assembly GCF_023101765.2). Classification (NCBI taxonomy): domain Eukaryota; kingdom Metazoa; phylum Arthropoda; class Insecta; order Lepidoptera; family Noctuidae; genus Spodoptera; species Spodoptera frugiperda. Next base: position 2,275,158 of record NC_064212.1, read on the forward strand.
TTTAATGTCTTCTCTAGCCTTGGGCGAGGCGAAACGGAGTGTCAGACTCATACTGACTAAAAACCACCCCATTCCTTTATGTACGACCCTAAATTAAAGTAAGAGTCTGAAACAGTAAATGGCAATAGGCTCCTGATTCATAAGACTTAGAACATTACCGTAACAATTGTATCTTACATGATATGTGGACATCTTTCTACCCCTTTTGAGGATCCAAAGGGGGTTTATGTTATAAAATACATTTTACAAGCACAATATTGAAAAGTAATTCAGTTAATATTCTCTCACGCCATTTTGGCTTCGAATAATTTTATTAAATTTTTCCTCGACCCAGTAAAAAAATATTGGCGAACGTAAAGACAAAATTTTAGCATGAAATAATTATATTATTCAAATTTTTCAGCCTCGATAGAAGTCTGTATTTAGTGGACTTTTTGTTTGTTTAATATATTTATTTGGTTCAAACATTTACTTTAGCTTCAGAATCAGTATTACTTTATAAGTGTTATTTTATACAGTTGTTATAGTCTACGAATTGGTTTCTTGACAGAAAAATGCAGTGAGCTTTGTCCCAAATTTTGTTGAATGCATGGGTGTATCTACATATTTACTAGCACTCATCATCATCAGCCTGTTCTCGTCCACTGCTGGACACAGACCTCTCCAATGGCACACCACTGAGCTCGATCTTCAGCTCTACACATCCAACCACTACTTTTACACTATTGCTATTACTAGCTATAACGTAGAGAAAAATAATAAGAGAATCACAATAGAAAACAAGAAACATAAACAAAACACTACACACCAACTTAACAGAGAAAACTATTAAAAAAATCCAAGTTTTATCATTTGAAAACAAACAGTTTCATGTTGCAGCAATAAAAACTAACTTTTTACGCTTTATTATATTCGTTTAGATAAGAATTTCATTTGCAGTAGCTTAGGTCGGCTAATTTAAATTGTATTGTGTATTTAACACGACCAACTTGAAGTCGAGGTTTTATGGACGACTTTAATTAGAGAAAAGACTCTTGTTTTGTTTAATATCTTTGGGAACAAAAGAAAAAGTTTGATATTACATAAAAACGGAGAAAGAGATTGTAGTATTGTGTTGTTCTGATGATAAGGATTGCATTCTTTCTATTTTGTTATTCTCATTCTCTTGTAGATAACGCTTAGTATCGAGTTTTTAAGACAAAGTGCTAACGAGAACATCTTAATTACATAAATTCATAAACTATTTTAGGGAACATAGTGTAAAGTTTCCTTAGAGGAGGAGGATCCTCCGACCAGGCGAGGTGATCGTGCTCGGGTTTTCTGTCCAACAATTGTTCGTTAGGATTTTAACTTTACATGTGCAATGTAGGATCAATGACGTCTTCCGTTGATATGTTCCTCGATCATCTATGTGCGACTTCTGTCATCTGTCATTATTTGTCATGTGTCGCCACACTACCGCGTTTGCCCCATAGATACAGAAATTACACCTTAATCATCATCATCATGATCATCGCTAGTCAGAATACGTCCACTTCAGAATAAACAACTCCCATTTTATAGGATTTTGCTACATCTTTGCACTTGGCAGGCGATTCAAAGATCGCAGAGAAGTCAAAAAGAAAAAGAAATGCTACTGCTATCCTTCGCCATCTGGTCGCAGTTTTACAGCCTAATTAGTTGAGAGAAATTAAATCGAAATAAAAACCAAACGACTTCGAACATCACAACGAACCCCCAAAATTTGGAAGCGACTAACTTTATGTGAGAAAATAATTGTCAAACGAAACGTAAATGATATGAAGCGCGACGTTATAAGTTTGCGCGCCACCGAGCGTCGGGTAGTAAACAATAAGGAACCATGAAAATAATTCGCATCATTATTCATACAATAACATAATCATCCAAACGACGTACGAAGGGGCGTAGTGCTATCAAAATCATAAACATAACACTTACAAATGAAAGAGAAATATGAAATTACTGAAGAAAGAAAAGGACAAAAGATACCATGGATTTTATTACACGAAACGAAGTTATGGAAATAAGGGCGATTTACAACGTGGATGCACGTTTTATGGCGTTCAGTGTATTGTTTTGAAAACGATATTATTTTCAGTCGAGCTAAGGAGGTCTGGTTTCCTTAGAATTTCTCATGGGAAAGCTTGTCGTACGTGGGCAAGCAAGGTGAAGCTTTTTTCATTTTTGCAAATCAAATTTTGTAAAAGCTGCAAAAAAATCTGATAAAAATGCTTACTCAAATTGAAAAAGAAAAAGTGCAGTCGAAGCAAATTGAATCCTTAAACAAAAAGCTGCATCACCACTAACTGATCTGGAGCTGCGGACTAACTAGCGGGTTTACCGGGTTCCGGCCAGAAAAGCAGAAGTAGGAACGGGGTGGTTTTTAGTCAGTAAGAGTCTGACACTCCATTTCGCCTCGTCCAAGGCGGGAGAAGTCATAGGATAATTTCCTCTCTTAAATAATAAAAAAAAACATATAATCATAATTGGTCCCATAAAAAGACCTAGAGGAACCCCAGAACCGTCTTAAAGATACCAGTACTATAAAAACAAAAGCAAGCAAAAATACTGCATTTACCTTAAAGAAAGCCAACACCTCTGCTATGACCTACATACATTTCACCTAACCAGTTACCACACACACGTAAACCGAGTTTACGAGTATATACGAACAAACGTACATTATAGCTTTTACAGCAATTTATGAGTTGGACGAGTAATAACAAACAATGATTTACTATGTGGCTGACATTCTGGAACAAAAATACTTCACAATGTTAGGCTTACGTTTTCTTTGAAGTTCGTTGTAGTTATTGATGTATTTGGCCTTTTGGAGGGAGATATGTATTTTTGTGTCATTATAAATAGGTACAATATTTTTTGTACCACCCCTACTCTTGGCGTGGGTGTCATAGGAATCACCTAAAAGATATTTGACAGAGACTGGGCAATAGCGTTTTGTGCTAAACTTAAATATTTTAATCTGCCTGTCAATCTTTAAGATTAAGGTAAATCAATTGCACGAAATCTTTATGAACAATTTAAGATCAAAAAGTTCAATAATCCTTTAGTTAACACTGCATACTTTATTGGAATCTCACGTTGTTGAGCATAGCCTTAATTGAAACCACTAAATTAATAAATATATGATAATGAATAATGTTTAACCGCACTGTACCTACAGATAACTTACAATACAATGACCCTTAAAACAATAGCCCTGTTTTAAAAGCTTATTAACAACGCCACAAATAATGTTTGCAATATCAAGAATGGCAGCTTATGATAATATTTTGACAGTTAGAATCGATGTTTTGACAGCTGACACAAGTGACAGAATGACTAATATGGCGTATTATGTCAACCATATTTCATTTATTGCGAGCGCAATAGCCATAACAATATGTCAATGACGATATTTAAAAAGTTTAATAATATTATTAGCTATTAGCTTGTACCTGTGTTGAAACTATGCGATGTTTTCTATTATAGACTACACATTGACAAAGAGACATGTGCTACTAAAGGGTCGTGCTAGCCCGGTGGATTAAGACGCTCGCTTCTCATGCATGAGAGTGCGGGTTCGATACCTACCAACGGCAAGTACCAATGTGACTTTTTCCGAGTTATATGTACTTTCTAAATGTATCTACACATCACTGACCAACAGTGAAGAAGAACACGGCGAAGAAATCTGGGCTTATAATTTCTAATAATGTAAGTTTGATATCGCCAACCCGCATTAAGTAGGCTTATAGGCTGTTGAAAATGATGGTGATTGACAGAGACCGTCAGTAAAGCTCTCTGATGAAAGCTGAACCTTTTAAACTCATATTTTCAACCCATTTGCTAATCACATGGAAACCCTGATATATCAAACCCTGGTATGTCAAGGATCTCCGTAGTCCAGTTAACGACGCAGTTGTTTCTATTGGTCAGATTATATGAAACTTGTTTATTAAATAGAGAAATTTTAAATAATCATAAGTCATATAAACAAACTATGCTTCGTCTAATCCAGAAATCTCACCTGAAACTGTTAATACAATATCTCCACAGGCGCGCTTACAATTGAAATTACTCGAGCAAAGTTTTGAAACCCACAAATGTAATAATAGTTTTAGTTAGAAGCGTTTTCGTGGAAACTAAGTTAGTTTCTTAATAAACCAATGCATTAGAGAGCGATATGCGTTTACATTCTGCTGTAAAAGCGTTTGCATTAAGCAGATTGGCTACAGGGAACGTTTGTGGAATCTCGCTTTTTGTTTCACTGTTATCTGATTTGGTTATTCAGCTATTTTAATTTGTAATTTTTGCTTTGCTGGGATTAGAAATATCTAAATATGCAGTTTAATTCTGGTTTTTAGTTTTGAATCTTTGTCATTCTATGTTTTGTGGATAAAATCATATACATCATACATCTACACATTTAAAAAAGATTATGTAAAATGACAAGTATTAGGTCTTATGGTCTTATCAAGATGATTCGTAGATTATGAAAGTTTTGGGGAAATTGTGGCATGGCATCCATAGCAGAATCTCTAGCCATCATTCGATTCACACTACATGAAAGTGTGTTTTTGTGTTTATCTCTACCTATTTCTTCATGGCATGATGTCATGTAATATTTAGTTAGGAACTTTAAAATTACATGTCATGTACCAATATTTGATAGAACAACTAACTACAACCTGAATCCAAGACCGAATTTCTTATATTTAGTCTCAAAAATATAATGTTTACATTCAATTTAGATCAAAGGCAAGAAACATCACGCCTGAAAGAATTATCGGATTTATTGGTACTGTGTATTGACATCCCGAGACCACAAAGGCTTTTAGAGGACTTCAAAAAAAGTGTATCCCTTCGGATAAGGGAGAAATGTTGGCTTTGCGAAATCCGGATAAAGTTAGTGACATCCGAATCAGTTTCGGATGGTTTTCTTGTGACGTGTTTGTTTATTTATGGTTTGATGAATCCGATTATCTATTATAGAGAATATTTTTGTTATGGTATTAGTCAGTAAACATGCAGAGAGATCTGCTATAGACACCCGAAACACCAGAGGTGTTACAATTGCTTTTTTGGGTTGTGAAGTTAGATGGCTGTAAGATAATAGAAACATCCCATTGATGTTTTAATGAGAACTGACAACATGTTTGCCTCCGAGCGCATCTCCCGTATAATTCCAAGGAAATTATTAATCAATTCTGTTGGAAAAATGTAATTAGAAAAGTGCAAAGACTTGCAATTGAGCTTGATTTACTACACGAGTATAGATTAAAAAATTACATAATGTAAATGATAGTCATCGCACTTAATTTTAGGCAGTTGTTTTGTGTCCAACACAGAATTTTTTAAATGAATACCAATAACCCTCATACCAATTGTAGAGGTAACCATTCGATTAAAACAGTCAGTAATGTATTTCATAACTGTCACGTAATAAGACAAAATTAAACACGTCTACTCCAGAATTTGGAAAAGGAAAATTTTTCACAGAATCTAATAAAAATAACTCGCAAACGTGATTATGAAGAAACAATATTATTTTCGTACAATTGCGAAGTAGGTACAAGGTTTATGTTCAAAGTTTTTATTGTAGGCTGTAAATAGAAATTACAGGTAAAGCAGGTATTTTTCCAAGGCAGATAAACCTAAAAACAGAATAAAAATAAAAGGGGAGTATACATATATTTTTACAATTTTTTTCTTTTTTGTATTTTTTTTTGCTTTGAAAATTGTAAACAACTGTCTTATGGTAAAGTACTGAAAGGAACGCCTTTAATCCTCGAAGGGATAAGCATAGATGTACATATGCAAACTTTCACTTTTGACCAGGGTTATATGAAGCACACATACACTGTTTTTATTGAAACATTTAAAATCTGAAAAACTCGAGACGAAACCAACGAGATAGGGGTCGAAGCGATCGACTGCCTAGCGGGCTACCGACGCTCCGGCTCAAAGAGTAGGAGTAGGAACGGTGTGTTTTTAGTAAGTAAGAGTCTGACACTCTCTCTCGCCTGGCCCAAGGCGGGAGAAATCATTGGATGATTTTCCCCCTTCAAGAGAATGCATAGATATAACATCTACTGTATGGAGCAGACACTTATACAATTCTTTATTCTACATACATAAAACATTTATCTATCATTGCACACAAACAAAATACAAATCTTTTAATTAATTGCAACTTTTATAACATCAAAGGTGAAATAACAGTTTTTATACCGGAGACATTTTCTTAACCATTTGTCAGTGTACAATGGCACACGTCATTAGGCACACCCATCAGTTTTCAACGCTACACATATTCTTCAAGCATATGTTGACCATCTAATTATAGTATAGGCAGAAATAGTAATATTGCGACAGAGTTCAGTCAAAAGAATACTCGTGTTAACAGCTTAACACGTGTTTCTGATTTTTGAGTGTTGACGTGATATGATAGTTTGGTTGTTTGAGCACGATGTGTGTATCGATATATCAACCTTGTGTTCGTTAAAGGGGTTTTTGATTATAAACTCTAATATTAGAGTTGAATAGCCAAACTATGAGTCCTAAGATCAAACATATTGATTAACATGTTAACCGTTACGTCGGTCACTCGTTACCGACGCTTTGCGGAGGATTTGCCATTTTTTTTCCACAGTATTTTTTTGCGGCCGGTAATGCTTTAATATTGGTTGTAATTCCACCAATTACTTAGACTACTGCATTAATATACTTCGGCTTGCTTTTCAAGAATAAAAAGAAATGGAAACCGAAGTTAACCCTTAACTAACCGGAGATATCGCTTGCACACAGCACCTAACAAAACCGACTACAAAATTTCCCACAAACCAAAAACAATAAATCATAATATAAAATAAATAAAAACTAACTTAAAGCGTCGAAGAAACTGTCCTCATCAGAGTCGACCATTGAACCAAAACTGTATCTTCACCTCAAACCAGCACAATACCGAAAATATTACACTAGAACTACGTCACGACCGAAAAACGATTCGTCAAAAACCGTTTCAAGCCGAGAAACCGTCTTCGATACCGGCGTTTCAAACAACTACGTCATCTCACGTGATTATGTAGTGAGCTCGCGTGAAACGCACATGTTCACAGGAGAACACATCAAGCGATACAAAACCAATATAACATGGTCTTGCTTCGTATAAACTTTCCACACATCCAGAGGTCAGTTTATACTGGCTTTTCATAGCTTGATGTGATCATTATACCTACATATTACATTGGAAGCGTTCCATGAACGTAGAGGAAAAAAAAAGTTTTTAAAATATCATAAATCAAGATCGTTCGTCCTGACGTCAGAATTCCATTCAGGCGCTTCGTAAATTTTGGTGTACTCTTGGAACTCGATTGTGAATTGAAAAGTGAGTTGCGTTCGAGTTTTTAATAAGACGTTGTTTGTTTAGATAGGTGAACGTTTTTAGAAGTTGGTTTTGTGTGTATGTAGAGATAGGTAACAGATTTTAGTTGTTTTTAACTTTTTATCTTTTTTTCGATACATTTTTTTTAAGGAGGAAATCATCCAATGGCTTTTCTCGTCCTGCGCGAGGCTAGAAGGAGTGACTCGTACTGATTAAAAACCACCCTACTGCTTTTAGAGCCGGAGCTCCAAAAAACCCGTTAGGTAGCCCGCAGCCCGAAACCTTAACCAAGGATTTTTTATTTTTTATTAAATTTTGATATTTACTATTAGGTAAGTCTGATGAGTAACAAATAAGAAAACGACAACTTCGTATTGAAACCCACTATCATATCAGAAAAATCGTGGCTTCAAAATAATTGTGAAGTTAAGCATGAACAAAAACATTATATAGATGAACAGAAATTAAAAAAAAAAGAAACGTTTTATTATTAACTTTCATAAGACATACTAAACTAATTACCATATTATCGGCTCATTCACGTAACTGTTTAATGAAGATCCCGACTAGTTTCAAACCAAGCTAGAGGCTCATATTCAGGATCAGCATTCCGCGAGTTTTTGACAAACAGTTAAGTGAGTAAACCGATAACATAATACCTAATTAAAGAACTTACAAAAGTTTTTCGAGAACCAATAGTAAGTCATAATTTTACTTCATGAAACGGTTCATACTAGATTTTTATGAGCGAAAATTGTTTACGATTTTTTGTGTATTGCTTTCATGTAGGAAACCTGTTATTGGTGCAACATATATACATACATACATACATACACATGTGAGTAGATTTAGTACTACTTCATCGGTTACTCTTCATATATATTTAATTTCAGTAGGTAGTAGTAGCATTAGAGCATTTGCTTTTTTAAACTGTAGCATAAAATATCGATTTAAAATTTTCGTTATGTGTGTTATATTTTGTGTGAGAGAGCCGTGCTTTGGCACGAATGGACCGGCTCGACCGGAGTGATACCACGGCCTCACAGAAAACGAACGTGAAACAACGCTTGCGTTGTGTAAGTGAGGTTACCGGAGGCCCAATTCCCCCTTACCAATCTTCCTAATCCCCAATTCCCCAACAACCCTTAAATCCCTACCCACAAAAGACCGACAACACACTTATTCCGTCTGAACTGGTGTTTCAAGTGTTCATGGGCGGTGGCGATTGTTTACCATTAGGTGATACGGTCGTCTGCCCGATTGCTCGCGTGTTCCATTTTTTTTAATAGTTCTGTTTTCTTCGTTTTGTTTCTGTGTGTGTTTCACTCTACTTTTGTATATATTTTAATTTATTATTCATGCTATGCACTTATAAGCTCATTTACTGTATTCATGCATTTTATTGCCATTTTTACGATCACTTATGAATCTGTCAACGTAGTACGAGTCGTTTTATTATAGGAATTAAAACGTTCGTGAAATTTTATTCTTTCTTATTTTATCTTTGAGTTATAATTAATAATATCAATACCAGTAAAATCAGTATCTATAATAATCTGTCCTGTCATGTTTAGAAATCTAGAATTTTCTAGTAGTTTAGTTGTTATTAGTAGTAATACGAGTGAGTCAGATCAGGGCGCCACTATCGCCAACAATGTGTTAAGTATAACAGTTTGGCGATTTTTGATATAAAAAACAAGAAAAGAAATGTTTCTCACCTAAAAATATAGATTTCAAAATAAATCTTTTTATAATCCCTACTAAACTTCTCCTTAAATATAAAATATATTAAAAATTCAAATGTAGAACGCACGAACGCACACGTAGGTAAATCAAGACGGAGTATCTACCATTCATAAAATCAAAATCGCTAGACTAAAAAATATGGCAGCCGGCTCGTTCAAATGTAGGTCGGGACGAGCAAGTAAATCCCTCCTTTTAAACTCTGTTAATCCCTCTGGCTTTTCAATTGTGAAACCTTTTCAGGAGACTCACAATACTGAGCGGCGCCAAGTCGTGAACGTACGCATTGTCTGACAGACCGCGAGTTTGTAACCTTTTTGCTTCAAACCTTTTGTTACCGTACCGCGTTTTTCATTACAGCAGTGTCACAGATTGGGTTAAACGAATCGGAATGTTCGGTGATGGCTTTTTTTCATATTTCTTGAGGTTTTTGTTGAATATATTTAGATTTTTTTGGTGCGAATTCGTTTTTAATGGGCAGCGTTTGATTTGTCTAGCGTAAGGTGGTGGAGCATCAAGCAAATGTATTTTTACAAAGCCAGAATCAAAATAAACATTGCAATTTATTTTGATAAAAATTCTGACTCGGAGTTTACAAATATTTACCACGAAAAAACTGTAAAATTATTTTGTGAATGGTTGAAATATGATAAACAAGACGCATTTTTAGAAAATAAACAAAACTTTGTATTGTAAGAAATCTCTTTAAGTTTCATGAAACTAGACAACTTGAATGAACCGTTTCTTTTTATTCCAAAATGATACAGTTTTTTTGCTGGAATAGGGGGCAAACTAGCAGACGTGTCACCTGATGCACGGGCAAACGATCAGCGCTACCCATGGACACCCGCAACACCAGAGAAGGAACAGGTGCGTTGCCGGCCGTTTAAATAGGAATACGCTCTTTTCCTGAAGGTATAAAATATGTGACGTGTTTCGAAAAAATGGTGTTCAAATTACACATCGACTTTGTATTTAGAAAAATCGTATCATTTCCCAAAAAAAGGTCTCATTAAACATCTCTCCAACTTTAAAAATTAACTTCATGAAATGTCAATGTTTTATGGGGTTAAAAAGTCAATATACACTTTTTAATATACCCGAGAAAGAACCGCAAGTGACCTACATAACTTGCACCGCATGCCCGTACATGATCTCTTTCAAGGCGGTCTAATTTAACATGGTTCTTCAGCCAGTAATCTTCTTTGAGGGATAAGATATGGGGCACTAATCACACTATATATTATATGCTATATGTTATACGTTGGTTTGCACTTATATGGCTTCGCTTTAGAAGCTTAGAATTTACTGTCGAAGCGATATCGGTTAATCGCCACGTAGTATTATGGAAAGTGGTCTATTTGTTGCTAGTAGTAGTGGATTAGTAATTCCTGCTATAGTTTTTAATTCCGTCCTCATTGGATGATTTTCCCAGCTCAAAAAAAGGTCTAATATTTTTTTATTCTAAGACGTACTTACTATGTTAATGCACTGTGTTTAAAGATCCACTGTAAGTGAAAATAGGAAGATTCTTCTAGATTCTTGATATATCACAAAAAGAAAAACAAAAACATTCACTTTATATTTACAACAACATTCTCACACAATACATCAACATCATACCTTATTTATATCACAAAAATACCTTCTAAAAGTCCACACAAGACCACAGCCCGAAGGCACAACATGAAAACAGATTTATTTAGTCAAATAGGAAAACGTAATAAACCATACAAATATGAGTGGCACAACCCTCCTTTATTTAAACCTTTTAAGATATTAATCCCAGATTTCCTTTAACGGGACCCTTTTCAAAGAAACACGGAGGTATAGGGGGTATACAAGACCCGCACTATTTGAACTTAGAAGATCAAGTGTGCCAAGAGCCAGGGTTTTGAAATTGAAAAAGGGAACTATTGATTCAACGGATAACCGTTGCCAATACTGTACCTCTACCATGAGTTTGAAGCAATAGTATTTGTCGATAGTCGCTAGCGACGACGTAATATTTTATGTTTAATGAAGAATAACTCTAAACGGATTAACATTTGGATCTTGGCGCCATAGCATTCAGCTCAAAATTACCTATCCAATGATGTAACTCACACACTTGTGACCGATAGAGCGCTTCGCTTCAAGCTTCCTTGTACGAACTGCAGTGGAACTCCATGCCGGAGTCTGTGTTTCCTGATGGGTATAACCTGGGTGTCTTCAAAGCCCGAGTGAATAGGTTGCTTATGGGCAGACGTGTTCCATCGTAGGCCGCATCATTTCTTACCATCAGGTGAGATAGCGGCCAGACGTCGACCCATTAAATGTAAAAAAGATGCGTTGTTGCCATACAAAAAATTTACGTCATCGCTAGCGACTATCGTCAAATACCATTGCTTCAAACTCATAGTAGAGGTACTGTTTACTCGATAGTGACGTCACGTTTGTCCTGTGGCGTTTTGTGAAAGGAATCTTTGAATATTGAGGATCAATGAGGAATATGTACCTATGAGTATTACATTGACATTGATGTCCTCAGTAAATAAGTTTCAGTATTGGTATTGGCGAAATAGGGTTATTGTGAAAAATTATTTGTTTGGTAAATCTTAGTTTAGGTTTAAGTTTAGGCATATATTTAGTATATTTTTTATTGCTTTTAAGACTTAACAAAGCGTTTCTATAAGTGTGTATGCCCATGATGAAGGGGACTCTTCTGCGACTCGAAACTAGTAGAGCTATTCTCCATTAATGAACGTAAGTAAACCGTGATTTTTAGTTAAATTAGGCAATGCCCTTATTTCACTTAAACAAGCTTCACAATATGTTCACGGACCGAGAATCAAATCCCAAATCCTCATACTTATTACTCATTAAGCCATAATTGATAAAACCCACTTGCATCCACCATAACAACACCGCAAGTATCAAGTATGTCGCAATAAAAAAAAAAAACGAAACAAAAAAGTATCAATAAACAGGTGCTAATGAAACATTGCAACACACTCGCTCCTCATAGTATTTGTAAAAAGAAAAAAAAATCGCTGAACAAACATGAAAACACGTTTCATGTAGACCGAACAAACAGACAGCAACCCTTCACTGTATATGTACAGTATCACTGTAAACAAAACGAGCAGCTTTGCTGAGGATTTATTTAAATTTAAAAATTTTAAATTTAAACGGTTAAAAAATCCCATTTGAAATTTTAAAACTCTTCTCGCCTCAGGGAACTTCGCGCTCAATTTGCGGAGTTTCAAATTTAGAATGGCATGAGAAGCAGTATTTTTTTTTATTAATTTTTTAATTGTCATTTTATTGTTATTAATTTTGGTGTTCCGTTTATTGTTTTGGAAGTAACGAGATTATTTTTTTTTTGGATTCGAATATTTTTTTTGTTGAAATGAAATTTAATTGGAGTTTTTGGATTGCTACTAGAGACTCGCACGGATTTTCGAAGGTGGCTAGGTATGAACAGAAGCATTGTATAATTACAAGGAACTTGTGTAAGAACTAGCGTCAAGAAAGCATTATGAAACTAGAGATGCATACAGAATTTTCTAGACTTTTTAGACTTCAATAAGTCTAAACTTCTAACAGTCAATCAATGAAAAATTACTGAGGTTTATGAACGCATCATAATATCATAACGCACCTTTGTAAACCTTATTTTGTTTTGTTTTTCGTTATAATGGAAGCTACGCATTTTTGTTAATTATTTTCTTATTAGAATACAATTAAAGTAAAACCCACCCATAAACTTTTATTTCAACAATTTTAATAATCATTTCACAAATTTCGAAAACTAGGTTTAGTGCCCCCAGCCGTCGTTATATCATTCAACAGCTAATATAACGTCAAAAAGCAATGACAGATGCATTTGCAAATTTTGACACATGACGTATTTACGTCACCGTCACCGACCTGCATCGCGTCAACTTCATAGGATATTAAAATAGCGCCAGTAGGACAGACTGGCTATTTGGCTGTATGGCCGCATGGCTATTTGTTTTGTTATGCAACAGTTTGTTCTGAATTCATACCTACTCTTGGATTGCCTCGTCAGAATATGTTGGTTGAATGGGGCTAGATAAAGGGAATGGAGGTAGTTTTATTTACTGATATGACTGTAAACCAGAATAAAACTTTTCTTTGTATCAGATCATAGTGGTCAGCAACGTCAATTTTAACGCTACGCTCTTTTTCTAATATGATTGTTCATATTATAATTTTCGTGACACATTCTAAATTACTCGACTTACTCGAGAGGCGTGTGTCGTGTATTGCTGCTCATGAATATAAGCCTCTAGCATAGTTTGAAATTACATTTTTAAGGGGATGTCATTTGAAATGAAAATATGAAAGTATTTATCATATATTTTATTATTTGAGCTTTGCATACAATAACTTAACTAGCTGATTAATTTGTTATTACTTTGCCACCCACCGAAAGAACGACCATAAAAATTTACATCTCAAGCTATTTTCCCTAAACTTCCACGAAATCTAAAATTACATGAACGAACGTAAAATTGCCGATAACATAATTTTCATGTGTTTTCCTGCCATCAAGCCATCTGTGGCGTATCAATACGATCATTTTAACGGCACCAATTCAAACGGTAGTAGTTACGTCAGGCAAAAATAAATCATTGGCCAGCAAATAGCTGAGCAACGACCAATAAAACTCCTTTGAGGTCGAACGTCTTAATGATTGGCGGTATAAATAAATATCGTTCTTTATTCGAGATTCAAAATTGGATTCGAAACTTGAATGATCATGTTTTGAAATTCGAATGTTTGATGTTGTTTTTTTCTTCTTGTGACATTTTCTTCCTTTTTGTTTGAGATTATGTTGCTTTTTTGATGTTTCGTCATTTTGACGTTAGTTAAAGTGGTTATTTTAAGACTTCTTGTTGATTAATGTTAGTAGCAATCATTTGATTGGTAATAATGCTTCTGACTTAATGCACTTCCTTTGTGCACTTTAATCCTATACGTTGTTATTTTATGCTGAATTTATCTAAAGGTGTACAATAAAGGTTATTATTATTATTATTATAATGACGCGGAATGTTGCTCATGAATATGAGCCTCTAGCATGGCTTGAAACTAGTCGAGTTCCTTTTCAAACAGTTACTTAAGCAAGCCGATAACATAAAAAATAATTTAGTATATCTCACGAAACTTATAATAAAAATATGGCATTACTTTTCAAAAACCCGTATTTTATCAAAGAGCACAGACTGCATACATACTAAAACTAAAACAAAACCCAATACTTTCATCAAATCATCCTGAAAAAACTACAAAAAATACAAATCTAACTGAAAATAGACCATACAAAAGGGAGGAAAATGGAAAAAGGGCCGCCATTTTTGTTCCCCTCCAGCCGACATGACTTAGCAGCGCGGTGGCGTGCCGTTAACAAATGACTGACGACGCTGACCATCAAAGCGATACAATGGTGCCATATTGGAATTGTAACGATACATCTGTTGTGCCACTACTAATTGTGCAAGCGAGAATTTTGTGAGTTTTTTTTTCTGAAATAACTGAATAAAAGCAATGCATGTGAGCTGGGATTAAATCCTGTGATAAATGACTTACTGTGTACCAATGACATCAATTAATATAGTCTCCTTTCTTTTTTTTAAGAAAATAATCCTGAGACATTCTAAATTAAGTAAAAATAACGCTAGATTCACGTCGTTGCCGCACGCTGCTTATGATGAAGAGTCCCTCTGTGACTCGAAACTAGTAGAGCTTTTCTCAATATAGTTACGTGAGTAGACCGTTATGTTTTAAGTGAATTTAGTTGGTCTTCTTTTCAAAATATCATAATTAGTAGTGTCTTACTTTAATAGTCATCACAAGATACGGATTGGACGAAAAGTGCCGCTTACCTGAAATGAAAGAAAGCAGAAATTAATAACAAGAAACAAATTAAAACATTCTGGAAAAATATTTTTCTTGGTAGATGTACTTGCGGCCAATCGACCAATGAGACAGTGATACAAGCAGTATTATAGTTACAAAACCCAAAAAACACCACATCTATTCGAAAAAAAAAAATGTGAGAAAACATAGTACGGTCCACATGTCCAGTAATACAATATGCTTTGATTTATGGCATGTAAAACGATTCCTCTTCGTAACGCTGTGAAGGATTTTTCAAGGAAAATTATAAATTGTTTAAGACACAATAAATGGACAATGGACATGGATGTGAGGTATGCACGACATATTTTTTCCACACACATGAAATCCAGCATAATGTCGACAAGATAGCTCGCAGGAAAAGAAAGGAGATATATAAAAAATATATTGTTTAGAGGCAACATTATGTATCTTGAAACTTTTAAGAATTAGCAAGGCGCATCATTATAGGCTACGGTAACCACTTATTATCCGGTGTGCCACGTGCCTTTTTGCCACCGACGCGGTTTTAAAATACTTCTAATAAAAAAAAAAACTGTTCAAATCAATCAGAAATTGAGCAAATTACTACACAAGTTGGTTATGTGAGTGGCCGCTTAAGGTGATCGCCTCATTGATCGGTTGCGAAAAATCTCAAAGACAAAACCTTCCTTTCGAAACCGCTTCTTGGACTAAGATCAATATTCATATTCCATTCATTAACTTCTCTATTATAACCTCTGAACAACCACCAAAATCTCCTCTACAATCAAACAGTCCAAACACAGCCTTACCGAAACCGCAACCAATTCCGATTACACCCAATTTCCAATTCAAAGGCGACCAATCCACTAGTAAAATAAATATATGATTGTCTCAAATAACAGACGTACTGTACACAAATCCCGGCGATTGGTGGCCTGTTTGAACATGTCCACAAACATGGGAACATGTGTAGCGGTGTACCATGTCCATTGTGGTCGGTAAATAGTTTCCAATGGTTTGTCTTGCACATATTGTATATAGGGGGTCTTATTTTAGAGGTAATTAGAGTAATGGGTCTTTTTTGTTTCGGTAGCGGTATCCTGGTTACCACATATAGTAAATTACTAAAAGTGCAATAAATCGTTTGTTGAAATAAAGTAACGCTTATTAATCGATGGACAAACAAGAAATCACTTAACACCTACTTTTCACAAATTACGACATCAGCCTTGTGAAATAGACAGTGACCCTATTTCCATAATACTGGGAACAATTTCAAACTACGCAATCACTACGAATTTGCTTTGCTTGCTTTATTTGCAGAAATGAGCCTCAAGACCCATATTCAAGAGTCGCTGTAACTCCTCTAGTGTTATGGGAGTCCATGGGCGGCACTGATCGCATTCAGCCTCAAGATCCTTACCCGACAGTCGCTCTAACTCCTCTGGTGTTCCGGCTGTCCATGGGCGGCGCTGATTGCTTACCATCAGGTGATCCATCTCCTCATTTGCCTTCTATCCCACAAAAAAGTCATACTTTCGAAACATAAACCAGAAAAGCCACAAAGAGAAAAAATACCAAAAAATATAAAGTCTACTACCCCTCCATTAACTGGTAATGATTGTCTATCAAGCAGCCGGTAGATGGCTGTCTATTTGTTCAGTACACAAAGCTACTCAATATCCGTTCCGAGTCCACCCCAAAATGTTACAAATCTGTTATTTTCTCGAACCGATTTATTTGTTATTTCATTATATTGTAGATTGTAGACTTGGAGATTACTTGTCGATTTAATTTGATTGGAGATATGATTTGATTTGTTTAGTTCGGTTTGTATGAATTGGGTTTTTTATTTCGGTGTCGGGTAATGTTTTAGATTTATCTTATAGTTAATTATATTTTATACGAACTTATCAAATTATTACATATAAGAACTGGCTATGTTGCTAACGGCATAGGCGACTGTAGCCGTCGATACGTGTCAACGGCTACAGCAGCAGTTGACCTATAGCGACACTTGCAGCTGCTGCGTCCGTTGCAGTTGAAATGTTGACGGACACGCGTCACCGGCTGTAGTTACCTCTGCCGTTGGCTACATGCCGCCCGTGTGTACAAAGTAATCAAAAATTACACCAATTATGTGGAACTGCATTCATGTAAATTTCTCTTCATAAACATTAACAGGTTCAAATAAAAACCATCAACATATTTAAAATTACCAGAAGTCCGATAAACGGCATAAACTTAATAACAAAACAAAAAAGAGTTCTAAAGTTCAATTCAATACAAACTTGGAAAACTCAAGAACCACAACAAAAGTGGAATAGCATTCAAAAATATATATAAAAGCCTGCACAGCAAAATTGTGGGCGGAAAGGTCGTAGTCGGTCACATTGCTTGGAAAATATGCATTTGGTGCAATTTTAAACTATTTACCTACAACCAGTATTATTGTGTGGTTACCTAGGTTGTTGGTTGTATTTTTATACTGAAATACATAATATTTTATTTTTAACTGGCTTCTGCCAGCGGCCTCTTCCGCGTTTCCGATGAATAAAAAGTATCCTATCACCCAAGTCAGCTCATACCGTGTCTGTATACCAAATTTTATCAAAATCCGTTCAGCGGTTTCTAAAATAATTCAACGTCTCTGGTATTTCGGGTGTCCGTAGGCAGCGGCAATTGCTTACTAACAGACGATCCGAAAAAAGCAGCCGCTCATTTACCTATTATTATATCATAAAAAAAGAACATTATGCAATTTTCTTTCTTTATGCAATTTCAATTTCACAACACTATCACCAATCACAAATTCCCAAAACACCGCACCACTTACCACAAACCCATTCATCGACACGACATTACCTAATTCAAACTATTAAATTCCGTCTCTTCCATGCAACGTATCTCCGATTTCCATCACCCCACTCGTTAGTGATTCAGATCACGTCCACAAAATGCAGGAACTATTCATCTGGAAGCTGTGACCTGTTATCTGTCGCAAATCTATGCAAAAGGAAGGCAGGAAGGAACGGGAGCGCTGTCATAATAATCTGGTTTGATCTCTCTACAGACTGTGGACATTTTCTTTTGGTATATTTTTAGTTTGACATGTTTTTTTAATGTTTACGTTTATAAAATATTATACAAATAAGAGAAATACACTTCTCAACTTCATGTATCTTCCGACCTGGAATGGATGTTGAAATGTTTAATGGCCTTTTATGAAAATAAATTACGTGCACGTGATTATGCTGTCTCAAAAAAAAAAACACTTTTCGGAAGACTTTACTCATATTAGACTAATAGTTGGACAAACAAACTAAAACTAGATAAGATTATTTAATTAATTCCCGTACACGATCATGGATCTGGAGTGAAATTTATGCAGAACCAAATTAATGGAAATCTGTCATAATATTAAAACTGGTGAAAAGTGGGTGTTATATTGTATAAATGTAGCCCTGTTTATAACACTTTGAATATAAAAGTTAGAAAAACATATTATGCTAATACATAATAGGAAAAATATGAAATTCAAAATGCTTTAAAGTAAAATACATAAACGTCTAGCTTCTACATAAACAGGTATAAATTATATTCTCATGTAAAATACTGCTAACGTCAGATGCCACGGCTAAAGTGGTTGCACTCTTGGGATTTTAAATTGTTCCCATAATTCTTTGAACCTTTTCCTGACTACCCTCATTTTTCCAAGAAATACGTTGCAAACAATATTGGGTTTCCCATTTTTAACCGACTTCAAACGGCAAAAGGTCTATTCGATCAATCAATTTGATTCGCTTCGGATAGATTTAGCGGTAAAATGCATTTTTTTGCAAGTTTTATTTTAATTTTGTATAATATTAGTGAGGAAAATTGGGTGTGTATTATAAAGTGGCATTACGTGACGTGATGTGCACATTTTTACCACACCTTCGAGGATAATTTTGCATAAATATATTTAGAGAAGCTTATCTATACAGACATTTAATATACAGATTTTGATTTTGAGGCTTACTCACGTCATTATTGTCATGTATATTCGGAAAAATTCCATTATATAATGCCACACAACATAGTCCCTCTCAATAAACATTTCTGCTACTCCAATTCAAAACACCCGAACCAAAAGTTATCCCCACATTTACATATACTTCCTTCCACTTTTATACAACAAACTTCTTCATATACAAGTTGACATCTTTCATTAGGTATGTCAGTATATATGTCATCATAAATGACATGTGCTTACAGAATGAGGAAATATATTGACATTTGAAGGTTTCGAAGTTTGACATGTAAAAGGAAACGTTGCCATTAACGTGTTTTGAATAAAGTTTGTCATTGAAATGACATTTGAGTGGAAATATTCGCGTGTACTTTGATTACTTGGCGTGAATTTGTTGATATAATGATATGTAGCAAAATATCAAGTATTTTTGTAATAATATTAAAACATGGACTGCCTTGTTGGCCGAGTGGTCGCAAGTGCCACTGCTGGACGAGTGGTCTCGGTTGCGATTCCCAGGTCAGGCAAAGTATCTTGAGCATTTTTCGGTTTTTCGAAAATTCCTCAGTGGTAGCACGGAGTCTGGAATTGTGCCTAGTATATGGCAATAAGCTCGCCCCCTTTTACATAAGACTTATAACATGCATTGCTTTTTTATAAAAACATAAACACGAAAAAATCGTATTCTTTCCACCAACTCAATAGGTATTTTTTACACCAAAACACTTTCTTCTGAAAAAAAAAACACCCTGTTTCAGTATTCTAATGAAATCGTAACCCTTCGATGAGACCACGTCCCATGTGACGTCAACCCTCCGGATAACAAATGTCTTTTTCAACACTTTGAATGCAGGCCACGGGTATTATGTACCCACAAATCTCTGGCGTCTCATTTATATGTAGCATTCATCTTGTTTTACTCTTCCCTTGACAGGGTTAAAAGAATTAAAAATGTTATCCCTTATCTAGGGATGTTTAGATAGGTCTGGGGACAAATTAAGGTCGAATTTTTTGGCTGAATTAGGCATACTCTTGTAATTACTTTGTACCTTATTTTTGTTTCTAATTATAATTTCGCTGTTTAGTAAAGGTTTGGGGGTTGTATTTCCAAAAAATGTTTCGTTCCAAATTTTGCTAGCGTCTAGACATTGTAAAGAGAATTTATTTGCGTAATTGGATGTAATAGGGAGTTTTAAATTAATAAGTAAATGTTTGAGCTCGTTTATACTTTATAATTATAACATACATAGCCTATTTCGCTTATTTTAATAGTTGAAATATGGTACTTTTACATACTAGATCTATGTATCTACATGAGAGGAATTTTACTGTGATATTCGTATAGCTGTTAACAGTGGTTGGATCTGAAGGGCTGAAGATCAAGCTTAGTAAAGCGTTGTTGAAGAGGCCTGTCTAGCAGTCTACTGATGAGATTGATTGTAACATAATTTCAAATAGAGGTTATTGCCATTCATTTATGGCGACACATGAAAAGTCACAGATAACAGAAGTCGCACATAAAGATCGACAAGTAAATCAACGGATGACGTCATAAACCATATATCTCACATGTGAAGTTTACAAGCGTTTCAACAAGTTTAAACATGGATAGAAAATCCTAACAAACAGCAAATGGACAGAAAATCCACCAGGCATAATCACCTCACCTGGTCGATGTATCTTCCTTTTCATAGGGGACTTTACTCTCGGTTTCCTAAACACTAAATACTAATTTATGTAAATCTTGAACAAAACCATTCCTGATCCAGGAATCGCTTCAGAAACCTCATACTCAGTACCAATCCACACTTGCTACTAAACCAGTGAAACAATAAACTAAAGCTCTCATAAGAACACAAAGTTAAGTTACACAACTTGAAGTAAATTGTTAATTGAATTTCTCAGCGAGGAAATTGGATACACATTGAATGAAACTACATTATAACTTGGATGTGCCTTAATAGGCTGGGACCTGAGTACTCTAATTATATGTAACAGTATTATTATGATGTACCTACAGTTTGTTCAGCGCTGTATTACGTTGAATACGATTTTGGTAGATTTTTTTAAGGGATAAGTAGGTAACCGAGTATATGGATCTACCGATGGTAAACAATCGGCGTCGCATCGCCCATGGACGCCTGAAACATCGGAGGCGTTTTGGGGTTAGGAATTTTATGGTTGTTGCGGAATCGGGGATTGGTCTTCCCAATTATCCCATGCCATCAACCACAACATTACAATTTGGTAACTACATGGTAACTGCATTAAAATTTGTTATTCACTACTAGGTAAGTTAAGGATGCCGTATAGGTAAAAATATTATCATAAACCGTTCTTACTCCAGGCTAAACTAAATTATAATTTAAAAACTTTTAGGCTGGTAATCGACACCGATATTTATTCTGAGCATTCGCCTTCAACTAGAGTGTAAAGTAACCTTTTCTAGATAATCCATTCGTTAAAAAATAATATTTCAATTTAAACAATTCTTGAAGAAAATACGAGACCAGCATAAGTCGTTTTCAATAGTTGAGGAGACGAATATCATTATAACTTCGCCACTGACAATGGCATTTTCTATTGAAACTTGGACAAGCGTTGAGACTTGCAAAATATTTCAAATTGATATCCTCCTTGTGCATATACGAGTACGTAGTATATTTTCTAAACATCTAAATAATAATAACTACATATTACGTGTTTTATTTCAGACTTCTTTATTTATTTTG
This sequence comes from Spodoptera frugiperda, assembly GCF_023101765.2. Lineage (NCBI taxonomy): Eukaryota > Metazoa > Arthropoda > Insecta > Lepidoptera > Noctuidae > Spodoptera > Spodoptera frugiperda. The sequence goes on from NC_064212.1 coordinate 2,296,945, forward strand.
GACTAGCTTCTGGTTAAAAAGTATTCTATCGGCCAAGTGAGCTCATAAGGACCTGTCTTGGGCGATTTTGATGACAGACAGAAGTCTGTATGCGAAATTTCATCAAAATCTGTTCGCCCGGTCATTCCGTAGTTTCAGCGTGATTGACGGACAAATATCCAAACATTTAAACAAACAAATATTTACATTTATTTAGTACGATATTTGCAAACGGTTTTATTTTTAAAGATATGTCAATTTGTAAAATAAAATACGTATATCACATACGTATTTTATTTCATCAATCATACTGGTATTTTTTATACAAAAATGCCGCTCATGGACATTTTTACTAAAGCAGAATTAAATACAAAAGGAGTTTGAAGCTGGGATCTCTGATAATCTCAATCACACTCTTTGTGGCCTTGGTAATAGGTATCACTCCGTTTAAGCTAGTTCGTTCTAAACATGACTCTCCCAAGTCGAAAATTGCGTTGACATTGTATCAGCCATAATTGTGGATTAAAAAGGCTCTTCGGTGACGTAAAAATGTTACGACCCATCCCGGGATGGTGCACTTACGCTAGCCTTCCGACACGGTTTCATTTTATAGTTTATTTAGTATCTTACAATTCCTTATAACTCATTATTAGATGGAAAAAATATCATAATAATCATCTAACTACTTCGTTTTTTATTGACTGAAAGTAATCAAGAACACCAAAAAACAGAGATGTTGTGCTAAGCAAATTACTCTTAACTGTTTTTCACTTGAGTGGTTTTAGTAAGCTCATAATAACATGGACAATTAACACTATTCCATATGTACAAAATAGTTAGTTATCCTTACAGTTAATAAAACAGAAAGTCAATCCCAATACTAGTTCGCATCATCGCGATAATGGCCAAACGCTGACTCATTATCAATAAAAAAACCTAGCAAAAACATTGGATAATTGCTCTGTTTTTACAATAACATACTTCACTAATAAACCTAAGAATCTATTTAGCAATCGCATCACAACAGAAACGCATAGAAAGCAGGATGACAGCTTCCATCCTGTCAGTATGTAAACATCTGGTATTTGAGATGTAGAATACTGGGATATAACTAGACGGCTGTCATATCTTCACTTCCTTGCAATAAATGTTTGCCATTAGCATGGTACAGTAATAAGCTTTTAGTACGAATAAATATTGAGTAAAACCTGTTTTAAAGTGTGCTCAAGTGTGTTGGTAGTAACCAATACAAAAATAAACCGAACTAGCTTCTGTCAGTGGCTTCGTCCGCGTTCCTGTAGTATATTAGAAAACTAATAATCTATTGTGTAGTTAGTGTAGCATGGACTTCCGTAAATAGTGCTGATTCTATTCTATATAGTATCATAAATATGTTTTATTCCAGGCCATAATCTATACCTATTCAAAATTTTATCCCGATCCCTTCCGTAGTTCTTGCGTAAAAGAGTCACTCTGGCATTTATAATATTAGTAAGATCACAAGTAATGATCGGAGAAACCATTGGCATTCATAGTTCTAAAATTTTGACAAAACTGCGATTTAAAAAATCATCGAATTGGCTTTAAATCTAAATTGGTTACTGGTGACATACGCTTAGCTTCAAAAGTTTTCTTTCCGCAGTTAATGCTTTAAAGGTACTATGGAATCTTTGTATTATCTGGCCTCCACACCAAAAAACCATACGTTTAATTACTGAGTCAACATAACACCTCAACTATGTTCTACAATCTTCAAAATACAAGCTGTCAGAATAAAGAATTTGTGTAGGACCCCCATTATCTAAATATCAGGACAGTATGCTCCATAAACCTTTGAACTGAAACAAACAATAATCTTGAAATACATTTATCTTCTAGGAAATGGGTAAAGAGGTGAATTCTCGAAAATGTCACAGTAAAGGCATTGTTGACAATTCCTGGTACTGTAGTAGCTACAATATCAGCTTTTGTTGACTTTGAGAAGACTGCGGAAGGTAACTAAAATCTGAAAGCCATTTGTATACTATATTATTATGTACATTTACTTAATAAATGTGATGTATTTCTAGGAAGACGTAACAATTTGTCCCTGAGGTAAGATTTCAATAATTATCACTACGGCAGCGGGCGGGCTGTAACTATACAGTTAAATATGGTATGTAGAGAAAACAGTTAAACTGTACAGTTTTAACTGAACTAGTGGTCGCCTAGTGGTCGAAATTCGACCATATACGATTTAATTTACAATACCACTTAACATACGTTCAAGGATATTTTTTATTTAACTCAAACTCAAACAAACTCTTTTATAAAACTCTTTTCATATGAGACGTGAGAATATCATCGCAATGTCTATCGATTTTGACGTTTTGTCAAATACGATCAGATACTATGCATGTGTGTGTAATGTTTTATTTATTGATTTAATGTACTTTATAAGCATTATTTTTGAAAAATATTAGCGTTCTCCACTTCTCCTACACATAAACTATAAGTGTACCAAATTTTATGCTCCTACGTCCGCGCAATTTTCGTAAAAAGCGGTCCAAAGTTTTTGCATCACGTATTAATATATAGATTTAATTTAACATGGATAAAATTGTACAGTTGAAACTGCACAGTTAAAGGTGGTGTAAAAAGGTGACTGTATAGACGTACGATTTAACTGTACAGCCCGACTGTAAAGTTAAAACTGTACAGGTAAATCATAAGGTGTGTAGCATGTATAAATAATGAAAAAACCATGTGTGGAATAAAGTTAATTTTCGAGTGATACGAAATCATAAAATAATCAAAAGTTCATACGCCACACTACAAAATCAAACTGACTCAAGTTAAAGTAGTTACCAAAGAGATATTTTTGGTTTAGGTTTACCATTTACACGGTGAAATAGTCACAAAAACGTAAACATTATGTCTGCTTACAGTAAAAGCATCACCAATAAAACATAATAAGACATAGATTCTCACAATTTATCCAGTAAACCAACATTGACTACAAATAGATAAACCAGACACAATCAACAAAGATTATCACAAAAGATCTGTTCTGTTATCAGCTAATTCCGAGAATGCTTGAAAAGCGACATTTACTATTATATTGTGTTTATTACCTTCAATTGCTTGAAGCGAGTTGTTCAAAGCTGCTATCAATTTAACAGGAAACATACTGTTTATAACGCCTCTAATCCCCGAAGGGTAAGGCAGAGGTGCACATTATGGCACATAATGCCAATGTACACCCACATTTCGCAAATTATGTTGTAGGTATAGGTGGTGAGCCCACCGGGCACATTTCTAGACACCGTGCTACCACTGAGAAATTTACGAAAATCCGAAAAAAGCCCAGTAATACTTCGCCCGACCCGGGAATCGAACCCGAGACCCCTTGCCCAGCAGTCGCACTTACAACCACTCGGCCAACGAGGCAGTCTGGCAGTCTACTTGTACATATGTAGGAGATATAGTGCGAATATAAGGTAAGTGTTAGAAGCACTCAGAAGCAAGTATTTTCAAGATGAGTTCTGTGGAGATACAGTTATAACCGTCATTTATATGTGGGCCCTGGCCTTTCTAGGGAATTAAATTTGTAGGTTATAGTTTAGGCTCGTATTCGCTAGAAAATATTTTTGCGTGCGTCATATTGCTAAGCATGTTGAAAATGTGCCGGCCGGACAGCGAGCAAGCCCCTGCCCTTGCCACGCGACCAGAACCAGACCATTGTGTACGACGCGTCGCGTTCAGCGCGCACTTTAAAGAGCCATAAGACTACCACAGATGGGGCCTAATAGGGCTGATGGGTTTACCGGGGCGCCTTCTCAAAGAGCAGAAGGAATAGGAACGGTGGTTTTAATTCAGTAACATTTTAAGTCGCGCAAGGCGGTTGAAGACTTGGGACATGTTGAAAATCAACGGAAAACCTTTGACTAGCGACGTTTTATAGCAACATGGTTTCGCTCATCGTAAGCAATGATTTTCCTTGGACGGTTGCCCCGAAACAATCAACATGCTGCACTCCAGTTGCATAGCACTCAATATGAAACCATATTGAGTAACGTTGCCGCATCTGTTGAGCGTCACATGTTGCGCGTCAAATGTTGCTTAGTAGATGCGTGGGTTTAGTAATTAAATCTTTATTCTATAGTTAAAGAGAATTGAAGTAATGAAGTCTACCGTCCTGAGGGCTTAGCGTCAGGATTATAGTACTACGTTAACAGTTTAATGGATAATTCATTGAGATTAACTTTGTATTTACTTTTTACTAGTTTTTCTTAACAACTTTCCTACAGTACTGTTAGATAATGACATAACACTATTATGGCCCACTTTTTAATTCCAATAGGGGTGGTGAAAGAAAGGAAAAGTAATCTTAGTGGGATTTATTCGGTATTTCGATTTCTTTCGTTCAATAAAAGAGCGTACCTATTCCTTTTGAAAGGCCAGCAATGCTCCTGTGGCTCCTCTGATGTGGCGGGTGTCCATGTCCAAAAAAATCATTTATTTCTGTAAAAATTGTAAAGTGGTATTGTTAGATATTTTTCCAGAAAAATTAACTCTTCATTTATTTTGTTTTCTTTCTTTTTTTAAACGAAAAAGAATAATTTGTTTTTCAGAACCTGACCTGATTGACAATACTGATAAGATTGGCTCATTCAAACAAACAACCTCTTTAACTTATTTTGATTCCACAACTAGTAATACTAAACCAAGTTTTTATACCTTTTGTCTAAATCCATCAATCTTCAAACAAGAATAAAATAATTTTATTTGAATTAGATCGTTCTTCTCAAGTTATCAAAATTTTATTAACATTTTAATGTTAAGATAGAATTTCGTTTGAGTTTTTTGTTTAAGAACTGAGTCTAGATTAAATAGTAATTTAAATTAGTCTAGATCTATTTTGAATATTCGATAGACTGAATTACAATAACCAGTAGAATAAGATACTGTATTAGGTATAAAGAGCTGAGCTGTGGACTACCGACTAGGTTTACCGGGGCGCCGCTTCGAAAATCAGGAGTAGGAACGGGGTGGTTTTTAGTCAGTACGAGTTTGACACTCCCTCACCCAAGGCGGGAGAAGTCATTGGATGATTTCCGCCCCTCAAAAAAAAAGTTATAACAAGTTACTTAGGTGGTTAAATTTTACTGTCCACAGTATAATGTTCTGGGTCTGATTATGATATCCAATTATGTGTTTGTTAACATATCCATACCTCAGAGAAAAATACAGTGTAAAGCTAAGGTTTTTATCATCAAACAATCTGAAATTCTGTAAATAAACTTAATTTAGTTATTTCCTACAATCTTGTTCGCGATTCAAAGAATCTTTCATTAAAATAATTATGGTCAGACATTACCACCTAAATATTTAAAATATAAACACAAAACTCAGACCTAACGCTTACACAAAACTACCTGAAAATCTAGAAATATGAATAGAAATATTTCAGACTAAAATATCTAGGTTTAACTTGGCTTATAATAAATTTAAAACGAAATTATTCTTGCTAATGTATCTTCATTTTACTCTCCTTTGATTCAGTCTGAAGACGTTTCTAGATTTTTGAAAAGACTTAGTGCTATTGTAATGCTTAGGCACTATGCCTAATTTTGTATTGCGTATTTTTTTTGTATTGTGTCCCTCACTAGGATTTTCTCCTGTGTCGTGAGTGCGTTTACATACATACAATTTCAGATACACTTGACACTCAGACCTGGAACAACAATTTGTAAATCACACAGAGTTGTTCCGTGCGGGAATCGAAACCGCTACACCTGCTATCGTGTTATCCGTACAGTTATTGTACCTAATATCTCTCAAATCGAGTTCAGTGAGCATCTACAAGTACTTCAGGGATTCAGTAAACAAATTCCCCTGTTTAATACAGTTTCAATACACACCTTCCAAAGATAACACTTGAATGTTTGTTCAGCAATAACAATGGCAACTTGCACGAGTCGAGGTTAGAACTGCTCCCAACTTTGGCGGCGTGTACAACCGTGTTGGGAGTGTCGTTTAGTAGAGTATCAGGTGTTTAGAAGGTAGGTAGAAGAATAGCTGTTGATTAGTAATATGCAACTATCGGTAGTTATGTTATAAGTGCGAGTTTGCAGATGGCAAGTAAAGGGTAGTTTGCTGCCTAGAACCAGACCGTTCAATAAGCCATGAGACTACCACATATGGGGATGATGTCCGACCCGGAGCTGCGGATTGCGCGGGTTTACCAGGGCTCCGGCTCGAAAAGCAGGAGTAGGAATGGGGTGGTTTTTAGTCAATAAGAGTGTGGAAACTCCTCTCTCCTTCACCCAAAGCGGAAGAAGTCACTGCATGATTATCCCCCTTCAAAAAAGGTGATAAAGCCAGTTTCTAAAGTAGTTCTTCTTTAATCTAGAGACGAAAAAGAAAATTGAACAATCGAAATACAAACTGTTTTAAAGTGTATTTCAAACGAATAATATTTGTAACACCAAATCAAAACCTCTACAAAATTATTAATAATAACCTTAACGCTCCGATTCATACTATACCAACTTACCTAGTGTATATTATAGTACGTACACGACTACATACACGCCCTACATACTCCACACGCCCCAACCGAGCCAGAACCAGCGTAAACAAACATTTTCACAAATTCGCCAATAAAGTGATTCGTGAATCGTGCGCCGGAAATTTCCCCTAATACAGTTACACAAGACGACGAACGAAAAACCAATAAAATAGGAGATTTATACTGAAACGCATAAAATTAGTTGTTTCCTAAATAATTGTTTGTGTTTACGTTTTGCTTTGGAACTTGTTGATCTATTTTGTATAGTGAAACATGTTTTAGCGGCATCAGAGGCTTTCGACGACGTTGAAAGTGGTAAGTGATGTTTTGTCAGGATTGTTAGTTTAAGTGGTATGAGTCTTTAATATTGAAGATTATTGTAAAGAAGAGGTAAATAGAGATACGTTTATTTTGAAACGGTTATGTGTTTGTTTACAAATAAGTCGTTTGTGATAAAGATGAGTTGAGCGTTTGTGAGAAAAGAAAAAGTCCAACTACAAATTATGCAAGTTAGTTTGTTCCCAAACCCAGTTCCCAATTCTGTAAGCTTGATCAAATGATCAAACTTCTTCTTCTAGATCGAAGTCATAGAGATTTGCCAGAAAAAAGTAAATTCTAATGAGAAAACTCCATCATCAGATATATGTCCTTATTGAAGTATTTTTTTTTTTCTAACTATTAATTCGTTTGATGCTCAAAAAATCACCTTTATCTTTATAACACAACCACATGTTATCAGTCTTTTTTTAGCATTCCACACTTCACCAAAAACACTAAGGTAAGTCAGAAAAGCTAGGCTGAAACCATCATGATTTATGTCTAGACCAAACATTCCTCCGTGCGAGTCTAGCCAAATAGTGGTGTACGATAAATCTATATTGACGTAGAAATGGAGGTGTGCTCAGAATATTGTATTCGTGAAGGGCTTTGTTGGGAGTACTTGGGGTGTTGTGTGTAATGGGCTCGTCATTGGTTAAGCTAGTAAAGAAGTTCGTTATAAGAGGGAAGTCTTGTTATGTGTTGTGTACCTAAACATCCATTTTTTTTTTGCTAGTGAATGAGGTAGATACTCTTGAAAATTATGGACTGAATTGGATAAGTGTATAATATAGTTTTCACCAATGAACAGATAGAAACCTTTTTGTATTATTTTTGCAAAACGTTCTGCCGCGAAGAGGCAGTATAAACGCTATTGATAGAAATCATATTGTTGTTAATCACGAGGTATTTTAATAATAAGTTCAAACAAGAAACTTTAACACACTTCACCCAATTTCTATGAGTTTATGAATTGATAACTCAGTAATAGAGCTATATCTGATCGAGCTAAGGATCAAACCGATTTTTTTAAGATCCACACGATAATTGATTGGAAATCGCAAAACGCAATAGCACTTCATCCCACCAGCAAATTGAAATCAAATCAGCGACTAGATCAACAAAATCACGTTTCATATTTACCATCTAAAAATACAACAAAGGTTAGAATTTGCTGGCATTTACACCTACGAACCAATATGTTAGGATTGAAGTAAGAAAACAGTATTGTTTGCACAACATATTACTAATTCATTTGGCCAGCCAATAAAATCATTCGCAGTTTAGTCAGGGAAAATAGCGATTTGTCTATGTCTAGAGCAGTTTGTAACGCAATAGTTGGAAGTGTGAGATTATCTCGAATCTAGGTCTTATTGGAATGAACTAGGAAATCTAGGATATTTTATGTGTTACTGCTGTTGTGATTGTTTTGAAATGGATTTTATAGAAAGCGTTTCAATTCATAGCGTTGCGTCTTTTGGCATTTAACGGACTTGGTCTTACGCATATAAAATTTTAGTCAAAATAGGTATACCAGATGTTTTCTTTCAATGCAAGAAGAAAGCATTAGTTAGTCGAGATGCTTTTCTTTTGAAGAGTTACATTTCATACTCTATTTCGTAATAATATATTTTATAAATCCCACAAATAATTCTTCCTTACCATTCTCTCCGCTAAGTCCGTAAAAAAAAACAACAACTATTAAGAACCTTCCTACTTTACGAAGTCGGTTAATAAATAATTAAATACCAATCACGTGGCAGCTACAAGTATCCAAAGTTTTTTTTCTCCTTGACGGCAACCAAGTACCCAAAGTTTAGTTAGTTTGTTACCCACCTGACGTCTGACATTCCCTCTGTCTTGACATCTGACGTATCGTATGAGTGACGTCATCGAGTGTATTCTTATGTAGGTAATAGTGTTCGAATTAATGAAAATCGACAGGTTAAAGACGTTTCGCTGTTGTGTGATTGGTGGTTAATTTGTGAATATTGGTTCACTTCATGTATGTACATCATTATTGCGAATGGAATTTTGGTATTCGGTGTAGTGAGAGAGTAATGGGAGTCTTATGTGAAATGTGTGGGTCTTAATTGTAATTAAAACAGCTGTTACATTACATCAATGTATGCTTTTGCTTTCTAAAATTATCTGCCAATAATCTACGTATGAGTTTGTTATGAAAGAGCTATCTCTTTCAGTGTCTCTGTCGCAAGCGCGCGGAAGCGCATCGTTCGTATTTGTGAACCACTTTATGCAGAGTAGAGTCAATGTTTGTTTAACTTCTTTATGTTCTCAAATTGAATTAACTGGTCCGGTGTACGAAATTTCTTCACTATTGTAATCTTCAAACACAACACTGCCTCCCATTAGAACCGTGGCAGATACTTTTAAAGCTTTATACATACCTATAGTTAAGCCTAAGAAAATCACAATCTAACTTATAGGTACTAAGTTTTTTGTAGTTATACGAATTTTCTATTACAAAAAGGTTTAGAACCTTATAATATACCCCGACTTACTTCTTTTGTGAAATATGTAAATCTAGTATAATATCTAACACGTTATTCACAGTACGTATCTATACATAGTATAAAACAAAGTCGCCCATTTTGTCTGTAGTCCCTTCGTATGCATAAAACTTTAAAACTACGCAACGGATTTTGATGCGGTTTTCACTAATAGAAAGAGTATTTTCTCCGACAGGTTTTTATATATAATTGAAATACATTGAAACTATATTAGCTGAGTTATAGCGATTTATGTCCAAGAAGTCAGAAAAAAATCTAATTGAAGATTGCATTTGTGCGTGCGCCGCTTATACCGTTGGATACAAGTAAGAACAATGTATAGCAAAAACATTGGTCTTTATTAGTTCTACAAAAAAGTCCGCGATGACATATATCCAGCTTTTTTATTTAAGTCACAAAAACTACTTTTCTGTATTAAAAAAACATTTAATTCGTTGGGTGATGTTTAACTGGTGATATAACCAATAATACATATATCCTTATCATAATAAGTAAGTTCATCATCACGAGCATTTAACCCATATGGCGCCTCTGTACCTGATTGGGTACAGTAAAACAATTGACAAAAGTTGTAATTATTTTTACTTATTGCTGCTGTTATTGCTCGTTGTAGTGGTCTATTGGAACAGGGCTTCCAAATAAACGGCAGTTTATGCCGATACATTTTTAAAATCTGTATCTGTGAGGGTTTTAACATCGTACTATAATTGTGCATCGAGGTAAGTACCGAATAATATATTTTTTTAAGTTTATCGTAAAGAAAACCTTATATTTTATGTATTGTTTTTATAATGCATAGAATGAATTTCAAATAAAATAATAAATAAATATTTTGTTTCATATATTTACAGAGTAATTGAGCATGGAACCGTACTGTACCTAATTGGGTACAGCGGCCGAATCTATATAACGATTATTCGTCTGTCACACAAGTCTAAAACAAATTTTAGATTTTTGTGATACTGAGTTCGAAACTATTTAACGTTTCTAATCATTACAGCGGTTAGAGGAAGCAGTTAACGCTAAGTTAGAACATATTGACAGTGATTTCGAATACGACTTTGCTGTCTAACCACCAGCACCCAGCGTTGTCACAGATGAGGAAGAAGGTGGCGAAGAAGATATGGTTTCTGCGGTCTTACCACATGAAGTGCCTGGCAGTATTGAAGTATTTAAATCTGTGAACTGGCATCACGAGCCATGCCGAGACAAAGATTCCGGGACATAAAAAATAATCTTCATTTTACCAACAATGATGTAGCAAGTAGTACCAAAGACAAGATGTTCAAAATACAGCTACTAGCTAATATTCTTATGAATAAATTTTTACAGTGGTAGCATAGATTCTGGAATTGTGTCCAGTATATTACGACAATAGTCTCACCCAATATTATCAGGTCATCATCCTGCTAAACAATTCACTATCACTTTACGGGGTTCCTTGCGATTCACGGAAAGAAGTGGTGGTGGCTTTTGTTTACCTATAATCTATATGCTTGACGTGGCTATTGCTAATGCCTGGGGTCTACATGTGTATGAGTCACAGTGATAGCATGGATCAGCTTATGTTTTGTTACAAGGTTTTATTTACGCCAGAAAACTCAACATAAGGCTCGACTTTCTTCTTCTTTGGTTTTTTTTTTTTTTTTTATGGAATAGGAGGCAAACGAGCAAACGAGTCACCTGATGGTAAGCGATCAGCGCCGCCCATGGACACCCGCAACACCAGAGGAGTCACAGGTGCGTTGCCGGCCTTTGTTTTTTAAAAAGGAGTATGCTCTTTTCTTGAAGGTTTGAAGGTCGTATCGGTTCGGAAATATCGCCGACGACAGCTCATTCCACAGTTTTGCTGTGCGAGGCAAAAAGTTGCGCGAGAAGCGCACAGTTGTGGCCTGCCAACCATCTATATGGTGGGGATGGAAATGCTGTCGTGTGGGTCGATGGCGAAAAGAAGCGGCAGGAATAAGACCAAACAATTCCTCAGAGCACTCCCCGTGGTATAAGCGATAGAAAATGCACAATGAAGCTACATCTCTACGCATTGCCAAAGTGTCAAGTCGGTTTGAAACTTCCTGACACTCAACAATCCGAACCGCACGCCACTGAACGCGGTTCAGAGGATTAAGCTAGTATATACTAGAGTGTCCCCGCCTAAAGATGAGAGCAGTATTCCATATGGGGCCGAACTTGCGCCTTATATAGAAGCAGGCGATGGGCTGGAGTGAAATACTGCCTCGATCTGTTGAGCACACCAAGCTTTTTCGAGGCTAATTTAGCCTTATCCTCCAGATGACCACGGAACTGGACGTCGCTCGAAATGTTGATGCCAAGTATTCCAATACCGGCTGAGGCAGTCAGAGGGGTACTTTGAAACTGAGGACTTTGGTACCAGGATTACCTCAACATGGTGTAAGACATTATCCCCAGAAGATTGAAAAACCATTGCGATGTGTTGAATACCATTCAAGAGTGCATTGGCAATGTAAAAAATGTCTAAAAACATTGTGTGTTGAAAAAAGTGGTTTTGTATTTTTCTACACATAATACGCCACTGTACCCAATTGGGTACACCCCCTCAAAACGGACCCAAATTATAATTTTTGATTTTTTTGTTGATTTATAGTTTATTTTATGTCTACGCAGTAATAAAATAAAAAAATTATATTAATATTTATTTTTGTTTTATTTTGGCGGTTAATGGGTTAATTTAGATTATTTTTGCAGTTTACAGTGTGTTCTTTAGACATATAGTTTAGGAGATATCACGATATTAGTATTGCGGCACGGTACGGGCCGGCCGCGGCGGCGGGGGCAGCGTCCCTATAAATAATATTAAAAAGTAGGTACTACGACTTTGATCTATAAATATAAGACAAAAAAAAATCTGTACATTACTTAAATATATTTTCCAAAAACTGATAGGGGCAAAGAAGAGTCACAGAAACCAAAAAACATTTTAATATTTTAAACGCGGTTAAGGGAAAGAGAAGTTATTGTGAATTGAAAATTAGTATCCAATATGTGTTGGTGCGTTGACTGTATTTGTCGAAGTAGCGGGATACACGCAAACGAAGTTGCGCGGGTCAGCTAGTTTTAAATAAACTAAAAAAGAATTCATTCGAGCAATTTTAGCCAAAAACCTTCCACATTTCATGCAACCTTTCAGCTGGCCATCGCGCAGAAAGATTCAAGTAGCGAAAAGTCTGCGGTTAGGTCTGTAGTTCGGTCTAACTTTTCAGACTGATACCTAGGACGAAACCACTGGAAGTTTCTTTCAGACATCTGGCTATACTTCAGTCTTAGATTATGTCTAAAAGTATAAGAATTTGGATAGCTTCGACTGTTAAAGTAGGGAAATGAGGTTTTGATTTTTTCCAATCTATTTATTTTTTTTTTATGGAATAGGGGGCAAACGAGCAGACGGGTCACCTGATGGCAAGCAATCGCCGACGCCCATTGACACTCGAAATACCAGGAGCGTTACAAGTGCGTTGCCGGCCTTTAGGGGGGAATAATTTAAGGGTTGTTAAGGAATCGGAGATTGGGAAGATTGTGAAGGGGTGATTGGGCCTCCGGTAAGTTCACTTACACAACGAAACACAACGTTCTGGTTGTTTCACTTCGGTTTTCTGTGAGGTCGTGGTATCACTCCGGTTGTGCCGAAGAATGTCTATCCCACACTTTACCTAGAATCCATCAAAATCGAGTATTTAAACATTAATAAAACAACCAGAAGCATTGAGCAATAAGTAAATCAAATCAACGTATTCATTAATCATGCTCAAGCTTATGAAGCAAACATCTCCCTCAAATAATTTTCAATTAAGATTGCAATGAGCTATGTCACATTAAACGTTAGGCAGAACCAACATTTAATTTTATATAAAATGTACAAGATTTGTACACTTATTTAAACTCGAGTTAATTTGTGTATTTCATTTACGTGATGGTTAGTTACAGTTGATTTGTCAACAGTAGAGTAACTCTTTCTTTTTTTAAGAATCTATGATCCCTCATTTAACCTACGAAAATCCAAAATCTGTGGATTAAAATCAATTTTTGAAAGAAACTCTATATATACAAGTGATTATGGCCACCACTCTGTCAACAAGACGTTTGCTTGTATAACTAATAGTAGTATTATAGTAATAGTAGTAGTAACTGTATAGGCACTCTAACTGTATCAAAGTGAAATTCAATATTAAAAACACACAAAACATTGTACAAAAAATACAACCGTATTGTTAAAGCACAAAACTTAAAAAAAAATTGCTTGAAACCAAAAACTCCTTCCCAAACAATACTACTCGTAAGTTAGAAAGAGCACAAAAATATAAACATATAACTCATTTCTCTTTACACTTTAGTTTAAAGGCAAAAACTTAGTCTCGTTGCAAACTATCTAATACTACCTATCATTCAGACATATTTCTAAACTTCACTGTACAATGGCGACACAAAGTTGATTTACTGTTCAACTCAAACTACAGATAGGATGTTAAAATGGGGAATAAATCTCGGTTGAGTAACTCGTGGACAGAGTGGTCTGAAGATCGACTACTGAGCGTCAAGTCTTGGTTTCGGCTAGGGCATAGGAGAAAGTATTAATAAGTTTTTTCAGTGAGAATATGTAACGTGTTAGAATACAAAAAAAAAAATAAAAAAATTCAGAAAATGAAAATTAAGTGTGGGAGAGCCATGCTTCGTGATACCACAGAAACTCACAGAAAACCGACATGTAACCAACTCTTGCGTTGTGTGAGTGAAGCTACCGGAGGTCCAATCACAAATATTATAGTCTCAAAAATACTATACTAAAAATGCATTAAACTTGGTTCAGCCAAACGCGAGATAATCGCGCACAGATATACATACATACTACAAGTCAGTTAAAAATACTTCTAAAATCAACAAAATGTTTAGAATCACATCCAAAATTTGCCAATGCCAAAGAACTCATGCCATAACAAAACTGACAAACAACACACCTTGCAAACATAACAAATTCCAAGTACCTCCATCAACTACTTCTGGAAACAACAATCATAAACCTCTGTCCACAAGCCACGATATATTTGATTTACTATTAAACAGTGACTACAAGTCAAGACTTTAAAACGATGAATAAATCTTACGAGACGCATTTGAACTATCTCAAATATGACGTTGTACATCATTTGATGTTTGTACTAGATATTATATTTTGTATATGAATATCTGCACGTCTGTCGGCTCCCAATGTGATTTAGGGTTTCATAAAAAAACATGAAGAGTTTGGATTAGAATGTGAGGTGTACTTGTATTGTTTATAGAAGATGTTTTGGGATTCAAGGATAAGTTTTAATGATACGTATACGTATACGTATCCATATGCAAAGGTCTTCAACAGAAATTTTACGAGAAATTACATGATTCTTTGTTGCTCGGCAATTAAATTGTCATTTTTTGAATTTCAAATTGTATGTCGTATAATATATTTCATAATGACAATAGAAAAAACCGACCAGTCATGCCATGCCAGACCGTCAGCGCACTGTGCTATTGAGTTGTACAGCGTACGGATCGCAAGCTGGAAGCGTGCAGGCTACGTGCTTACTGCTCGCCGACAGCGAGCCGCAAGCACGCCATGGGCGCGCCGACTGTAAGCTTGCACCTTGCGGGCGGCACACTGCAAGCACCCTGGTAGCTAGCGGTAGCCACAAGCCGTGCCGAAGACGAGCCGGAGCCGCCTAAATTCTTTTTAAGAGTATGGCTTCTTTCTTTTTGTTTTACCAACTGTTTGATAGTAATAGGTTCACATACCGCACTAAGAACCTTGACCACTAAGGTGACAGCGACCTAGACTAGACTACCAACAATTAGACAACAATTAATAAGCGTTCTCCATCACCAATTCATAAAGCGACCATTAGCAGAACAAACATTACCCAATACAATAATGACGTAAATGAGACATTAGACGAGTCGATCTAATAATAGACCTTAATACAACGTACGTAACGTCTACATTTCTATATTATTTTGGCAAAATTGACAGCAAAAAAGGCAGAGAACAAAGAAAATTTCTCTGTGAAGAATGGACAGTGACAGTGTACACGTGGTGACACATTGAGCTGTACAAAACCAGTTTACCATGGTCTCGCTTTGTATGGTCTTTACGCACATTCTACGGTCAGTTTATACTGGATTGTATAGCTTGACGTGTAGTTGTGTACTTCGGAAAAAGGTTTGGTACACCGACAATTTGATAACTGTAGTTCCCTAGTGACATGTTACGACAAGTCTGTGTGCGAACGTGTTTTAGCTACGTACGTGCATAGTGGTTTGTTTTTACGGCTTTAGTAGATGAAATTATCAATTTGTCATTAGAGTATTTTTTTTATTTTATTTTTTTTAGGATTTTCTCCTGTGTCGTGGGTGCGTTTACAAACATACAAGATCACATATACATATTGTATATGAGTTCAGTGTGGCTGTGTGGTGTAGTTTAAAAAGGCATGTTAGTGAGTGTAGAACTGTGATTACTATATTTATAAACCTATTTTTTTTACATCCAATCAATTGAAATACATTTCAATACAAACCTATTTACCCGTTTCAAACATTTTACGGATTTCCTCCTGTGTCATGGGAGCGTTTACAAACATAAAAGTTCACATACATTCTTTGAAACCCAAATCTACAAATACCTACATAATACTGAATAATCAACGCTCATTATTATTCCACTAACAAAATAAATACCAACAAAAAATAAAACCTTAAACACAGTCAAAAAATTTCTCACTAAAATAAAAATTCCTTTAATTTATGTCCTTTGACCCGACTAGGCAACTAGGCTCTACTTCTGCCCACCCCCTCCAGTCTAAGTGTTCATTCACCACGTTAGTTCTCGCTTGACTACCTACAGTTAACGAGCGTGAATTTATTTTCTAGACTTTTTCACACACAGTTTTGTAAAAGGCTAGATTTCAGCCTATTTTTTCCTTGGTCTGTCAGACACTTTGAAAGGCGTTGACTTGCTGGAACCATGTTTTCAGTTTTAGTAATTACAGTTTGTTTTTTAGGTCGCTTTTTAGTGGTAAATCGGGCGTATTTCGTTAGTTCTACTAAAAGGATTTTGGTAAGCAAAATAGAAGATTAAGACACATGAATATAACATGGGTAAACACGCGTAGCCACAATGTTTTCCGTTCTTCTGGGACGTTCAGAAAATCCTTAGATAAAAAGTATCTTATATCCGTCTCCTAGTATTAAGCTACTTCTCCATCAATTTTAAGCCAAATCGATTTAGTCGTTCTTGAGTAATAAATCATGTAACTAACATCACTTTCTTTTAAATTATATTTTTACAGAGTGTAAACGGAATGCTCCCGAAAAACGCAATTTTTGTCTGTATAATTTTAATAGTTTTGTCTTTTCGTTTTATTCATGCAACATCAGCATTAAGCAGGTGATTACTACGATTATAATATAAAATAAACATTGAATTTCCTTATTTTTTTGAAAATAAATCTCGTGTTTTACCATCCCCTGTTTGAGGCGTTTGGGAGCGTTCCGTTTAAATCCTGTATACTTATAGTTACACAAAATATCACCAGTAATTTAGTTACCAAATATAAAACTCTTCAGACTTAAAGTAATTAACCGGCCACACTTCCGATTCTGAAAACTCATAAACTAAAGTTAGAAACTGCAGAAGAGTACAGCTACATAAATATTTACATTAAAACATATGTGCCAATAAGGAAGCATTTAATTGGCAATTATGTATTTACGATCAGTATTTAGTAGAACTTGAGACATACTTAAACTGCTACTTAAGTATACGCTTCCGATACTACATGACACAATTAAAAATATGTCTTAATCAGGGGCCTTAGTACGAGATTATTTTACTAAGAGCGCTTCTGGCGTTCTGATTGGCTGATTCATTCGTGCCGGCCAATCAGAGCGCAAAAATCGCTCTCGTGTCGATTCGTTCTTTCAAACAAACTAGGACCTAAATGCCTGTTTAACTTTAGCCCAAAATTTCTTCATATTACTTTTTTTAAGGTATAAGCCGGTAAACGAACAGACGGATCACCTGGTGGCAACCAATTGCCGTCGGCCGTCGCCGGCCTAAGCTAAGAAATTTAAGGGTTGTTAGGATTCGGGGATTGGGTAAATTGGGTCTCCAGTAAATTCACTCACACAATCAACTTAAATTCTTCATCATTCATCATCAAAAACCAAACCTGTGTTTAAAAATTTTGAATCTTTTAAACCTTTAACTGCCTACGTTAACGTTACACAAACCAGCTACATAATAACCTAACCTATAACAAAAACACGAACGCTACAAGCTAACCGTTGCAACGCTAACATTTTTGTTTGCAGCGAAAAAAAGCTGGGATAGAGCAAAACGCTCATTAACCCCTAGCAGGCCAAGCCTCCTCAATGGAGGGTTAAAGAGGGCAGTGGAAGTGAAAATATTACGCTAACCAACCCAGTTGCATTGTGTTTTTGTGTGCACTTTTGAGGGTTAACTTGTGGATTTTGCTGTCGCGAGATATTGTTTGAATTAAGCTGGGGGTTAAGTTATTAGACTGTTCACGTTTTGTTTAAGAACTGTGTTTTAAAAGCAGTGAGTATTTGTGTGATGGTTTAAAAAATATTAAATCAAATGTCTCTTTCTTTGACCCGGGAACCGAACGCTAGACTCCTTACTCGACAGTTTCACTTATAATAGGTTTTAAATACGCCAATTTTTATTATAATACCTTCAGAAGTATCTATCTAAGTCTCTCTCTAGCTGATGATGAAAACGCGAAAGTTTGTGACCCTGGATATTTGTTACTCTTTCCCGCAAAAACTACTAAAGGGATCAGGATGAAATTTAGAATAGGAATAGATCATGATCTGGAATAATACATAGTTTACTTTTTTATCCCACAGAAACGCGAGCAAAGCCACTGGCAGAAACTAGTGAATGTATGTACAATAAATTATGCTACGAACACGAAGCGTATGTGGTACTCAGTATTGAAGAATGAAATGAACGCTAGATTTCTATGCCCATGAACACTTAAAACGGGTTTTCAAAATTGTCTTCGTTACATGTAAAACACGTATCACAATGTGTCGTATTCAGTCGAACTAACTCTTTTTTTTTTAAGAACGAGTAGACATGTCGAATTGTAGTAAAGAGATCTACAATTTGAGATAATAGAATCCATGGATCTTATAGCTAAAATTAATTTTGACTTATATGCCATTTGTGTTCACTTTTCTGGTTCTAGTAAATGTCCGCCACGTGTGTTGTTTCAACTAAAGGCACTTTCTGTGAACCAAGGCCACTGGAAAAAGTGGTTTCTATGACAGAAGTTTATGTAAAAACTACTATCTATGAATAGAGTTGAACAAAACTGTGTTATGTATTGTTATGATAACCAAATGCCATTTTCTTCTAGGTATACCAATAATATCTTACAAGAAATCACATCAAATAGCCAATGTGTACTTTAACATCGTTTCTGTAGACTAAACAGAATCCAGC
Organism: Spodoptera frugiperda; assembly: GCF_023101765.2. NCBI lineage: Eukaryota > Metazoa > Arthropoda > Insecta > Lepidoptera > Noctuidae > Spodoptera > Spodoptera frugiperda. Next base: position 2,315,864 of record NC_064212.1, read on the forward strand.
CATCAATGTAAAGCGATTTGATTAATAGCCAATCGTTTGACCAGCACCCATTAATATATGAACGGGAGTAGTTCATCTTGTTTGCTTATTAAAGAGATTCTGTATGACTGTACCGTTTAATTGGTTTTGTTAATCGCTGCCCGATTAATGGACAAATGTGATTTAGTTTTATGATATTACTTATAGTACATGAACCAAAGAGCTGCTCTTCTTACTTTTATGTAATCGAGTGTGAAAGAAAATAATGTTATTAGAGAAAGGTGTGGATTGAAAGATGATGTAATGTCAAGAATTAAAATAAAGTTAATATTTTTTGGACATAAAGAAAGGTAGGATGAATGCAGATGTATCAGTAAAAAACCACCGCGTTCCTAGTTCCGTTTTCGAGCCGGAGCCCCGGTAAACGCGCTAGGTATTCCGTAGCTACGGGATGTAATATACCTACCTTTATTTTTTAAACATTTCTACACACTAGGTTTTTCTCCCGTGTTATATGTGCATTTACAAAGACATACTTTCACATACACATGACACCCAATTGCACATATTATTATCAAATGTGAGCTTCTTGAGCAACAATTCTAGCTCAAAATTAATACTCTATGAAAGATATAAAAACCAAAATTATTCCAATAACTACTAATTACAGTTCAGTCCCAATTCAGTACCCACTTACTCTTCCCGTCGTGAACAACATAAATCACTGTATTTCATACGCATTCAATACTGACGTTCATTACAAATACTGGCGTTTATGAACAGTCCTATAGTACAGTTTATAGTTTCATAGAAAGTTCTGGAGTAACGGGGACACGTGTGATAGGGTTGAAAATTGCTAGTGCGACTGTTAAACAATGAAGCTTGGGTTCTGTTCCTAGGGTTAGGTAATTTTTCCGAGGCTGCGGACTACCTAGCAAGTTAATCGGAGCTCCGGCTCGAAACGCAGGGCTAGGAACGGGGTGGTTTTTAGTCAGTAAGAGTTTGACACTCCTTCACGCCTAGCCCGAGGCGAGAGAAGTCATTGGATGATTTCCTCCTTTAAAAAAGAGGGGTTAAGTAATTTTAATAGTTGGTTTAAGTCTAAAATTGTGCATAACCATAAGTTACAACCCAATAAGGAGTTAAATAAATCGGACAAAGCATTATTGTGTTTTATAGTTGTCAAATATTTTTAGATGTATTTCGAATTCTGAAATATAAGTAATACATACACTACAGACATCATAACTTGAGATTACCAACATAATTAAATAGTGAAATGTTTCATTTAATATATGCAGTTTGCACCTCATGTCTACCCCTCAAGGGAAAAAACGCGCCATGTTACGTACAAACACAGTGACGATACAGTTTATAGTTTAACAGAAAGTTGTAGAAACAGCGACACATGTGCGCCTACCGACTACTTGTGACACGGTGCGCGGTGGATTAAAATGATACATTGTTCTGTACGGAATGAGTTTTGCGTGTGTCGGTGTATTCCACAAGGAATGTTTAATGTATTTTAGTTAGTGTTGTAGTTTTATTTAACTAGTTATTGCGTCTTTTTTTGTGTTCAGACTACAAAATTTAGGGGAAGGAATTTTATATAGTAGGAATGCTCTGTTAATGTACCTACTAAATAATTAAATGCAGCGCGCAACTGGCGAAGAAGAACATCAATTTTATTTAATGTGTATTTGTGCTTATTCTTTATCTTCATTTATTACTATTTTAGGTTAAAACTATCGAGAGAATTAAATCGCGAGTGTGCGGTTAAAAAATAATATCAATAAATACCATTTATTTATAATAGCAAACAAAAATCTTCAATAAAAACTCATAAAACCACTTGATTATCATTAAATAATTATACGTAACGTAATAATTTATTGCAATTATGAGCTCGATTTAAGTATGCAATAAAATTAAACGTCGAAACATCAATATTTTAATAAAGCATCACATAAAATTTATGAAGAATTTAATACAACGCTTCATTGATGGATATCGTTCGAATTATTATGGAGATTATAAAAATGTGGATACTATGCTCTGATTCCTGATTGATATTTTAGGGAACAGTGAATAAAGTTCCCTAAGAAAAGGAGGATCCTCCCACCAGGCGAGGTGATCGTGACGGTCTGTGCCGAACTGTTGTTTAGGATACTTGTGATGATGTTATTCGCATGTAAACTTCATATCCCATCAAAAACATCCTGTAGTCTCGCAGCTAGTCTTTCTACCGTCAAAATGAGATCCATGTAATACCAAGTCGGTTATCTATTTAGTGTTACTTGAAGGACCTTCTGTCTTAAGTTATTACATAAGTTATTATATGCCAATATTAAAAATATTTAACGTTTTAAACAAATAGAATGACTTGGACATCTTGATTTGATTATTATATGTATAATACACAGCACGACGGGCCATCACAGGAACGAGATTTCAATCGCGTGAGGCGCGAGAGATAAAGAATCTAATATAATATTGTAATATTCATTTTGTTTTCATGCGATGTCCAAGTCGATCTATTTATTTAAAACGTTAAATATTATTATGGATGATTAATATGTAATAATGTGGAGGTACTCAATACTTTGATTCGTGTATACATGATATTTTGACGGTAGGAACACTTGGGTACAAATGGGATCTCACTTCTTTTTTCCCTTTTTGATACCAAAAAATAAAGGAGAATCCACCGACCAGCCACAGCGAGGTGATCGTAACTGGCGGGTTTTCTGCCCAACTGTTGTTCGTTGGGATTTTCTATCCATGTTTATTCGCATGTAAACTTCATATGTGCGATGTAGGATTTTTGACGTTATCCGAATTGCGTATTTTGTCATCTGTCACTAGTCATGTGTCGCCACAATATTAATTGTCTAGGGTAGTTATCAATGGAACTGTTTATTAAAAAATGAGGTCCAAATATGTAATGAGGTCACCTTCCCTTATTACAAAAAACTCTTTACAATATACTAAAGTCGGTTAAAAGTGGGTGTTACCTATATTTCAAACTGAAATGACCTCTATCTATCCCTCTGAAGAACGAAAAGGGTCTACTAAATAAAAAATAATATCAGATCTTTAATAAAAAATCTTAATATTTTCTAGACTCAAAATAATAAAAAAAAAGAACTAAACGATTTGTAGATTACTTTATTTTCTTTGCATGTCATGTTCACACTTCATTTAATATTTGTATGAAATATAAATGTGTATGAAGATTTCTTTTTGCATTTTTTTTTTTACTGTACATATGGAGTGATTTGACAGTTGCGTGGGATGGTATTGAGATATATGTAAGTACGTATCGATCATCAGATGAAGTCGGGCGGCGGCTTGTTGTATTATTTTTGTAAACAGTCGTAAAGTATACATTATTGGTTTTGGAATTAAGAACGTTTTGGTTTGTCAAGATTATGATGCGCGGATTTTCTCATATCAGCTAAAGGTATTTGGTCTCATTATTTTATGGTTATTGCCATCATTTAGTTTTAATTATAAATCAGCTAATTAGCCACGTGGTGGTGGTTAACGTATAAATAAGACTAATGATTTCTTTTTAAAGTAAAAGTGAAGAATAATACGAACGTAGAAAGAAAAACAATTACTCTCACTTAAAAGCAAGGGTACAGAGTATTTTAACTACTATGGGGCCCAGAGGACTGATGCCTGATCAGTACAATTTTTGAGGAGGAAAATCATCCAATGACTTCTCCAGCCTTGGTCGAGGCGAGAAGGAGCATCAGACTCTTACTGACTAAATCCGCCCCGTTTCTACGCCTGGTAAACTCGCTAGGTGGTCTGTAGCTCTGGATTAGAAGATCAGAACCAGACAACACTACATTCACAATATTATTGTTGTATTATTGCACTGGAATAGCTCCTAACATTTTTTACTGTCGCATAAAATGACAATGGCAGAATAAAAGTCGACGTCAATGTTAACGTTGCAGTGTTAAACATGATATTATGCGTAAAATGTTAACTAATTGGGTGTGTCCTCAGTGGTAGCGGGGTTTTGCAGAACATGGAAATGAGCGGGTGACAAACAAAGTATTACTTTGTATAAGTGTATCTCGTAAATTAATAGGGAAGACGCGTCGACGTAGGCTCTTCATGATCAGTAGGCTGCGCGACGTCACCGCGTCTGCGCTGCTCATGGTGAAGAGTCCCTCTTGGCTCGAAACTAGTAGAGTTTTTCTGCTTTAATTAACGTAAGTAAACCGTGATTTTTAGTAAATTTTGTATTGTATTGTGTTTCACGATAGTAATTATAAAAAGTGGAACATCTCGTTAGGTAATTTTAAGAATGTTGGTTGTCTTGGTGCTATGTGTAAACACAGCACGCTGTGTTTAAACACGGGATTGGACTCGCTAATTAATTAGCGAGTCCCGTTTATACAGAAGGAATTATGATAGAGAAAATATGATTAAATAGTATTTAATACAAACACAGTTTAAATTATTAATCCTTATATAAGAAACACCAAAATAGTGTAACTAAATAAGAAAGAACTACAAACAAAATCCCAGCCACAGAATCATCGTCACATCCCCGCCATCTTAACACAGATAATATTCAGTGACACGAAATAAAAAGCGGGATATCGCTCCTCTGAATATAATGGAAATAAAAACGTAGACAACGATATCTCAGTACATTCTTATTCATATTTGTACGAGTCGACGTGCGGTGTACGTAAAAACGGTATATCCATACAAATCTTACGCCTAAAGTCGTAATCTGTATTAGAGCGAGTACAAACAAACGATTTGTCGCGCGTTTTTTAAACGACAACATTAACATTTTTATGTATTTTATTTGTGTTACGGATCTTATGCAAATGGATTCGTATTGACGTCAGTGAAATAACATTGGAATGTGTCTACAGTCTGCTTCTAAATAAGGGGTGATTTTTCGTTTCATTTGACGTGCGTAATAAACGTGGGTGTAAAAAATCTATCGTATATTTCAACACAAAGCTAACTCTTTGGGTTAGCGGAGTAATTTTTCAAAGTAATATTGTGTAGAGCACTTCCCTAGGGAATCGAGTAGAAGTTTTTAGTTCTCCGTTAATAGTCCTATGTAATAGGGGTCGAGCCAATTATCCTACGCAGCAATTTCAAGCTTCGTTTTACTGCTGAGTACTTTGATACAAATGGCAATTAAAGGGAAAAAATATGAGTACAAATTCCATCTCTAAGGTCTCTTTGTGGTCGGGGCTGCGGACTACCTAGCGAGTTACCGGGGCTCCGGCTCGAAAAGTAGGAGAGGGAACGGGTGGTTTTTAGTCAGTGAGAGTTTGACACTGGCGCTCGCCTCGCCCAAGGCGGAAGAAGTCAGTGGATGCTTTTACCATCTCAAAAAAAATATCTCTTTGTGAATCAAACCTGTCGTGTTAACTAATGCAACTCCTGGAATCCTAAAGTAACCACAAAAACAAAAACAATGAAATCCGATACACCCCATGGATATGAACAACTATCTTGTCCACAAAATGTTACATGTTAGTCATAAAATCCCCCAAATCTAAGCAGGGAAATTTAAAAAAAACATTTGCCTACAATTTACCTACATTTTAGCCACTAAAGATACAACATACAAAGGAAAATAACCTAGGCAGAGACTGGACAGGTAATAAACTTGAAAAGTCGCAGTAAAGCTGTATCCTAGGTCGTTATGCTAGCAATTACTCATATTACAAATGGCTGCCAAGACGACATAACATCATTCTTAGGCCATTACTTTTTCTTTTATCGGATAGGTCACAGGCTTAGGGAAATAGGACACGTCAATGTTGTTTGACTAAGTTGTAAATTATGTTAGAATAGGCTCGACCTAAAGTGTTGGCGTATAACAGAAAAGTATGTTATTCATTGATGGTATACAATTATTATATTTATTGTATTGTATATTATATTAGGTACTAAGACTTTCGCGCGGTTTCTCCGCTCTGCTTAGCTCCTAATGGATATAGCATAATGTTTTATAGCCTGTAGCCTTCCTGCACTACCCAACACGAAGTTTATTTTCATGTTTATTTTTTATGATGGGTTTTCAATTGATACTGTTGCAAGAACCATGATGATCATAGCGTACATAAATAATATATTAATTTATCGGTGACCATAATGTACTACAATAGGGTACAAATAGCGAATGTGGCCCATTCCCATCTACATTTATACGACGCAAATGAAAAATTTGCCCTTCCGAAAAATCATACGATCTTCTCTATAGGCGTAAACTAGACACGTACTACTTACAAAACGCTAAAAACGCAAAAAATAAACGACTATTATCTACATTTTTATTTATACTCGCAGAATCAGAAATACTCCATCTCCATTTTAATATTGTGCGCCGCAAAACAAAAGAGGGAACGCAAGTGCGGGCGGAACATAAATTATTATTACGCGAAGGAGACGCGACGATCGTAAGTTCAAATAGAGACCAAGATTTGTATACGCAGTTTAAATATTAGCATTGCGTCGAACTGTCGTAAGTGTGCGCCCGAAATTATGTCTGTGTGTCTACTCCTTTATGTTTGAGAGTCAGAAATGTTGATTGGAATGCGAATTTAATTTTGCTTGTTTGTTTGTTGGTTTTCAAAGTCAATTTTGTTGAGAATGTTATTGTAATTTTTGGGAAAGATCGAGTGTTACGATTTGCATTATAAATAAAACAAAGAAACATATTAAAGGCTAAATATATGCAAAAATGTTAATAAAAAACTACGTTTACTACGCCTAGCGAAGCGTAGCCTAAGGCAGGGTCCTTTATCCAAATGAAGTGACGAAAATCGCAAACTGGCTGGTAAAAGCTAGATGCGAATATAGTACTAAAGATTACACTGGATAATAGATACCATTTTTGAGGGAAGAAAAATCATCCAATGATTTCTATCGCCTTGGGCGAGGCGAGAGGGAGTATCACAGACTCTTACTTTCTAAACAACACCCCGTTCCTCCTAGTAGCAGAGGCAGAAGCTTTGTGCCGGGACACCGGTAACTTGTTACGATGCCCGCAACTCCGGATAGGACTGTTGGGTATCTGTTATCCTAATAGATACCCATGTTCAACAGTAAATGGAAACTTTCTTTTTTATGATAATAATAAGTATGAAATAATTTATTTTCATTCATTTCTTGATTGATTCAATCTAGGCGATTAAGTGGTTTTTCAGAGAACAAAAATTATATAGAACTTCACGCTTAACCTCACGTGACCTGCCATCGTAATGTCGTTGGTATTACCTGTAACAAAAAACAATAAAACGAGTTAAGAATTGCAAGCATTAAAAATGCAATAAAATTCTAATTTAAAAAAAATGTGCAGTAGTAGTTGCTTATACTCTAGATTATGACAATCAACTGTTTACTTCTGTTAGTATTCTGTGCTTTTATTTCTCAATGTTTTAGTATGATGATAATATCCAATTAACTTGTCTGTCAAATATTTTAGTAGAACTAGCACTGCGTCGTTATTAGCTTTTTCTATAAATCCAAGTTATTTTAATATGACTGTATGTGAATCATCATCATCATCAGCAGAGAGACGTCCACTGCTGAACAAAGGCCTCCCCCTTAGTCCTTACTGTATGTGAATACATAAACAATTTCTCAAAAAACATACTAAAGGTTTAAATTCAACCAATAAAAACTATCATAGCACAAAAATACTCATTCAATACAACACAACAAACAAACGAATAAGTAACCACGCCCTCCTATTTCATTGACAGCCACTACCGAACATAAGTAGGTGAAGTTAAAATGCATACTAAAATAAACATAGGGAGTAAACGTGTAATGAAATATGCATACCGAAGCGAAGCCGCCAACGATCTGTGTTGCCACACGCAAAAAATATATACGCGAGACGCCAGTGTTGCCAGTGTTGTGTTAAACAAACGTTTCTTTGGAATCGCTGATATAATCTGTTGGATTGGTTGAGATTTTTCTTTGTTGGGAACACTGTAACTGGATTTATTTTTGTTTTGCGTGTTGGTATTTTTTCCCGTGAGGCATCGGTTGGCGGTTTTCAATTTACGTTCTGTTTTATATATGTATTTATAGGAAGATACTTGTATTGTATACGGTTGAGTTGTAGTATTTGTTTTATGTATTGTCTGGATGAGATATTCAATATCTTTCAGTACATTATGGTATATTTAAGTGTATATAACGTGTATGTATATTATTTATTCATTACTTATTATTAAAATAAACTTCCGAAAAAACTACCTCTCAAAATAAATACAACCTTTACTCTGAGCCTCTTGTCCAATTTACTCAATAATTACTTAAGTAAGTATTTACGAAATATCTTAACGACACACGCCTTTATTTGACAAACACAAATAATGTGCTGTACCGCTGCAATAATGAAAAGGAAAATGCAACCGCCTTGACATCGAGAAACCTTGACTTCGAAAGCTGTATTGACCAAAGGGAGGTTTTTCAAAAATGACAACTGATAAATTGAAAGAAGTCTAAGGGCTTAGTACGAGTTTGTATTACGTTTAACGAGATCGAAACGAGACCGCGTTTAGCTCTCTGATTGGCCGGCTCCAATGAACCAACCAATCAGAGCTCTGCTAGTTTACAGAAGAAGGTTAATCTGTTACATACATCATGACGCGCATCTCCCATTAGGGGGCTATCAAAATGGAACATAACATTTGATGTTCCATTTTGTTACACGATTCTGGCAAACCTCTTTCACGTCATCGACATTCATCATTATTCTGTTATAATGAAACTAAGAACATAAAAATTTGTAGAAAAGTATACACGTATAAGAACACTTCTACCTACCCCTTTAAGGCGCGGTGAATAGACAACTTTTATGTATTTGAGGGGGTGAAGCAGGTGAAGTGGGTCTCGTGTACTGAGGGGTGCACCGTGCAAATGTCATTGATACGCGTATTCCATTTTATTTAGGAGCGTAATTTCGCTATTATTGTTTCATGGACGAGTGGCCCAGTGCGTTGCTGTCTAGATTCGCGTTCCGTGATCCTTAAGATCGAATCTCATTACTCGTATTAGTTTTTGTTTTTTTATTTTTTCAATATTATGTTGTATACATTTTTATTTTATTTTTTTATTAGTTTTTTTATGACTAAAACCGAAATCGAACAATAATTTACACAAACTTACTACTACTATAGTTTTTGCGCTAGTGACAGTTGCCTGTATGACGTTGACGTCTCTCAGTACCACATGATTAGGGATGGACATTAGAAAGGTCTTTTTTTATCGCTATCGATACTCGCAGCATACATTGAATTCTCTTTAATTTTGTTATTAAAGTGTGTTGTTTAGTTGTGCAGTGTATCTGCGTGTATATAATGTCAATATACAGATACAGATTCAGATGATCCTGACTCAGATAATAATATGAGTTTGGACGAATAATAAGTAAATAATTTTGGTTTTAAGCAAGGAGCGTGTGTGACGTGTCGAAGATCTGACACGTTTGGCTCTCCAGTGCCCCGAACAGTCGCTACAGTCGAAGACAAGTTTTTACATTCAATATTCTGTACTTAGGGCCTATGCACACCACGTTTTATAAACGGCCGGCGACGCGCGTTTTGGAAACGCGCGTCGCCGGACGTTTTTCTCCTACAGTGCAGTTTGTTGTCGTTTGTATCGATACAAACGCGCGGCACCAGCGCGTGTGTATCGATAACACGCGCGTTTGCATCGCTTCCGCATCGCTACACACGCGTGTCTGTATCGCTACACACGCGCGTCAGGTGTGCAAAGGTCTACAGGCCGCGTCTAACTATCGCGTCTGTAGCGATACAGACGCGATACGCACGCAAGTATCGCGTCAGTATCGCTAAAAACGCACGTCGACGGCGCGTTTAAAAAACGTGGTGCAAACATAGGCACTTAGAAGCAGTAGGCACTAATCTTTTAAAAACTAAAAAACGGACAGGAGGATATATAAATAAAACACCAATTATGTATAAAATATGTATTATTCATCTTCAATAATTAGGAGAATGTCATCTAAGAATTGTGTAGGGGGCGGGGTACGTATATTTTCTTGGTATCTTTCCCAACTGAGATACCATATTATACAGGCTGAGATGCACGCCACTGACGAATAACTGATAAAATCGCCTCATCTTCCAAGACTCTTCTGCCAATAGAGTTACTGCGACCAGTCGCAATCGTACAATCTACACAGCGATCCATGTCGTCAATATCCGATTGATAGGCTTAAACAGTTGTCCAAAATAGAGAGTAAGGTAATTTAGAGATGCAAGATCCGTCAAAAGTCCTTTATAAAGCCGAGGTCGTGGGGTTTAACAATAAAACATGGAAAATACGTGCGCATTTAGAACGAAACACAACAAACAAGTGTCATCTGTCAATCGATGACTGACTGATATCAGACAGAAGTGTTGTAAGAAGTTTAAATCACAGAGTACTTATACGCATAAATGATTAAATAATCATTAATGTTTTATAACTTAATTTAAGTTTTCTCGCTTCCCAGATAGAAACAAGGTACCATATTTTGTGATTTCCTTTAGAAAAATATGACGGTTTTTTAAATATACATTTCAACTAGTTAACTGCTGGGCCCAAAAGTCCCCTTCTCCTTTCAAGAATGGTACGGAACGTTACTGAATGTGTCATCTGCACCATGCTACGCGGTAATAGTATATGAAAAAATTAATTGTATTTACATAACTTTAAATCGATTTCGTACAAAAAAATATACTGACAACCCAACTTAGAAAAAGCTAATTACAAAATAAAATATTACAAACAGCAAAAAGATATGTTAGTGAATGATTATTTTCTGAGCGGCGATTGACACAAACTGACATAGGTCCACCAAGCAGCGCGCCTCAGCGGTCACTGCCGGTCCGCGTAGGAATGAAAGAGAAACGAATAGATGTCATGATCGGACGACGTTTTGTTCGATTCGTTCTGAGTTATTTATCATGAATTATATTAATTCTTACAAATATCTCATTTCAATCGACAAATAAATAAGGCAGATCCCTTTATTATTTTAAATTACGTCACTGTTATTAATTTTATTAAGATATGTTCATAAATAATATAGTTACAATGGCTAGAATTTCAATTTAAATGGTTAGTTTATGATTTTTTTTTATCGAGAAAATTTGTAGAAATCGTGTTTTGAAGAAGGTGGTCCATTCATAAAAATGATCAAGATTAACATATATTTTTTTTGTTGCTCTAACATGTAAACATTGGGCAAAAAAATCTGTTGAATCAATCCTATTTTGACTATGCACAGCGCCTTAATAAACAAAAGACCAGATACAACATTGCATTACAAAAACACACCAGACTCTCCGTAATAACAACTGACCGGCGACCTTCCGGCGATTATCCGGAGCCGAGCCCGTATTCGTCCAAATCACTTAGTATGTAATGTACATTTCGCGTAATGACCGTTTTTAAACCGTGCCGGATCGTAAACCGTTCCGTGTTAGCCGGTCTGTGTGAATGTCATCGTAAATCTGTACTGCGGTGCTGCATAGCGTGCGTGTTAGTGCGAGGATGCCCTTAAATAGTTTCTGTATTATAAGGCGCTAATGCTGTTTAGTTGTAGAATAGATAGGCTTGGTAGGGGTTGTGCAGAGCTTTGAGATTGTTTTTTAAAGAATAGGTGATAAACAAGCGGTTGGATAGCGAAATGGTAAGCGATCAGCGCTGCCCATGGACACCTGCAAATCCAGAGGAGTCACAAGTTGCCGGACTTTTGAAAACGAGTACTCACTTTCCTTAAGGTTCTGAGTTTGATCCTAAAATGAAAACAAACAAGTGGACGATGACAAAATGTCGTTAAAGAAGCCTTTGTTGAACAGACAGCAGGAGTCACGTAAGTCAAAAGGACGGAGGATCAGGAGGACAGCATTGGACGTCTTTTAGCTTATATGTGGCTTATGTTGAAGGTAAACTGTTAGCAATGTATTGGTAGTAAAGCCAAAGTAATAGACACAACTGACAAAATGGAGGAATACAATTTGTATAGACAGCCTTCCGACAAACAGCAATATTATTGGTGTCTTTCTTTACAAACAGACACTAATACTAACTTTTACTATATTACCAATTGTCCCAGTCCCCAGTAAGCCCTCTGGTATTCGTTCAAAGGCTTCAGTTTAAAAGTTTTAGGACAAAGAGTGCTAAAGTTGAACTGCTTGATTGAATGTCTGTCTGTATGTATATTTTTTAATATTGTGACATTCTTGAAAGTAAATACCGTTACTTTCTTCCTACTTCATGGTTGAAGCAGTATCTGGGTGGCTGACTGCACCACACCGTATTGCAGGTTCGTTCCTCATGCAATATTGTTTGCAACGCATTTCAGGTTCTCACATAGATCAGATTTCCCGGTTTTAGTCACAAAATAAAATCCCAGTTTCCTATAAGCCGGTAAGCGAGCAGACGGATGGTAGGCAATCGCCACCGCCTATGGACATCCAAAACACCAGAAGCGTAACAAATGCATTGCCGGACTTTTGTAAGTTAGGAATTTAAAGGTTGTTGGGGAATCGGGTTTAAGAAGATTGGGTCTCCGATAACTTCACTCACACAACGGAAGCGATGTTTCATGTCGGTTTTCTGTGAGGCCGTGGTATCACTCTGGTCGCTTCATTTGTGCCGAGGCAATAGTGTAAGGCTACATTAAAAAGTAACCTTACAATAACCTCCAAGAAAAAAGTAATATAATGTACTTAACATACAGTAAAACTTAACGACACCCATTAATAAACTAGTCAACAAAATACATTTCAAAGTAAATACCAACTTTGTATCAGTAGGTCAAGCTATAAACGTCGACAGAATCTAGAATATGGCGGACAAAGACAGTGCAAACACTGGTTAGTGCAATATTAATGTGTCAATAAAACTATTCCGACTATTTTCACAGGAAACTGCCGTACAACTGGGAGACATAAATCATTGATAATAATGTTGCATTCGATGCTGTATTAGTGATATGTGTGGGGGCTTTACTTAAGATAATAAAATTTAAAAAAGAGGGAACCCCCTCAATTTCCTTTACCACCATTTTCATGAGTTTGGAAAATACTATGCTGAAAACAGCATTAAGTCTTTGAATGCCAATAGAAAACTGTTGAAGACAAATCCTCCGCTAACGTCGGTCACCGGTGACCACCACGGCGTAAAATCAGTTCAGCCAAACGCGAGATAATTGCGTACAAATACATATACAGGTCAAACTGAAAACCCCCTTTTTTAAGTCCGACTCCTTTAGTAGCTAGAGATTTTTTTGATATAAGCTTGTAAACGTGCAGACCAACTGATGGACACCTGAAACCACACAAGAGGCGCTACCTGTGTGCCTTTTGGGAGTTAGGTATTTACGGGTTTTATTCGTTAGTTGTACTACAATATTAGTCAAAAACTGTATAAAGCTCATTAGCCAAAACTAAAACAGACTATTATTCATTCCTATTACGCAAATAACCCTTTGTACAATTTACAAATAACATATTTTATAAAAATATACAACAACAAAATTACCTATTTAGCTTTGTATTTACCTGAATATAAAATTTCGTTTCAGCATTTTTATCCACTAAAATATTTTTACTAAACAAATAGAGCTACCAACGGGCGGTTTTTTCAATGTAAAATTAAGCACAACATGGCATATGTTTACTCTGGAAAACTAAAAACTCTCTAGAGGATACCATTGTGCCGTCGACCTTGTAAAAACCCATACTGTGTATATTTTTTAAGAATATTAGCCTATGGAGGATAAGGCCTTTATAATATTCAGCCCATAATTTTACTTTTTTATATATGTCGACATATTTTCCTTTCGCAATTATTGCAAAGTTGTTTTTTGTCATAACATTTACATATTTATCTGACTGCACAGTTGGTGTGGTGGCTAGGCAACCAGCTGCCCCGCAACGTGTAGCGGGTTCGATTCCCACACGGAACAACTCTTTGTGTGATCCACAAATTGTTGTTTCGGATCTGGGTGTCATGTGTTTGTGAACTTGTATGTTTCTAAATGCACCTACGACACAGGATAAAATTCTAGTGTGGGGCAACGTTAAAAAATATTACAATTATATGCTATCTCTTTTTGGTGAAACGAAAGCAGTTACGCCGAACACAAAGTCTAGGGTTCCATCCCTAGGGTAGTCTAAACTACTAAACTATTATTAGAACGCGAAGGCGTTTTCTATTCCGAAATTCTATAATAGCTAGGAGTCTAGAATTTGGGACCTTTTGGGATCGATTGGCTTAGATTTGGTAATAGGTTTACGCTAATATAGTTCCTAAAATAACACAATATAATGGTTCCTAGGTTGGAAATAAATTGCTTCCATTCTTCGAACTCATATAATACCTACTATACTTTTTCCAACTAATTTAGGAAAAATAAGCACAATGTTTGACGCAAAAAATATGACGTCACAATACGTATTAAGGTACAAAATTCGTAGAAAATTATCGTTTGTGATTATGTAGACAGAAATATTTAATTTCATAAGCTGGAGAAATATTCTATTGTTATCCAACTTTGCCTACCCCTTCAAGAAATAACAGGCATGTTGTGTTATTATTACTTACTAGCTTCTGCCAGTGGTTTCTCTCATCGAGGATGAAAAGCATTCTATCACCCAAGTCAGCTCATACCCTGTTTGTATACCAATTCATTCATAAATTTCATCAAAATCCGTTCAGTAGTTTCATCGTTATTGACGATCAAACATCCAAAGAAACCAACTTTCACTTTAATACTCAATATTAACTGCCGTACTCAGAGTCATTTAATGTTTACCTAAACTACTTAGCAATTATTTCCAGAACAAAATCGTTACTAAGGAATAGTTTAAGTAATCATTAAATGTCTCTGAGTATAGTAATAAGTATGATTACTGTGATCTGTGTAGAATATTAGAAGCAACTTGTTTTTTTATCCGTCAGTATCACAAAGTTGTTGGTCATCATAAAATTTGCATTCTCAATTCTTTGTAGCATTGCAGTAACATTTTCATGGACACTGAAACTGTAACTATGTATGTAATGGATGCAGTAAATACGGCTGATATATTATTATGAACAGTATACTAAAATAATCGTATTTACAATGTAATTTTACTACTAAATATATCAATTTATAAGTGCCATTATTTTACTAATAATTATTATAAATGGGAAAGTTTGTGTGTATGATCGTTACCGACGAGCGTACATGAAAAGACTGATGACTGTTGATTAAGCGAAAGAGGTATGTAAGATTCGTAGCAATTGGCGGTCCATTGTCTCTGCCTACCTCCATGGGAGACAGGCGTGAAGTATGTTATGTATGTTTGTTACTCAATTACGACAAAACGGCTAAAAGGATCGGGATGAAAATTGGAACAGAGGTTTAAAGAGGTAGTTTATGGTCTGACATAATACATACGCCATTCTTTTTATCACACGGAAACACGGGTAAAGCCGCTGACATAAGCTAGTACGTAATAAAAAAAAACTAAAGAAATAATAAACAAAATGTTATGTATAAGAAAGTTTACTTCAAAGCAGCTGGATAGAGAGAGCATATGAAGTAGTTTCTCAAGTCAAATATCTCACGTTATAGTAGTTGGAAAAACAAATATACATTTGTCATAGTGAAGGTACCTACTGTACACATATAAATATTGCATGTTGGTTTGTGTGAAAGTGAAGACTAAGTTGGTTAAGGTGTGTGGGAGCCATGGTACCGGCTCCAACGGAGTGATACCACGGTCTCACAGAAAACCAACGTGAAACAACGCTTGCATTGTGTGAGTAAGGTTACCGGAGGCCCAATTAACCCATTCCCAATCCCCATTTCCCAACAACCCTTAAATTCCTAACCCCTAAAAGGCTGGCAACGCACTTGTAACGCCTCTAGTGTTTTGGGTGTCCTTGGGAGCCTATTGCTATACATAGTGGATTTTTTACTATCACTATTACATTGAAATTTTTGAAAAATCTAAATCGCTGCAACACTCTACCCGAACTGTAAATTGAAACCGAAACCCTACCTCGATTCAAGACGATATAAATACAAATACTACAGAAAAACCATCGATGTAGTCTTACCCTTTTACATTCCTTGAAGTATCCCAAAACATGGGATAAAATTCCCCTTACTTAGGATAGCCTGTAACCATATTATATTTACGAGCAGTTCGTCTGTACAAAACTCCATCGATTTTATTCATATCTTCCTAAGTGCTGTAACATCTTAGGGTTGCCCCTTTGATGGTATTATGCATGTTGCAAAATATATACCAGGTACCAATAACATACAGGAATAATGTGTGAGAGAGCCATGTTCGGCACGAATGGGCCGGCTCGACCGGAGTGATACCAAAGTCTTGCAGAAAAGCGACGTGAAGCAAGACTAGCAAGCTTAGTCCAATTACCAATATGAATGTGTGCTATGAATGGCTTCCCTACTATCGATACATCGCATACTCGAGCTGCGCATCTTCCTCACACAGCCACATAGCTTGGTATCAGTGGAAACGGTCACGTAGTTTCAAAACTTATCTATTACATATTCGTAGCATAGCACATCTCTGATCGAAAATAACCCTTATTATAAACGGGTGCTCATACTAGACATAAATATAAAATAAATAAATGTCAAACAAATCGTTTGCATCTAGGTATAACAATAATAAATCAAAAGAAAAACCTACAAACATCTGCTCTAACAAACTCACAACCCTACCACGTTATACTCAACAGAATTACTCCTACAAGCCTAACCTATGTTACAGGGTGGTTCGGAAAAATACATAGACACTACTTTATATCAAGCTACACAGAACCAGTTTATCTTGGTCTCGCTTTGTATGAAGTAACACTACATTCAAAGATCAGTTTATACTGGTTTTGCATAGGTTTATGTTTAGTCGTGTATACTTGAATGTAACAGTTTCTACAGGAATGTTCTCGAAGCATTTCACTGAATGCGGGACTCGATATCAAAGGCATGTGAGTAATACCGCCATGTTGTTTTTGCTATATTAATACAAGTTTTTTTTTGCGTTTGCACTGGGAATTATGAGGGTTGTGCAGAGTGTGTTGGGTTGTTATTGATATATTTTTTTAAGATATTGTGCTGGAATTTTCGAAGCCAATGGTAGTGTAAAGAAACTGCTGTTTAAAGTTTTATTCATAACATTAAGGTTTAGCCTATCACTACACAGATAGATATCACGATAAAAAAAATGTTTTGGTTAAACAGTTGAATATATTGTCGATTACAAGCGGTAGTAAAATGTTCAGGTAAATCAGAATGTGCTGTACTGGCACAGCCTAACAGGTTACCAGGACTTTGGCTTGAAAAGAGAGGAACGGGGTGGTTTTTAGTCAGAAAGTCTGAGTCTGAGACCTCGTCTCGCCCAAGGCGGGAAAAGTTCCGATGCATTTCCCATTGTATGGTAGCCATAATCAGTCCCTCATTTACTTAGTTTCAGTTATAAAAAAACAGAACCGCCATATTTAAGACCCACCCCATTCTTGAGACATCTATTTACATCATCACAATATAAATCTCCGAACAATATATTTTATAAGTAAAAATGTCGTCAATAAAATTTCTTAAGAACGCGATTTGAATTTGTAAATAGAAAATCGAATTACAAAAGAAACTTTGAATAGAGAATAGAGATTAGCGAAAATGTTATTAACGAAATTGTTACAAAAATCACGTATAACGTATATAAAGTAACAATAAAATAGAGAGGCATTTGTTAACATTTATTACTTTATCTGTTATTGTGTTACAGTAATTGAATTTGAGAATTAATTAGGTAAATAGTCGTAATGGATTTCTGTAGATCTATTTGAGTCGGGTACTGAATTTCAATTATAGATTCAATTTCGCAAGAGATATTATAAATTATAACATTGTATAACATATTTTATTATCTGAAAGGATTTGTAGAATTACATAGATACGCCAAGTAACTATTAGGTTTTTCGAGTAAGATTCCTATATACGTGAGATTTTTTTTTAAACTTAGTCTTACACTAGGATTTTCTTCTGTGTCGTGGATGCGTTTACAGACATACAATTATGATTTGATTTTTGAGTGATTTTACAATCACATCAAACTCAGACCCGAACTAAAAAATTGTAGACAAAAATAGTTGCTTAGTGCGGGAATCGCACGCCGTGCAAAGTGTAGCGGACACGTTGCTCGGCATCCAGTTGCCCAACGACCGCGCAAACCGTGCAGTCATACTCGGAGATTTGACAATGATTTTTCAACTTGAGAGGAGATAATAAAGTATCAATAGCAGGTACCTACTTAAGCTAATATTTTCCGCTTTCGGTTTCCTGTCCCAATAAAAAAGTGAAAAATGTTGTCATAATAATAAATGTCAAAATACTGCCAATCAAGACATTCCAAATTCAAACAAATGTCGTTAAAACAACGTTGACAAAAAAAAACAATAAAACATTCCAATTTTAAAAATGAATTCTTTCAAATAAATGACATTCCATAACCCACCTTTACTAAGAGAAAAATATTCGATGAAGTATAAAATGCACCTTTGAAGATATTATGAATCATAAGAAACCGATTTTAAAGACCATTTTTCAACGTCATCATAAAAATGTCGCCTCTTGCGTTTCTCATATTCTATTTGAAACGTTAATATAGTCCTGTCATTACGTCGGAAGCGGACAATTGTGAACCTTAGCATTGCGACTTAAAGTTTACTTTTGTTTGTGAAGTGGAGTATGTAACAAATATGAGGATTTTAGACTTCCCCTGTCTTCTGAACGTCAACTTGTCTCAGTGTTAGATTTTGTCCAAGAAAAGAAATGTTTGGAAAGGAAGTTACTAGATTTTATTTTCAAACATGTTCACAAGTGGATCCACTAGAAATAGGTTTCGGGTATTACTTGTACAGAGGAAACCTTTCTATTTTCTTAAAAAGAAAGTTTTTTTATGTTAAATGGGCCGATGTTTGGCCCATTAGTTACCAGATCTAAGAATAGCACACACTAGTCGACCCGCAGCTGCGGACTGCCTAGCGCATTACCGGGGCTCCGGCTCGAAAGGCAGGAGTAGGAACGGGGAGGTTTTTAGTCAGTAAGAGTTTGTGTCTCGCTTAAAGATCTAATCTCGAAAAATGTCATCAAAGGAAAAAAAAATGATCTGTCTCAAAAAACAGCGCATACTAGTCAGTTAACTGAACAAAAACTGTACTTCAATGGATTACACAAGACTTAACATCGAACCAACGTACACTTCTTTCTTTAATATCTCAAATTCATTTTCAATTCTACTACAAAAGCAATTAAGTTGAAAATTAACTACATAGTCACTTCAAGTACCAAATAGCCTGCAGCCTGCAGTATGCATACCTGTAGTACTAACTGACGTTGTTAAACATAAACTTTTGTTCACAAAATTAACAAAATTACGTCGCTCCGGTACAGAATGTAAACAAAATCCAAAGAATCTGAGCCAAGCTTGTTTAACTCACGTAACTAAATTAGACAGGACTAAGAATCTAAAGATTTTTTGTAGGAAACTTAGGAAATTACTTCGGACACACCTGCGTTTCTTTAAAATTGCCCCGTCATTGTTTTTGTTGCTTTCTATCTGAATTTAGTGTCCCTTTCGCTTTTGGAAGAGGGTTGGATTTGTTTTTAATTAGCTTATAATATAATTATTTAATTAGGTATTTAAGACTCTTTTTCCTAAAAATATTGAGCCAAACTAGGTTTTTGTCCTGTGTCGTGAGTGCGTTTACAAACATACAAGTTAAGAAACAACAATTTGTTGATTACACAAAGAGTTGCTACGTGCAGGAATCGAATCAGTTACTGTGCCGACCGTGCAGTCGATTATGTGATCAGAAATGTGATTGATACAATCTTCATATAGGAAACATCATGTTTCCTATATGAAGTCATCATGTTTCGATACAAATGAAACGGTTAGACCATAGTTATACTATTAACAGATATAACACCAGTGTGAAATAATACTTTCTTTTTTGTGGGGAAAATCATCCAATTACTTCTCCCGCCTAGGATGAAGCGAGTAGTAGTAACAAGACTCTTCATAACTAAAAACCACTCCGTTCCTACTCCTGCTCTTCGAGCCGGAGCCCTGGTAACCCGCTAGGTAGTCCGCAGTTTCTTGAAGAGATCCTGCTATGTTTTGCTCTGGAAAGCGTACAAAATGAAAACACATTACGTACTTTACATCAGATTTTTGGTTCGATGACGCATACCGCCCAATTCACAAAAAGTCAAGTCGAAAAAACCAATGTTCGTGGAATGAGTGATTCTCGGAATATTGTATTGGAAAAATAACAGTAGAATTTAATGTGAATATGATTTATTCATATCTACTGTTTCTATGTGAGTATATTCATTTAATTATTTTTATATTCGGAGAACCAACAGCTCGTACAAAATTGACCTCTTAACTGCCGTCATAAGAAACATTAGAAAATAGATTGAATCTATCTCAAATCTGTACTTCACGGGTTAGGTGGATTCGGTTACTATAAGGAGGGAATCATAAGTTATAATTAAATAGACACGTACATAAGTTAATGTAACACACACTTTGACGCCATTCAGCACGTAGTGTGTGGAGTAGTGGTAGATTATGGTTTGACACAAAGGCAACACCGTTGGCTAAAGCTAGTTGTCATATAGGTCTAACTAAATATATTCAAAGAAACCCAACATCCTTTGCCGTACAATAATATACTTAAGAACCTTTTACTCTCTTGTCTTCGGTCTCACTAACGACAACAAGACAAAATATTCCCACAATCCAACTACAACAGACTTAACACATTACAAATACAACTTCACTATGCATCGCCTCCGAACATGCATCAAACACCGAACTAACACGAGATTAAAGCTTCGATCAACCGACAGACTTGTCAATCCACGCGTTGGAACGTCTGACTAAGGCAGTTGTCCCACCGGCAACGATGAACGAGTAACGAGTAGAGCTAGAACTAGAAACGAGTGAAAACGAGAGAAAACAAAAACAAACAAGTGAAGCGAGCACTCGCCGGCAGTGTGAACAGTCAGCGATCAACTATTTGTATATGCATCTCTTTTGTTTAGACGGAAAGTATATTTATTGTACGTTTCTTGAGCGAGAAAATAGCCGATAGTTAGTCGTTCACTCGCCGTTGGTGGGACAACTGCCTAAAGCAAACTCCAACTTAGATTGAAATAGAATATCAAGCAACTATGGATTAACTCTTGTCTTACGTTATATTAACAGCTTGTTCGAGTCCACAAGACTGGACAAATGGTCTTCCTCTACAAAGCGGGTTTGTGAGGGTGTTGGAGATCGCAGTTTAAAAGGATCAGGTTTAGCAGAGAGCGCTACTGCCAAATTGGTGTTAAACATTGATTGAAACAGGTGCTAGGTGACTGGCTGCTGTGAAACGTGGCGCGGGTTTAATTGCCGTACGGAATATTTTTTTGCCTTTTAGGGACCAGAGAGTAAAGTTCCCTAAGAAAAGGAGGATCCTCCGACCAGGCGAGGTGATCATCCCTTCTGCTTTCTTCCCAACTGTTGCTTTATGGGATTTTCTATCCATGTTTATTCGCATGTTCATGAACTTTACATGTGCGATGTAGGAACTTAATGACGGTATCCGTTGATTTGCTCGTCGATAGTCTATGTGCGACTTCTATCATCTGTCACTTGTCATGTGTCACCACAGCAATATCCACAATTTTTTATTTGAGTCTGAGTATGACGTGTATGTGACTTTGTACGTTTATACACGACACATACACATAGTAGTATAATTCTAGAGTGAGGTAAGATTAAAAAAATCCTTACTGCCACACTCAGTCAACGATTTTGTTCTGAAAACAATTACTAAGGACTGGATTAAGTAACCATTAAACAACTCTGAGAACGGAGGTTAGTTCACTGCTATATTTTGACGTCACCACACAGCTTGATTGAAATATAACACCAATGCAACTCCAGATTAACTCCTAGTCTTGTATCACGTGAAATGTAGGTGCGGGTTAGCAATTAAGTTGTTCGGGAGACAGGCGACGTATGTATGTATTTAGCTCTTGTACTATAAATACTAGGATGGGGTAGCAGTTTGTGCTTTGAGGAGGTGCAGCCTTAGTTTGAGAAGATTGGTTTTGATTGAATGTTTGATTAATAACATGGTATCTATGTTGGTCGGTGAAGGGATAGTGATAAAGATAGATTATAGTATAAAACAATAGATATAAACCCTGCTGAATTAGTTTTGAACTACGTTACTTATTTTTACTATGTTGTGAGACATATTAAATGAATCAATCATATTCACTTACGCTACACAACCCTTGCCATGTATACGTCAAGGAAAATTGTTTATATTATAGCAAAGAGTCCTAATTCGAGTTGCTTTGTCGAAATTACATGAGTTAGGGCCCTCGCCCACGGCGACATTTTGTAGCTATACTGTCGCGCGTCTACACGACACGAAGTGCAGATTACATGTGTTAGTAGCAATGCCACAAAAATCCATGAGCGTATTTTCATTAGAACTTGAAATGCGATATTTACCATGTTTATTAATTTCTATAAACTGATCCGTGGAACGATGAAACGATGGCATATTTACCAAGCTCATCCGTGATGATGGCTTGCAACAGTACCAAAATATCGGACACTCATAGAAATTAATAAACATGGTAAATATCCCGTTTCAAGTTCTTATGACAAAACATAAGTATGTTTTATATCGAAAAAATGTGCATATCTCACGAGAATTTTAACTCAAACAAGGTCAGATGCAACAGTCAATATACTCATACTCAAACTCATATGGAGCCTCCAATTCCCAGATCGGCACGTCCGTTTCCAACCGTAGTTCAGATTTTACATCTTAATTTAACTTCGCCTTGAGTGCACTAACTATTAATGATACTTGTGGCCCGAAGTGAAGACATTATATTTTATAACGCAATACGTTCTAGACCATTGCCTTTCTCATAGGTTGGTGTGAATTGTTGTTTTTGAATTGGCTGTTTAAGATTCAATTACGTGGAAATCTGTTGTTTATTACATCTATTGTTTTTTAAAACTGATATTGTTGTTTATAACAAATGAACAGTTCTTTATTATTAACGATACATTGCAATATTATAACTTCTGCTCTACTCTTTCAAAAATTGGTAATGTTGAATTCTATTTAGACTTTCAATCTCCAACGCGACGTCCTGCGTGAGCGATTTAGACGGCGATGCGGTGCGGTGCGGCGCGAAAACAAAACACTGTCAAAATCTATTAACGTGGCCTACTTATTAGAAACAAAACAAAACGATTCACATGCACGTGTAGGACATAACCGCCACGTTGCGTGGCGTCACACCGCATCGCATTGAATTCGTGTGTCACCGCACCGCTTCGCGTTTACTCCTAGATCGCTCACACAGGACATCGCATGATCTACCTAGATGATGAAATTTAATTGAACTAGAGAGTATTCTTTAAAAATATGCAATACCTTAACCATCATCATTTACAGCCAAAAACTAATTCCAACAACTATTAACATAATATCTAATTAAATATCACTCCACAAGCAGGCTCGTCAGTCAAAACATTTTTGCAACATTATCTTTATATTAAATATTTATCCCACAATCGTTTGAAGGCAAAGTTTTAAAATTTCAAAACACGCACGTCGTACTAATCATAACAATTTCACACGGCCAAAGAGAGGCAATTTATTATGCATACTCATGTTTTATTCAGACTTAAAAGTCCACATAAACATTCTCTTTAATATTTTAATGCGTTATCATTGAAATGTTTTTCATTAAAATCGTTATAAATATAGTTCCTTAATGAAAGATATCTTACTACGATATTTTTTTATTACTCATCCGGATTGAACTGAATATGTGTTTGTTTAAGTGTGGGAGAGTCATGCTTCGGCACGAATGAGCCGGCTCGACCGGAGTGATACCACGGCCTCACAGAAAACGTGAGTGAGGTTACCGAAGGCCGGCAACGCAGTTGTAACGCCTATGGTGTTTCGAGTGTCCATGGGCGGCAGCGATTGCTTACCATCAGGTGAGCCATCTACTCGTCCACCGGCTTATACGAATATCATAAGCGTGCAGTCAAGTTACGTATGCAGCTTTTACCATTCAAAAAAGAACTTTTATCCATAAAAGATAAACATCAAAACCAAACGGCCAGTACACGGAATCGAAATACCATATTCAAAGTCATAAAATAAATTGAAAAATAACATCCTGAGTCTATAGACATTAAGCACCGAGGTTAGGACCTGAATACAAAATACTAGAAACTTCTGAACGGACCCAGTCCTTTGTAAATGTTACTGAAAATACTAACTTTTTGATATAGTACCATTAAAACTTTAGTGATTTTCAATTGTTTGGGACTTTCGCAAACTATTTTTGGATATCGAAGTGAATGAAATATTTTCGTTTTTGGGTTGGTCCGTTATTTTAAATTGTCAGCCGGCAAATTATTTATGATAGTCGTTAGAATAGTCATTAAGGGAGAAAGTTTGACAACGGTTTGAATACAGAGATGTATCAGGCGGCGATTGTAGCTAATTACTTCGAGTTAAAAGTATTTCGGATTGTTTTGGAGTTAATTGGGAAAATGGCTGAAGATATTGCAATTAAACGAAATATCTGTAAAGGATTTAAGTAGACATAGGTTTTAAAGTGAATTAGTTTTTTATTAATGATACATGTTTACAATATAATACTTACTGCAATTATAGCTAATCTAAAGGGCAATTTCTCCATCTCACCATTAATTACAATTAAATCAATTTCAGAACACTACACACATGCCAAACACAACAAGCACAACTAACCATCAATTTGCACGCAATGCAATGGAATTTACTAGTTACTAGTTCTACCACACAAATTCATACTTCTCAAAGATATTTTTAGACAGCCCACGCAACAGAAAATTCTGTTGCACAAAATTCGGAACGGAATTACTGGTAAATGGGGTGCTCTCATAATCTGACAGTTCCGCTTTCGTTCAGCACTCATTCATGTTTATTTGCAGGAGACTATGTAGATGATAATTCAGCATTGATGCCTCATACCAAGCCGCCATACCACCTCCATTGTTTCGCGGCACCACCCTCCGTGGTATTTGTTCAAACGTTCTCAACAATCGTTGATCGTTCCTGCTACGTCGCTGTTTGCATTAGAGACTCATTGTGAAGCCTCCCTCCCTCGTATTATGTGTAGAACACGATTGCCAGATTTTTTGTCACCGTCGCACTTGTTGAATCGTCTATGACGGTTGAATGGGATGGCAGATTGTGGATTGAAAGATTTTTTGAATCGAAGACATTGTGACACGAGTGCGATGGAAATGTTCGTGAAAGGAGAAGCGCTGATTGGAACTGCAGCTGTTTTTATGAGATTTTTTGAGGCTTTGCTAGGAAATGAATTTCAGGTGCTTCGGTTTGAAATTTAACCGCTCTTGTGGAATAGAGGCCAGAAAACTATTATGAGAACCAAGACCAATTTCATAGAAATCTTTATAAAAAAACGGCCTAGCAACCGCAGGTTAATAAATTCATTACAGATGCCCTGCATTAACCACTGCCAAATATTTCTAAATGATAGCTGCACTAAATCATGATTTACTGTATTTACAAATACGTTCCGATCTGTTTTGAAGTGAACATTCCAATTATTGTAAGATATAGAGCTTCCAAAATATTGCATCCGCTACATAATGGTGCATTCATCACGATGTTTACTTAAGAAAATCAACAAAGCAACTGCATACATCTTCATGTACTGAGGAATAATATGGCAACTGAAGTTAATGCCAAATCGTCTCATTTGTATTGTGTTGTTGCTATCTGCCGAAAATAATATTCAGACTAAAATGTATTCTGCCTAAATCTTTTGCCAAAAATCACCGACACAGTATCAAAACATAACACAGTATCGTCTACTATGTGCAGTCTGCGTAGTTTCAAAATTCTGCCTTCATATCCTTTTAACTCGTTAAAAGCCGGGGGATCACCAGTAACCGTCAACGGAGTTTTTGCCTTCAACAGTTTTTTTTCAAAGACTTAAGGAATTAGGCTGTAAACATTGTTATGATTACTATTACCATAAGAAAGATCATAATTAGGTATCAGTCTCAAGCCAAAATGTCCGTCAACAGATCTAAATAAGGACGTCATATCACCACTAGTGGACCGCACAGAGCAGATGGTAGCAATAACTTGGAAAAATATCACCATCCAGTCGAATTTGGATGAAACCGCTGATCTCAACCCACTTGGGAAAAGGCCAAGAGAAAGAAAAATTTATTGAATGTCACTTAGACTCTTCTTAAAGCTGCTTGCACTATTATTTTACGTCGAATGTTTGTTGGCTTCTGCAGTTGCCAACTGTTGCTAGTAACAAAGTGTCATGTTGGAACAACAATAATAATTTAAAACATGTTTTGTGTGTGCCTTTCATGAGACATCCAGTTGTATCTACAAGACTGTTTTGAATATACAATGTTTTATGTCTTAAAATTATAGTAAGAAAGAAAAATTTAACGCACAAAATTTACTTAAATGTTTGTCAATTACACTCTTTTCATGCGATAGGAGTCTCCTGTATTTAAGATGGTCTGCTGTAATTTTTACAATTGAACATAATCAAGTTTAGCAAAGAACTCTGCTGCCTGGTATCTGCCAAATATGTAGTTCCTTAGTGGTCTCTAATGACACCCACAAAAAAAGGAAAGATGGTGACCTATTCTTTTATTAAGTCTTCACTCAATCATTAGATCTTTACGTTTTAGTTTCAAACGAACTAAATATTATCATACACAGTTCCAGTTTACACAAACCGATTTATATCAAATAGAACATACAAAACGAACCACATATAAACCAGTTCATGCTTTAAAACAATACACAGCAACACGTATACATACATAACTCCGTAAATATTGCTCCGAAAATCACAATTCACATGCCAACGCGTTCGAAAATACGCAAACTTACGCGATTTGGGCGCTTTATCAACATTCGCTGATGCCTGGCTTAAACTGGACATAAAGCAGAGTGTTCGCATTGAATGTGCATCAAATGAACGAATATTAATGTTTGGATCGATGCAACTAACTGCTGTGGCGCTTTGCCAATTGGGTGAACCCTGGTTGGGAGTGAAGATGATTTTCTTTACCGGATTTTGTTGGAGGACAGGGTTGGTGAGTGCTGTGGGGACAAGTTGCTGATAGATTTACAATTAGGAAAGTAAAGTTTTATGAAAAATATGCATGATGTGCAAAATCAAAATCGATTCAATCAATAGTCCTCCAGAAAAAGTTCGATGCTTATTTCGAATTGAAAAGCCCTACAATATAACAATACACAATTTACAATCAAAGCTGCTCATTATAAAAGACTGTAAGTTTCAAACATCAGCAGTTATAAGATTCACTCATCAGACAGATACCTAATATTGTGTAAAGAAATTAATGAAACAAGTCAAGATATTGCAATATATCTTAAATCTTGAAAACCCCTAAATCACCAATCACAAAACGCTAAAACTAAATACTCATATCCAATAAACCGAAGCGATTGAAATCAGATTGTCACGGAAATCCATAAATAACATCAGCTGTTTCTTGTTAGTAGTACAAACTGCCCACGCGTGCAATAAACTATACTGAATGAGCATAATCCATTGAAAACGTATGCAGAAACACAAGTTTGTCAAAACTATTATGTCAAATGTTTTGCTAAGTACAGTCGTAAAGTATGATAATATTTGTTTTATACGACATTTTCTTGAAAGATGTAGACAAAGGTCAAGTGCCAGTAAAATTGTTATCTGGAAAATTATTGTTCTTTTCTACATGAGAACATAAAGTGTATTAACGTTATGACTAAGGCTATCACACAGGCTAGTTAGAAAGTCGATGGAGAAATTAATTCAAAATCGGCCAATTATGTAATGTTCATACTCGTATATTATGTTCTTATGTTGATTTTGATGACGTGGAAAGTGGAGCTGATATGTAAGTCCTAACAAAAACTCCTTGTTGCTATAGCAACAAGAATTTTACATATTTCCTTCGTCATCATACATAAAGTATTTCGTGGATTCTGTGTAAAATTCTGTGTAAAAGAATGATAGAAACACAAATACAACATAGAATAAATCTACAACATCAAAGCTCAACCAGCGATTTGTAATGACGCCGACGATAATGACAGTGGCTATGAAATATGTTCAATTATACACAAACAAGACAGATGCTCTGTCTAAACATCAGTTGGGACATTCAGAACACCTTAACGCAGAAGAAATAAAAGCCATTTTCGCAGTTACCTCTCTGACTGGAGACTGAGACAGAAAGAGAAGCTAATATTTCAGTTTCTATTTCCTTACATCTAACGGCCTTGGGTCCATGACCTTGACCAATAATTTTATGGAGTGACGTCATGAAAACTATCAGAAATGAATTGATATTGTGCTATCGAATGAGACATCTTTACTAGTATATG
Source organism: Spodoptera frugiperda (assembly GCF_023101765.2). Classification (NCBI taxonomy): domain Eukaryota; kingdom Metazoa; phylum Arthropoda; class Insecta; order Lepidoptera; family Noctuidae; genus Spodoptera; species Spodoptera frugiperda. The sequence continues at coordinate 2,344,448 of NC_064212.1, forward strand.
TTTATTGGTCGTAAAATGTGTTACTTATCTGTCTAGTTAGATGGGAGTGTTCGATTAGTACCCACTAATCGAACAAAAGACTAGGTATGTCTTGAGATCATTTTGGCAAAATTTGTATATTTAGCTACTTTCTTTTCCCCATTATTGCTACATTGGCAATAATATTAAAAACTGACAAGTAGACTCATGAATAAGAAGATTGCAGCATAAAGAATTTAATGACGATGAAACAATAACTGCTAATATTGATAAATACAGTACATTTCCTCAAAATGTATGTTGCTGATAGGAACCTCCACCAAATTCACTATCGACTTCCACATCAAGGAAACTGTTTCCTCGTCTCCCAACTTTATCAGCCACGCAGACCTTTAATCAGTGTCCACAAATGAATTCTAAATTATGTACTACAAGTTTACTGTTATATATTTTTTTTTCTACTTTTTCTTCGTCCAGTGGCCATATGGTCTGGCTAGGTGCCAAAACGTATCGATCATTTGGCACGTTGCCAGTCAAAGTAGAGAAATGAAAACAAATCCTTATAACAGTGACTAGTACAACTTTCAATCAGGAAATTTGGGAATATTGGGTTTGAAGTTAAATGTGTTTAAGACCATTCACGTGGGCGTAGTAAGGGAAAAGTTTTAGGTTCATTCTTGGTATTGCGTTTGTTTTTCTTTGTAGAAGTTTATACTTCCCGTTTATCGTTTAATCTTGGTAATTTCTGAAGAAGGTGGTTTGGTAGAGGTATGCCAACTTTCAGTACAGGTATTTCTTTTTGAGTGTGATCGGAAGAAAGTCTATCAGCAACTATCCTTAACTCCAACTATAAAATATGACAATTTTCTTCAACAGTACCATAAAATCTCGTGCTCTCTTACTCTGTATTTATGACTAACAAATAAGGTCGCTGTTGAATACTACGATAAATATTTATGTTTGTATATTAAGTTTTCCTCTTCTGTACCACGGAACTATGACAAAATATCATACGATCTTATCTTTACCTATGCAAACGAATATATTGCTAAAACATATGTCACTATGAAGGCTATAAAGGTAGAAATTCCTTGAAACAAATTGAGGTAACACGAGACAATATCTCCTATAGGGAAATTCGGTCCGGTAAATGGCCCACTAATTGGGCATAGAATTGGAACGTAATTCTGCAATTTGACCCACAAAATACAGGGTCGAATGGGATCACGTATCGTCAAATAAACTAGTCTATTTTACTTCACATACACATATGCGATGAATTCGTATTTTCGTCTGTTTGTTTCGGTTTAATGTATTTTTACCGTAATATTGTTGCTAGCTGATCTGTAAGTGTACCTTAATTTGGTAACGTAATTAAACTATTGTGCCTTGTTTAAGCTTAGAAACTATTTAAGTGTGGGAGAGCCATGCTTCGGCACGAATGGGCCGGCTCGACCGGAGTGATACCACGGCCTCACAGAAAACCGACGTGAAACAACGCTTGCGTTGTGTTTCGTTGTGTGAGTGAGGTTACCGGAGGCCCAATTCCCCCTTCCCAATCTTCCCCATCCCCGATTCCCGAACATAAATTCCTAACTCCCAAAAAGCCGGCAACGCACTTGTAACGCCTTTGGTGTTTCAAGTGTCCATGGGCGGCGGCGATTGCTTACCATCAGGTAATACGTCTGCTCGATTGCCGGCTTGTTCCATAGAAAAAAAAAAAAAATAGTATTTTATTGTAGCCAAGTGTAGTAAGTCTTAAATTAACCACTAAAGAACAAAGATTTGATGCTATTTCACAACTCTATTATGCTAAAACTAATTTCCGAAACAAAATCACTCACGAAGCTAGAATAATTTTTAAATTATGCTGTCGTACTTTTTTCTTGTCCCAATTCTAGAATAAAGCTAAATTTCAGTAACCCAATGTCCAAGAAAAACGATCCGACTATTCCTGACCTCGTCTATATCCCAATACCCATTATTTAACCATCAGCGCGCCAGACTCCCATAGCACATGTTAAATTGATGCCCACTGTTCAACACGTGTGTCTGCCTAGCCAAACGTAATTAGAGTAAAAACTGTCTTTATGTAGATGGTGATCAGGCTTCGGTTGGAGACAGCTTGGATGGTGTGGTTTCGAGTATTGTTATTATACATAGTTGAGGGATAAGAATAATAGTAAAAAGCTAGTAAATGCTAAAACACTTTGGAACGAGCACCTAGCTTCACTGATAGACAAGACTGACGGACAATTCAATTTGACGTTTCAAAAGTGCCTAATTCAGGATTCTTTGAAATAAATGCTTTGATTTTGAAAATATGTATCGTATCGTATCGTCACGCCTTTTATCCCAGAAGGTAGGAAACGGTGCATATTATAGCAAAAATGTACATATTTGTAATTCATTAAATTTAGATTCTATTATAAGTACATTTTTAGATTCTAGGATAGTTTTTGTTCATTACCCTAACTCTTGTATCTTCTTATGTATCTTCTTAACAACTTGATCTCATGAGTACTATGAAATCATCATCTCACAACCTTTTACGCAGCCCAATATTTGTCCAACTCATAACTTATTTTTCGGCAAATATATCACTAGTTTACCATCTCCTAGCAAAAGACGTCAATGTCAACACAACATACCTTTTTTTGTACATAGAGACAAATTTATTTGTAGGAAAACTTATACAGTGATTTATATCCCATCCTGGATTCAATACAAGACAGATTTCCTCATCATTCATACTCAAAGATATCGGAAAATAGTCCAACGTATCATATCACTGGATAAGCTATTTCTATTCCAACTAGATTTTGTCAAGCGATTCAGCTTCGTTCGTGTCTTGTATAAGTTTCCTTTAGAGTTCATCTAAAAGTTTTCTTTAAGTCTTTCCTTTAGAGTATGTCTCAGATCAGTATAAAAAATAGGGAAATTAAATTTTTACGTTTATTTATTCTTCATAAATCTCACGGCTGCTATGATTATTCGTTGAAGTAAGGTACAGTTTCTTATAGTAAATAAACATTGGATAAATAAAATTGTTTTCAAGGCCAAGTCGATACTTGGGAAGTTGATACTCTGATCCTCTGAATTCGATAATTCAGAGGATCAGAGTACTATCAGGAGTACCTGGAAATCACACCAATACTTTCTGTAACTGACACACTGACAGACAGACTGACGGACAATTCAATTTGACGTTTCAAAAGTGCCTAATTTAGGATTAATTGAAATAAATGCTTTGACTTTAACCAAGAAGCAGTCAAAATCTTAACCATGACTATCAGACTATCATCCTTGTCACATTTGATTATAGAAATTTCAAATCGTAAATGTTGTCAATAAAAAAATATAAAAAGTATTTTTATTCAGTGACTGGCCACGCAGATTTATTACCGTGAGGCGATTTTTAAAACGATGACTAGTAGTTTTTTCTTGTTCAGCTTTCGCTAGGTATAATTATGAAGATTTTTAAGTACCTTAAAACACGTGTAAAACATTGTTTTTGAATTTAGGTTAGCAACAGCTGTCTGTTATATTTCACATAAACCATTAAACGAACTATTAGAAACGGAGCACTCTTTGAATTAATTAGTTCTTTGTGAGAAATTTTGAAGAAAAAATAATAAAGGGCTCTCGAAGAAATGTGATTATTTTCTGTTTAAAATAAAAGCTGAAGAGCGGCTGTCGTCATTAATTGGGTTACGAGTACTTATAGCTAATTGAATCGTAATAAATTAAAAGAAAAAATGTAGTTAAAAAAAAATATACTTACCAACTAAATAATTGAATATATTACCTAAAAGAAAATATTTTATACAGAATAATTATAATGTTAATTAAACTTTACAAGATTTTCATAAGTTAATAGAATGTTACCAATAACATAAATAAAACTTTGATCCATCATGGCCGGCATACAAAAGCGCGGGAATAGTAAAACTGTCAATGTCATCTCTTCGCGCCAATTCTGTGACGCGCCGCTACACTATGGTCAGAATACAAAACAGGACAACCAAATATTTTTCTTTTCATAAAATTATTCTGATGAATTGACAACGTTCTTGACTTATTTTTAAAGCTGGTAAAATTATATAAGTGACCTTTAAACAAAACCTTACAACTTTTAAATGACAGTAACTGCGTGGCCCAAGACGAGAATGAAAATAAAAAAGTTTAGTAAATTGTCAATGTTTATTTGACGTTTCTATTGTCCGATGTCAGACCGACATAACATCAGTTCAATTAACACCAGCGACCCAATTTATAACTAAAAAGAATTTGAGAACCTTTTAACTTTGTACAATTCGGCGTTTTGTCAACTATTAAAATTTTAAACTATTTTTAAATACACGTTTCCTCTCGTTTAGACGCAGCTCTAAATTGGACGCAGTTAAATATTTATGAAAATTTATTATGTCATTGACGTTCCAGACTACAGCAAAGCGTCGAGTCATAATTTCAACACGTTTACAAAAAAAAATGGCTGTCATAATTGTGTGAGTAATTTTCTTTTTTACCGGATTTGAAGGTAATTCATCAACTCGTCCCACAACGACCCATTTAGGACGACTTGCAGAAAATCTAAATAAATAGTATTTTCATTCTGCAACTCGTCTCACGTTACTTTCAAATCGAGAAAGGACGACTTACAGAAATGCAAGTCGTCCTTTAGATTAATATTTTCTCCTGTGTCGTGGGTGCGTTAATGAACATACAAGTTCATATATTTCGGGTCTGGGTGTCATGTGATGTGAACTTGTATGCTTGTAAACGCACCCACGACATAAGGGAAAATCCTACTGTGGGGCAAGGCTTAAGAAACAAAAACGACTGTTAATAAACTAGTGCTGTGTAGTAAATATATCAATATTGATACTAAAATATCTTAAACAGAACACATTAATAGTCACTTGTATTCGTTTTATTGTCTGTTACAGTACGCATGCTATCAAATCCGAACGTTTACGATTACGTTGACAGTTTCTGTTCGAAAATGCAGTTGCAATTGCAATTGTTTGCATACTATTCTTGTTAATGCTAGGCACCAATAAATTCGCCGATTGTACAAAAGACTGTACAAAACCAATTTATCTTGGTCTCGCTTTGTATGATCTTTCCACGCATTTAACGGTCAGTTTATACTGGATATGCGTAACTTGATGTGTAGTCATGTTTAGTTTAAAATAACAAATGATGAATAATTTTCATATATTTTTCGAGTACAGTGCCAAAATCTTTTGTTAATGATGTGAAACTCATATTTTTCACATTCATTTTGTTATGATTCCAACATCACCGGATAGGAAGCCATCTTTTAACGGATATGACGTCACAAATTAAAGAATTATAACCGTCACGTCAAAAATTAGGCGAGTTTATTGAGACGTCAGATTTTTTTTTTAAATATATTTTTAAATGAAATAAAATAGCAATAAAGCACGGAGGATATTACATTGTCAATCAAAATTAAGAAGGCGACTTTACGAGTTTCCGTACTAAAAAAAATATATAAGAAAAAAAATACAATGACACGTTTTTCAGTGTGATCATTAAATATACATAGGTTGACGAAAAAGACAGCTGAAAGCCATAAATTTCAGGAGACAATGTTCCATGAATGTCTGGGAACTAATTAATTACGACTAATCTATTTTTATTTAGTGATGCGACCGGTCTTTTAATGTTAAAGGGCCAAGCGATTAAAAGGCCTGCATAAATTAAATGATTTTGGGCGCTGGCGCGTGTTAGCAGCTGAGGCTGGCGATGAAGCGAGTTTGTTATAAGCGAGCGATTAATTATTGTATTTTATATTTGTAGTTATGTATGTAGCTCATATTCTTTTGGACACTACAATCAAATATAGATACAGAAAAATAATTTATAGGAAACTTGTGGAAATTGTATTTAATGGTACTCATTTATGTAAGTTGAATAACAATATACCTACGCTACCAGACTGATGACCCACCACAGATAGGGCCAAGTAGGGCTGACGTGTAATCTAGAGCTGCAGACTACCTAGCAGGCTTACCGGGGCTCCGGCTGGAAAAGCTGAAATAAGAACGGGGTGGTTTTTAGAAGAAAATCATCCATTTGGCGCGAGACTAGAGGGAGTGACAGACTTTTACTGAATAAAAACCACTCCGTTCTTACTCCTGCTTTTCAACTCGTAGTCCTCATAACCCGCTAAGCAGTCCGCAGCTCCGGGTCATTTAAAAGCTGTGGTGTAATCCTTACTATTAACATTATCCGCTGAACGCTCATAACTTAGACCAAAAGAAAACATTATAAATACCTACAAAAATAAGAGTTTGCTTTTAAAGCTTATTACCACGGAGTTTTCTAATTAAAGCGAGGGAATGAGGTTTTTTTTCTTCCTAACATCAGCAAATATTCGCTTAATAATTATTTTAGAGGAAGTGGGGCAAATTTTGAAGTTAATTAAATGAGACGATACCTTCGCATTTGATGTTAAAATAATAATTAGTCAGGTTTGAAAGTTAACGTTTATTTTAAGGAACAGTTAGTGAACGCGAAAATGAACTTTAGTTAATGAGTATTTACATGCTATTTTTAATTAGCACTTAATTTAGTACACCTGATAGAACAGTGATCGGTATACGGGCTGATGTCTGATCCGAAAGTACGGACTACCTAGCGGGTTACCGGGGCTCCGGCTCTAAGGGCAGAAGTAATAACGGTGTGATTATTAGTCAGTCTGACACTCCGCCTCACCCAAAGCGGGAAAAGTCATTATATGACTTTCCACCGTCACAAAAAATACTACTTTTAAATAACAAACATTTATTCATACATTTATGAAGAAGTAAATAGTCAACAGCACTTACAGTTTTTGCTTAAATAAATAAAATTTAAAACAAAATGCTATCTCAAGCTCCTTACAACAATAGTAACCAAGTTTTAAAGTATAATATTTTCAGACTCACGATCCATTTTTCAGAAAACGAAGTTATAAAAGCGTTGTTAATTATTTTTCTCTTAGTACTCACTCCTTTTCAGGACCCGAAGGGACTTTTGTAACACTGAAACTTACCTGAAAATAGAAATACAAGAATATTAAATCGAGAACATTTGAGAGATAGGAGCTCAGTTTATTGAATTCTTGGAAATCTAAACTTATACATAATGGATTTTCATATAACAAGGTTTATATTGCGAGTAATACGTACATAAGTATAGACGAACTTAAGAAACCTATATTACTTTTTCTATAATGTATCAAGGCTTATAAATAAAATTAGAGTGGCTGTTTGTAATATTGAAATAACCGCAAAAAGTTACGTTATAAAATTCATCAGCACATTGTCTGCTGACGAAGTTGTGGAAAAATTGCATTATTTTATTTTGGAATTATTTTCAAGCCACAAAGTCGTTACTTATAATTAGGTGATCTGTCTCAATTACGAGCCTATCCTATAAAAAAATGGAACAGATTCCAGCACAATAAAAGTGGATAATCTACTAAACAAATAACTTTCTTTATATTTCCACCTAAATTAGGCCCATAAATTGGATGCCTGCCCGATTCAACAGCAAAGGCTGGCCCTCGCCGCCCTCTCAGAGGGAACGCCTATCTAGATGAGGAGTGCCAACTATTGTAGTTTACAGCGTCTATTGACCGAGACTAATCTCTGATCTAATGTGAAATGGCGACTAAAATACTCCCATTTTATTTATAAGTTAATTTATGACTAGGAATTGTAATAATAGTTTTTTGGCTTGTTAATAAAACTCAGTTTACGCCAATTGCTACGATTTTTACACATCTCTTGCGCTTCGCCAATAGTCGTCAGTATTTTCATGCATGCTCGTCAGTTAAAGGTACTTTTAATTCGGCCCTCCTTTATTATTTCACCAGTCTGATCTGTCCGTCTAGGGCACCTCTACCGACGACCCCCTCTGCCAATTCTGATGTACCTATTACTTGTAATACTATTTGAACCACAATGTTTATCTCTCGTCTACCTTCATGCAAAACTTTCATGTCATGATTGTGAATCATCAGTTCCACATTCTTTTGCAACTGACGCGTCAACTCAATATACACAAGATCATCACCATTCCTATTCAACTTTATCAAATCACAACTGAACATCGTGTTCGTGTAACTGAAACATTGCATGTCTGTAACGTCTGGGCAATCCACTAGACACTAGAGTCGCATAAAGCTGACAGACACATCCAAACATCTTACTACAGCTGGCCAGACACATCACAGCGACCAACATCTCAATTGTTACAACCAACAGTTTATAAATACCAAACATAGCCCCCGCATTCACTCAGTCTATTTTAACCCATCTGACTCAAGCCATGCAAAAAATGTCAAACACTAATTAGACCACATTGATTGGTCGAGGTTCAGCAACGCCCATCGAAGGAGTATTGTTGACACGCCCACACATTGGACAATGCTGGGACATGCTGGCCATTGTCCAAGATGTCAGCTGGGCTCATGGCTGATGGCTGAACACTACACGTTACACAATAGACGTGGATAAATAATGGATTGTGTCTTGTGATCGTGTTGGCAACTCTTCGATCTGCGGCGCTACCGCTACCGAGATGAACTGTTTAAATGAGCTTTGGCTTTCAAATAAAGCGTGTGGTTGACTGAAAATTCGTATTTCTATCGCACGATTGAAATAAAGCTACTATATACTAAAGACAATATGAACATTTTAATAAAGAAGACTATGGTACAAAAATCTAATTGAGTCAAGACCAGAATTGATTTAGGAAGAAGAGTCATATTTCAAAGTCACTGAATATGGTGACAGCATCTTGCCTCAAACTAGAGGATTCAGACGATTAATCTTAATTAAGTACTTCTTAAAAAGTTGCAGTGAATACGACTGAGTTAATGACTCATCTTCAAATAAATGAAATGGATCAGCTAGGAAAGAAGAATATAATTGTCACGAGGCTAGAGTAGCCAACAGTCGCACATCTCCATCAAATTCTCAAATTTTGATCCAAAACATTCAAAACCAAATGTCAACAACCTATCAATTGTTATCCCTTCCACACAAAACTCAACTTTATCACCTTTCACGAGGATTTACAATTAATTGTCTAGTGGTGACAGACGATTTAAAAATGAACGCAAGCAAATTTCGATCTTATAGCTTTCTAATACGATTTATAACACGCAAATTTCGATAACAGACCGATATTCGATATAGCTAAAGAAATTGGAACTCTATTATGTTTTCGATAAGGTTTGGTATTGATTGTGTTGAATGAGAGACGGTTGAGTGAGCTTAGTTGACAGTTGTTGGCTTGTCGCCAGTTTCTCACCTGTTGCTAGCAGCGCTGTCGCGACAGGACCCAGGAAACGTTGATAATCACTTGTTATTAGTCATGACTTTATCAGTTTTGATATTTCTATATGAAGCTGGGTTACTGGGGTTAAAATAGTTTAGTGCTAGTGCAACGCCCACGGCACTCTGTGGGTGTTACAACAGACGTATAAGTGGTTATGTAAGGATCTGCTGCACAGTCAATACAAGTGTTACAAACAAGATTAGCTAAAGGTTAGACGGATATAGTTCTATAAATACAACGTTGGAATGAAAACAGGGAACCGCGTGTTCAGCTTGCATAATACTATGCGTGTCTCGTGTGTATGTTTATAAATACTAATCAATAAAATGTTTGAGTTAATTACTGACGGCCATTGACGTTTTTAGGTTAGCTATAAATGAGTAAAGTTAATTATTTGACTAATAGAGTCGCGGTAATAAAAGTAAAAATATTTTTAAAAGAGTAACGAATGGAGTTTCTTGCTCATTCTTCTCAATTCGAAGCGAGAACGACCAGACTTCACTGACAGACAGACTATTATTTATTTCTTTATTTGTTGACGTTTCAAAAGTAACTATTAATTGTTTGATTGGAATTAATGATTTGACTTTATAGCATCGAACTTAAGTGCAAAAACAAACGATCCTATTCTTCAAAAACTACTATACAGCCAAGAAAGCAAATCAGTCAGTATTGAAAGAAAAAAAGGGACTAAATCAAAACACAGGAAAAGTGTGCAACCAAATGTGTCAAAATGATTCTAGTTTACGTACAGTGCAGTCCTTTAAATATCAATTATTCATAGCTGAAGCGGATCCTGCGGAAAAACATATATCCGACAGGAGTTCTAAACCTTTTGTCTGAGTCAAGTATTCTATTCTCTACGGAGATATTGCTGAATAAATAAGAGGATAGGTCGAGGTGGCTAGAGGTTAGGGCGCTTGCTTCTCAAGCATGAGAGTGCAAAGGACTCTAAACTTAGCACCAAAGTAACTTTTTCCCAGTTAAGTATGTACTTACTAAGATTATTATAAGAATATATGTACTTTAGATAGTGTTGTGGGCGCGTTTACAAATATTCACATATACATGACATTCAGAGCCGAAACAATACAAAGACTAGATACAAAAGTTTGTGGAATTGATAACTTTATGTTTTTATTAAATGGAACAAATCAAAATGCAACATCCTTTGCACAACTGCGATGATTATTTTCGTTCAAAGAAATGAAAATGAATATTAACTATTATATTATTAGTTTGGAATTACAGACATAATTATAGTGGACATAATGTTTGAGAATTTTCATGAGAAGAGAGGTTGAAATGATCCGAGGATCTTTCACCCTTTAAAGCCTTTGCCTGTAAACATATCGGAAGTACATTGCGGTTGTGAGCGTGGGAAGGGGATGTGGGTAGTTAGGCTAAGAGTTCATGGCGGTTTCAGCTTCAGTGAGTGTAGTCAGTACAGCTTTACGGTCGAATGAAAAAGATTCATACACTAAAATACGAGGTAGAACTAATTTATGTTACCTACTAGAGAACCGTAAAAGATTAAGGTTTTGATAGCTTCTGCTCTTATTAAAGAAAAACCTTTGAAAAAAGACCAGATCAAAATAGTATCTGAATGATAATATTGTATCAAAATACCATTTACTAAAAATGGATACACATTTTTCTACGAAATACTACAAAACCACTAAGTACTACGAAACGCTACGCTGGGCCTACGATAAATGCTACGAAAAGGCTACGATCGGTCATTCACCTTTCGCTGCGTAGGCTCTATCGCCTACGGGCCTACGACTTCTGATGTGAAATTATTCGAAGTGATTTTTCACTTTCATGTTATTATTATATCTTTACACTCATGCATTATATAGTATAATAATTTTAGAAAGTTCATAATTATAACTCGGAAAAGGTCATAAAGATAACATCTTCTATTAAAACAAAAATATTTAGTTGTGACTTATACAGCGATACTTATCATGACAATAATAGTATTTCCCTAGTATATTATGTAAATAAATTCCTGTTAGACTCACTAGGGTGTGAAAAAGACCCTGAAACTGTATAAAAAGTGACTCATTTCAATGAGATTCTATTTTTACCCCCAACATATTCGTAGATAGCGACTGAAACAGTTTTGGAACAAAATGTTTTATTAATAGGTATGTTTTGTTAATTTATTTTCCAAGAATTGGAAAGTTTTAATAAGGGAGGTTTGCTGTGTTTTTGGAACTTTGTTGGGAGCCCCAGGGTAAGTTGGGAAGGAAAAGAAAGGACTGTATATTTCTAGAAATACTGTCATTGCAATTAACCTTCGAAGGCAGAGATATACACTTGTCATTTTCTGCATTATTATTAAACAAAATGGTATAATCCTATAAACGAGCTCACGGATCACCTGACGGTAAGCAATCGCCGTCGCCCATGGACAACCGAAACATCAGAAGTGTTACAAGTGCGTTGCCGGCTTTTTGGAGGTTAGGAATTTAAGGGTTGTTGGGAAGGAAGGTAATTGGGCCTTTGGTAACCTCACTCATACAACGCAAGCGTTGTTTCACGTCGGTTTTCTGTGAGGCCGTGGTATCACTTCGGTCGAGCCTGCCTATTTGTGCCCAAGCATATATGCTCACATAATACCTTACCGAACCTACAAACCAAACTGACCACCTCGTACTCAGAAATTATTGCTACAATCCGACAAAGAAAACAAAACATTAAATATTTTAATCAAACTCCATCAAAAATATGAAATCGAAAATATTCTATGAACTGAAATTTTCCAGCTCTTGAGCTGAGACTCTGATAAGATTGCATTTCATGAATTCTTTATCGTGAGTGCAAGAGGTAATATCACGAGTTTCCCTCGCTGACACTTCATAAATGTCACGAAGATGGATTTTATCCAGTTAAAATATATTAGAATTGATGTTGAAACTTTACATGCGGAGAATAGACTTCAAAGAACTTTAAAAACAAGTAATATCGTAACGCCTTTTATCCCTAATGGTGTAGGTAGAGGTACACATTACGGTACGAAATGCCGCTATACTAATATAAACCAACTTTTCACCATTTGTGTATTAAGTCCCATGTAATTGTTATTGCTTTATACTGAGCACTCCAGACTCCGTGTTACTTACTTTTGATATTTTTTCGATAATCTGACAAATGCCCGGCAATGCGCACTTGCAAGTCCTACAATCACACTTGCGACCAGTCGAACAACGAGGCAATCTTTAAAACTTAGTATAAATGCATCTGTTAATGATTATCAGCGGTAAGATTGGTTTAGAAATTCACCCAGAACATAAGAACAACTGGCGAAATGTGAACGAAAAGTAAATAGGTGACACAGGTGTCTGTGTTCAATTTTTCGGAGATTATCATCCAAAATCATATCTATTAATAACAATAACTTATACCATTATGTAATTACTCATAACATTAAGAAAATTAGAAAATGAACACACATAACTTCAAGGCCAAACATCCACTTCTAAAAAGCCAGTATGTTATAACATCACAAAGAAAAAATGGCACAAAAGATTTACCCCTAACGTAACGTATCAAATACAAAATAATATCATACAAGCAACAAAGCGTGGAACAATTTAAATTATCTCGACAAGGATCCCATAATTCATGGCTATATCTCATCTCCGTACATTAGGCACTTTGTGTGAATGAGTAGGCTCATATTTTGAATTTTAGCTTTATTCAAAATTTGAGATAGGTATTTCTGTTATTTTGAGTTTTGTAGAGATACTTGTTTTTTTATGGAATGGAAAAATGACAAACGAGCAGACGTATCATCTGATGATAAGCAATCATCGCCGCCTGTGGACACCCGCAACACCAGAGGAATCACAGAAGCGTTACCGGAAAAAGAACAGAGTGTGCCTGTTTGATTTGTTTACTCAGCTGTTATTTTCGACATCGAAATGTGCAACCAGTGACTTTTTTGCCACTGTTTATAAGATTACCAGAGCTCAGGACCCTAGGTCTATAATTATGAGTTTGCTGTACGTTTAAAATAATCGAAACGACTCGATTACTTTAAAGGGTATGGTTACACAGCATAATTAATATTTAGAATAAAGTTATGGCAATCCATTACTTTATTATATTAACTCCTCCCAGCTTTTCCATCTCTATGTATTATTAATACACCAAAATGTTAGCCATTATAGTTTTTTGCAGTAGTACTATTAGATTCGGCACTATATAACCCAATTTCTGTCTACTGTAATTCAACTTACGTTCACTATATTTTTCGCCACATCACCAATTTTAAAACATCCTCCTAGAATCTAGCCCTTTAAATGTTATCCCACAATTCCCAAATCAGAGTGGAAACATTTTTGCTATTCCGCAAAAACCCGACTAACTAATTCACATCACACTGAAAGCCTTAAAGGAATCTCAGCATTGCCACTACCATTGAAATAAGGCCACACAACGATTGGACGACCTCCCCAATTTTTCCCTCATAACAGGGCCTACGGGAGCACAGAAATTATCCTACACCCAGCTCAGCAATTCACACCTTTACACCCATAATACTAAGAACCAAATTTCAGTGTAACCTTCGTAGTTTTGGTAGGTTTTCGAGATGTAGAAATATAATCGAGTTAATGAGATACGCTCCACGTTGGATATCATTGCGCTATCACAGTTAGAGTGTCGTCAGGGTCCGATTCAATGTGCGATATTTTTTTTTCTTTTCGTTCGTGTTATTTGTGTGTGCCCGATTCGGATTTTGGATTATCGTTATAGGTTGGGCCTTAGTTTTTGAGGTTAATAGAGGGTGCAAAAGGTGAAATGGTTTTAGTATTTTAACTGCTAAATGGGACCAAATGTGCTTAACGGTTTTCTGTGCAAAATCACATTTTCGTTCTAAAGTAGTAGATAAAATTTATAGTCACCACGATTGCTTTATACTAGGTAGAGGTTTTGTCCTAGTAATTAAAAGACCAAGCAAGAATTTGTGTTGCAGAACCAAATAGTTTCCTCCAGCTAACCTAACCTATTAAGATTAAGACATAAAAATAACTATTTATTTCAAATACTCCAACATTTGAATACTATTTACAACCCATCACTCAAATAAACACAAATTAATATTAACACCAAAGTACTTATATTAGACTAAAGAAAAAACAGCCATACGACCATATATTCCTCGTCCATACCTTCACGCTTCCAATTTCTTGTGTCAACATACAGATGCGTGCTTGAGCGTCTAATTACGTGCGTAATGTTAGATGAAGAGAAAATAAAGGTACCTTTTAACATACGTATAAAAATTTCGGGGAAAATCCTCTCGGTAATTTGAAGATGTCGTGTGTAATGGGAACCATTAAACCTTTGAAATTCGGATGTATTTTATGAATTCTTGGATGTTTCTGCCCTTTTATTAGTAGGTCGTTTGGAGAAATTATTTGTGAAAATTATGTAGGTACGAACATGTATGTATGAGTTTTGGGTTGTCTAAAGAGTTTTATGGAAATTCTCTTTTCAAAGATATCTGATTTGTAAAAGTTTTGATAGACATATTTTCAAAGGGATGTGGGTTAAGGGACATAGTGATTTTTTCTAATTTAACAGTGCATCATTACGTCATCAACGTAATTTTTTGAAGTTAAACCAGAATTACATCTAGGTACACTCCATCATACTTTAAGTAAACCGACTTCTGATGATGCGAGAAAGGTGTTCTACTTTATAGCTCTGATTCATTGATCTCGTTTTTGTAATGTGTGTTAGGGTACGATGGGACTGACATACGCTGTGCGTTATAAAAGTCCCTAATTATATAAAGAAATAAAAAAAGTCATCGTTATTCCTAGTCATCGTCCACTGCTAGACATAGATCTATTCCCCAGTGACTTCCAAAGTCTTCAGCAAGCAGTAGGCAATTTTCCTGAACCCAAAATTAGTTCCAACCTCCCAATATTTATTGACATTAATCTTCTGAACGTGTAACGGCGTAAACAAATCGCGACCGGTGCAGTTCAAACAAATACACCATTTCACAGGTTTGTAATAAATCTTGCGCGTTTGTATGCGTACGCGCACGTCAACTAACGTAATGGGGGCGCCGTGACATGGTAAGTGCGGTATATTGATTGTTTTTAATAGAACTTTAGGTTTTGAATTGACGTTTAAATAACTAACGGTCAATTTTGACATCATCATCATCATCATCAGTCGAGAGACGTCCCCTGCTGAAAAATTGCTTCCCCTTAGTTCTCCACGTAGAACGACAAGCCGCCACCTGCATCCACTAGCTCCTTGCCAGTCTGACGATTTTAATTTTGACATGGATATTTTAAAATAAAAAATAAAACTCAGTGTAGAACTGTCACAGAAGCCAGTTAAAACAGTTTAGACATACCAGTAGCAAATTTTATTTAGCTACAGAAACTAAATAAAACATGAGATAAGATTTATCTTAGTGACAGATGGACAGACAGGCGGGCGTTTTACTCTTTGGGAACATCCTAAAAAAACAGATAGAGAAAATTGTAATTGAAATTAATATGTGAAGTCGACTTAGGACATGGTTCTCAATGGATGGATCGGTATCATTATTGACAAACAGTAAGAGCATCATGTATAGACTTGCCTATTGAAAGTCAAAGTCAAAGCATTTATTTCAATTAATCTTAAATAAGGCACTTTTGAAACGTCAAATTGAATTTTATTATAACTTTCGTGAGACATACTAAATTAATTATTATGTTATATGTAGTAGCAGCGCGACAATCGCCGCGTCGTGTGTCGCGGAATGCTGCTCATGAATATTAGCCTCTAGGATGGCTTGAAACTAGTCGAGTTCCTCGTCAAACAGTTACGTGAGTAAGCCGATAACATAATAATTAAGTCAAATTGAATTGTCCGTCAGTCTGTCTGTCAGTGAAGCTAGGTGCTATTAGGTATATAGTCACAAAAACCTAGTTATAAATCTTTGAAACTGATACCAGATCTCCTAAAATAACACCACTAGACTGCATACCATCGCAAATCGCTGAAATAAAGGGCGAGACAATTCGATTTCGCATTCACGAAGCGCCCAGTGGTATCCCGACGCATTTGGCAACGGTTGATAGACTAAATTCAGAACTATTTGACGGTGAGATAAATGAGATTTTGTTTGCTCCTACCTCTAATACGGGATTGTGTGCTGTTGCGTAAAGAAAGAGAGAGAAGATATGAAGTGATATCATTAGAACTTACAACGGGATATTTACCATGTTTATTTCTGTCTATGAGTTTCCGATATTTCGGCACTGTTGCAAGCGCCATGATCACGGATAAACTAGAGTGTATTTTTAAGGGTGGATGTTTATAAGGAGACAATTCGGTCTACCCTTTATCGGAAACTCACAGAAATTAATAAACATGGTCAATATCCCGTTTTAAGTTCTAATGATATTACCGGGGCTCCGGCTCGAAAAGCAGGAGTAGGAACGGGGTAGTTTTTAGTCAGTAAGAGTCTGACACTCCCTCTTACCTCGCCCAGGGAGGGAGAAGTCATTGGATGATTTCCCTCCCTTAAAAAAAGATATAATGGTATTAATAGTGACCATGTCAGTTTAAAAACTTATGGCGATAAAGTGATCTTTATTTGCAAACATGTATTGTGTTGAGAGTGGTCACAAGTACGACTACTCTACTAGTCAGTGCATGTAAACTAAATGGCGCTCTGTTATTTCTTTTATAAGACAAATAGCTTTAGTTTAGGCATGAGATATGATAAGTGATATGGCTGAAATATGATGTTCACTAACAACATAATAAGCAAGCAACATTTCACCAGTTCTAATTACCTTTAACACAATATACTGACGTCGTATTAATCCTCGGTTATTATACCTCCGTTCGGCCATTAAGCCATATACAAGCAAAATGCTTCGTCAGTCTATATGTAATTAGTGCTAGATGTTCTTACATTAAATTGTTAGTAAGCTTAGTTTGAACAAACACGCGAATGTTCTAGAGATGTTCTGTAGGCACGCGAAAATATTTGTCGACTTTATAATTGGTTTTGCTTATACACATAGGTATCTGGCTTTTCAATTATATTTTGGCGTAATTCACATATCTTTTTGAAATTTATAAGAGGACAATAGCGGCGCAACTAATCGCCGGTACCAATAAAATGTATACAACTCTAAAGAGAGTTCCTTTTCTGGTATCCACTTGGTTGCGCAACCATAATTATATTGATCACGCGTCTTACCTGGTCGCGCCACCACTAAATAGTATATGGTAGGTCACTTACTCAGCCGCCGTGTAGTGGCGTTTCAGATGTTTGTATGGTGTCTAGTTTAGTAGCTTAAGGACACCAAGTTGGCGCGGTGTAATATATCCCTAACAATATCAAACATATTTATAGTAGGAAGGTATTTCGGTAATTTCCTGGTACCACAGTAATTTCCTCAAAACTAATACAGTCATTAACCTACAACTTAAACACACAATAATAATGAAAATTACTACAACGGTAACCTGACGCAAATCAGTTTGGTGCCTAGCGTTACATGTTACCGGAATTTTGATTAAACTTCCAAAATACCTTCAAAATTTCCTTTAAATAATTAAATATTAGAGTGAAGGAAAACTAAAATATACTAATTGGCTATTTGTAATTTGTTTTGTTATAATAATTGTTGTGTTTGACATTATAATTAAGGTGGAGCACTAATTAGCAGTATTTTATGTTGGTTTCATTAATGAAAATGTTTATTTTTTGCTTTTACTTATTTATAAGTCATGTTTAGTTTGGTTCGTTACATTTTGAGTTTGGTATATTTTATTTTCGTTTTTGTAAAAGTTTGTAGAAGTATGTAAGGGACATTAAATTCCATCAATCAATTCCCGTGGGTGTCATGTCAACTAAGGAATTACACGTTTGTCAGAAAATCGGGAGCTCTTTGATATAATGTACTTGAAGTCGTGATGGCTCGAAGGTTATAGATGCCCGTTTCTTCTCTCCTTTTAAACTGCGATCTCCAACCCTATTGCCAAGCATCAAGATTACTTATGGCAAACCCTTTTATCTTACAGAAGGCTTCAGTTGAAGATTATTACAAACTATTGATGTTTTTAGGTAATAACTCAAAACCAATTTCATTTTACGAGGAGAGGCAATACGAAAATGATCAACTAAATTAAAAAAAATCCAATAACTACGCGAGTATTAAAAACATATACCAACATAGCCTCTCCCACCCACTCATCCAACTAATATACCCGAGTGAAACGTCAAGCCTTTATGCACTTTATTGACACGTCAATTAAAGACTAATTTACTTTATCCTAGAATTTTCCATGACGTGAAGTTTTAAAATAGAATATGGGTGCGTTTTATGTTTATGAAAGAAATACTTAAAGCTAATGAATTAACTCGTATCGAGTATGAAATCAATCATGAAGGCATTATTACAGTAATGAATGTCCTCTTAAAGACTGTATAGAGGCTATTAGTGATAAGCTTGCCATTGTTCGATGAATCCATTAAATCATGATGTTATTATTTCGTAATTCAGTTATAAACGTGTGTGCTTAAATGTGGGAGAGTCATGCTTTGGCAATAATGGCCGGCTCGATCGGAGTGATACCACGGCCTCACAGAAAATCGATGTGAAACAACGCTTGCGTTGTGTGAGTGAGGTTACTGGAGGCCCAATTACTCCCTTTCCCAATCCCTGATTCCTCAACAACCCTTAAATTCCTAACCTAAAACTTGTTGTTTGACTAACAAAATTATCTATCTTTTAATATATGTATTCTATCCTTTTGTTCTACGGTAGCTTTCTAATGATATGCCATGCTACTGCAAACATAGGAATACAGGCAAATATAGTCTCAATACATACGTACATAGAAATCAAAACTAAATTAAGACCAACACGTAACCTGACCTTTATTACACGCACTGAAGCTACGCAATAATAATTTGTCACAGTCCCTCAAGACTGTAAGTCCTGAAACCTGATCACCATGGCAACGGACACCGCCACACAGACACCTCATGGATTATCTAGCGAAACAGTCGACCTCACCGGACCATAAACACAACACCTTGAATGGAATTATGGTAGGGTACGATGTACAAGCGAAAAGCGATTTATGAAGATTTGTTCCTTTATTAGCTTCTTCATGTATCATCTGGATAGATCATCGGTACAAGCTAAGCTAAAGAAAGAATATCCTATATACAATTTTAATTTTTGTTTATAAGTTTTTATCTATCGATAGATCTTTATTTCCAAAATGATCTGTATTACAGTTTTCTCTTCTCTCCATCAATTTAGTTTCGCTTCTGGACTTGATTTTAGAATGATAAATTGACATCTGGTCAATGATTTATCTTCATGATGAAAATAGGACTGATTACACAAAAACAATATAGGTTCATTTAATGAAATTTTATCTGCTCCTTATTTGCCAATACTTCGTTTACAGCAGTAAAAGCCGCCGAACACTTTTTAATTATCTTGAGAACACCCTTTCTAAATGCCTCTCCTTGCTCAATAATCCATTTCCTGGCGAAAACCAATGTAACACCATATTGTTTACTCGTACTATTAAATTGAGTCTCCCAGAGAACAACAAACCCCAAATCTTACATTACATCGTAAATCACTGTCTCTCTTACCCCTTATACCACACCTCCACTTTGAAGAGTTAAGCCCTCAGGGAGGAAGGATTTGTGGTGGAAAAACTTTGTCCATTAAGACTTGCCAGTGGTCATCAGTTGAACGTGTGTTTGTTTACTTGTTTCTTTGCTCGAGTCTCACTTAACATGCCACTTATATGGTCTGGGGTTAAGCACGTCAGTCAATGAAGTGGTCGCTTTGATTGTGTTTGGTGAATGGTTGGTTGAACCGATTAGGTGTGCTGTGAATTTTCTTTCTATGTTCTGGATAAAGTTACGTGTCCACAGGTCCGCATCGAATGCATCGTATGCATCACACGCACCACACGCAACGGATTTTAGTGAGTCTTGTATAGAAACTCATACAAGTGCATCCATTGATCCGCATCGTACTCACCGCATCATCAGCAATGCCTACATGCGATGCGTACTGATAACGTCATACGGAATGCGTACGATGCGTGCGATGCGTACGATGCGGGCCTGTGGACGCTTACCTTAATAGAATAGTCATAGTAGAATAGCTAAGTTATTAAAAAGATGACTCAAATAGGGTTGATCATAGAGATTTAGGACTGTGTTAATCCTGACAGGCTAGATACGGAGAAAACAGTAATCACCATTATATTTGATTGCAATCTTTTACGCTACATCTGTTAGTTTTACCATAATAAGTATAATGACAGTACAAAGACATATTAATATAGAAAGCATGAATTCATACAATTTCAAAGTCAAGAGTAGAATCAAGTTCCTACGGTTCACATTTCCTTTAGCTACAAACAAAAAGCAATATTTCACAGAACTTACGAAAACAAGACTCAAATGAAAAGGCCTCCGAATTTCATAATCCAAATCAGAGCCCAAACATTTTGCTCGCAAACTCCAATGTATTCGAATAATTAATTCATGTACATACTTTAATGTTTGAAAGTCACCAGCAGGGCACTTAAAGATAATTAATTTAGCTACCAGCTGTAATGTTCGTGAATAAACTGAATATTTATTATGTGTAACCGTTTTAGGCTTGACTTGTTAAGTGGCTAGTCAGTTTCTGTATGCTAGGGTTAACGGGTTATATGTAATAGGGGTCTAGTTAAAAACTAGTAAATCGTAGCAGAGGCTGTATATTCTGTTATAATGTTTGAGATTTATTTCTCTGGAACTTTACACTGTATTGTACGCATGGGATTAATCATTATACTTATATATTTTTGTTTAAAAAGAGGTCTGGAATAGACAAAAGGTCAGTGTAATGTTACATAGAATTTTTATACCATTTAAGGATGAAAATGGGCGTTACAAATATTTGTGCAAAGTATAAGTACATGTCACTAGTTAACTTAGCGTGAGGAATAAATGTTTTTTCTGTCTGTCATGTGGAATTTTTTCTTCTTCCATTATGAGTATACAGTACATTATCTTAGCAGCTAGCTGCAATCGATTGATTTGTTTAAACTCCAGAAGATTCAGTTCAAAAATGAGTAGAAGGCTAACATAAAATTCCTTACAAAGTCACAATAAAATATACCATCTATACGAGTACTTACTCCACCAATTTCAGCCAACCGAAAGCTCTTATTTTCTTATATTTTTCATTTTATTTCCACGGTATAAGCAAAGGTACTTTATCGAGTTCCAGTCGCCGTAACAAATCCTGAACGTTCAATATATCTCCTTCGAGCCACTAGTTCGAAACATGATATAAGATAAATCGATCTTTGAAATCAAACCCAGAAATTGTTTAATGCTGTTGTGAACGGTATCTACCTGAAACTGATAGATATTTGAAGTTAGTAGTTATTATCCTATTTGTCTCAACTTACCGGTAACTTAGTGCGCAGTGGGTTTGCTGGGTCTCCGGCTCGAAAATCAGGAGTATGAACGGGGTGGTTTTTAGTCAGTAGCAGTTTGATATTCCCTCTCACAATAAAAATATGTGTCTAATGTTTTAAAATAATCTACAAATTAGTCATCTACCCTATTACGGTCCTACCGAAACAAAGTGACCCAACAAAGAACCAAAGTTCATCGACATAGCCAAATGGCTAAGTAAGCTGAAGTGCTAATGTGCCAGTCATATTTATCGAAGAACCGATGACTTTTTTAATATCTCATGCAAAAACCAAAATGTATGTTTATATGTGTCCTTTAAACTTCAAGTCATACACAACAAGTTTTATTTCATACAAATTTAAGGTTAACACACTCTTCGCAAGTCAAGCCAACCAGCTAAAGTTACATCATTAAAACGGGACGGTGGAAAAAATCCTAAAGGAATATTTTAAGTGGTAACCCTAGCTGTGAACCCGCCAAGTTATCATTTAAAGCCGTGAGGGGCACCCCTAGACGGGAGGAACTTATTCTTAATTTGTGAGGGTATTTTTGGAGTATTTCACTGAGGATTATTCGAGGCTCCATTTTTAGGATAACCCTGTTCAAGGTCATTTGACAGTACGTTCATATTGGTTGAGGATAAAATTTAAATTTTCATGATTGGTTCTTTCTTGGGATTAGCAAGCTGCTTCCATTTTTTGTTATTTACAGTGGTAATTTTATTGTAATCTTCTTTTATTCTAGACATTTTCTTGTTCGGATCTTGTTTAAAAATGAGTTTTTTAACAAGATTAATTTGAATCTATGGATGATATTATCGAGCTGTATGTATGTAATGCCATGGGGGACGCCAAAAGTGACTGGCGGTAGCGAAGGATTTGCCTTCAACAGACTTTTGTTAGCAGTCAAAGTCTTAAATAAGTTTATTTTTGTAAACAGTATAGAATTCAAAGATAACTAACTCAAAAGAAGTTAATATCACGAAAGGAAATTGGTGGTCTATTCTATATTCCTACCCCTATGAGTAAAAGAAATAAAGTTATGTATGTATCAAAACTAGATACAAGTTGGTTACCACATAAAAGGCATTAATTGAATTATATAAAAACACACAAGAAAACATCATAATCAAACAAACACACATCAAGCCACCAACATCCACAAACACCAAACATGAGATAAACGGGACCAAAAACCCAAAATGAAATACAAACTAAAATAATTTCGTGAACAAAATCTTCCACTACACACTACAGCTGAGCTAAAGTAGCAGTAATTAATTAAAGAAGTTAGCAGTCAACAAACAGACATGGGACTCATAAACATGAGACGCATACTGAACGAGGAACAAAACTTGGGAATTTGGGATCCACATCCGTAACTGACGAGTATGTGGCCACTAAACTAGCGAGGATGTGGGTGAAAGTTTTATGAAGGATCCTATTAGTTTTTATTTTATTGTTGGGAACTAAAATACAGCTATGCGTGATATTCGCGTTTGTGAAATGATTGCTATGTCCTTTTTTAAGGGGGTAAAATCACCCAATTACTTGTCTTGCCTTGGGCGAGGCGGGAAGGAGTGTCAGACTCTTACTGATTAAAAACCACCCCATTTTTATTCCTGCTTTTTGAGCCGGAGCCCCGGTAACCCGCCGGACAATCCGTAGCTCCGGGTTTTCTGGGTAAACTGTTTTATGATTGGCATTACAAATTGTTAGTAGTACGGGCTTGGAATTTTGGATTAATGTGCTTATTTAGAAACTTACATTAGTTTTCGGCATAGTTTTTTTCAATTGAGTTAATGCAGAGGTACAACTTGAAAAAATCTGGCTTATTTCATTACATCTACGATTGACTTCTTAATATTAATACGTAATAAAAAAAGAAGAAAACATTAAATGAAAAAACTATACTGTTAAAAAATAAAACACGATCAACAAATAAAAAAGCACAATCACACTATATTAAATCTTTAAAATCATCTTATAAGTTTTGGGCGAAAATTTTAACCGAAACTTTAACTTACATTTAGTTGTAACAAGTTAAGACTGTATGCTCAAATATCTCGCTGCTAAAACTCTCGTCATCTGTCGGGAGTAAACCACCAAAACTTGCTAAGTCCACTTCCGTATCGCTTTGGACAACGTGTGTGGCCATGAAAACAGCGTTATTGTGAGCGATACCAACAAAAATAGCTACTTCTCTTAATGAATGGGCTGCAATAAATGGAAAACTTCAGAATGCACGAAGGAATTCAGAAGTTAGTGAATTAAAACATTAAAAATAAAACGCCCGACGTCGTATCCTAGACCTCATTTTCGGTAGACAGTTTTACTAAGTATAATATAACTAAGTGAAAGAAATTGCATACTAAAATTAATGCCAAAATTCTCGCATAAATGTAAATTCAGTGTTTAACTATCTATCAGACCCGATCTTGAATAAATCACTAAAACATTTGTCCACAATAAACGAGTGTATTTTATTGCATCCAGACGTTTACGAGAACAGAACACATAAAATAAACACAGAAATAGAAAATTATTACATTCTTAGTTACATTGTAATAAACATGGCATTAATTGCCTTCTGAACCACCTATAGGGTGCTTTTCCACCAGAGATGTGCTATGTAGCTATGCTACGAAAATGTAATAGCTAATCTGTGAAACTATGTGACAGTTTTCACTGATACTAAACTATGTAGCTGTGCTACGAAGATGAGCCGCCACAAAGTAGCTCGAGTACGCGATGTACCTACCGATAGTAGGGAAGCCGTACATAGCACGCATCTTTTCATGTAAAAAAAAGGTACCTAATTTAAAAAACTAAAAAACCCGACTGCGTTTCTTTATAATATTAAAATGAAAAACCTTAAAACAAGAAAGTCATCGTAAAATGTAAGCAGTCGGGACCCATTCTTAATATAAAGACTTTGTGAAGGCACATACGGCTGGCTTTCTTGAATGAGAATTTGGTATATCCAGTGTCACTCCCACAGTAAATACGAATCCAACGACACCTCTAAAGTCAAAATCCATCAAGCCGTTTAGGCTAGAAAGTGAGAAATATTCGAATTTGGCGCCAAAAATCCGCCACTTTGTTTTTTTAAGTAAATACGAATCTAACGACACTTCTCAAGTCAAAATCCATCAAGCCGTTTAGGCTAGAGAGTGAGAAATATTCGAATTTGGCGCCGAAAATCCGCCATTTTGTTTTTTTATTATTTTGATATATCCAGTGTCACTCTCATAGTAAATACGAATCTAACGACACCTCTCAAGTCAAAATCCATCAAGCCGTTTAGGCTGCAGAGCGTGCCAAACAATTATACATACATACATACACTCGAAAAACATAACCCTCCTTCTGGCGCAGTCGGGTAAAAAAACACAGCTTAGCTAGGTCCGTTTCCACCAGTGCTAAGCTATGTGTGCCAATGAATATGATTGGTGGAAGCCAAATGCATCCACAGCAACGTAGCATAGCACATCTCTGGTTATTAATTGTGAATACAATGTCCAAATGAAACGAAAATGTAGCCAACCACAATATGACTAATTCCGAAAGCAAAATAATCAACAAATCAAATTCCCTAATGCATTTCCAACCCAGATTTAGGCAGTCCAAATCAAATACGAGGTCAGTGCCAGAATAGATCCATCAAAACTTCAGATGCAACCAGAAATACACGGCGCCCTTTTTCGGATAGACCCCCCCTGGCCTCCTTTTTGAGGCGCCTCGGTCGCTCGCTTTATCAAAAATTCCGAGTCGGTCACAATTCCAGTTCAAACATTGTTCTCAACTTTTATTCGACAGCCCTAGCAGGGCTGCCACATTCCAGGAAAATTTGAAGAGTATTTATGCAGATTCGAGTTTGTGGTTTGAATAATTGTCCGTATTACAATTGTATGGAAAGGGAAAAGGGATGGAACGGTATTTGTGGTCAAATTGTATTATCATCATACAAAAGCTGGGTTGCTTCTGGATCGGGAATCAAATGAAAGAGTTTTCGTACAGAGAGGTATGGATATAAATCGATGTTTGTGCTTTGAAAAGTATTTATTTATTTAGGTAAGTTAGAAGAAAACAAATAAGAGTCGGTAACAATAGCAAAAAGTTACCAAAACATTGGATGGTTGTAAAAGAAAGAAGTCTGGACCTTTGTCTTAGGATCCATACATAATTTCTCTAAAAAGGGAAAAAAGTAATCTATTCTATTACAAGTAAAGTATAATACTAGAAAAATATTAGTGTACAATTTTTTGTTGCACATTTAAAAAATTGTACTAAAATTGGATTTAGCAAGATGCCACATGTATTTTTCAGGATTTGCATTTGATTTTCCAGGAGAGCGATGTTATTTGTTAAAAATAGCTTCAGTCTACGCTACGAATTTCTCTTATTCGACTATAATTATGTTACAAGTCTCCAGGTCGAGAGAGCCTAATCTAGTTAAGAAGACAAATATAATGAAGCAACATATCTATACTCTAATTTATCTCATATATGTAGATATACAAGTTATATTGTAACCAATAAGCCTGTATTGTCTATAAGTTATGTTATTACTGCCATAAACGGAAACAAGCCAATATATCGGGCACAAATCCAATCGATATACATACATACATGTACATTGTTGTGTCATTGTGTTACTGAAAGGTACTTCATATTCAGAAACCACTAAATCAAAATGTTTAAGTGCTAATTTGGTCGAAGGTCTCATAACTATAATTTTTTCAAACTTCTACCAAGTTAGTTTACCAAGACAAAATGTTTCTTTAACGCCATCTATTGACCAGGACATTGATTAACTATTTTGAACAAAATGTTCAATTAACTTAATTTCAATTCTGACATTGATGTATATTTAACGGTTTTATGCTTGATCTGTTTATTTGGTTTCGTCAAATGTAGTGATTTATTATTTCACCTCCTTCCTGATGACACATTCTTTCTTAATCTTGATGACCATATTATAATCTACTTTTTTCCACAACTACCTCTATTATGGATATCAAATGAAGGGGTTTTATTGAGCTTATTAAATCCGCTTACCATAGAAAATATTTCTCTGTATTACTACCGTACTTGTTTCTAAATTAATTTTGGTAAAATCTGGAACTCTGGGTAACTTTAGACTCCTGCCTTGTGTTCTATATTTGTAAGACTCATAGTCTATTTTTGGGTATAAGATAGACAGTTCTCTAAAGATATCTAAGCTAGTCTTTAATAAAATCATAATTCCCAGAATGCTTTATCTAATGTAATATTTACTCTTATCTACGTCCCTTGATAAACATCCATAATACATTATTGAGGAAAGATAACTTAAGGAAAACATAATCTTCTGTGAAATCGTAAGATACACATACATAAATACATACATATGTATAAGACTTAAGAAAAAGGTATGTATATAAATCATGCACGTGCCTACATGGGCTCATACATACAGGTAATGGTAATTACGAATGGAATTCCAACAAAACAGAATAATTATGAGTTTTTTCCTCGAAAGACATGTGGAGAAATTAATTACCTAATATTTTTCTAATATTATATACACGTATTAAACATAAATATGTATTAGTGTAGAAACACTAATAAACCTAGTTTGCAGAGTGAGTATAAACGCAACTCTGAAGCAAACGCAAATAATGCTTATATCAAATTAATAATTTAGAAACGCGATTGAATTAAGAAATCTGGAATACCCATTGGGCAAGACACGTCCAACTTCTCTTAAATTGGATGAAAATGAAAATTTCTTTACCTTTTTTATAATAACTATCGTGAGACATACTAAATTCAATTCGGTTCAGAAAAAAACACTTTGTGGTCAAAAACCACTAACGTAGTAACAAGCAACCTATAAGTTAATTATTCAACTTATATAACACATATACCATACCTATATAGTATTCGTGTATATACATAGAAAATAACTCGTATGTCGGTAAGGACGCAGTTTTGTCACGGCAGGAAATGCCAGCTACAACTTACATAATGAAATCGGTCAAGTACTTGGACTAGTTCAGTCTATTTACTTGGTACCTAATGTGTACAAAATAAATACCTAGTACCTAAACTCCTCTATTAGTGTAATAACTAAGTTTTTGTTGAAGTTAGTTGATCATGTTGAGGGCTTATTTATTCGTACTAAGATGTACAAAAATAGTCTTCAGACAGTTAAGCTGTCTGGGGTATCTTGTTTTGTTTGCGATGTTACTGACTAACTACGTAATGGTTATTTTTTTTTTAAATAATGTTTTTATTTCGTAAATGTGAACTAATCTAGTGCCAAGTAGTTAATAATTTGAGGTACATCCTCTATTCCTTTACAATACAACTAAAATAAAAAGTGTAAATGGGTCGTTCCCACAATTAAAGACAGGTGATGGTAAAAAACGAGTTTAATTTAAAAAAAATAAGGATTTCAATGTTTATTTTATGTAATAATAGTAGTTAACAAATGCTTAAAGCTGATATTGCATGAATAACACGAAAACTAAAAGGATTAAAATTATAAAAACAAAAGCAACTGTAGCAGTTTTCGGGAGCGTTCCATTTACACCTTGTGTAGATTATGAGTGGTTCCAAACAACTCCTACTTTAAACCGGTCCATTGAAAAAGAATTGAAAAAAAGGAATGTACACACACAGCGTAGCGATTTGTAAATCATTAGGTAAGTAAGTGTGTATTTTTCGAGAAGACAACATTATGATAAGAGTCTCATTTTCCACGTGCAAATTGGCGAAAACATCCCGAAAATTTCCTCTCACAACAAAAAAGGAAACAATAACAAACACTTCGGCAAAACACTCAACTTCTGCTCAAAATAACATTTCCCAAATTTTCCACTGAATTAGGAGTGCTTTTCCACCATAGATGTGCTATGTACGAATATGTAATTGCTAAGCTGGGAAACTATATGTGGTCGTTTTCATTGATACTATAAAGCATGAAGCTGTGCGAGGAAGACGCGCAGCTCGAGTATTCTAACTTTTCCTGCTTGATGCGTGCTAGCATCCACAGCATACATCTTTCCACATAACATATCAGCTTAGCTGAGCACCAGTGCTATGCTATGTGTATCAATAAATATGATAGATGGAAGCCAAAGGCATCCACAGCAACGTAGCATAGCACATCGCTGGTGGAAAAGCACCTTCTCATACGAAAACAAAAAACAATATGAAATGGATTTCCTTTGTCTAAACTAACATGTGTATTGGTTAAGACAGTTATTCGGTAAAATGGGTCCCGGGTTTGATGTGAACCCATTTTGTCGATCGTTTTCTAAATATTTGTGTTACTCTGTCAACCATGGTTCTTTCGTCGAATATTTTGTCAAAATATTTTCGTGTATTTTTGAGATTTGTTGCTTTATATTTAAGTTGGAAGGAGATTTTGCTTTTATAACTTATGAATGAAAGTTCAGTATTATCACATCCAGATTTGTGGCAAGACGACAACTCTTGATCATAGTCCTCCGAAAGGACTTCTACCTGATCATCAGCCCCCTTACCTATAAGTAAATTCAGCGTCTGGTTAGGATTTGAACAGCAATTACGAAATCATAGTTTATAATAAGTATTGTATGACATATTAAATTAATTAAAAATCACGGTTTACTCACGTACATGAATGGTGGAAAGCTCTCCTAGTTATAATTCACAGAAGGACTCTTCATCATGAGCGCGTCTTTGTCTCGAAACTAGTAGAGCTTTCCCCCATTAATGTACATGAGTAACTCATGATTTTTAGTTAAATCACATTCACCAACCTTACACTAATCAATCAATAACATCACAACCCCTGAATCCACTCCCGGAACGAACCCCAAATCGCACCGAAACACCGTAATCAAACTGAAAGAAAAACAAAATTAACCCCAGGCTACACAGCCGACCTGAAACATCTAAACAAGTGACTCTAATACCCGTAAACCGTAAGAAATATCCTTTTCAGAAATACATCTGTTACAGGGAACCCCTTTCGATCATCCCCGTGGGCGATACAAGAGGAAAAAGTGGAGGAAACAGGGGCAGTTCGATCTAAATATATATTCGTTGGAGTTAAAGGATGTTAGTGCATGGCTGGTTTATTTACTGTTTTGTCTTTGTGGGTAAATATGTTTGGTTTTGTTTATTATTCTGTTA
Source organism: Spodoptera frugiperda (assembly GCF_023101765.2). Classification (NCBI taxonomy): domain Eukaryota; kingdom Metazoa; phylum Arthropoda; class Insecta; order Lepidoptera; family Noctuidae; genus Spodoptera; species Spodoptera frugiperda. The sequence goes on from NC_064212.1 coordinate 2,374,448, forward strand.
GTTTTGTTCTCTTGGGATGTTTTATCTTTCTGTTAAGGTTTGGAGTAGGTTAAAGTTTTGTATATGATTTTTGGGTATATGTATGATTCTTTAATAGAATTTAATAGTCTTTAACCATCATCATCATCATCATCAGCCTATAAGTGACCACTGTTGAGCAAAGGCATCTTCTCACACGGAGAAAATTTGAGCAATAATCACCACGCTTGCTCAATGCGGTTTGGCGTTTTGTGACTTCTGTGTCATCGTCGATGTAGTCATTAAAATACAAAACAAATACTTTTTTCTGGATAATTTGTATTAAAACTCGTCATGGTGTGACTTAACAATATCCTTTCGTATTTTCACTGTTAGTAATAACATTTGTTACAATAAGCAAAGGAATACTTAACAGTTCATTTAAAAACACAACTTAAAACAACATACATAAAGACTATACTACCATTGCACTTAATAGCAAAGACAAAGAAAGAAAGTGCACTAATACCAATGCAATAATCCGCTATACGACCTTTACTTAAAAAAAAAAGCAACCACCTGTTGGATAATACACTGGCATTTTAACTTTCCCCTTTTTTATTGAAAAGCTAAATAGAATAGTGATGTGCTTGAGATAAATGGATCGAAATGGGATATTTTATACGAACAATAATGCTTCGATTCTAAATCGAATACGTGACTAATTTTTTGTTAGAATACATTTTAGAATTTAAGAGGCAGTGATAAATCTAGGTACACAGTGTACAGTGAAAAGGTTTATGTTGATTTTAAATTAATTTACGGAATTTAGTGAGATAAAATAATTTAATAACATACATACATAACTTCACACTTCATCCATGGGCGTAGGTAGAGACAATGGACCGCCAATTGCTACAAATCTTACATGCCTCTTTCGCTTCATCACGGTTTTTCATGCACGCTTGACGCTCGTCGCTTAATTACTTTTAATTTGGCCCTTCTTTAATAACACAACAACTAAATATCTATACAAGACCCCGGTATACAGAAACTATGCTTAAAACATGACAAAATCCAAATAATAATAATAATGCCTAAAATCAAAAACGAAAAATAAACTTACAAATCCATTAAAAACCTTCCATACACTATAAACGACCCACTAATATCATAACAACACACGACAACATCACAGGCACATCACAAATATCCGACATACACTTTAACGAACACAAAATATATAAAAGCGTGCGGATATTATCCGCATCGCAATATACGCATCGCCCCATCTCTATAGCACCTGGTGGCCGGATATTAAACACCCATTGAGGATAGTCGAAGCAATTTATTTGCCACTTAACTCAGAACCATGCGACCACATATCCGTGGTCGTATCCAGTGAATTACTAGCTCGGTGGTCGGTTACCACATGTTAACCAGTAACCAGTCGCGTTTGTGGTTGATAGGGAAGCAATTTTAGAGAGTATATGTATTGTTTTTATTGATTTTGGAAATCATTTTGTACCCTATATCGTGGGGGTAAAGGTACATATTTCTTTAGATGTATGTTTCTATCCGTATATCGATAGTTCAGTGCGGGCTATGAGCTTCTTGTATGAGGTTATTTAAAAAACTTTCCGATCTCTGTTTTGCCTTAGTTAAATCGTACTATACTCGTCGTCGGATATAGCTATGGAAAATATACCTCACTTGCACTCTTTAAGGCAAAACAGAGACGAAAATGCTACTCGTATTTGATTCGACTGTACATATTTCTAATTGTCAGAGGTATATGAATTTCTAGTAGAAGCCTCTGAATTCCACGTGTAACTAATGATGATAATGTTGCCGTCACAACGTTTGATATTGTAGGTATGCATGTAGCAGTTGGTTATTATATCAAAAGGAGCTATATCGTATAGTAACTACATTAATGGGACCATTTCTAGCAATGGATTTAATGTTAGCTGCTCGGTTAGCGGTTCATCAGGATATAATAAGGCAAATGCTAGTCATGTATGTGTTCGGTGTTCAATGTCTAAGATATAAAAAGATGCACTCTTTACAATCTTCTTGTATATAAAAATGAATTGATGTTCGTTAGTCTCGCTAAAAGTCGAGAACAGTTGGACAGATTTGGCAAATTTTGGTCTTGAATTATTTGTGGAAGTCCAGGAAAGGTTTAAAAGAAGAAAAAAGAATTATTGAGGCGGTACGAAGCTTGTCGGGTCAGCTAGTTTTATTAAAATTTTAAAAAGTGCAATGTTGTGCCTCGTATTGAAGCAAAGCCTAACTTATCTAGAACTAGAACCTAAAATGTTACTAACACACATTTACATTTTAAAGAATAAAATATATAACATTATATTACATGAATCGACACTAAAGTCAAAAATAAGACAAGTATATTCTTAACCTAACTTTGATCTAAAGTCAGTATATCTATAACCTTACTTACATCCTTTACCTTCGCTTGGTTATCGCTTCAAACCACCCCGGTATAGGTAGAATGCATAAACAAAACACAAACGGTAGCCGAACCCCTACTATGGGGGCGAGAACTTAATGAAAATGCAGGGTAAAGTTCACAAAGGTACATGAAGATGGACCATGAATACCAAGATATGAATAATGTAGAAAAATAATGGGCTACTGAAATGTAAGGCTGGCTTATGAACTAGGGAAGCGGTCGGTGTAAACCAGCTTTACAATTTTTTTAAAAGGAATTCAGTACTTGGTTTGTAGTAACGTCTTTTGTCCCCCGTAGGGGTAGTCAGAGGTGCATATTACGGCACGTAATGCCACTGTACAATTTACACACAAAGAGGATGAGACTATTGCAATATTATATTGGGTACAATTCTAGACTCCGTACTACCACACATTATTTTAGAAAAACCGAATAGTGATAGGCCCGACTCGGAAATCGAATCGAAACCCTTGCCCGGCAATCGCCCTTGCGATCACTCCACTACCAAAGTAGTTTTCGTACTTGGTAATGTTTAACTATTTTCGAAGTATTTCCTTTTCTTTGGTGATTGGTTTTCAAGATTTAGATTATCGACTACAGATAAAACAGGATAGTCCAATAGAGGATTCACAAGTTTCCGTGTGTATTATCAATGATTAAATAACTAGTTCGTTATTGGGTAAAGCTATTCAAGATTGGTCGTGGTGGCCCGGAGGTTTAACTCGCTTCTCATACAGAGGGTGCGAGTTTGAAACTTACCAACGGCAAGTACCAATGTGACTTTCCGAGTTATATGTATTTTCTAACATTACTGAATTAGGCTTCGAATAGCTCACAAAAACAAAACTGCATTTTTAATTAAGAAAGTACTTTACAAGCCCTTAATTATAATGATCAGTTAAAGTGACCAAATAACCGTATAACCCAAAAACATCTACGATTATCCTTTGAGTCAAAAAAGCATTTTATAATTTCTTCTTCAGCACTTTTAGATAGAAGTTCTGTCCGTCAGAAAAACGTCAATAAAACTCAATGTTTCATACTACATACCACATATATAACCTACCACAACGACAAGAAAGAAAGAAAGAGAAGGAAATAATATAAACCCCTTTAATCCTTCGAGAGAGAGTGAGATAGATAAAGGAGGCATTAAGGCATACGTTGTTGAGAGAACCAACTATGATTTGTACCGAAACTTTTCAGGCCACTATAGAGGTTATGTTATTAGCCTCCCTCGTAACTCCTGAAAGTTTCATATAAATTTCATGAGGCTGTAGATGCAGTTGTAAATAATCTGGACTTCATTTTCGGAATGGAGACTGAAATCTTTGGAATGGTGTCTTATCTATCTCTAAGTACTGGCTTCATCCGCGTTCCCGTGGGATAAAAAGTATCCTTTTACCCAAGTCAGCTGTTACTCTGTCTGTATATCAAGTTTCATCAAAATCCGTTCAGTAGTTTCAGCGTGGTTAACATTAAACTTTCAAATTTATAAAATAAGCGTGATTGCTTACACGGAATGCCCAATATTTATCGAATGAAATCTGTAAATAAAACTGAATTTTTCTCCAGATACGTGTCTATGTTCCAAGCTATTTGCTAAACACTAAGAATAATATCCAGATCCCTTATTATTACTGAGAATTCATTAAAACCCTAATCAAAGACCTCGTTGATACTGTGGTCAATTCAACTTATCAAAAATAAAGGCTCTCTAGTTTGTTCTTCATTCCTTCTTTGTAGAATAGGTATCTATATATTAATACGTGATGCAAAAACTTTGGACCGCTATTTACGAAAATTGCGCGGACGTAGGAGCATAAAATTTGGTACACTTATAGTTTATGTGTAGGAGAAGTGAAGAACGCTAATATTTTTCAAAAATAATGCTTATAAAGTACATTAAATCAATAAATAAAACATTACACACACATGCATAGTATCTGATCGTATTTGACAAAACGTCAAAATCGATAGACATTGCAATGATATTGACGTCTCATATGAAGAGAGTTTTATAAAAGAGTTTGTTTGAGTTTGAGTTAAATAAAAATTATCCTTGAACGTATGTTAAGTGGTATTGTAAATTAAATCATATATGGTTGAATTTCAACCACTAGGCGACCACTAGTATAAAAAGATACCTAAGACCCATTGTCTTGTTCATAATTTCCACTGATAAAAAATATCTATAGTAATAATTTTGTCTCTGAAATCTTTTGTGTTGTAAGCATCAGATATATAAATTGGTCATGACGTATACAGCCTGAAACAAAATGAAAAAGTCATATTTTAAGGGATGACTGTAACTATAAATATCAATATGAGAGGATTAATAGAAATATTGTAAAAAGAAAAATATACGAAGGTTTTCGAACGGCTTTTCAGTGTATATGGCTGTTAATTTATAATTTCTGTGAATTTTATTGTATTCATACCTGAGTTCCATTTTTTATGTATGTATGTATGTATTGTATGTAATACCTGAGTAAAATGTGCAATTTGCATTTTGATGTACCTACTTGAGATTCAGTACCTTTTGTAGTTAATTGGCATTTAGTAGAGTGCAGTTCAAGATACCAATTAGCTATAGGTACCATTCAGATGTTTAAAGACCATATTTCGCATTATTTTTGGTTTAAACTTATAAAAAAACAGCAGTCGACCTCGTCCATATAAAAGTTTCGAAGCATCGAATCGCAGGGAAAATAAACTTCACGTTCATGTTCACAATAATTTCCAATTTTTGTTTCAACTTACCTAATTTTATTTGCGCAAACAACCGGCAGCTCCAACTATTTGGGTCAACCTAGCGAATATATCGTAAATAATGTCCTATCATATATCGTCCCCAGAGATAATAAATGGGTAGGTAACATTATCGAATTATTTTGTCCTAAAATAACGACCTTTGAACTTTGTGTTTTAATATCTGAAAGTACGTAGGTCGATGGAATCCGGCCGGCGACCGGCTGACGAATGAATCGAGCCCTTCTTTTTGATCTACACAATCTTAGAGTATGTTTATTATTTATGTAGCCTCAATATAGTTGAATTACTTGTTCTCGTGTCTTTACACGTAATACTACATCCACAGACATGAAAATTGAGCTGAAATGGAATAGAAGCTTCTGTTAAATAGCTGTCAAAACCCTAGAATTTCTCCATTTGTGAATATTCAAACATTTCAGTGTATTGACATCGCAGACACTTAACAGACAAGCCAAACATCCCATGTAAACAAAGGGTGATGGCAAAACTCCAATCGGCGTTACGCGAGGACAAAAACGAGAAACATACCTTGATCTCGCAACTGTCTCACGTTAGCCACTCACGAGAAACACACAAACACGGTGAAACACGTTTCACGTCACTAACACGCGGGCGAAGACGGCGGACGTGCGTCCGGGGCGGCGACGGCACGGGAACTGTAAGGCGGGCGGCGGTGTTGCCACCCGCAGACGGGAATTATGTTATTGTCAACTTAAGTAGGCTCACTAGAGGGTGGGTAAAAGTAGGCATAGTTTTGTGGCGCTGCAGCGAGTGAGAGGTCCGAGTTTTAATGTTTTCTGCACTCTTCTGTTTGGTGTTGTAACTTAGATGAAGATGTCGTTAAGTTACGTTGCTGTAACTGAAGGCAATAAAGTTTCGATTCGATATCTTAACACGTTGTTAATTTTGATGTGCCATTACTACATTAAGGAAGACGTAGTTTTTAACAACGTATCAGTACCTACCATAAAATAACTTGAATACAATTTTCATTATACTAGTAAAAACACACATCTAAAGATTAACTCCCTTCAAAATGCCATTTAAACCATCACAATTAGCTCGATCGTTCTTAGGATTAGACCTGACAATCAGATCGACCAAAACATTCATAATTGAATTACCAATTACCAGCTTACTACTCACGTCTATTTCACACAAGTCATACTTTAGCAAAACATTAAAGGTACCTAACAAAATCTCCCTTATCCCAAACCTGTTCTTAAGCTAGCAACACCAAAGGCGTTCGCGACGGAGGGTGATATCCAAGTACCAAGCATTCGATTTGGAAATTTCGTAAAGGTTTATGTGATCTCTTCATAAGTAATACGTGTGGTATTCAATAATGGATTGGATTATATTATTATATTCTTGTATGTGTTTAATGTAAGGGATCAGATCATCAGCTCATTGGAAATTAATAATCTTTAGGGTGAATTTGTATGTGATATTGTTTGTTTAGTTTGTGATAGGCAAAGGTGACAGTTATTTTGTTCGTAAAAGAATTTGTTGTAGTATTTTTGATAGTTTGATTTAAATGGGGTTTTACATACGGTTTGTATATAACTATATACTTATTACTGTATACTGTAAACTAAAAGCTTATTCAAATAGTCTATGTTTAGAATATTGACAAAAACTTAAAGTAAAAAGTCAAAGGAATGTAGAATTAAATTTTGGCCAATTTATGACGCTATCCTATTTTTTAAGGGAAGAAAATCATCCAATGACTTCCCTGCCTTGGGCGAGGCGAGAGAGAGTATCAGACTTTTGACTGACTAAAAACCACCCCGTTCCTACTTCTGCATTTCGTGCCGGAGCCCCGGTACACCAGCTAGGTAGTTCGAAGCTCCGGATACTAATTTACCCTGACTACGTCTTCGAGAATTAAAAGACTTTATTTCACTCTCTGGTCGTTGCCTCATTCTGAAGATCGTAGTCAGCATTAGAATTGCATCTGGAACGGACGATCTACTTCCAGTGGTTTCTGTCCAGAACCTCTCTTACAGCCGTTTAAAATGTTTAATTAAAAAACACTTGATATTAAAAACCACATCTATATCAGCCAAAAACCCTGAAACACAACCCAACGAACTCCTTTCTACCACATCGAACAAGTTGACTCAATCCTGCCTACCCACAACGATGATATCGGCACACGCAACACCGTAATAAAAATTGATAGACTGTTGCAATTACAACGCCTATGGTTACACCACTTTGAATCGTGTGAAATACGGTGCAAAGTTGCGTTGATTTATTTATCGTGTAGGGGCATTTAAACGCCATGCGATGTTTAATCAAATACTGTGCTATGTTGGTTAAAATTAGGTGTGGTGTTTTCCATAATTTAAAGGAATAATAAGACTCGGAGTTAAGTCTACTATTATAATCTTCAAATTCTTAAGCAATTTAAACATACAATTCATTACTTACGCCTTTTACCCCGAAGAGCAAGGCAGAGGTACAATATTTGTGTTATCAAGTCCCATGTAATGCTATTCCTAAATACGGGGCACAATTCCAGACTCCGTGCTACTACAGTAACTTAAACTTAAAGTAACGTTTTTAATCAAACTCGGGACGAATTCAACAGTTATGACAAGGATTGGCCACAAAAAGCATTAAACAGAGAGGAGTGGAAGGAAGGCCTTTGCCGTGCAGTGGGACGATCATGGCTGAAATCTAAATCTAAATCTAACGTTTTTAATTTCCCAACATAATAATAACACTCACCTTTCATCACTTATAAGTCTTACGTGATGAGGGATGACTCTATTGCCAAATTTATGAGCCATAATTTCCAGCTATGTGCATTACAAAGTAATTTTCCAAAAACTTGATAGTTCTTAACAAATCAGTCAAAATCACTAAGAAACTTTCAGAAAAGCCAAAATCGTTAACATACGAGTATATTAAAGTAATGTAGGTTCTAAGTTCAATATTTATTGTCTTACAATGACGTAGCAAGGGTGAAATACATAGATTTCAATGTTTTCGCTTCCCAGGTAATCCTGTGAATAGTAAGGTCTCGGATATACACGGATTATCACTAGTGCGTAGGGCTGTAGAACGAATTGCCGGCTGGGGAATATGTTCGAGGGCGTAATTTGCATTATCTTCAAGGATATGGGTGTAAAAGGGAGTGTTTTAATGTATTTTATTCGTATTTGTTTTGATTAATGATCTGCTGCATTTAGGGGTATGCGTTTTTCTAAAATAATATTAGTAAATCATATTTTGGAGTCTGTAATTTTACTAAAAAAGGTTTCATATAATCTCCACACTTGACTCGGAGATAATGGCAAACTTTATTTATCTACATAAGAACATTTACAAGTTTATAATAATAAGTTTATTTCAAAAAAGACACATTTATACAACAGAGAACCGAAGGACGTGTCGTTGCACGGCAGCCTAGGGGATCATGCACATAATATGCATAGCCAATCATCAATTCTATAAAATAATCTAAATCTACTAACGGAAATCAAATTGCATTGATACTACGAACCCATGCACTACTTACCATGTAACAATAGCTATCAAATAGCACAAACACCAGCAGATCAACCTACCCCTATCTATCAAACTCCTTTATAACATTTTCAACTTTAACATTTTGATATAAAGTGGAGATTCCAATGAAAAATACAGATTTGAGTAGGTACAGGGCTGCACACTCAGCTATACAAACCAGTATAAATTGACCATCGATTGTTCGGAAAGATCATACAAAGCGAGACCATGATAAATTGGTTTGTATAGGTCAACGTGGTTGTGTGTACAAACTACATAGTATATAATCCTAACGTTTGCATCCCCCATGGGGGTCTTCCAAAGTTAACTGACGGAAATGGGGCCTGTGGTGCTCTTAAGTGATTAGTTGGTAATCTACTTATGCATAATGCCAATTACTGAGGGGGTTGGGTTGTGGTGGTCATCGGTTTTTGGATAGTTTGGTAAAGATATCAAGGTTTGGAGTATTGACTCTTGTGTATGTGAAGTTTGAAGAATGTTTGGTTTGGAGGTAAAAAGTTAGATTTGAAAAAAAAAAATTGGAAATATCGTTTTTTTATTCAAGACGGTTCTAGAAGTAGGCTTATATCATTACAAGAAATTAAAAAAGGAGATTAAGTAATTTTATTGTAACTTTCGTGAGACATACTAAATTAAGTAAATATCACTTTTCGATCAGCTTTTCTCTATGAATTTTTCACCTAAGAAGAACTGTAAAATCCTGGCTAACAAAATCCAGTTTTCTTAAAAGTACCTATAAATTTTATAATGTATAGGTACCTCATTATCATCAATTGGCAATTTCAATCTTATAATCAGAAATTATAAGGTCAGGTTTCCTCACGATTATTTTCTTGTCTAATTAATCTAAGAATCTTAGCACAGGTATCTTTTTTCCTAAAAATAATTAAAATGCGACCCAGCACATAGAAATTGGCAGCCATAAAAGATCAACCTAAATGCGGTTACTCATTCAAAGAATCCCTAATTCCCTTCATTGAATAATTGGCCCAATTTGAAGCCAACAAACGCTAAATAACCTGCTAAACGGACCGTAAATGGATTGTAAAGTAAATACTAATAGCTAATTTGTTTTATAAAATTCTTTGAGCATTTTATTTAAAAAGGTATTGGTTTTTATAAACAGATTGCTTAGAAGTGGAATGTGCACAGTACAGGGCAATCCCTAGACCACTATACTGTGTCCGTGATAAGCACATGAGTAGCTAAGTCAGTGATGTAGAGTTGGGAAATGCTGGATAGTGTTCATGGAAGGAAGATTCATGCTAAAACTAGCAATGAAAAGGGTATAGTTATTGACGTCATATTATTAGAGTTCTCTCTATAGTATGAAGTAAATTCGACATATCATCATACATAAATGACTGCACGGTTGATGGGGTGGCTGCGTAACTGGCTGCCGCGCAACGTGTAGCGGGTTCGGTTATCGCACGCAACCAATCTATGTGGTCCACAAATTGTTGTTTGAAACAACAATTTATGATATTTGTAAACGCACCCACGATACAGGAGAAAATCCAAGCGTGGTACAACGAAATTTTCTACAAAAAAAAAATCTTATTTAATAACCTAGCGATCACTTTATTAATTAACACTTCTGAAAACTTGATGTTCCTTCTTTTCTTTATTCTCATTATATTAGCCTAAATTGAACATTTGTAAACAAAGGTGGATTTGCCAGCCACATGAGAGCCCATGATAGACGCCAGTAGTCCAGAAACGGTCGCCGTAGCCGAAACCGGCATGGAAGGATTAAAGGATTAGCCTAAATAATTAATCTAACAATATCCCACAAAATTACACCTACCAACCTCAAACTATAAAAAGTCCTATCCAGAAACCCACACATCACCCAGCAACACAACGTTACAGCTACAAGCTACAGCAACGTATAGACGTTACGGCTAGTCGACGGATCCTCGCGTCCCCAGAGCATCGTAACGCACACATCTAGATTACCTAGGTAAAGCTGCGGTTACACTTGCATTAGTGTCAGAAGCTATTTATAATGCATGTGATTAAATGAACATGTCTTGAATGGAGGTGTATGTATATTGTGACGGTGCAAGGCAAGTGAAGTATACTTACGTAGTTTTGGTGGTAAAGTTGTTTGTATATTATAGGGTGTGGCATTGTTTACCTGAAAGAAAAAAAAGCAAAGATTAGAATTTGAATTAAAATATTGTGAACAATGTAATTTGGATTTGTTGTGACCTTTCAAACAGAGATCTCCATCTCGCTTGCTAAATGTGGAGATTATGGGAAAATCTTCTGTAAAGAAGACGGTAGGGGCCCTGGGCCAGGTCTATTGGAGGACTCGGTGCCCCTTACAGGTGCCGAAGGTGGCAACCGACGTAGTTTTAGGAAGGTGAAAATCTCACACTCCCTAGTCTCTCTCCCCAAAAACAAAACTTCATCCTGATCTACCTATGCAACCACACCTTTACAAATAGTATGGGATTTTTAATATCAGACCGGAGCGGTGGCGCGCAGGAATCGAATGCCACCTTAATGTATATTACTCAAATAATATTACACCGTGTTTTATAACGTTCTACAGGTTTGTAGAACGTTATAAAACAACAAAACAAACGTTAAAAAATCCATGTGAAGTTAAAATTTAACTTATTAGTATGGGTTACTTATTAACAATCGTTAATTTTTGTCTTTCAAACTAATGTAAACCTAAAACTAAACGAAGGCTTTTTCATTTTAAGTGCTTTTATTTAGCTTTACCTGTTTGTTTGTATGGGTAAAATATAGCAATTAGAATTTCCTTTTTTAACGATTAATTTAGACAAGTCAAACTGAGGATATCATCAACAACCTATAAGCTGGCCATTACTGATCAAAGGCCTCTTATAATTAGAAATTATAAGCCCAAGTTTCCTCACAATGCTTTCCTTCACTATTTGTCAGAGGTATCTAAATAATCTTAGAAAGTACAAGTGGATATCTTGGAAAAAATTACATTGAGACTTGCCGTTAGTAGGTTTCCCACCATCCAAATTTCTGGTTATCTATGATCAGCTTTTGGTTAGGTATTGCTTAATTTAAAACCATTAAATAATTTTACAAAACTAAATATATACCTTTACTCTCCGTGGATATTGCAAGTAGGCATTGAATTGCATCCTACCTTTCTTGTTTCACAATGCAAGATGAAACCTCTTCGATAACAAAAGATACTTCTAATAAAAAACTATGCTTCAAAGAACTCTATTTATTTGTTCCGTATCTTTTTCTTTTTATCTTTTTATCACAACAACGATACTAGCTGTTGTTAATTGAAAATGGATCTAATAACATTTTTATAAGGCTTTAGAAGTAATTGGATATTGTAAGACAATAAAACATTCGAGGAACGTATGAGATATTATAAGTAATACGTAACCATTTAGGATATGTTTAGTGGTAAGTGTTACAGTGAAGTGTTGTTTAAAACTATTTGTTATTTAATTTAGTCTAAGGTTAAAAAAATGTCAATACACTATTGAATTAGGAGTTCCTGTAATGATAGTAGTATTTTGTATTAATAATGAATAAAATATTCTAGGGAAAGGCAAAGATATTCTATGCAGGTCCTATGTTACCGCCTAATCACAAAGTACCTCCTTAATAGTGACCAGATTTTATTGATGATGGGCCATTAAAAATCAATTTTGGTATATTACCCACGAGGCTGACATTTAAAAAATAATTAAACCTATCTAGAGCGGTTACGTGTTAGCTTTTTTCCAGGTCATACGGCAATTTTTGTGCTAAAGCGATAATTTTCTTGCCTTAGACACAGGCATTTTTTTTTAAAGAAAACGTTGTTAGGAATTTCTCCTGTGTGGTAGGTGCGTTTACAAACATACAAGTTCACATCATCACACAAAGAGTTGCTCCGAGCGGGAATCGAACCCAGGCTCGGTTGCCCAGCTAACCGTGCAGTCTATAAGATTGATTCGGTTATTAATATATTCAGAATATTTATCAAATTATGAGTAATCTGAGGAATCCTCAAACTCGTCGCTTTTTTTAAGAAGATCTGTAGCATTTTAGGTCTTTCGAAACCATACTAGAACCCTAAATTCTTTAAACCAAACTAAAATATTTATCCAAATCCACACTAAACTCCCAAACCCACAATTCTTTAAAAAACTACGCAACAAAATGCAAAGAAGCACTTCACACAGATATCCTTTAAATTCAAGATGCTGCTTGGAATCGATTTATGCTCCACCTCTTGGCATGATTACACCTTTGGGAGCTAAGCAAACGTTCTTTACCCACAGCAAGTCCATGTATCAAAACTGCTGGCTGGCCGTGGCTTCTTGCCAAGTAAAATTGCCAGGCAACCTGTGTACATCCCATTTTGTGTATTACACCTATTTAGGGGTCGTGTTATGCGTTTTTATGGGTGTGTTTCTGTACTAAGGCGATTTATTTGATTGACAAAAATTTTGTAAGTTAATTTTGAAAATGCCGCTACGCTGTGTACCACACAAACCAACTCAAAAGCCCCTCCAAAATTTCCCTAAATCCCTAATTGTCTATGAAATCTTAGGATACAATCATTTATCATCATTTTGTATTCCTGTTACCAAAAAGATTGCAGATAAGAGAAATTACAAAATGGATTTTGAAAGATTAATCACAAATTAAAGAAAAACTACTTAATTACCCGTGACATTAATTAAGAGACGTCAATCCCAAAAACTATTTCCTAAATCTCGACGAAACAAAAACTTCTATACACAAAGTAAAACTAAGAAGAAGGCATAATTTATGAACACAAAGACTATCAAACTAAACAGGTGAACAAAACCGTTCACAGTTCACTCTATTATCGCGTAATCCAAAAGTTTTCAGATGAAAAACTAATAAGAGAGCCGGGAATCGATCCCGGCATTCTTTTAGAGCACTCCCAATGTCCGGGAATCCGGGATGGGAAGAAAAAAGAAACATCCGAACTTGTTTGCAAAAGTTCGGTGTACGGCCCCCTTTGTGGGAATTAAATTTCTTATTGATTCCGTTGGAGTAGAAGGTTGAAGGTGGATGAGCTTTGTGGTTGGTCTTGTCTTGTATCCTTGTTACTGGAGGCTTTGGTGATTTATAAAAAAAAAATCACAGAGCTTTCAAAAGTATCCATAAAATGAATTTATTTAGTAAAATTCGATCATATTCACAGATAGTTAAACACTTAAAACCGTAAACATTCATAACAATGAAACAAAAACAATCACATCTAAGTATAATTTTAAGTAACTCTATCATTTTGAAAACAATATGGCGACATATGACAGAAGTCGCACTTAGACGATTGATGAAAAAATCAACGGATACTCGACACTAGCAGTATAGTCGACAACACTGTTTTGGTGACTCGGTTGCCATACAAGACGGAAAAAGAAATTTAAATTACGTCATAAATCCTACATCGCACATGTTTTACTGTTCCCTAAAAACAATAAAGCAAATATCAACAAAACACTAACTCACTCCCTCCATATAATCCCAAAAATTGAAACAACATCCATGTTTGACGGTCACTCGGTAGGGCAAGACATTGATATAAACCGTCCAAATGCCAGTCGATCCCCGTAACTATTGATCCCTTTGATAAAATAACTTCAAACCTCACAACTTAATGGAAACTGTCCCTTTTCAGTGCGTTGCCACATTATTGGAACTTCGTTGTGACAGGTCTCAGAGGCCTTCGGATTTTCATTAGATGCTAATAATTTTGTCTGAAACAGTGACGTTAAGTGAAAATTGGGTTGGAAATGATAATTTAGGTTCTGAGATTGGTTTTAGTCTATAACAGGTTTAGGCTGTACGGATATTTGCTGGAGTGTTAAACGATTTTTATACCTACATGGATTAATGAAAATGAATGCTGCGACTTCGAAATTACCATACACGTTATACTGTACACCAAAGAGAAGCATGCAAGCAGATTTATGACAAACCTCTTAAAACTAGTCATGTCATTATAACCTTAAATTAGAAATTCAGTCTATTGTCATACACTAACTATAGTTCCAATGTTTTTTACCTCACAATTGAATTACCTAGTATTTGAAGTATCTATGTCCCATCGACAATTCCAAAATAAAATCTAAATTACAAATTCCTAATTTAAATCTAAATTCCAGTGTAAAATGAAGGCCAAAATACTGTCATAATACTTGGAATTTACCGACTGACCGATTATGAAAGGCAAATACTAATTGACCCACATAAAATATTGATATCCAGCCCAATTTGGGAGACACAGAGAGCTAATTGGGGTCAACTTTGAGAAAAGGCCTGGCAAAATAGTTTGTGAGCCGCTTATTAATTTTTCAAACGGATTAACTAGTAATACTGATTTCACAGACATTGACCCTGAAAATGAAACCAAATAACTTGGGTATAATATTTTTAAAAGGTACGATTTACTTTTTTTACGTTTCCACTGTAATAGAAAGTTTAAATTAAACCTTTTCCATTCTCCGGATTATGAATGAGGATTTCGAAAACCGAAGAATCTGTGGCGACATATTATGACAAGTGACAGATGACAGAAGTCAGAGTAGAAAGCACGCCAGGCACGATCACCTCGCCTGATCGGATGATCCTTCTTTTCTTAGGGAACTTTACTCACTGTTCTCCAAAAATTGAAAAGAACTTGGAATCAAACGAAGAATTTGCCACAAGCATAGCTTGACAACCACTAAGCCTATTCTATCTTTACAGATAGACAGCGTTTCACTATCAATAGTAATATTACTATCAACAGAACCGTTTCAAATATTTATGCAATTAACTTTAGGGTTACGCGAAGGTCAAAACAGGTTTGGTAAATTGGACCGAACGCACAACGTGAACTAGTGTAATTGGACTATTTCTCAGAAACAGAAATGGCGTGTAGCTGTCACTTTTGACAGCTGTCACAACGGCATGTCACTTGGCGTCGGACAATTACACATTCCGTGTAACTGAGTTGAAATATCGAATTCGTAACGCAACGTTTACATTGATACGTGGCAACATGTATTTTAAGATGTGTAATTGGAACTGAATATTAGTTTCATGATGTTCAACGTCATGTAAAAATACAACACAAGTGTTGTTTCACGTCGGTTTTCTATATGACTGAGTTCGTGCAACAGTTTAGCCGGTCCAGCTTGTCCGGCTTGTAGACTGCCTAGGAGTAGAGCCACGGTGGTTTTTAGCCAGTAAGAGTCTGACACTCCCTCTCGGAGATGGGAGAAGACATTAGATGAATTTCCCCTCATAAAAAAGTCGGTCTTTTGCCCCATTCATGCCGAAGCATGCTTTTCCATAGTCTCATGTACAGATATACTGTAAATATTTGTATTTCTAAAGTACCTAATTACATTATTACTAGTCTTTATCTGATAGAGAATTTACCTAGAAAAAAAATAACTCATCGTGCGAACAACGAAAATAATCTACGCACATAAAACAGAAACGCTTCGATCACACCAGCTAAACAAAAGTAAACTTCATCGAAAAGGAAATTAATTCTATATTACCGTAGCAGGTACTTTTGTATAATTAGAACAGTCATTTCAGCTGAAAAGAGAAACATAATTCACACTCCACTTGGGGAAAGTATAGAGGAAACTTCACTTAACTTGGCTTTTATATTCACTTGCTATCTCAATTAAAAAGTTTTGGCTTTCTTCGATCTAAGATAAGCGTCGAAATTAATGCTACTTTCTTTGTTCATTGGGTGGAATTAGCTGTATTACTGGCTTTGGATATTTTAGATCGTGATATTGATAAGTGTGGAAGTTTCTGAGGAGGAAATGGAACTGAGAACTGTATGTTGGAAACTACATATTACTTATTTGGAGAGATAACGAAAAATCAAATCATGTCGTACATGTTTGTCCTAAGTACCAGTTATTTTTGGTCAAAATCAACCATTTTTAATTTCTTTGTCAAGAGTTCCACTATCAATAATGCAAATAAATAACGTCTAAAATCCTATATATCCTAAACACAGGTAGGTACCCACAGAATTGAAATAAAAACCCTACATTGAAAATAGTATAACACGTGTAACTGAAAAACCACCCTTACCCTTTAAAAATCGATACAACCATAAAATATTATTATAGAAAAAAAAACGTACCACACCGAAACAGTGAATCTAAAATAACACTACGCCCGATAAGATCTAATGGAAGGGCCAAAACGACCCGAGCGAGTGCAATGGACATTTATTGAAATTATATCGCTATCACCAATGTGATCTCAGGCCTTTGGAAAGGGATGGAATTTAATGAGCGGACAAAGCCTGGAAATTTATAGCACTTCCATTTTATATTCATATCTATGTAGAATTACTTTTTCTCGAACGTTCTCGAAGGTCGTTTCGCGAAGGTTCGGTGAAGTTTTCAATTCAATTTTCGGTCAACGTCTTTCTGTGTCTCAGTCGCCATTGCTATATAGAACAGTAAAATTAAAGTAGCTAACAACGCATAAATATTTTGCGTTTAAAATCCTACCTATAAACATGTATATCAGATCTTTACAATAAAACAAAACTTCTTTACAAACAATTTCAATAACAAATAGCTACAAGTAAATTCAAAGTCAGGAACATACAGGCTATACCGAGCAAAAACCAGTATAAGTTGACCGTTGAATGTGGGGAAAGATCATACAAAGCGAGACCAAGATAAACTGGTTTTGTACAACTTGACTTGCAGCCTATACAGGGCTATTGAGAACGCCGTAATATCACGGCGAGCCATAAATCGCGTGCCGTCGCGTCTTTAGACACGGCATCTTAATGTCTTAATCAATACCAGGTCGGTAATGTACTATGTATTGAAGAAAATTGGTTTGGAAATGTGATTAAATTGATTTGTTGTATGGTTATGTTGGTAGTTATAAGTTAGAAGGAAAATAATTAGGATATTAGGATACATTAAATATAGTATGATACTGTTACAAACTTATTGGTGTAGATCAGTATTTGAATTAATACTGTCGCTCAGCCTTTTCGTATAGTCAAAGAGCCACCACAAATGCGGCCCAGTAGGGCTAACGCCTGATCCGGAGCTACGGACTACCTAGCGGGTTTACTGGGGCTCCAGCTCGAAAAGCAGGAGTAGGAACAAATTTTAGTTAGTAAAAGTCATTGGATGAGTGCGACAGGACAAAGGCTTTTCGCACACAACGTCGTATCGAAAACGCAGGTGACGCTGTGAGGAATATGTTTGAACATTTTGATGACAATTAAAATCTCTTAAACCTAAATACACTTCGTGTACAACTGGTTTCAGCACAAGTCTTCTACAGCATTGTCCAAAGAATCACATCACTTACCAAAAAGACAGAAAACGAAAACCCAGACAGCGAATTCTAGATCAAGACTATTTTAACACTATGACGTCATGAAACAAGTCTGGTTGAAACAATAGGATCGCTTGTAAACCAGAACAGCACATCAAGCTACCCAAACTATTAAATAACCTCAATAGAATATGGACTTTATCACAAAACGATAAAGTTGCAAAATCGGATCGTTTGTAAAGTACTTTGGGAATCGGGAATGCGCCAAACAGTGTGGTGCCAAGTCGGTCAAATGCTGTATTATATTATGACAGGTAAACACCGGTCGTTATTAATAACAAGTAATTGAGATGCATATGATTATAATGGTGCTTTATTAATTTGGGTGATTTGGTGTCGAGATGCTGGTTTGGACTGATAGTCCGTAGCTATGCGGAATTAGGCGAAATATCCTATTTATGTAAAGATGCTTAAATGTTATAATAGTCATTCCCATCCATATAGATAGAGTACAAATATACTATATTTTTTTAATAGGAATATGAAACTTTTTGTTCCATACATAGCAAAGCTGAAGGTAAAAATGTGATCTTCTTTCATACACGGTTGGTTTTGTTTTAACGTTTCAAATAACAAGGTTTGTCAAGGAACGCTTACAAAAACATTTCCGAATGCTTCTCATATTTCAAGGACATATAAAATTGAATGTGTTCAAATGTAAGGCTATGTAAAATGAAAACTGCCTCGTCATGCATAGAGAGGTCATAAGTACGACTGGTGAGTATGGGGATCAGCTCGGACTGGTCAAAGTAGGAAAAGTAAAATAAAATATATATTATCTCGTTGTAGATATCACGGAGTCTGAATCTGAATTATGCTCAGTACAATACGTAGAACTTGGAACTAGTGAAAAGGGTATGTGTAGACGTGTCCTAATTCATCCGTTCGGATATTAAAAGGTGCTATGTTTATAACTTAATAGCGTAACTATCAAAAAGTGTATGCCTTTTGAATCCAATCTCAACATCATAATCAACAGCCTATAAGTGGCCACTGCTGACCAACGCCGCTTGCTCAATGCGGATTGGGATATTTCCCTTCACTATTTGTTAGTAGTGTCTAATAAATCTCAGAAAAGACATATAACTCGGAAAAAATCACATTAGTACTTGCCGTCGGTAAGTTTCGGACCCAGAATCTCATGCATTAGAAGTGGTCTTACATTACCACGACATTTTTCAATTCAACCTCACTCTACCGCAAAAAAATCGTCATGATTATACATAGTTACATCAACAGACTAAAATAATAATAAAGACATAAATAGTTTCCATTACCAAAAACAGAATCTAATTTAACAAAGATAGTGGCACAGATTAGAATTATGAAATACGATTATCTTAATTTCGTTTCGGTCCAAACATTGAACCCTTCAGGATGGGTTTCAGATGGGATCATGAGATATTTAGAGGTAATAACAAATAATGGGTTATAGAGGCTTGTGAAAACTAGTACTTTTAGAGTAGCTGTATATAATATTTAATGATATGGTTGGACAATTAGGAGGTACTTATTATTTGTGGTAGATTTTTAGATTAATTCAAATACCAAATGTTAATTTATTCATAGTAGCTTTTTCTTTTTTTTAAGTTGTCCCACACTTAAATGTTCTTCTACGGATTGAGTGCGTTTACAAACATACAAGTTCACATACACAACACACCTAGATCCAAAACAACAATTTATGGATCACACAAAGAGTTGCTCGTGCGGAAATTTAACCTGAGACACGTGGTGCGACAGCCAGTTGCCCAGTCACCGCGCCAACCGTGCAGTTAGTTTTCTCTCGCAGTTAGTTATGGAAGATGCAGATGACAATCTATAAGTGTCCAGAAACCGATGATGGTCATCATCAGTCGTTACCACCAAGCGTAATTCCACTGCTGCACTTTAGGCCCCATATACTTAAGAGGCTATGGCTTTGGTATGGTTGGACGGACAGAATAAAAAACAACCTTAACAAAATATCTATAAAACAAGTCCTCCTATAAAAAATAATACTTAATAAAATCTGCACTACACTAATTCAATTAATAAAGAACTTTATTCACAAATAAATACATTTCAATTTGCATCGTACAGTATTTCTCAACTGAAGTAGCGTGCTTTTTCCTTTGCGCTCAATCGAGTAATTCATTTGAATTTGTTTATTAATAACTTTCATGTAATTAAGCTTTTGAAGAGTATTCGATCGTGAAGTGCTTCCAAGTTAAGTATGCACTCAGCTGCAACTAAATTATGGGGAATATTTTTGAAGAACATTTTTATAAAATGTAGACTGGAAATGGCTATGTGCATTGAACTTGTTTATTTTTAGGTAAATGAAGACAATTTTCTCTAAGAAAAATTAATCTCATTATTAATTATGGTAAAAGTTTTTTTTTTGAGGGAGGAAAATCGTCCAACTACTTCTCCCGCCTTGGATGAGGCGAGAGGAAGTGTCAGACTCTTATTGAGTAAAAATCACCCCGTTTCTACTTCTGCTTTTCGAGCCGGAGCCCCGGTAACCTGCTAGGCGGTCCGCAGCTTCGGCAATCAATCGCATAGCATGATGTGTACCTTCCTATCTTCTGAGCTAGAGAGTGATATAGGCGCAAGTATTATGAGCTAATTTTACCCCGTCGCAGCCAATGCTTCAGACGAATGACAAGAACAATATCGAAAGTATCAATAAATTACTAAACCAATCGGCATCACAGACAGTGATCATTTAACTACCAATAAACTATACAGCTCAAAATAAAGCTAGCGTTAAAATGATCATCATTTACCTAATGACCTGGCAAACACATGAAAACAAGAACAATGGTAGAAATGACAAGATTTATTTCACAGTGGCCATTAATCTTAATTTTGCAAAAACAAAAGAAGATGGAATTCAACATGGCGTCGCGAGCGATGCAGAGACAAATCGTGCGACGGCCACGTTTGTCGTACGACAAATCGCAGTTCATACCGAAGCACTTCCCGGTTCACTAATAGCATTGTCCACTCTTAAATTTATAAGAGGCGTTAATTAGGAACGTTCGAGAACGGCCCGAGGGTTGAAAATACCGTCGTCAATGTAATTAACAGTAAAATGTAGGATTGGGTAGGTAGAGTTACTATCGGAATTATTTTGTGAAGAAATTTCTTGGTATTTGTGTATTTTCGTTGCTTTATCTACAGGGTTTGTTTTTTAGATAATGATTGTTGGAATCATAGGAAAATTAAGTAGAAATTATCAGGTCGGAATTTTCATTTAACTACCAACTACAAAAACTTGGTTCAAGAAATTCCAAAATTCTTAGTAATATCTACAGAATCCGAAATAGCGATCAATATTTCTCAACAAACGTTCTCCAAGCTATGACTACAATGAAATCTATCTATAATTATACATCTAACCATACACTTATGAAAACTATACACCTAAACCAATTATTTTTTCTGTATATTCATTCGTACGTCTATATCAGATTCAACATGTTTAATGCATATCTATAAGACCTTTAATGTACACAAATAATCTTTAAATCAAAATTATCTTTATCTTTAAGCCCAGTTGGCGTAGTTGCAAAGCAAACTGGCTGCAGTGCAACATGGTGAGCGACACAGGCATTTTTAAAAGGAACAAAATCAAAACAATATCGCTTTCCCCACTCCATCACAGAATAACAACTCAGGACATCAAATCAAAAACTGAAATCCAACCACAAGAACCGACTGACTAACGAACAATCAATTCGTTTAAATCAATCAGCAAATAATAAACACGACACTCGATTCGCAGTCGCGTTGCGGTCACGTCATTCGACCTCTTTCATTAGTCCGCTATAGACCAGCCGAACAACAAAGGCTAATATAATTAGATCTTGGCAAAGCACTCTGCTCAGATTCAATTTATTATCGAACAAGCGACTGAATATATTCCTGTTACTCTCATTACTGTTAATTCGTTAGATTAAAAAAAAGGTGACAACATTTTTGGAATTTTTAAAAAGTCAGTAAGGTACATGTAACTACTTACCTGTTTAATGACCCGATAGGGCTTAGACGCGAGGCGCTAATCACATACCTACTAGTAGAGATGGTGTGTTTGTCTCTATGGGGCATATGTAATTGGGCCTCAAGTAAAACACACAAGCGTTATTTCACGTCGGTTTTCCGTGAGGTCGTAGTATCCCTGTAGTTGGGCTCGCTGTCATTGCAGCGGTAAGTCCCCTCTTTGAGGAGTGGCTAGAGAGGCGCCATGGCGTCCTCACCTACCGCCTGACGCAGGTGCTTACCGGACATGGGAGTTTCGGTAGGTTCCTGTTTCTGATTGGGTGGGAGGAAACGCCCGGGTGTCATCACTGCGAAGACCGCCCGGAGGACACGGTGGAACACACGGTTGCGGTCTGCCCTGCGTGGGCTGAACACCGCCGTGCCCTCAGGGAAGTGATCGGCGACGGCGACCTCTCGCGTCCGGCTTTGGTTCAGGCCATGGTGCGGAGCGAGGGGGACTGGGATGCCGTCTCCTCCTTCTGCGAAGCAGTCATGCTAGCTAAGGAGGAGGCGGGACGCGTGAGGGAACGAATTTCACGCCCCAGTCGACGCGAAAGACACTCCGGGCGTCGGGGATCGCGCGACGATCTCCGGCCACCGTAACGGGTCTGCGGACGGCGAGCAAGGGTAGCTCGCCGCCCGACCAGAACCAGACCCGTGCGTGCGGCGCGTTGCGTTCCGCGCGCGCCTCAAAGAGCCATCAGACCACCACAGATGGGGCCCAGTAGGGCTGATGCTTAATCCGGAGCTGCGGACTACCTAGCGGGTTTACCGGGGCTCCGGCTCGACAAGCAGGAGTAGGAACGGGGTGGTTTTTAGTCAGTAAGAGTCTGACACTCCCTCTCGCTTTGCCCTGGCGAGAGAAGTCATTGGATGATTTTCCCCCCTCAAAAAAAAAAAAAAAAAAGTATCCCTGTAGTCAAGCCGGTCTATTCGCGATGAAGCATGGCTTTTCCACACTAAAACTCGCTACATTTTTTCTCTTTCCAATCGTATCTAATGACCATTCCATGAGGTTAAAAGACTGAGTGAACAGAGAGTACACACTGGTGTACTCTCTGTACACTAGTGTAAACCACAAGTGTGTCGATAAATACTGATTTATGGACACACTTATGGTTTATTATATCTCCTGCGTAGTTGTCTAGTGTCTGTCAAGATCGGCCAAATCGATTAAGTAATTAATGCATTACATGTTAGGTCACAGAATACTAGTTAAGTAATGTAAATTATGCGAAATTCGTGTTTTCAATTAACATTTTCATTGTGATTATAGAATTTTAGATTAGCAATTAAATTAATTGTTATTGAGTGTGGGAATCCATCGGGTATTAATTAGATGGTTTGAGTTATGTTAATGATGTTAAGATGAAGTGACTTCTTGAGATTTATGATAATTGAATCGGTAATTGATTACTTACCTATTTACTTTTAAATTATTTGCATTCTTATCTTTTCAGTAGTTTTTTTTTTTCATTACTGAAGGTCGTGTTTAGTCTGGTGCACGCGTCACTTGATGTACGACCCTTCTTCAAGCGCTTCTGTCCTCTGCGGTCTTTATAGTTTGTGGAACCATTATTTGCATGTGATTGCTAATTTAAACTATTGGAACGACATTTTAAAAACATGTACTACACAAATGGATTACTCATACAATAACGGTTGTTATTTCTAAATCAACTATCTTAATTGGCTGAAATTTAAAAATCGTAATCCAAATAATAAAATATGTTCGATAGACGCACTCACAACCAGTCGACCGTGAGGTCCACACAATACAACCACAATTAAATCAGTATCTAATGCATTCACATTACTGAGAACACCAAACGATTACTGTAGTCAGACTATTTAGAACTCTGAGGTTTACAATTGGGGTTTAGCAGACAGGCTCCTGTTACCTATTTGGGAGGCCACTTGAGATGACACTTAAGTGTGGGATCTAATTATCAGTAGGAAACTCTCAAATTATCTTTGAAAATTTCGAGAACGACATAATAGCTTATCCGGGATCAAAACTCGACGGTTTCAGTCAGGTCTCTATTGTTTTGTTGTAGGAATTTAGCTAAATAGCGTTGTAAAATCTTTTCACGTATTTGTTATTTTAGACTAGCGGAATGTTTGAAATTTCAGTCGCAGAAGTATTGACCTCATTTTCATTTGTTACCTTTGCTTATGAATGGCATTTTCAAATTTCTTTCCAATTGACTGCATATGCCACGTCACGCTTTTTATCCCCGAAATGGTGGGAGCGGTGCACCAGCACATTATGGCACATAATGCAACTGTACAATGCACAGCTACTTTTCAGCATGTAATAGGGGACGTGGCTATGGTCATATATTGGACACAATTCCAGACTCCGTGCTACTACCGTTACCCGCAGTCGCAGTCACACTCGACCAACGAGGTAGTAGAATTGATTACACTAAAAAAATCCTTTGGACTATCCTGATAGTAAAGTTTCATACATCAGTAACCAACCTTTATTTTCTTTATCAGTACAGGTTACTACATCGGATAAATAGGCTACTACATCAGTTTTCGATCTAATCTAAATAACGACTTCCCATCATCATCAGCCTAAAGACATTCACAGAACAAAGACTCCCATAACGATTAAGGGATGCCCACACCTGTATACCAATATAACATCTCCCATTCACAGCCCAAGTCCCCCAATCAATTAACACCCCCCACACTCCTAATGCAAAACCGCAGAGTGTTATCGAACAAGCCCAAAGCCGACCATTCACAGCACGACCGCTTATTAATACCACCAATAGTGCGTATTGTGCCAAAAGGTTGGATTTATCGCAGTTGTTGTTCACTCACAAAACACTACGCAGACCGCACGCGGATTAAATAAATGTGGATATGAAAGGGCTATGAGAAAAATACCTCATCCACCAACAGATTTGAGTTACCTCTTTTTTTTTAAAGAGATAGAAGGCAAATCAGCTAGCAGACTATCTGATGGTAAGCGATCAGCACCGCCTATGGACACCTGCAACACCAGAGGAGCCACAAGTGCGTTGCAGGCCTTTTAAGAAGGGGTTTGTCATTTCTTGAAGATTTGAAGGTCGAAACAGTGTAGAAGTATGTAGCTGCTAATCAGTGATGGATCATTCCACAGTTTACATTTAATAGATATTGGTAGCCTAATTATTATTTACATGTTGGCATCCACCATAAGTATGGCATATTCGTATTAAGTCGAGTTTGAATTACGTAATATTTTATTAATTGCCATTTAGTTCTGTTCTTTTTTATCATATTCTAATGATTTCCGTAGTATTAATAATTAAATATCACGTGTTTACATCCCTGAAGTAATTCCGACTCAATACATTGCTTTGCCTCATCCTTTTAGGCAAAAAGGGTGAGGTAAAAGTTTCTGGGTGCTTTTGTCGTCCGGAATAATGTTATAGGAAGTTTTGAGTTGTCGCATAAATCATTTTTGGGTTTGTACGTTACATACGTTATGTGCCATGTGTATTCCGAAGGGTGATTTAGTATGGAGGAATCAATTTTCTCGTGGTTTGTTTTAGTGTTGTAACTTGTTATTGTAAGTTATGTGCAAACTAAGTTACTTTTGCGGTTACGTGCCTTATTGTTGAGAGTTTATAGAAAACCTACCAAGTAGTTATTTCTTTGCTCATACATAGTTACATAGTGCTCAAAGTATCATTATTTACAAAGCAACGGTTATTTTTTCAGTGAATCATTTTGATAAACTACGAATAGGTAAACTCTAAATAAAGCCCTAAAATGACAAAAACAGACTTTAAGACTGACAGCCAACAAAAATCTGTTAAAAGCAAATCCACCGATAGGACCGGTCACTTTTGCCTCCCATAGCGTTAAGGGTGTTAAATAGCAACAAGTTAACAAGACTAAACTTAAAACAAACACAAAATCGATTCAATACAACCACAAATAAGTACAATATCTTCAACTATTACACAATCGTTTACCAATGGCGATAAAGACGTCTCAATCTATTCTACAATTATATTCACTACAGTCAGACCATTGAAGGTTTGCACGCAATACCATAAACTCTGTCAGTACTTATATTGATTAAGACGTTATGATGTCGTGTTGTAAAGAGGAGATGTTAGAGATGTAGTATTTCGAATCTAGATACGAATATGGATACGTATCGTCACGCTTTTTAGCCCCGTAGAAGTAGGCAGAGGTTCACATTACGGCACGTTATACCGTTTATGTTATACATATTTAATTTTACGAGTGTGCATATAGGAATAATATTTCGTCACTGTCAATTACGGATATTTAAATAATATAAATACTTTCTACTAGGTACCTACGTTGTTAATGAAATGGATTTTAGTTTTACATAATCTTAAAATGTGACCAGTTAAGTGCCGAGATATAAGCACCACAGCATCTTCTAATTTGTCAGAAAAACCATCCCTAACTAGAGAATAGATGATAAGCCTTGTTTAGCCGCAACCACTTTCGGATATAAAAAAGACAATCATATCCTTTTTTTAATTTGAAGGTTTGATACGGATATCAGATACATTTACGGTTATGAGAGACATCACTAGTTAAGATGCCGTGCTTTAAACATCAACACGCCACTTGTAAATAATCGCGTGATGTATTTGTAAAACTCATTAAAAATAATTAATTTTGCATTATAAAGGATTAGATATTGTAATTATCAGACTGGTGTTTAGTATTGTTAATATGTTATTGTAAAATAACTTTATAAACGCAACGTCACGCCTTTTTATCTCCGTAGGGATAGGCAGAGGTGCACATTACGGCACGTAATGCCGCTATACAATGTACACCCACTTTTCACCATTTGTATTATAAGTTCCATGTAATAGGGGTGAGTCTATTGCCATATACTGGGCACAATTCCAGACTCCGTGCTACTATTGAAAAAAATTTCGAAAAGCCGAAAAAAGCCTAGTAATACTTTTCCCGATCCGGGAATCGAACCTGAAACCTCTTGTCTTGTATACACACTTGCGACCACTCCACCAACGAGGCAGTCTTTATCATTACCAGAAATATGTTTAAAAAACTAAATCATTTCATATCCAATTTTCTTCAATCCAAGAGAGAAGTGGAACGGAATGGACCACTTACGCATGTACTATGTACAGCGTGTTCCAAAAATAAGGAAAAACAATTACACATATAATTTTCTGGCTATTGTATAGTATTATGAGTTATGACGGTGACTTTTCGGTTTTGTTTTATATGTATTTAATTGTAGGAGAAAAGCTGTTGTTTGTTTGTTTGTACAAAAGTTGGGGACAAAATATTAGGTGTATGTGAGTAGAATTGTTGATGTATGAAGTAAAATTATTGTTTTTATAGGCAATGAGTGTAGCATATTTATGTTTAACTAACTCTGGTTACATTTTATTGTTTTCCCACAGTGAAAGCCCAAGTTTATGCTTAGATGTTGTGTCTCACGGTAAAAGTAGAAGTTAATGTGTAGGCGTTGCGTATACCTACTGTATAACTTGGAATATGACATAACGTTGAATTTTTTAAGGGGTAAAATCATCCAATGTCTTCTCTCACCTTAAACGAGGCGAGAGGCAGTGTCAGATTTTGACTGACTGAAAACTATTTCAAACACATTTTAAACAGTCGCTTTTCATACCACTCCTACTAATTCCTATCAAAATTCATGGTCACCATTAAATCAATTGCTTCCACCACAAAATCCTCCACAAATTGAATACCAACACATTTTGCAAATTAAGTAAAGATGTCACACCCACACAAAACTCAACAAATTCCTTTACCGAATATACGAAAATAGACTTAGAATATTAAAATAACCACATATAACATATATTTAAACACAAATCAGTCAATTTGGGATGAAATTCGCGCGTCTATCACAGCGTAAACAGATAATTTTCGCTACAATTTTGAACCTTAACCTCTAGACATAAGGGCCATGACATGCTCTGACTGATGAGCTGATTACACCCCCCACCCCTTCGTCTACAAATTAATTGTGTCTAATGGAACACACGCTTGAGTACGCGTTTCTCATTCGTCACTTATACATTGTACGATAAGCTATATTTCTTACGTGATAAGGTCGAAAATTGAGTGTGATTAATTAGGGGAAGCGCAGATATTTCGTAACGTATTTGCGGTGGATCCGTGCTGTGTTTGAATTAGTTTAGTACTTGTACGAGTGAGAGAACTAGTGTTGAGGTGGGAGCTATTAAGATCTGGCAGTTAAATGTAGTGAGAACTAAGTTTCTTGTGCTCTGTTTAGACAGATGTAGATTCCAAACTCAAACTGAAAGTTGGGTAACAAGTATATTAGCCATTGTCGAATGGGAACTAAACACTAAACCTTTATTCGTTTAACAGACACGCGACTAGTTTATTTTAAATCAATTCAATTTGTAGATTCAAACGAAGCATCATTATTCAAATAAACAGCAATATACAAGGCTATACTGACGTAAAGATACCTAATTGCGTACCTACAGGTTCCAAGATAGTCTCTCTAGCTATAGAGTCTAGATAAGGTTTGAAATCAGATGGGTTCTGATTGGATAAAGAAACTAATTAGATCTTACACTTATTTCATTGGGTAGAGGACTAATTTTTATTTTAATGTCCTCTTGTAGATTATTTTAAATTATTAGACTCGTATATTTTATTTTCTTACAGAAACAAACACTTTCAATTTGAAATATTGCGTGACGTCACTTCTATGTAGATTTTATACGTAGAAATGAAGTATTTGGGAGCAAATACTCCTAAAGTTTGACTCGTTTTATCAAAGTATTTTTATCTTATATGAAAAAAACAACAGTTTCTTAATTCTTTATTACCTAACTGATGGACTAACTAGATTTTTAGTTGTATTATTTCCTCATCATCCCTATTATAACTAACAGTACTAAGCAAAATAATAAGCAAGCAAGATCTTATGCTATAGGTACTGCAGTTTCCATACTATTTAGACTAGAAATATAATGTGTTGATATCCAAGAGTTATTAGCTGAACCAAACAACAAGATATATTGGGCTGACTAAAGACAGTATTCAATGTAGGTAGTAAATTATTAGGATTATTTAGAGAATGGTACAGTTATAAACTGATACAATTTAAAATAAACATATAAATTTACTAGCGGTGCACATTATGGCACGTAATGCCGCTATACAATGTACATTCACTTTTCAGCATTTGTGTTATAAGTCCCGGGGGTGAATCTATTGTACCTATAATCTGTTATACTTTTTTCTGTTTTAATTTTTATAAGATATTGAGTAGTGTAATTGGTTTTTTGTACCGTTCTATTCAATTAAATAAAAATTAATAAGTTATTTATGTTTTGACCTTAATACGCCACGGCCCTTAAGATTATAGAACATAGACTTTGAAGGGACTTAGGGTCAAAATGATCTAGAATAGGCCGTCTACTAAGTTTATAGGTCCGAGAATTGAAAATTAGTGTTCTAGTTAGGTCTTGAAAGAGGCTAGGTCAAATTGTTTAGTAAGTTCGTACAAGTCAAGTTATAATCTTAATAATCGAAGACATAATTGGGGGTTCGGTCAAAATAATCTGAATAGGGATTAATTAAAGTCGTATAGGTATTAGTATTTTATTTAGGTCATGTTTCAAAGCCTTCACAGACTTAGCTAAAATATAATATCATAGTAATGTAAAATATAATATCAAGGCATATTATCACACATTTTCAAGTGACCACACACGCAACTGTAATATCTATGTATTTCATTGACGTCACCAAATTTTTATTTTTATTTTTCCTCAAAAAATAGGCACCTTTTGAGGGTTTCCTCCCGTCAACAAAAAAGTACCTATTTACATAATTATCAATGGATCACTTTCCAAAAACCTCAATTATGTTCACTAACATCATTTGCATGTACTACATATATAATGACTACGAAGAGATATTTCAAAATTATATTAATACCACAATATTATTATAGTGTATAGTACTGTTGACTAGACAAGAATGCCAAAACAGAATACTTGTCTAATTATGTGTTGGTAACATATGTATAAACATACACATATATATGTATATACAATATTGTATGGATACAGTGAATATTAAATTAATTAATTATTATTTGAAGTGGAATGCTATCCTTGTAATGTTTGTTTATCATTAATATATGAAATACTAGTTGATACCCGTGGCTTCGCTCGTGGATACGGACTTTATGAGCATAGCCTAAGTTACTCCTTAGAAAATCAGATATCTGCATTGGTTCAGCTACATCAGAGATTAGCCAGAACAAACAGACAGACAAAAATAGTTTAGCATTTTAATTTGGTGTATGTATCGTATGTACATTTATATACAAATAGTAAAATGCTGTTATTTTCATATTACAAACACAGACTCCAATTTTATTTAAGTAAATAGATGCAAAGATTGCAAGATCTTTAATATATAACATAAAGTAAAATCGGTCGCCACGTCTTTTAATCCCCAAAAGAATAGGAACAGTACAACATAGCACTCACTATATGCACATTATACAACATAGTACCCACTTTTCATCCACTCTCTCTTCTTACGACACCCACGACAAGAATAGAGGCATAACTTTATTCAACACAGACACCATACAATTCCAAAACAAACAATAACAGTCAAATAAAAACTCAGTCACATAGGCGAAGCGTACACAATAAGATTAATATTCGAAGGTTTGGTTGCGAAGCAATCCAGTCAGTGTGCGCTCAGCCGATTGTGAAGTGTTCACATTTCAAATATATCGGCGTTCGATAGCGAGTGCAGTCGAATTTAATGGATGGTGTTCTGAAATATGTGTGTGTATGTGTTGTGTACGTAACATGCTATTTAATCTCTAAAGGGGTTGACAGAGACTTTTCAGTAGTTTACATGTTTAAGGATGCTTTTCTATCAGAGATGTGTTGTGCTACGTTGCCGTGGATGCGTTAGGCTTCCATCAGGCATCAATCATATTCATTGGTACACATAGCTTAGTACTGGTGGAAACGGATTTAGCTAAGTTATGTAATTTTATTATAGAGAAATTTAAAGATGCGTTTTAATTTTGTAAATTTTTAAAGAAAGAATTTGTAGTATGGAAAGATGCGTGCTATGGGTATGGGCTGTAGATGGCTTCCCTACTATCAAAACATTGCATACTCGAGCTGCGCATTTATAGCTTAGTATCAGTGGAAGCAATCACTCATTTTAGAGTTTAGCTATTACATCTTTTTAGCATAGCTACATAACACATCTCTGGTGTAAAAGCAACCTAAATCTAATGATGGCATAATCAAAAGTCACAAATCATTCACAACGAACCAAGACATCCAATTTCATAAACCGCCGCCAACTTTTACATTTATAACATTAGACGAGTTCTTTATTCCAACTTTAGTATCAAAAGGTACGGAATAAACAAGAAAGTGGATGTTCAGTACGTACTCCCAGTTAAACTTTCAGAGGTTTCCCTTTGTCTTGGAAGTCTAAAGTTTTCCAGTTTAAGATCCAAATCAGATCCGTGGAAGGTTTCGCGGAAATCGTAAAACCAATTTTAAACAAGGGTCGCCTGAATAAATTAGGGACATGAAGGATGAATTACACTTCCGTTTCGGGACGGATCTTGCTTCCATTTATGTTGAGTATACAGTCAGGTTCTTGTTTTGCATAAAATGTTAGGAGACGGTTTGATTAAGAGGCCTGTCGGTCTTAAATGGAATGAAATAGAAGTTGTCGATTTTATTTAAGTCACGTAGTTTTTCTTTAGATTGAACGATAAAGTGTGTTTTTTTATGGTATAAGCTAGTCAATGGTCAGACGGATCACCTGATGGTGAGCAATCGCCGCCCATGGACACCCGAAACACCAAAGGCGTTACAGGTGCGTACTCGGCTTTTTGGGGGCTAGGTTTTTGGTGAATAGAGGATTAGGAACATTAGGCAGGGGATTAATTGGGCCTCCGGTAACCCCACTCATACAACTCACGTGAGTTTTCTGTGAGGTCGGTCGAGCCGTATTCGTGCCGAAGCATGGTTCTCCTAAATTTACAAGTTTACAAAAGTTTTAAATTTCTTCACAGAGCCAGAAACAGATTTTTAACTATTAGATGAATCTAAGCTACTTTTTGAAAGCAAGAAAAAGCTACTTGTACGTAAATACTCGGTCCTCTGTTTTGAAAGGCTGAGCATCAATCATTGGTCCCCAACCAACCATAGGCAGTCAAATCTATCAATAGACACGTCACATATCTTCGGCAGGACGTTTACGCAATCTGCACGGAATTGCAAATTAATTACCGTTTATATGCGTATGAGTGTGTTGTCGGCAAATATTATTTGAGTTAGAGGTTTAGTATTCAGTGCGTTTAGTAATGATTTTATAATAAGTTTTCTTTTGTGTTATAAGCCGGTAAACGAGCAGACGGAATACCTGATGCTAAGCAATCTTTGCCGCCCATGGACATCTAACACCCCTTAAATTCCTAACCACCAATCAACCATTTGTAATGTGGCGATTTCTTACCGTCAGATGATACTAGTTTACCGACTTATACCATAAAAACTAGGATTTATGCAACTTTTTCTTTGAACGTGCAGGTAATTCTGAGAGCAACACTCAGTTTAGCTTTAGCTTCAAATTGGCAATTTAATATTCATAGCGACATATGTTTAATTAAAAGTGAGAAATTGATTTAAAATAAATTAACTAGTAACAGAAACTCCTAAAATTAACTATCTGCGATGAATCAGAGATCGTGACACGTTCGATTTAGTTAAAACTTGTGAAAGCCAGTCAGATTAGATTAAAAAGTCCCAAAGTCAAAGATAGTTGCTGAATTTCAACGAGAAAATTATTATAGGTATCGATATAGTTTGTTCTGGAATAACTTATAGATGTCAATTTTGGTAGTTCTAACTATTAAAGGAGAATATGATTGAAAGAAAGAGTTATCACTTAGATTGGACAAATTACAATTTTATCGAAAGGAATAGAAGATGATGAAAAAGTGTTACCGCCGTACTCTCAGAGTCATTTAATGGTTACCAACTTAATTCAGTCTTTAGTAAGCAGAGTATATTTCAGACTTAGAAGAAGGTTTTAGGAATATTACCTAACTTTAAAAAAAGGGGGCGGTAAAGAAACAAGATGGCGGTCCCCCTATAAAAAAATGTATAACTGTTAACTGTTATCTTAAATAATGCTATATACCATTATTTTAAATTGATCGATAACACGTTAAAAACTAAATCAAAACATTGATTCATTTACATAGTCAATAAAAAAATGCAAAACTCATAAAATTACCATAAATCACACCATAATTACATCAAAATAACCCACAAACCCATAATCCGAGGTTACAGCACTCAAACAATAGCCAACAAATATCATTAAATCATAAAGTGACAAGATAATAATAATTCCACAGCGATTTTAATTAAATAAATACGCAGACGGGTAACGAAGCAATAAGCCGGTGTCTGGCCGATATTTTAATATAAATTAATAATGTATATTTAGCTGATTTGAAAGCAATAGCTGAAGTAACTTTGACAACCCTATAATCTTTGTGTAAAGATAGGCCTAATCGAAGTAAAATTACGCTAAGATATTTGGTAATTTGTAATAGTAAACTTTAATATAGTATTTGGAATCAATACATAATGGATTGTGTACGATAATGTAAGGAAAACATGAAATAAAGTGTACTTCTTTAAATATATCTCGTAGACTGCCTTGTTGGTCGAGTGGTTGTAAGTGCGAATGCCGAACAAGGGGTCTCGGGTTCGATTCCCGGGTCGGGCAAAGTACCACTGGACTTTTTTCGGATTTTCGAAAATTTCTCAGTAGTAGCACGAAGCCTGGAATTGTGCCCAGTATATGGCTCACCCCCTATTAATTACATGGGACTTATCACATAAATGGTGAAAATTGGATGTACATTATGGCGTTACGGGCCGTAATGTGCACCTCTGCCTTCACCTTCGGGAATAAAAGGCGTGACGTTATGTGTGTGAATTAAATACACTTGGAAATTACGTTTATAAATTATCGAAAGTTTACAAATCAGTGTTTTCTCTGTCAAATCACACATATGTCTAAAGAAAATGACTTTCCTAAAAACCCATCAATCTTCTTCAACCCATAAATACGCTCAACAGCAGCAACGTTTAATTTCTGCGATATTAAAACCAAACAACGAGACGCCTGAAGCGTCTGTTCGCAAGCCAGATACACGTTGCCAGACACACACATGCCAGACACACGCGTTGCCATACTTCTCCTTAATTAAGTGAATGCATCGCACTGAGGCTGTATGCGGTATGCGTTCGTCATTTCCTGCCGAAATGTAATTAAGATGGTGAGGGGTTGAAGTCGCGTTTACATGTGCCAGCTTTTTTTTTGTGTAAAATAGGTTGTCTCGCTTTCATGGGTTGAACATGGTCTTTAATAAGCTGTGTTTTTTGTGGGTGGTGATGGGTGAAAGAATAAAAAGAAATGGAGTTAGAAGTCTCGATTATTGGTTAGCACAATACTTTTATTAGATTTTGGTTAGGTAGATATACTTCAAAATTAAGTAATAAATAATTATATTGTATTTGGTGTAAGTCATTGGGGGAGGACTATGTTCACTAGTTGACGTCTTATGGCTGATAATATCATATTATGATGATCATGTTTTGGTGTAAGCATGTATCACAAACGCGTGGTTATTATATTGACTGCCTATTATATCAATATTGAGTCAAAATTCTCACCAGAAATATCGAAAAATAATGAAAAAAACTTAAAAATTACATAATAAATATAGGGCACTTTGGACTGAACTTTTTTTTCAAAATAGGTGATTCGTAATTTGCAAAAGCAAGGTTTTTTTTTCAAAACGATTGCAGCGCTAACACAAGCGAATAATACAGAATGATGGCCGCAAATAAACCTTGTTCTTATTTTCTTTTTCACGACACCAAGCGGCTGCCATATTAGATTTTCTGTGACAAAATTTTCTTTATACGGGCCAGTAAATTTTATGCATTACTTACATTGAGCCATTTACATGATTCGACTGGTATTTGCAACATTTCATTACTGTTTTGGTTTAAATTACAAGTATTGATTTGTT
Source organism: Spodoptera frugiperda (assembly GCF_023101765.2). NCBI lineage: Eukaryota > Metazoa > Arthropoda > Insecta > Lepidoptera > Noctuidae > Spodoptera > Spodoptera frugiperda. The sequence continues at coordinate 2,409,730 of NC_064212.1, forward strand.
GTAAACAGAATATTTGATTTTAACCTTGTCTTAAGTCGCCGTTTTCTTTTATGTAAGACAGTTAAGGTCATAATACACAAAATACGCACCGCTTCAACTTAGCAATTAAATTTTCATTTAAATTTGAACTTAAAATCGTGTGTCACGCTGAAACTACTGAACGGCTTTTGATGAAATCTATACTAATATTATAAAGCTGAAGAGTTTGTTTGTTTGAACGCGCTAATCTCAGGAACTACTGGTCCGATTTGAATAATTCTTTTTGTGTTGGATAGCGCATTTAACGAGGAAGGTTATAGGCTATAGTCAATCATCACGCTACGATGAATAGGTACCGAGTAGAACGGGTGAAACCGCGCGGAAGTAGCTAGTTTGGTATACAGATAGTTTACGACTTGTGTGATATGAATTTGTATCCCACGGAAACGTGGACAGAGTCATTGGCAGAAACTAGTACATCATAATATGTTGTCATACACTTTTACAATTCAAAGTGTAAATCCAATAACACTTTGAAATGTATTTTTACTCTTATGTAACTTTAAATTAAGAGTTTAATATTATACTAACTTAAGCTACCAATAGGGCGAAATCAGACACACATAACACTATGTCCAAGAACACACAACTGAGCTTGCACTCGATCAAAAAGATACAAACTATATTTTCTTCACATCCTTTTGCCTTCCTAAAAAGACGTACTCACAAATGTTTTCATTTCAATATTTCAGTCGAAACAGCGTCACAAACTAGCCAACACATGTATACATTATCTATAGGGTTCATAGCGCATAATTTTTTCAGCAGTAGTCGAGCAAAAAGGGTTTGTATGTAAACTGAGTTGAAAAGGACTTTATGACGATATTTGTTGGGTTTAGGTCTGCTCTCGTACTGCTGGTGTGAAAGTATGATTCTTATTATCACTTCATACATTTTTCCTTGGATTTGTATTATTTTTGAGCTGGTGAAGTTGAAATGTAGTATAGAAAGGAGTTTAAATCGTCCAGTGACTTCTCTTGCAATGAGTGAGGCGACAGGGAGTGTCAGACTTTTACTAACTAAAAACCACCCCGTTCCTACTCCTGCTTTACGAACCGGAGAACCGGTAAACCCGCTAGATAGTCCGCAGCTCCGGATTAGGCAACTCATGTCCGGTAAGCACCTGCATCAGGCGGTGAGGACACCGTGGCGTCTCTCAAGCCACCTCTCAAAGAAGGGACTTACTGCCGCAATGATGCACTCTAAACGTAAAACAAACTGGTACAAAGCCCACACTACACATACCTACTAGATTCGAATTCGTAGCTTGACAGTAATCCAATGACGTTAGTAGACCACAGTCGACATTAGAGCGTCAGTGCAGTTTAATTACGGTTACAAACAGACAGACAACTGGCAATGTAAACAGAGGACTGCATCGGCATCGGTGACTGGGTTAGCTTTAGAGTTCCGATAGGTAAGGTATTGATTAGGTGATGTTAAGTTTGAAGCTATATTTGGGCATATTTTTTAGTAGAAATAATGTACCATTTACCAATTTTTTTATTTATTGTTGTTTTAATAACAATTTCTTGTAACTATGCAAATAAACTGTTCTTTTTTCTTTCTTCCTTCTATGACAAGATAAAAGCTATTGAAATATACGAAAATGTAGTAGGTGGAACGCTATAGTTTCTGCTTCATGAGACAAATGCGGGAGTTTAGATAACACTTATGTAATTCTATCTATATAATCTAATATTACAATGACACACATGTCTGGTAGAAAAGCACTCTGAAACGGCACAAACTATTTACTTATAGTCCGGTCAAATTAGACCAAAACATTAGGGTGAAATTACATAAATTCGCAACAAGCTGAATTTTGGTACAATTGTTCAAAACACGATTATAAACAATAGCTGAAAGTTCCCCATCATTCCCGTGTGTGGAAAAAAAATTGAATTCAAAGTCAAATGTCAAAAAAATGAGATTTTCGCGATTTTCAGCAAAACGGTAAGTTTTATCAGAAAAATACCTTAGACTAAAATGTAGATCATTAAATTATCTATAAAAAATATATCAATACTTTTTTCTTCATTGTTCCAGAGTGGAAAAATGAGTGTCCCCCCGACACTCATTCTTCCACTTTGGAAGCGTCTAACTTTCAAACGGTTGATTTTGACGAAAAATGGTTTTAGGAACCTTAATGTCTTTTTTAAAGACCTATCCATAGACACCCATCACGGATATGTTAGCTGAAAAAAAAAAAGTTTTTGAATCAGTTTCATGTATGGAGTGCCCCCTTTAATTTTTAAATTTATGAATTTTTATTCAAAATTCGAATAGCGGTTATCGAAATACATCAACCTACAGAGTTTCAACTATGTAGACCCAACAGTTTCGGAAATAAATGGCTGTGACATACGGACTGACGGACAGACAGACATGATGAATCTTCCGGGTTCCGTTTTTTGCCATTTGGCTACGGAACCCTAAAAAACGCGCTAAGTACACTACCTCATAGGTGGCGTGGAAACGTGTGCATTTTATGACAAATGCAACTTACAACTTTTTACACTGCGATATCTCCGAAACGGTGTCTCGTGAGAAAAAAAGTATTGATATATTTTTATAGATAATTTAATGATCTACATTTTAGTCTCAGGTATTTTTCTGATAAAACTTACCGTTTTGCTGAAAATCACGAAAAACTCATTTTTTTGACATTTGACTTTGAATAATTTTTTTTCCACACACGGGAATGATGGGGAACTTTCAGCTATTGTTTATAATCGTGTTTTGAACAATTGTACCAAAATTCAGCTTGTTGCGAATTTATGTAGCACCGAATGTCTAATTTGACCGGACTATTAGATTAATTTATCAATCATTAACATACTTTTTGATACCTATCTATACCTACAAAAATGAATATTTTAGTTTTGAAAACAAATCTCCAACTTTAAATTCCAACCACTACTCAAATACAGCACCATTGACAAAACAAACAAACGTTTCTCTAATTAACAGTGACGTCACAATGTGTGGCCCAAAAACAGCTCAAAGAACATTCGAGCACAGCCCTGATTACTGTCAGGATATTAAACCTAGTTTAACACGAAGTTAGTTGAGTTTAAAGACATGTTGTTAATGACAAACTATGTATTTCACTATGTAGCAAAGTACCTACGTTGTTTTTTAAGTGTGAGAGAGCCATGAGAATGGGCCGGCTCGACCGGAGTGATATCACGGCCTCGCAGAAAACCGACGTGAAACAACGCTTGCGTTATGTTTTGTTGTGTGAATGAGGTTACCGGAGGCCAGATTACCCCCTTCCGAATCTCAAAATCCCCAAATCCTCAAATTACTATCCCTCAAAGGTCGGCAACGCATTTTTAACACCTCTGGTGTTTCGTGTGTCGCATTTTTACCCTTTAAGCATTTTTTTCATGTATGTAGCAAAGCCTCAATAATAACAATACATCGCCAAATCAGGAGACAGTAAACAGCCAGCCAACAACAGCCTAAAAGGTCCTATGGATAGTCCATTCGGACCTTTACTCCATTGCACTAGTGAATATTTAAAGAGACTACTGTCCTGACCGTAATATGACCATCAAAGGACTGCTTTGACCAAATCAAAATGGCCGCCGTCACGTCACTTGTGACACGAAAACCCCGTAATTAACCCAAATCATTTCGTTTGATCTATGAAGTTATATTCCATTCATTTAATTATACCACCATAAAATAGAAGCATATAATTATGAATAGCACTTGCTCGTATTCGTCTAGATTTTACAGTGGTAATAGATTATTATCCCTAGCAGTATAAACAAGACCTAATTCTAAATTATAGAAAAGCTTTCTAAAAATATATTTTCGCTTTTTTGGGTATTAATTGCACAAACCAAAAAAATTGCTTAGAGCGAAAAAGGATCCGGAGCTACGAACTGCCTATTGTGTTACCAGGGCTCCAGCTCGAACAGCAGAAATTGGCATGGGGTGGTTTTTAGTCCACAAGAGTCTGACACTCTCTCTCACCTCGTCCAAGGCGGGAAAAGTCATTGGATGATTTTCTCGAATCAAAATAAAAGATCGATAAAGGATACCTTTTGTTGTCATGTTTGTGGTTCCTTATTAGCACGCATAGATCAAACAACAACTCTTAACAAAACATAACAAAAATCTGCACCACACACAACCATTTTTCCGCATACCCACGACTTATATATTCATTCCATTACGACAGAAAGGAATACTATAAAAGTTACGTCATAACAAAGTTAGCACTGTCTCATGATTGTCATAAATCTTGCTTACCTAAAGCGCAGTGCCCGAGTATGAACTGGTGACTGTGGCGTATCTCACTCAAAACTTATGGATACTTCCAAATACTAGTGTGAGTGAGTGTGGGCATAATTTCTGTTGAGTTTTCAAGGATTTTGTCGGAATTTTGTACAGATTACTGGGTTACCAGTTTAAATAAAAGTGTAGCAATAAAGGGCCAATCTTCAAAACGGGCGTATCTAAAAGTATCAGAGTGATCACACGACCCCAACACGCTTTTGGAGATTGACCCTAAACTGAGCGGCGAGTTCTACATCGCAAAAGTGAAGTCTTAACTATTCAGCAATTGAGCAGTAGCGCGCTATGAGATAGGTCGACAAACATATACATAGATCTTTTATCAAGTACAATTTCAAGTTTATCGCCGACGTTTTGGAGATTTGGGAATTAAATATGGGGGAGGATCAAACCTGTGGTAATCTCACCTACACCGCAAATACAACGCAAGCGTAGATTCACACTGGTTTTCTGTGACGCCGTGCTATCTGATCAATTCCATTGATATTGTTGTAAAATGTAAACCTTGCTTACTGAGGCAGTGCCCGAGAATGTGAATACTTGGCTATTGCGGCGTATCTGGCTCAAAACTTATGGATAGTTCGACGTACTGGAATTATTAGTGGTTAGAGGGCCACCATAATTTTGGAAGGAGCTTTCTTGTGATATTACAGAGATACTATTGGTAGTATAGGAGGAGGTTGCACGTTATTAGTATGAATATGAAAAGAGCGCACTATTTTTAAAAGGCCAATGACGCACCTGTGATGCCTCTGGTGTTGCAGGTGTCGGGGCGACGCTGATCGCTTACCATCGGGTGATCCGTCTGCTATTTTTACTGTATAATGTCTTAGCTGTATCCCAAATGGTAAAATCGCTGGTGCACAATGTCACCTAAAAACTCATGCTAGGCTCAACACTTACATTGAACTGGATTGAGCCAACAACAAACGTTACATTAAAAATAGTAGACAGTTTACATGAAAATGTCCCTGCAAAAACCATGGTCACTCTAACCTAACCGATACAAGCCTTAGTATCAGGCATACTCAATGTCGTTCCACAAGTTTTTGATTTATGTGCTGAGCCCCCTACGGCTATAGCGACATGTGCTGGCAAAAGGAGCTCTCAAAATGTCGGCACCTTAATGGAAAAGTGACTGAACTTCACAAAGTACCTCTGTTATGTGGAGATAATTCATCACGTTTTCACTTTGGACTTGGAGTATTTTAAATGTATGTATTTATACTTGTATATGTACCTGCAGAGGTGCACATTTTCAATTTTAAATCCACTTTTACCACACATACATACATGCACGGACTGCTTGAGCAGTTACACAGTGATTCACATTCACGGATTGCTCCTGCAGTTAGAGTCAACAGCTTGAAGCTGCCATTGATAACTGCTCGAGCAGTCCGCGTATATACGAATGTAGAAGATAGTTCACTATACAGTTGCAGTCCATGTATGGCGTCCTTTTTTTAAGGGGAGAAATTCATTACAGTAGCTCTCTTTTCTCGTCTTGAGTGAGGCGAGAGAATGTTAGACTCTTACTGACTATTAACAACCCTGTTCAGTCCTACTCCTGTTTCGAGTCGGAGCCCTGGTAGCCCGCTAGGCCGTCTGCAGACCATATACGTTACGAGTGCCATAATATAATGGGACTAAACCTATTGCTATACTGCACAAAACACCGGGCTATTGAAATCTATAAAATGGCCCCACTAAAGCTTCATTCGATCCAATAATAATCAAACCATTACTTAGTAGTTCTGTGAAACAAAAAAAATATTTGTATGTTACCAAATAATATGTTCCTACGAACATTGCGTGTATTTGCACAAACACAAACGAAATCCTAACTAAAATAAATACGTAATATTGAGAACTAGAGGTGATAATATTTTATGCGTTTCTCAGTATCGGTGGCATATTATTATTTTAAGCGTTCGCAGTGCGCCGGCGCTAGACAGGAATAGTCCAGGTCTTCTAGGAAAGCTAATGAAACGTCCCATTTCCTTAGTCTTTCTTAGAGGGCTTAATCTGTCTAATCTTGCAAAGGTGCTCAAAACTGATGGAGGCATCTAGAAAGGTAGATTTATTAAAATATTTGTAATAGTCTACTTTTGACTGTATCGATATACCGGTTTTTAGAAAAATCGTTTTAATATTTTTTTATAGGACGGAGTTTGGAAATATGACTGGTGACTGGTGACCACAGGCTCAATCTCTATTTTATGGGAATCATAACATAATGGTAAAAAGAAGGTGTTACAGTTATTCGCTGTCTCTCACTATAATCGTAATAGTAACTCTGTCTAAAACTTGAGAAATAAAAAGGTGTGACGTGAAAAATACAAAATTCTTCAACTGCACTTCAAATACCCAAGCAAAGAAGTCGTATTCAACAAACACAGAACTAACATTTCACTCATACACAAGAAAATGTAGTATTTATTTTCTAGACGTAGAAAGTCCGTGATACGAAGAAAATGATAGAGTGACCATTTATTTGGAGCAGAAAATTGGAATTTTCTGCCACAGCTTATGTAGCTTTTGCTAATGTTTTTCATATATGTTGCAGGTTGTAGTTCCATTTTAGATTTTTGGTTTAGGTGTTATGTGAGAAAAATAGGATCACACTATAATGATATTAATAAATGTGAAAGTCTGTTTGTTTGGATGTTTGTCCGTCAATCACGTTGAAACTACTGAACGGATTTTATGAAATTAGGTATACAGACAGAGCATGAACTGATTTAGGTGATAGGATACTTTTTATTCCACGGGAACGCGAGCAAAGCCGAAGCTAGTTTATAATATAGATAGACTTGTGTATAAGATAGATAAAATTCTGACAGTCTTTAATTTCAAAGATATTTTCAAACATACTTACAGTTAAGTATCACCAACGTAAATTCAGCTTTCTAATATAATTTACCTGTAAAAAAAAAGAAATAAACTATTAATACACAATTGTCAAAAACATTTGTAGTTAATAAAATTATATTTTAAAGGAGCAACCTTTTCATCCAGAAAATTCAGGTAAAATTCATATAGTCAGTCAATTAGTCAGCATAATAATACTGAACATTAACAACCAAGTAAAAGAAATAAATGAATGATTGAACATTATATTCATTTAATACCCATATAAACCGCATCAAAGAAAGCGTAGGTATAAAATCTCACCACTAAATGTCATATTTCTCACTTTAACTCGAATCTGAAGGTCCATTAAAGGCTCAAAGGGGAGTCTATGCGACCAATATAAGTTGATCTCTGATACTTCAGATAATATGAGAAAAAAGGGGTCTCACTATTTAGATAGGCTATAACGAAGAAATCTCGTGGAAGTGGTAGGAAATATAGTCAAGTTAGTTGGAATATGTAAACTTGTAAAGGCGTACAATGTCAGCAAATACGTGATTTATGTAGTTACGTGCGGTTTTGTTGCTATACCGTAAACGGTGCGAAATCTTGTCCTTGTTAGGAATTCTGTCTTTTTCGTTTAGGTTAATTTTTTTATTTTTTCTTATTACTTTAATCACTCCCTGCTACCTTCATCAGTTTGTATGACCAACCTGGTGAATGTAGGCAAACTTCTATAATGCCGATGAGTGAATACACAAATAATATAATTACGTGCAGGTCATCTAGGACATATTGCGACTGTTATGATGATGATCATTGCCACTGAAAATAGATACTTATTTAGGTACTTTCAAGGACGATTTAAGCAAGTAGAAAAATACACTGAACTTTTCGAAGACAGTTTATCAACTTTTACTGGTTCACTAGGTCACCATAAATAAAAGGCAGTACGACGGAAAATCGACGTCATCAAACTAACAAAATGGGTATAACCTTCCAAGCAAGAATTGAATTTAGCCACTCAACCGAGAGGCGTCGAGACAGACCCATTCCATACAATATTCAACGTCCATTCTCACTAATATATAAAAATAACAAGACGTCTGTTCGCTTGTGCGGTCGAGATTTGGAGAAAATGAGCTTCTTGATACTGGGTTAAAATTGTGAGGTAACATGATATACTTATATTTTATTTAATGTAAAATGTTTTCTATAATAAATACAATACAAAGAAGTATGAAAGAAAAAGATAAGCAAGCAATTGATGTACCAGGATTAAATGACGATGATCAAAATATCAAATGATTAAGGTCACAGGGAGCCGTTGGATGCAGGCCGATTCTAATCGGCCGGTCTGGAAGTCATTGGAGGAAGATTATGTTCAGCAGTAGAAAGAGAGCAGTCTTGTGGCTGAAATGATGATGATGATGTTAATGATGATCAAAATGTTGACGTTGATGAACAAAATCAAAACGATGATGTTGATTCTGACCATGATGAAAACTTTGTAAGAGGAACATACAATGACATATTTTAATTCTCTTCGAACATAAAAGATACTAAGTTATGAGATAATCACCATCCACGATAAAATGAACTTCATGTCATACAACTACTGGAGTTCTGACAAAGTTATTTCATTAAAGTTAAGCTAAGTATTGAGGATTAAACTTACTTAATATTAATTTGTTTTTAAGTTCTTCAATAATGAGCAGTTGCTTATTCTTAAAAGTCAATATGAACTGGATTGGTACAGAGGTAGTTGTGAATTAAGTAACATTCCCATGCAATAAGGATGATGACGGAGTATGAAAATTAAAAATCTATTTAGTCCGTCAGTTAGGTAATAAACCCGTAGAAAACAATACTGAAATAAAACGAATCAAAGTTTAGGAGCTGGAGCAAATGCGTCATTTCTACATATAAAACATACTTAGAAGTGATGCTACGCAATATTTCAAATCAATATATCGTCGAAAGTATTTGTTTCTTTCTATAAGAAAATGAAAAATACGTATCTAATGTTTTAAAATATTCTATCAGAGGAACATTAAAATAAAAATTAGTCATCTACCCTATTAAGTAAGAGAATAAGCAAAACCAGATCAGGCAATCTAGCTACAAATACATCAAAACCAATCCAAAAAAGAAAAACATGTTCCCTCCAGATTTCGTTGGACATCAATCAGCTAAATAATTCAGCATCAATTTTTCCAACACCATCGGAAACGAACAAAGGGTGACTTATAAGAAAACTCTGGACGATGGATGTACACACTCATCAAGCTATACAAACCAGTATAAACTGACCGTCGAATATATGGAAAAGTCACACAAAGCGAGACCATGATAAACTGGTTTATCTGATGTTAAGCCGTGTGTACACCATACGGATCCCTAAGGTGGATTCATGGCCGAAACTATTTATAGTCTTGGCCGAAATAAATCCAGATTTGGAGAAAAAATCGTCGGAATCTCGACACGTCTTTTCTAGGTTTCTTTTAAACTGCTTCGGCTGTTGAATAATATAATGCGAGGTACAGTGTAGTCGATTTATTTTCATTTTCCTCTACTTGTCCGGTTGAAGTATTGAGAGAACGTGCTGTACAAGTTTGGTTCTGTATTGTTTGAAGTCGGCCAAACTGTTGCGTCTGCTATTGAATAGTGTTGAGTTTGGTTTTGTCGGCTGGATTTTTTTTTTGTTAGGATTTTAATATTGTTTTATTATGTTTTTGCTGATGATGGCTAAAGCTTGCTTTGTCTTGAATGGATTATTCTATTTTGTGGTGGCCCAGAGGTTTAAGACATGCGTAACTTTTTTATTTCGACATCTCTTCGTCTTTCTACTAGCTATTATTTTAGTTAACTATAAGACTCAAAATATGGACTATTGGAAGTTTTAAACGCAAATTAAATATGATATTGTCGAAAATAGTAGCGTCATATAAACAGAGTAGAGCTAAAGATCAAGCTCAGTGACGTGCCATTGGAGAGCCCTATATTCAGTAGTTGAAGAGAACAGGCTAATGATGATGAACAGACAACAAAAGCCAAACAATCCACAGTACCTACACACGCTAATTAAAACTGCTTACTCGTAGCACGACAAAAAGTTGCGGTTAAATCAAGCGTGCAACACATTAAAAAGTTCCGTCCCAAACACTGGTACAGAACCTCATAACTTTGATAACCAAACTTTTGTTCAAAGGCATGAAAATGAGTGTTCAAAACATTTACGTGATATAAATGTCACGTCAACCGCTCATATTTATGAAGGGTATTTAAAAATCAGAGGGCTTATTACGAGTTTTTTTTACGTTTAACGAGATAATTACTATCTTGAGACATACTAAATAAACTAAAAATCTCGGTTTATTCACGTAAATTAATGGAGAAAAGCTCAAAAGCTCTAGTAGTTTTGAGTCACAAAGGGACTCTTCATCATCAGCAGCAGCGTGGGCAGACGCGTCGACGTCGCGCAGCCTACGTCTAGCCCTCTGATTGGTCTGCGGTTGCAACAAATCCGATTTATTTTTTAATTTGATCTACTTTTAAAAATAACACACCTGGGACTAAAAACATATTGCCTATTAGTAGACAGAAACATGCTCTTTTATTTAACACATCTTCTTCAACGCTCGGGTTATAAAAAGCAGAGCTATGGACGTTATAAGTGAAACTGTTTCAACCGTACCCAGTCTACCCTACTCACTACATTAATAGAGAAAAGCTCTACTAGTTTTGAGTCACAGCTCTTCATCATGACGATCCTTCAATTCGATTTAACGTTTCAAAAGTGTCTAATTTAGGATTAACTGAAATAAATGCTTTGATTTTGACTTCGACATGAGCATGCGCTAACGCGGCGACATCGCGCAGCCTAATAGAGATCGGACTGCGTCTAGCCGTCTGATTGGCCTGCTGCTTTGATACAACTAATCAGATTGCAGACGTGTCAATCAGATTAACGTAAAACCAACTCATATTAGGTCTCCAGTGAGTAATTTTTTATGCACGAGAGACGAAATAGTGGATTTTAAAAAGAATTTTATTGTCGTTTAATTATCTCTGTCTGAACTGACATGGTTTGTCCCTTTAGAAGTAAATTGCTCTTTTATTTAGTTCCAAGGGATTCCGACATAAGATTTATGGGTACTTGGACTCATTAATGTGACAATCGTTTGTATTTTTGTCTGCTGTAGCTTATTTGTGTTGGAATTTCCCGGGGTAGGTAGGGTAAATATAAACTTTTATTGAGTGTATTTGTAACCACTTTTTTTTGAGGGGAAAATCATCCAAATACTTCTCCCGCCTGGGGTGTGGTGAGATCCCTCTCATATCCTCTTGTCAGACTCTTACTGATTAAAAACCATCTCGTTCCTACTCCTGCTCTTCGAGCCGGAGCTCCGGTAAACCCGCGAGACAGTCCGCAGCTCCGGATCATTTTAATTACTATAACGTTATAAGTCTCTTTGAAACTTTAAAATTAAACTCTATTGTGTTACTACTTTGATCTATCTACGGACGCTTATTGCTGTCTGAAACCAGGTTTTTTACCAACATTCAAAGATATTTCCATGATAACAAAGACGGATAGCTTTACATATTATCACAGAATGGCTGTAATATTTGGAATTGGCTGCAGAAACACCTGCAACTTGGCTCTCGTAATTTTGGCGGAACATTTACAATATCCGTGGCCACAGGTGTGATAAGTTAAAGGAGATAGATTTCATTGTTGAAGTTCTAGTTGGAGGCATTTAGAAAATAGTAGAAAAAGATATTATATGGAATACGAAATAGAGATAGGCATGTGATTTTAGGCTTTTAGACGTAGAAAAGCACCGTAAATATCCTATAAATACTCTTTGAGTTCTTGTGCCGTTTTATTTAAATTCATTTTCTAATTTTACTTTTTTCTTAATTAAAAACTTTGTTCCACACTAAAATATTCTCTTATGTCGTCGGTGCGTTTACAAACATACAAGTTTCCATGCACATGACACCCAAATCCGAAACAACAATTTGTGAAATTGGATAAAATAATTTTAATAGCCTCATTTTTTTAAGTCAAGTAATATCCCTAAAACCCTAGGTCAGAAAAAAACTATGTTGAAAACCGCATCAAAACTGGTTCAGCCAAACACAAGATAATAGCGCACAAATATACATGGTCGTACTTTCTAACTACTTTTATAGAATAACCAGTAAAATTAACTGCAATAACCACCCCCTGCTTCTAGAACAAACATCCATACACAGTTACGACATACAACTGTCAAATGTAACTACTTTCACCTTGACCCAACCTTTGCTTAGAACACACGACAAACTAAAAGTACAAACACTGGTAGTTGTCTAACTCATAAATGGGGCCTACAAACAGTGACCAGCAGGTCAACGTATACCAATGTGTCAATTTCTTCATTGGATTTTCGACCTTTAAATTAACACGATAAAGTTGAAAATGTGATAAAGAGAGAAAGGTGTAGGTTAATCTGTCGTATGTATATAGCTGCCTAGTACCTGGTAAATATTTATTTGAACACTGTATAGTAACTAATAAATGGAACTTTATGTAGACTACGCTTGCATTTTAATATTATTGGTTTAATTTCTACACCTGAGGTTTAACAACTTTTTGATTGGCGAGACGACCTCTGGGTCTTTTCTGGATTGTGTACCTTACACAGAATTCTTTTTGTTCCAATCGGATTTGTTCAACAAATAAAGAATCAATAAGTCTACATAACATTGCCTTATCGCAACAAACAACCACCCACATGTTGAAGCATAATCTTAAACACACATACATACAATACTTATAGAAGTTTCTAGAAACTGATTCCAAGCAAAGCAAGTGAAACTTGGCTCCAATTAAAACAATATTGATACTACAAACCATTGAATTTCGAATATCCATATCAGAATATCGGGATAGCATAGAGGGTTCCTAGCAAGTTACCGGCGTTACAGCTCTAAAAGCAGGAGTAGGAACGGGGTGGTGTTTAGTCAGTCTGACATACTTTCTCACCTCACCTAAGAAGGGGTGAAGTCATTGCACAATTTACCCCTCAAAAAAAGAGTATAGAGTGTTAAGACGCCTGCTCTCATTCATGAGGGTGCGGTGTCGAAACATACCAACGGTAAAGTAACAATATGTGATTTTTTCCGAGTTATATGTAATTCATAAGATTATTTAGACACCAGTGACAAACGGTGAAGGAGAACATAGTGCTCCAAGACTCCAAGCAAGCCACCAAGAGTTCTAGACTTTCATATCTCCAAAAAAAAAACGATCAGGTGTATTAGAGAAGATTCTTACCCGTTCTCTGTTAAATATGTGGTTGCTTAGTCGACTCTTATCACACCCGTGGGAAGAGTAAGAATGGTGACAATTCACAGGACAATCGCTACAGTTACATTTATTTGTCATTGCGCCATTGGCAACTAAAATTAATTCAAACGTTTATTTAATGTGTGATATTGTGTCGGTATCAAAGGGAAGGTTGCTTTGTTTAAGGGTGCGTCTTATAACAGCGACTTTAGGACGATACCGCACTTTCATACAATTTAAGTCAAGACTGTATAGCGTGTGTGTAAAGAATGGTAAATACTTTTTTAAGGAGGAATATCATCCAATGACTTCTCCCGGCCTGGGTGAGGCGAGAGGGAGTGTCAGACTCTTACTGACTAAAAACCACCCCGTTCCTACTCCTGCTTTTCGAGCCGGAGCCCCGATAAACCCGCTAGGTAGTAAAGTAAACGCTAAACAATCGAATGAAACCTAAGTATATTGGCATAAAAAGCAACACAATTGAAACTGACAGTACCTATCATGCCAAAAATAAATTGTTCTCAATACCAATTCATTCAAAAATAAAACTCACTTGCACACTGACAATTAAATCATTAATTTAATAAAATATTCATTGAAAATACCGCGGTTTTAAGCGTCCATTCCAGTCACAATATGATCGACCGCGAATTTTAAACAATTGAAAATCGTTTCTTTATAGTTCGCTCAGTCGCCTGTGATGTGCGGTTTTTTGGTCGCATATATTTATAACTAGGTTCTTCCAGCAGCTTCGCTTGCGTTTCCTTGCAATAAAAAGTAGCCTATGTGTTATTCCAGCCCTTAATCTACCCCTGTTTCAAATTTCATCCCGAGCCCTTCAGCAGTTTTGTATGAAGAAGTAACAAACAATCACAGAAATTTTACGCATATCTAATATAAGTAGGATGGTATATGTCAAAAACGAGCAGACCGATTGACAAGTAAGCAATAGGCGTGTACCAATGCCCAACATGCAACACCAGAGACCCGAGAGAAAACAAATGCGTTGCCGGCCTTTTAGGGGTTAATTATTTGAAAATTGGAGAGTTAGAAATTGAGAATAGAGAGAGAGAGAGAGAGAGAGAGAGAGAGAGAGGATTAAGACTAGTGATCTCACTCACACGGCGAAACACAACGCAAGCGTTATTTGACGCTAGTTTTCTGCGATATCAATCCTGTCGAGCCAATTCGTGCTGAAGCATAGTGCTGTTGCTACGAGATCTTCTTTTAAGTAAATAATGTATTAATTTTTGTATTTTCACTGTTGTTTTATTTCACTATTAATTCTTAAGTCTTTCTCTTATTATTCTGTATATATAAGTATTTGCATGTGCGTTTTATTGTAATCGTTGTATCTGTGTGTACGTTTTCGGCGTAGCGTTGTTGGAATCCAACCTTAAATATGAGCATAAAATGCTACATTATATCAAATGTTTACACTTAAAGCTGTTGCGTATCTAAGGGCATTATCGCGGCCATATTCTTATTAACAATCCAAGTCAATGTAGCTATAAATACTTACTTCTATTGTTTATTGTGTTATATCATTATGTGGTTTTGATTCAAGAGGATTAGTTAGGCAGACGATGAATGGGTGTCGTTTTGTGAATATTTTATTAAGTCACGTCTTTCTCCTGCGTAGGTTGAAGTTGTGTGGTAATGCTTTTCGCGAATTACATTTTACTGAGCGTGATGGGTTAGGTTTTTATGAACTAGCTACGTATGTATGTCTTTATATTACAAAAAAAGTAAATTCATATTTCAATTTGATAAGAACCGCGCTAAATTTCGTGATTTTTGACTGCACGGTTGGTGCTTGGTGGCGACTGGGCGTCCGGCTGCTGCGTGACGTGTCATGGTTTAAATTCTCAATTTTCTGTTTCGCTTCTGAGCATGATGTGGGAATATGCATGTCTGTAAACGCACCCACGACACAGGAGAAAATCCTAATGTGAAGCAAACTTTTAATTAAAAAAAGGAATCATTTCTTAGCAAAGCAACAATTTAGTGTCTAAATTTACTATTGTAGGTTATAGATACGCATAATGCAATTAATGGATGTAGGTAATTTTGTAGTCATGTTTTAACAACACTATTTTTCGTCTAGATATTTAATCAAAATAAAGTTTCTAAACCTACCTACTTCAAAATCTACATTAAAGCTTACCCGCTTTTACAAAAGAAACGAAAATTTTATTCAAATCACACCCAAATAGCTTTGAAATGGAATTGCTTTAATTTTTGCAACTAAGCTGAGTTTGAACACGAATGCTTTAGTAATTATGTACTGGTACAATTAAACGTAAGCTAGCATTGCCCCCAGGTGCAGTGTACCTATAAAACGAGTACCTAACATTTTTATAATTATTCTCATGAACATAAACGTGTTCATATATTTTTCATTATACCTAACCTCAAAATACTAACACATTGAACGCCGTGGTGGTCACCGGTGACCGACGTTAGCGGAGGATTTGCCTTCAACAGTTTTCTATTGGAAGTCAAAGGCTTAAGAAATTTCAATAGGTTACCTTTAGATAAAACCTGCAAGACGCAAAATATTGTTACAAACCGCATATTAAAACAAAATCTTCATCGATTAGAAATAAACTAAAAAATTCTATTAACATTGTTTATTTTGTGTCAACCACACCTCTACTACGTACATTTTGGCTCCCACTTCTAAAATTTTTCGTGTTATCTAAGTATTCTTTACTTATGCGACAAAATAAAAGAAATACAATTTCATTACCTAACCGACGCGACGTACTAAATAGATTTTTCATTTACTTACCCCGTCATCATCCCTATTTCTATCTCCTTTTTATCTACAACCTCAACTCTCAATTAAGATTCAAAAATCAAGATTTGTCATTCCAACAAAAACATTGATTTACATTTCCAAGGTACTCGCAATTTGCATATTTGGCATTCACCGGCACTTCGGTGGCAGATGAGAATTTCCATAGTAGAGAGTGGAGGACATTTGTACTCCTATATTTAACCAACGGATGGTCACGGTGGTATAACCAAATTGGCAGAAGGTACCAAAGTGTGAGTTTGCATGTTTGAGTAATTGTGTTTGTTAGTGGGAATGGGGAGTCTAGAGCTGCATGGTGGTAATTAGGCTTTATTTGTGTGAATGAGAATGTGCCTGGTTTAAGCTCGGTCGCTATAATTGGAGTAACTAATAAACAATTAAACTAGAAATACGTATGGGTATGTAGCTTAGGTACATTAATAGTTATTATTTCGGTGAATTACAGGTCTGATGGTGGTGTTTCAAAGTTGGATAAAAATCTTTGAAACACTACCATCACACCTGATGTACAAACACTATAAGTATAAGCCTATAACTCACGGTTATAGAGAGAAGTAACTGTGGGATAGGTTACGTTAGGTACAGTTTAAGATGAACTGTAAACTTATTTGTTCGATTCAACGTTATAGTTTCAAATTAGCATAGCATGTCATTGATCCACAAAAGATAGATGCCACGGTATAAGCCTAGATTTCTATGTTGGTATGATTAATTTTTAAATCAAACTTGAACTACTTTTTATTTCTTTCTTGATTTTAAAAGTCAGTGAAGTTATCTGCATTTTAAGTACTTATTAAAAAATGTCCCATCACTAGCGAAAATGCGCTCCACGTAATATTTTAACTCAGCCTCGCATCTGGGGAGAAATATTCTTTGCAATTTATAGCGTGTAAAAGGTTAAACAAATCATTAGAATTTTAAATTCACATCCAATCTATAATAACAGATCCACTTGTTCATTAATACAAGTATCTCCACTTACAATTTCGGGGGATAAACAAGCGTAATCACCCACTCAAGTCCTTACCAAAGGAATTACCATACTAACAACTAATTTCTTGTTAGTCCCTTCTAAAGTCTAATCTTGTATCCCATTTATTTCGATTGGTATTCTACCAGCGTCTTCAGATGTAGGGTCAATGACCGAACGTTGAACTATCTTGACAAATGGCTGCTGGTTCGATGTGATAAATTAAATTTTGCGCTATCGGTTAATTTTGATTAAGACTTATAGGATCGTTGATTAATAGTCGGTAGTCATGAAATTTCTTGGTCGAGAAAAGTGTTTAGAAAGGTTCTTAAAGGAAAGGTTCTTAAACTTCTGAATTTTTAATCGAGGTATCAAACGAGTCTAGTTATCACAATTCTTTGTATGAACCATAGATGGTTTGTCTGGGTGTCATGTGCATGTGAAATTGTATGTTTGTAAACACACCTACGACACAGGAGAAAATCCTAGAGTGGAGCAATGTTTAAAAAAAAATACTGTATGGATATCTTGGATATCACCGCCATCAAGATCATCAGCATCACATTGGCCACAAGACATTCACTGTTAAACATAGGCCACATTCTAGGTCGGCCAGTTAGCAATAATAAGCATTTATTTATTTACTTCATTGCAATGAAATTAGCGGACATTAATGCCGTGAGAATTCTCTGACAGTCAACCATTGGATGATGCAGAAGGATGAAGTGGTAGTATTTATTGTGCATTTTAGTGCCAAAAATACTGAAGACGCTCCGTGGAGGAGCGAAACATATGTAGAGTGGTTTGTTGCATGTCGTGTGTGTGTTTTGTGGTGTACCTGTGCGTGAGCATTTTATTGCGGGCGGGAGGTGCGGGCGCTGCACACCGTATGCTGAAAATATATCCACAAGCGGAATAAAACTAAAGATTCATTGTATTGTTAGTGTACCAAAAAAAAAAACGAATAAAGAGAGCCATTACACTCTCAAAATCAAAATGTTCAGAACATAAGATTACATTTGCCGCAACAATGGTTAAAATTAAGAACTTCGAACTATTTCTGAGTTCACTACTGAACTAAAACAGTGGAGCGTCAGTAACTTGAGTTGACAGGGTTTCCCCTACCATAAGTCTACGGTATATTAATTTTCTTTATCTATTTTGAGTACAAAATCACAAATTAAAAGCATGTAAACTTGATTAATTATTATGTTATCGGCTTACTCACGTAACTGTTTGACTAAGAACTCGACTAGTTTCAAGCCATGCTAGAGGAACATAATAATTAATTTAGTATGTCTCACGAAAGTTATAATAAAATCATGTACACTTTATTAAAATCTTTCCTTATTTACCCATGTGTATTGCGTTATACTATACCTTATTAAGATAGGAAATTCCAAAAAAAATAATTGGAAATTCATATCAAATTCTAGCCTAGTTTTGTACCTTTTTTTTTGGTAACCTTGTGGTTAAAGATTCTGGTTTTTATCGATCCCGATTCGAAATCTTCTCTAATAAATACGTGTTATTAGACATTTTCGTTACCTAACTGACGGACTTAATAGATTTCCAATTATCATACCCCGTCATGATCCCTATTCATATGGAAACACACTTCTTCACTACACTTTTGTTTAACGTCCAATACCTCCATACAATCGAAAACAAATAGTAAGGGTAACAAGTCACCAGCAAGTTTCTGCGCCAAATGAGTGAAGTTTAATTTGGAGTAGAAAAGCGAATGGTTCGAGTGCACCAAGCGATTTCTGTTTTATAACTCTTTGTATTGATAGTGATAATGTTTCTTTGATTTTTGTAGCCATTTTTGAGTTTGATGACAGAGACTTCATCATCAATTACAATGATAAAAATTGTTATTATTAAGGTAATTTTCTAATGTGTAGGAGATAATCAGCTCCTCTCATTTACGTTTAACATACAAAATGTTAATGTTCTTTTTATATTTTTTTGTGATATAAGCCGGTTAGAGAGCAGACGGCTCACCTACTGATGGTAAGCAATCACCGGCGACACCCGAAACACCAGAGGCGTTACAAGTGCGTTTTGGGGGTTTGGTATTTAAGAGTTGTTGGGAAATCGGGGATTGAGTAGTAAATTGGGCCTCAGCTCCGGTAGGTAACCTTACTCAAAATTGTTTTGGGGTATGTCAGCGACTATTTCAATGTTACAAACAAACACTCCAATTTTATTTAGAAGTGTAGATACACATATCACTCACATGCCACTCTCTATAGTTTCACACATACATACGACAGCGTATTTGAGAAAACGAAAATGAAAATCCACCGCAGCAGTATTACCATCCAAACGAGTCGTCTGGGTATGACTCGGGGCAAGCCAACGTTCATATTATTTGCAGTTGCTACAGAATTTATTTCAACAATTTATAAATCTCGTACAGCGATCAAATGTTTCATATTTCCATTTTTACTGGTTTAGATTGACTGAGGGAGTCTAGTTTGCATTAGTGCTTAAGTTCTGTGGGAGTGCTGTAGACTTATCAAGTGTGAAAAATCACGAACTTTAAGTACAGACTACCCCAAATTAAGTTCTTATTAGGAAACAGATCGTGCGCATTCAAAACTGATATAAAATTTTTGAACTTTCTGCTTCGCACAGCAAAACTGTGAGCGTATGAGCTGTCGTCAGCGGTATTTCCGAACTGATACGACCTTCAGACCTTCAAGAAAAGAGCGTACGCTTTTTTAAAAGCCCGGCAATGCAGCTGTGACTTTTCTGGTGTTGCGGGTGTCCATAGGTGGCGCTGGTCGCTTACCATCATGTAACCCATCTGCTCGTTTGCCCCCTATTCCATAAAAAAAACAAAGTTGTAAATAAAAACTGAATTAAAAGTCCACAAGATAGACTTCATTTTGGATATTCTCTAGAAATCAAACCCTGTCCTGCTTACACCCGACCTTCATACTTTTTACTAACATTTCATTCATTATATAAGTCCTCATAATACTCAAAATCTCACATGAGGTTGGCAACGGCTGAAATAACACAAAGCACACTTTGACACACGCCAGCATTTTAATTACCACTGGATGTTCCACTGTGCAAACTGAGTGCACCCATCATTACCTTGCATTATTCAATGCTGGAAGGCAGCTGATGGTATTGTATAGGCTACAGTCAAACTATAAGCTATTTTATGACGATAGAGTAGAATATAATTATTTTTCTTTGCCTCTAGTCTTCGCCCAAATGTCACAGATCACCCTTAATGTCTGGTATGGATGTAGTAGCTTTGTAGTCATACTTTAAATCAATCCTCACAGAAAACCGACGTGAACTAACGCATACGTTGTTTGAGTGAGGTTACTGGTGGCCCAATTCCCAATTCCCAATCCCCTCCTTCCCAATCTTCTCAATCCCCGATTCTCCAACAACCCTTAAATGCCTAACCCCTAAAAGGCCGGCAACGTACTTGTATCGCTTCTGGTTATTCGGGTGTTCATCGGCGGCGGCTATTACTTACCATCAGGTGATCCGTCTGCTCGTTAACCGGCTTATACCATAAGAAAAATCCACCACGGCATCATCCAAAATTTTGAAACATGTGACAAAGAGGGTCATTTCTGATCACCAATAATCTTTCTTAAAATAATTGCTTGCTCCGCCCTTCTCAGTCACCCGTCGAAATCTCCAAAAAAGGAGCTTTTCTTCACAATCCTAATTAAATGTTTGCGATTAATTAACGTAACATTGTTTGAACCCACTCTAACGAGTCAAAGTCAAGATTTTCGCTTTAGCAACGGTCCACGGACTTTTAATTAGGTAGGTATTCGAGTACTTGTACCTACACAAACTTTAGTCTACTAGTTTTTCGCATTACTTTCATTTGCAGATTTTTTGCTGAGAATTCCGAAAGTGCATTTACATAGAAGTTTATTAAAATTTTCCGTTTTAAGTCAGCAAAAGATAGTTTGTGTTAATTTTTTTTGTGCATATCCTATTCATTAGGTTGTATTACACTTGCTTAACTTAGTCCTTACATTGGTTCATAATGCTTTAAACTGGTTCTTAAGTATGAAGAGTAAAGTCGTCAATTTCATTGCGACAGAAGTCGCTTGTTACAGCAGGTGACGTCATATTTTCGAAGAACATTTGAATCTAGCTCAAAGACAGACACAAATTTTCCCAGATTAATGTAATAGTTTCATCAGCCAAACCGAAGATTCTTATATAGAAACAAAAATAATGTCAAAACACCAAATTTTACACTTACCACTTCCAGTTTACCAAAACCCATGTACAGAACCCAGTTGGCGATGCGTAGCGGCTATCTCGCGTTAGCACCCGGCCCAAATGTGTGACGAAACGTGCCGAAACTACACGCTGCACATATGTACACATCAAGCTACACAAAACCAGTATAAACTGACCGTCCGATGTACTGAAATATCATACAAAGCGAGACCAGGATAAATTGGTTTTGTATAGTTCTATGTGCGGCGGTGTACTAATTAATTAGCCTTGTATGCAGTCATGTTTTTACTTTATTTATTAGTATTTAAGTTGCTCGTTATTATGTAATATTTTGTTGGTAGTTTGTAGAGTGACGTAATGTGTGTATCTTTGGCTGGTCCTTTGGGTAATAAATGGGTTGTGTTATGCAGATAAGAGGGATAATTGCAAGTATCCTTTTAAGTTATTCAATTATAATAGTGGGCTATTGAATGACTGTGGAGAGTGTACAATTTGCATAGTGGCCGGTTGTCTAGATTTTTTTAAGGTATAGATGGAGCTAACGAGAAGACGGATCGCCTGGTAAGCGATCAGCGCCGCACATCGACACTCGCAACACCAGAGGAGGTGCGTTGCCGGCCTTTTAAAAAGGAATACGCTACCGTGCAATGTGTAGTGAGTTCAATCATCATACAGAATTCTTATATTTGGGATTAATAAATAAATAATTGTGACGTATTTGTAAACACACTAAACCGTAATTAAAGTATTTCAAAAGGCTTTAACAAAAAGAAGCCCATGTTGAGTTCAAAACACATATAGCTTTCATAACCAAAGAAAACATGACTTCCAAATATACCTTTCCATAATCTTCCTAAACACTACCAAACACCTCCCCATAATCTTCCTAAACACATTAAAACCGCAACACACATAGACAAAATAAAACAATAAAACAAAGTAATTGAAACACTATGCAATATAAAGTGTGCACTATTCTAAAAGCTACGCTATAAATTCATATTACTTCGTGATGAGACCGCAGAGTCAACTGTGCAGTAAAGAGCATAACAGTCTACACTTTAAGCAATAAAAAACCAGTTTATCTTGATCCCTATATGTATGACCTTCTCACACGTTCAACGGTCAGTTTATACTGGTTCTGCATAACTTGATGTGTTCCTATGTAGGTATACCTACATACGTATGTATGTGGTTAAGTATGGTCTGGTTTTGCACCTAGATTGCATATTATATCTGTGTCTAACAGTGCACCTGTAGCTTTAGTGAAGGAAACGTTTTAATATACAGGGTTGTCAGAAATGTGAATTATTAAGTTAACAGTACAATGAGATTTTAATCATATTACTATAAGGAATACGTCACAATTTTAGCAATGTCGCCAGTAATTGGGCCTCCGGTTATCTCACTCATATGACGAAATACAACGCAAGCATTGTTTCACGTCGGTTTTCTGTGAGGCCGTGGTATCACTCCGGTCGAGCCGGCCCATTCGCGCCGAAGCATGGCTCTCTCACACTTAAACTAAAATAAATTACATTTATCGATAGTACTACAGATCCATCGATCATATCCATCGATACATCGATAGGGCTCAGGACACCTGAAATGTTTATTTTTTACAAGAGACTAAGCTCATCAGCTATTGAAAATTATTATTTTGAAGTCCCATTTATATAGTTTTTTAATTGAATAAGAAATATGACTAATAACGCCAGAATTTACAATAGAGCCAACCAGCCTATCAGATAAACTGTCGAAATAATGGAGACTGTTAAGGCTCAATATAAATCCTTAAAGGGGAGTTTTAAATCCTTCGGGAATATTCGCAAAACGTTCACACACTTATTTTTATTCATGACGAGTATTCTGCGGGCGCCTAGCACCTCAAATTGAGATTTTGTCTTAGGCAAGTTTATTAAGGTAAGCTTAGTATTTACATAACATAACAAACACGTCTTTTTATTTGTGGAAAGGGTAGGTAGAGGTGTAATTTATAAGTGCTACGAGTATGAGTTGTTCAAAGATGAATAATTAACCAAGTGGGTTTGTTTGTTTGAGTTTTCTTCACGTCGCAATGGAGTTTATGACATGATTTTTGGTGTGAAGTTACTTGAGGAGTTTGAGAGTGACATAAGCTGCTTTTGTCTCTTTCTACTTTCCTAAAATAGGGGGTTGAACCGTAAATTACAAGATAGAAAGCTAAATATTGAGTTACCGTATATGAACTAATTGTGACTAACAAAAAAAGAGCGCATGTTTTTTTAGAAATCTGCCCCCAACTCCTTAAATAATTCGAAGCCGCGGGCGAAAGTAACAAGTAAAAATTTAATCTTAAGCACGTTCAAAGTTGTTTGAGTTTTCTATCACGTCAAAGGAGTATGACTTTTTGGCAAATAGATTTTTGGTGTGACTCTAGTTACTTGGAGAGTTGGCCCAGTAGTGACATATGCTGACTTTTGGAGCTCGGTCTACCTAGCGGGCTTACTGGGGCTCCAGCCGAAAAGCAGATAGGAACGGCTGATTTTTAGTCAGTAGTATCTGAACTATTCGCCTCGTCCAATAGAAGTCATTGGATGAAAAAAGCTAAAATTGGTATACTAAAGCTACTTAATTCAAAGAGCTAGCTTTGTATTTACCTAATCTGGAAATCGAAAGTTTATCTTTCTTCCCAAACAAGTCAAACCAGTAGGGCTTTCTTGGCAAAAAGTTAATTTTAAGTCTTCTAAGTTATACACTCACTAAAAATATTTACAAACTTCCCTCCCACTCATCGCAAAGGTTACATACCTCAAAAGTCAAACCTCCAACAAATAAAATCGACATTGAAATCCCCACGCTCTAGAGACGACACGCCACGGGAACTCCGCACGTGACCGCGGGATCCCCAGAGTAGATCCCGGGATCCCGGGATCCCGCGGAAATGACGTGTCCCAATATTTTGTTACGGGCAAGGAAAATGGAAAAGGATTTCAATTGTCTGCGATGATAAGTATTCCGTTTAAGTTGGCTGGCGTGGAGAAGTTTTATTTATTTTGTATATTTGTTAGGGATATTGTTTCAGGATAGTAAATAATTGTTTCTAGTGAGCTACGTTGTTGAGTGGGCGTTACGTTTTGTAACTTCTGACCTTTAAAAATACCGATGCCACGTTTGTTTTGGAATTTCGGGTTCTTTTTCTGTTTGCTCTTTGCACCATTTCCGTTCAAAAGGGTGAGTAAATTGTCTGAAGTCCGTAGATACATACATATTTGTACCTTAAATTAATCTTTATTTTATAAATCACTAGATTTATGAACTTTTTCGTTGATTTAAAATTGACTTTTATTTTATTTTTATTATTAAAAAACGCCCTGTATCGTGAACGTGTTTACAAATACTCAAATTCGCATACACACCTGACACCCAGACCTGGAAAAACAATTTGTGGATCACATAAAGAGAAGTTGCATGCGGGAATCGAAACCCGCTACATGTTGCACGGCAGCCAGTAAGCAACCGTGCAGTCAAAATACTTTAATTATTAAAATTGTAAATACTTGCCTGCAAGCGACTCAAACCATGGCCTGCATGCGACTTAAACCATATCATTGCACAGTTGTTTTTCTTGTAACATAGTCATATCAATTCAAACATAAAGAATAAATAAATGAATACAGAAAGATTACAAGCAAAATCTGTGGCCACAACAAACCAACACAAAATACACGTGTTAAAGGGAAATGGACGCAAAACCAATTATATGTACAATCCCTGGAACGATTACCGCGGATAACCGAAACGGGAATCGAGCAAAACTTTACTCTTAAATTATGGAAACTATGTTAAATCAGTTTCCGCTACGTTCAAACCAATATAGGATTTGGTATGGATAAATTACTTCAACTAGTTAGTGAAAGTGGTCGTGGTAGCGACTGTCCGGAATAAGTCTCAGATTCGATCGTTGCTAATCCCTTTTCCCAAAATGCGATTCGGTCTTCCGATACTAAAACTGTCAGTACTTGAATGGAGTCTATTTGCATGAAATAGTTTGGTCTTCTATAACAATGGACTTCTCTGTCTGATCTCTTTGGGAAATATGTATAACCCATGGTAAAGTTTTACCACTAGGTTAACGGTATTTTTTTAGACGTTGTCTCACACTAGGATTTTCTCCTGTGTCGTGGGTGAGTTTACAAACATACAAGTTCACATACACATGACACTCAGACCCAAAACAACAATTTGAGAATCACACAAAGTATTGCTCCGTTCGGGAATCGAACCAACTACACGTTACGTGGCAGCCGGCTGCCCAGCTACCACACCAACCGTGCAGTCAAACGTACTTGTATTAACAAGTAACACATATCAGCTAACCCATAACTCAATTCAAACCATGTCGGTGACAATTTTTAACATGTGAATTATTGCATTTTCATCCACACTGGATAAATCTGAAGCTAAAAATATTCATACGGTTATCGAACCAAACTAGATATGCGGCGATAACAAATGACATTCGCTTTTAAAACTGAATTTCGCGGTTCGCGGTCCATTGCTCTTTATTTTGATATGAACAGCAGCTGAAGCGTTATCCAGCCAGCGATACATCATTGTCAATTACGAAACTTCAACAGTCGGTTGATTTAATACAATGTCCAATATTTCATTGCTGCGATAGACCGTAAATTGTTTTAACATTTTGTTCGGAAGTGTTGGTGATTTAATTTATTAATATTTTATGTGACTACTGGTAATATTAATAGCTATTATGTAAGATTGCTTCGTATGACATAAGTCCGACTGCCGAACAAGGGATTTTGTGTTCAATATTCGATTTAAGGCAGAAATTGGTTCAACCCCTATTACAAGAAGTTCGTATTCAAGAAAAGTAAGAGTTTCATATGTATGTAGGTGCACATCTACCAACACTTTAGAGAACTAAAAGTCAAGTCTACTATTAACAATGATTCCAAACCCCAAACCAATTTTAACGTTATCAAAATCTTCACCTTTTAAACACATTCCCTCAGAGACCAACCTATCTATCTTAGTCTAAGCGATATCGTCTCAATTTCCGAAGCTCCTTCGTAGCTACTAATTGTTTTAGTAGCAAGTAAGAGGCCAGAAATGGCGCCTCGAAGGGCCAGCGACCCATTGTCTAGAGTAATGAATAAGGATCACTCCCATCCAATTCTAAGGAGATGAATTTTAAGTAACTCTTAACATTTTTGAGGTGGAATTGGGATATGGTAATTTTTTTATGTTAAGGAAGGATCTAGATTTTGTAGATGTTGTTTAAGTATCGTAGTTTTAATATAACGTTGTAAATTAAGAAAATTAAACTGGTAAAGTTAAACCTTTTTGACTAACGTCTTCAACCTGTCTGCCAAATGTGGAGATTTATGGTACAGGCTATTTTTAACCGACTTCCCAAAAAGGAGAAAATTTTCGATTCGGCCGGTATCTTTTTTTTATAAGTCGCTTTCTATATACATTCCATAATTTTTATGGCATGTTCCATTACACCGCTCCGACGACGCAACGCAGCGCAACGGACAAATAGGGTTAGGACCTAAGTGTAAAATAATTTAGTCCAATTTTAATACAATTAGTGAAAAAAAAAACACAAGTGATAACAAAAGTCTAATTAAATAACAGCTTCAACTTTAACAAAAAAAAATATATTTACAAAAACACAAAGCTAAAACAAAATTCATAGAAAAACATTGAACCGTATTTAAAAATACGTAGGTAACTTGTTAAACCGTGGAAGAAAGTTAAGAGAAATTTATTCTTTATAGAACAGAAGTTTAAGAATATTGTTCAAAAGAAGTCTTCAATATTTTAATCAAAGTTAAGCTACGGTTTATCTGAGAATGAAAAAAATAGACCGGCAGGACTTAGGGTGCTTTTCCACCAGAGATGTGCTATGCTACGTTGCTGCGTTTGGCTTCCACCAATCATATTCATTGGTACACACATATATCCATATTCATTGGTATACACGTACATAGCTTAGCACTGGTGAAAATGGACTCAACTAAGCTATGTTTATTATATGGAAAGATGCGTGCTATGGATGGCTTCCCTACTATCGATACATTACATACTCGAGCTGCGCATCTTTCTCGCTCCGCTACACAGCTCAGTATCAGTGCAAACGATCATATAGTATCACAGCTTAGCTATTGCATCCTCCTGAGACAACTACATAGATTTGTATCAGTGGAAACGGTCACATAGTATCACAGCTTAGCTATTACATCTTCGTAGCATAGCTACATAGCACATCTTTGCTGGAAAAGCACCCTTAGGCGTTTATTGTATAGAGGAAGATTGTGAAACGCAATGAACCTTTACTAAAATGTTTAATAGGACCCTGCGAAGTTCTGCTTGATTAACTTTAAGATTCCTTAATTAGATTGAAACAATTTAAAGGAATTTATTTAGCTGTTCAGCCATGGAGCTTATTTGAAAGATATTGTTAAAGGAAAATGTTTTGTTTGCTATGACAATGGGAGTTTATACGAGTATTTCATTAATATAGTTTCAGACGTTTCGAAAATTAATAATATATTTTAGGCAGATCTTCTTTTATTTTTATTCAATTCACATTGTTATTTGAACGTAGAGAAAAAACATTAAGTTCTTCAAAAGTCTAAGTTTGAAACTAAAATTAATTATAACAAAAACACATCTAATTATCAACTTTTGTAAGAACACCGAGCGAGTCAATTTACTTAAAAATCTTTAAACTTTAAAGTTAACGTTTACCAAAGTATCGAATTGAGTATGAAAACAATACGTATACCGTGATTTATACGGTTTCTCTACTACAGTCTACGGCTGATAACTTTCCAATCTGTATGCTAATGCCACTTATAAATCGAGGGGTAGACGGGAGGGCTGGAGGGTAGGAGGGATGAACTAATTAATTGGCACGATAGTTCCTCCGTATCATTGAAAGAAGGATTCATGAAAGGGTGGTTCAGATTTTCTATTAAATCAGGGTTGATGAATAAGAATTAAACTATCGGTTTTCATTATGATGGCCGCGGCGAGAGATTAAAATGGTGGGACAATAGATGGCGCTGTGATGGCGATTTTTATTGCAAGGAGATTCGGAATTGTACTTTTTTAGATTAATAAGTTAAGGATAGTTTTGATTTGATTGTGTTTTGTAAAGTAAATAATGTATTTAAGAACAAATGTTTAAAGGAATGGTTCCACGTAAACTTAGTTTGTCCAGTGGTCACAAGTGCGACTGCCGGGCAACGTCGGTCTCGAATTCGATTCCCGCTTCAGGCAAAGTACTGCCGAGTTACTTTCGGTGCTTCAACAATCTTTCAGTAGTAGCAAGGAGTCTGGAAATGTGTGCAGTGTATGGCAATAGGAATTTATTTTATTCCACGTAATAAACGTGGAAATAGAAACAAGTCCTGAGTTAATGAAACTATACATGTTCATGGAAAAACATGTCGTTATGCTTTGACGTTTTATGTTTTTAAAACTGTGTCAACCACTTAGCATACAAATCACACAGTAAAGTTTTAATGCCTTTGAAAACATATAGTAGTATTGATGGAGACCTCTATTATAACAATCCTCGATTCTCCAAAAAACCCTTAAATTCCTAACCCCCGAAATTACCGGCAACGCACTTGTAACGCCTCTGGTGTTTCGGGTGTCCATAGGCGGCGGCGATTGCTTACCATTAGGTGATTCGTCTGCTCGTTTACCGGCTTATAATATAAAAAAGACTACGCAACTTATTCTTAGTTCTTAGCCAAAGACCACCCAACTAAGATGCAGCGATAATAGCCCTAACAATTTTAATTCACCCTACTTATCCCATGATCAATGACTGCAGAAAATGCAAAAATCTTATAATTGCATATATCAGTATAAAGAAATCTATATTGGTCGACATCAACAGTGATGCAGCCGGCTATGCAGCTAGCTTTGCGTGTCACACGCCACATTGAAAACAGAATGGCTTTTTCACTACACACCAAAACTCACACCAACCAAACTTGAACTTTAAACTAAGAAAATTGAGGTTCAATTTTGAAGTAATCACTAATGGTGTATAAGATCTTTTAGCTGATAATTTTTCTAGTCTTATCACGTTACTTGTACGATTCACAAGTCGTGAAGGTGAATTAAAGTTTGAACGTGAGTCCGTAGATATCGAATATCCATTTACTATTGTTTTCTAATTTATTTTATGGTATCCTTGTGTTGCGTCATGAGCTAAAGACCTGGTTTTAGCTATTGGATATGGGTTTTGTAGCACGCAAGGTGAAATGGAATTGTGTCAATGGTAATGATAGCATGTAGAGTTGGGTAGCATGTCAATACTATAGGTATATGTTCTACAGAGTTACTGATCAGTATAAATAATATCTGTTAAATTTTGTAACTGGATTGCAGAGGGAGTCTTCGCCTGCTTTGGGCAAGGCGAGGAGGAGTATCAAAACTCGTTTTAAGAACCACCCCATTCTTACTCTTGCTTTTTAGCCCTTTTAGATCCCAGACTGTGGTGGTCTAATGGCTCCTTGAAGGCTGGGTTCTGGTCGGGTGGCGAGCTACTCTTGAACGCCTTAAAGATCTGCCTTTACTTACACTTATGGTGGCCAGAGATCATCGCGCGTTCCCGATGCCCGGATTCTCTCGCGACGGCTGGGGCATGAAGAGGTTCTCTCCATCACGCGCCCTGCCTACTGTGATTGTGATCTAAGACGTGATTTAGCCAGAATCACAATATGTATTACCTGTTATTTATACGTGTGTTTAATAAATACGCCGCACACCACACCAATTCCTCACACTCGCTGTTGAATAAATTTACTCGATTCTATTCTACGCGAGCGTGTAATTAGATATTTTCATTACATTCTGCTTCTGTTTGTGTTTCGTTATCGTTGGGTGTATTTGTTTCTTTGCTAAGATGGTGATTTTATCTATTAGAAAACAGAGGATATAAAGGGAATTTCGTTGATACTACATACTTTTGTTGGTCGATTTGTAAGTCATAATGTAACTAATTAAAACTGCTGAGTGGGATACTCAAGCAGCAAGGAATATTTCAACTCACAAATTTTATCATTTGCAAAGATATATTTATAGTAACTATCGTGAGAGATACTAAATTAACTAAAAATCACGGTTTATTCACGTAAATTAATGGAGAAAAGCTTTACTAGTTTCGTGTTACAGGGGGACTCTTCATCATGAGCAGCGTGCGCAGACTATGAGACATGTCGCTGCATGTCTTGCGTAAATCGTGATCTTTAGTTAATTCAGCCGCAAAGAGTTTAAAGTATCGAATGTAGTCCACAGTCAACGACAAGTTTCTCAGAACACATAGCCATCACACTAGGGACTGATGAATAAACTAGACAGTAATATGAATAAAATAACTGTAATACTACAGGTGTACGACCTATAAGCCTTAGCACACCCTTTAGTAGCATCCATTAAATGCAGCAACAATTTCTACTCTTTCTATTAACACCGCCCTATACTTTCACCTGTCTTGCATGACATTTTAATTTAATAACATTCCATGACATGTCATACGCTGTTACAAACGGATAGACAGGACTCGTATTATTTAGAATTCCATCTATTAATTAATCTGTAATTAATTTAATGGATCGTTGTCTGATGTTGAGATAATTTAATGCGTTGGTTGCTTTTGACAGAGGTGTTCATAATTAATGTAGGTGTGATGTATGTTCTTTTTAGTAAATCGTCGCGACAGTAGGTGTTACATGAGCCTGTAAATCTTTTTGTAAATAGAGTTTCAATAGTCATAAAATAATGTGCTCGTCGTGTTTCGTAGTTTAAGTGACGTTACCTAAAGCCATATACCTTTTAAACGACTAGCATTTGTCGATCATTTACTGAACTCAAAACTACCATAATTATATAGGCATGCGGATCACATCGGATAGTAAGACCTAGTTTAAACGTTTAACGCCCGAATACTCAACAGTACTCAATTTTAAGTTGTACTTAAATATCTTGCTATCTCTGTCATTTCATAAAGAATTGAAAGTGACAGAACTACATTTGAGAGCGTCTTAAAATTGAGTAGCGTTTGAGTGCTCTGGCATAAGACAATCAAAAAGTTTTGAAACTTTTTTAGCGCAAAGAAAGAAACACTTTTAAAATAACCATTACACAGCGCATCTCCAATTTAAAAAGGACTTTCTCATTCACTTCTTTAATTAAACAGAGCTACAAGAAAATAAATCGCTAATTATTT
Source organism: Spodoptera frugiperda (assembly GCF_023101765.2). NCBI lineage: Eukaryota > Metazoa > Arthropoda > Insecta > Lepidoptera > Noctuidae > Spodoptera > Spodoptera frugiperda. The sequence goes on from NC_064212.1 coordinate 2,441,561, forward strand.
CTGCCCACCGAAATCAGATTAATTCTATTTTCATACCACGAATACGGTTTACAATCTCGATAAGTATCGTAGGCACGCAACACCTATTCATTACGAGAGACGGATCAAAGCGTCTGCTGAGCCAATCGCGATAACTTGTAACCTTTGATGGTAATGAGTGTGATACATCGGAACGTCTTCGGGTGTCTTCGGATTTCTTCGGGGCTAGTTGATTGGTTTGATGACAAGTTTAAGATTTTTTTTTTGGTATTTTATCAGTCTACTTCAGTTTTATTAGAAGATGCTGGTAGCTAGTGGCATTATTGAGTCTAGCTATGCAATATTTTGTGCATGAAATCTAAATGAGTGTGTGTATTTGTGTGTACTCAACTCTTGTTACTCAACCACGTCCAAACGGTTCAAGGGATTGGAATGTTTGGAACAGAGGTAGCTTGTGATCTGAAAAAACACATAGACTTTTATCCCATGGGGATCGCGTTCGTAGCCCTAGTGGCTACGAACAAGTTAATAGAAAGATAATAATTTTAAGGATTTTTTTGTTGTTCTACTCTAGAAACTACAGAGATTATAGAAGCATAGTTAAACATAAAAAATACATAGGTATCAAATATGCAGTCAATTAGTGTCGACATCACAAAGGAATAAAAAGCAAGCTTTTCATACGCACAAACTACAAGTCAAACATGACAAGAAACATACCAAACACACTAAGACACAAACCTAGTACAATCAACACAGTGAAGAACAAACACTATTCATCACAACAACAAGACTCATCAAATTAAAACAAAATACAAAACAAAATGGCGGCTGAAATCATAAAACAATACCAAGACATCATGTATGTAGTACATACGGTCGCGGTCACCCATAAAGTGGTTTTATGAGGTCTACATACGTTCAAACGCCTCACAGATAAGCAGAGGCCTCTGGAAACAGGGCCCGGAAAAACTTTATGTATCCTGGTTTACATGGATGTGGAAGGAGAGCGGTGTAGTGAAAACTTTTTGGTTAGTTTCTACACTTCGTATTGGTAGTTTATGATCTTGCGTTGTGCATACCAATGATAATAATAAGTTGCTGATTTTCTTGAATGTTTTAGCAATGAGTTTTTTTTGATGCCATGCAATTTATACGGTGCGCAAGTAACTCAAACGGCCCATCTGATGGTAAGTGGCTACCATGGCCTATGGAAGCTGGCAACACTTGGGGAGTTACATGCGCTTTGCCGACTCTTAAGAAAACTATTTAGCATTTTTATCAGATAACTGATACTACTATTATGTTCAAATTAATTTTGAAATCAAAATACTGCAGGTTTGGTGTCAAAAAAGAAGGATACTTGCGTAATTTTCATTATTTTGACGAGTTTTCTGAAAGTAACGCAACATAATATTAGGTACTCATTCAACTAAAATCATAAATGCGAAGAGATCCGGATGAAATTTGGAACCACCAGAATAGTTTGGAATAATATAAAGGTTACTTTTTATCCAACGTGAATGTGAGCAAAGCCACTGGCAGAAGCCAGAGTTTCCTATACATCCTATAATATAATTACGACAAACAAATTAATAATTAGAAATCAAAAGCAAAATGTGCTGTCCACATTTTCATAACATATTTAGACGAAGATGAAGAGAGATCTACAATTCACGAACACAAATGTAATAAACAGATTTCAAAGGGCAAATTAGTTAGCAATTGCTTTAATTCGTTTAGTAGGGAACAAATAATTTGTAAATTACATCATTTCAACAAGAGGCCCGGTCGTATTGAATTATAAACTGTGATAAGTTTACTAAACAATTTAATCTCTGAACGCAGAATTATATTATTTTGTTTGTAACTTTGCGTTTATAATATTTGAGCTATGAATGAATATAAGGAATCTTCTTTTAGGCTTACTGTCCACGTAACTGACGAATGCATGCAACCTATGAGTGAGTTTTGATTGTTTCTAGGCAAGATGCAAGCATTCGTCTTGTACTCATCATGCATTTGCCAATTGAAGAGAAAGCGTGCAAATGACGTTCAGTTACGTGGACAGAAGAAATTTTTTTCAGGGGGCAAATCATCCAATGTCTTCTCCCGCCTTGGGCAAGGCGAGAGGAAGAGTCATACCCTTACTGACGAAAATTCAGGATATAGTGTGAGGAGATTTATGATGTAACCACTGGAACAGGTTTTGCAAACCAAGCTGAACCTTAAACCTGAGTTATTAAATTAGCAACAAGTTTCAAAAATCTAAATAGTAATTTCGTTTTCCATACAGTTTTACCATAAAGCGGTTTCAAAAGTTACAAGACTCAGTTTCTACAATTCAGATTTTTGCGTGTACCGCCAAAAACTCCCGGCAAAAATATTGAAAATTTGCGTTTCAAATGCTCAATGTTTTGGAAACATTTCTTGTTTTTCGTTCAACTACGTTAAAAGCGAAAATCAAGAGTCCACTTGGTGAAAATTTGCAATTCCAATCGTGAGAAATACCAGTGTCAAAGGAATTTATTAAGATGAGGTGGGCTTTCGACGCTTCGGGGACCCCAAAAGTTTACAGCAGATTTATAGATACTTTTATAGAAAGGAGTAAAAAATTCGGTAGGTTTTAAATTACTTAAAGGGTTTAATCGATTGATTTTTTTGTCACAGTTCTCGAAAAGAAAGAAAGGAATCATTTATTTGCTGATAATCTGGGGGCACGGCAGTGCCCCGCCAAGTCGATAAAAAAAAGCGGCACGGCCGTACCATCCTTTTCTCGAAGCAATTCGGGCCTTTTTCGACCCCCTATAATTCGGTTGTGGATAAAGCAAGAAACCTGAATCTTCAGTAACTAATCCGGCATTGTATAAACACGGAATATTTAAAATTTCAGTCAATTTGAACCAGTAGTTTAAGAATGACAACTTGTTAAAGTTTCTAAATTTTGTCACTCACTGACTCACCGATCATCAAAAGTCCAAGGCACTTCTAGCAGACTTAGAAGCTTCATATTTGGAATACATATAGAGTTTAGTGTCTTAATCATGGGAAAACTTAAATATTTTGTAATTTCGGTCCAGTTTTCCAAATACACCAACTGCATCAATAACTTTGTAATCCCATATAAATATATGGGATTACAAAGTTATTTATGCAGTTGGTGGTTGGTGGTGGTTATAAATTTAATAGGTGTAGATATAGGTTCTGCAGTGTTCACATCCGGTCAAGCTTACGTGGCACTTTCGAGAGTTACAAGTCTGGGCGGTTTACATCTCATTAATGTCGACTTTGGAAGTATTAAAGCGCAGGAATCATCAATTTGTGAATACAACAGATTAAGAAGTATTTACCGTCCAGACTTGTCAAAAATTGAGACATCAAAGCCTCCGAGAAAAGCCCATAGACACAGGGAGTGGGCTTTGAGAAAAACTGTGGCTGAAGCTCAAGAAGTTGTACCGGAAAAGAAAAAGAGGCAGACTACATATAAAAATAAGAAAATATCATAAGACCTTTAACAAAATTCGTTAGAAGTAGATGGTATCAAAAAGAAAGGCTCTACAAAAAGAAGTGAGATCCCATCAAAAACATTCTGTAAAAAACCCAAGTCTCGCAGCTCAGTCTTTCTACCGTCAAAAGTTGTGAGATCCATGTAATACCAAGTCGGTTAATCTATTTAGTGTCTACTTGAAGGACCTTCTGTCTTAAGTTATTACATAAGTTATTATCATGCCAATATTAAAAATATTTAACGTTTTAAACAAATAGATCGACTTGGACATCGCATGAAAACAAAATGAATATTACAATATTAAATTAGATTCTTTAGTCTCTCGCGCCTCACGCGATTGAAACTCTCGTTCCTGTTGGTCGCTGGCCCGTCGTGCTGTGTAGTGTGATACATACTAATAATCAAATCAAGCGATGTCCAAGTCGATCTATTTGTTTAAAACGTTAAATATTTTTAATATTGGCATGATAATAACTTATGTAATAACTTAAGACAGAAGGTCCTCCAAGTAGACACTAAATAGATTAACCGACTTGGTATTACATGGATCTCACAACTTTTGACGGTAGAAAGACTGAGCTGCGAGACTTGGGTTTTTTACAGAATGTTTTTGATGGGATGTAGGTATACATATAAGTTACCCAGCGGAATACCTAGCAGGACAAGGGTAGCAACGAGGTGGTTTTTAGTCAGTAAGAATCTGATATTCCCTCTCGTCTAGATTAATACATATAAGTTTGAATGGCGTCTGTAAAATTTTTGAAGGAATTAAAATGAAATAATAATTAATGGAGATAGCGAAATTAATTTTAACTTAATAAAAATATGACTGTCATAGCGTGGCGTGTACAAACAAACTAGACCAATTACAGACAAAAAAAAAACAAAACAATAAAACTGAAAAAACTAATACCATACACACTACACAACTAAGATCTGTATCAACCAGACTCATCAAGTAAAGTGAACAATATTTAACAGAACCTATCTTCGAAACAATTACTCGGAATAGACATTTGATGATACTCGACGAAACATTGATAGCACTAAAACTAACAAACTGGTGCTATTGGAAACGGACAATTCAAATGAATTTACTTAATTGTAGCTTGCGCCAGATATTATCCAATTTCTGAAATTAACAGTGGAAGACGAAAATTAAGGTAAGCGTCCACAGGCCCGAATCGTACGCAACGGATTTTAGTTTGTTGTTGTATCGTCACGCCTTTTATCCGCGAACGGTTAGGCAGAGGTGCACATTACGGCATGTAATGCCACTATACACATACTTATCACAATTTGTGTTAAGTCCCATGTAATAGAGGGTGAGCCTATTGTCATATACCGGACACGATTTCAAACTTCGTGCTACCACAGAAATTAAGCCCAGCGATACTTTACCTGACCCGGGAATCGAAGCTTTGTCCGGCAGTCGCATTTGCCACCACTCGACCAACGAGGCAGTCTTTTAATCTTTATTAGTATTTTAGTCAGAGGCAGGATTTTAGTTTGTCTTGTATAGAAACTCATACAATTGCGTCCACTGATTCGCATCATACGGACCGCATCATCGGCAATGCCTACATGCGATCCGTACCAATGACGTCATACGAAATGCGTACGATGCGGACCTGTGGACGCTTACCTTTATAAGACTTTTAAGACGCCATTTAAAATGGTTTAGATAGTCGTAATTTATTAATAGCTCGCCTCTTATTTCTTACTGCATATTTAGTAGGGTAATTGTGTAATTATGTTTTATGATCATTTAATTTCAAGTATTTATTTTACACTGGCTACTAATAGCAAATTCAGCAGCATTGGCCTATCATATTATGTACCTGGATAAAAGTTATTAATGTTCTATTTTTCTAAATATTTGTTATCATATTTTTGCACCCTCCTTTTTTTATTTCTCCAAGCCCTAATCATTAAGTAGAGATTAACAGCATTTAAGTTATAAGTTCCATTACACTGTTGCCTCCAATGTTAAAACATACACACAAATCTTGCAACACATCTTTTGACTGCACGGTTGGTGCGGTGGCTGGGCAACCGGCTGTCGCGCAACTTGTAGCCAGTTCTAATCCGACACGGAGCAAGTCTTGGTGTGATCCACTAATTGTTGTTTCGGGTCTGTGTGCCATGTGTATGTGAACTTGTATGTCTGTAATTGCACACACGAAACAGGAAAAAATCGTCGTGTGGGACAACGTGTAAAAAAATAAAACAAAAGTTGCTATTGTTCTTTTTCTGATACCTAATTTAAAGTTTTTAAATACTAACTATTCAAATAAGTTCAGCCTAAATGTTGATCTAATTTCAATATCAAAATAACTATTGAAATAAAGTTACGTTTAAATATAATAGAGCTGATTGTAACAAGATATTAACTTTTAGCCATTAGTGAAGTTTTGAGTTTAGTTCTGAATGAACAAAGAAACAATGAATGACGTGTAAAATAATATGGCTACGTTAAATACTGAGATAAACTTTGATAGAGAAGAAAGGGTTATAAATAAATAGAGGATTTGAGGAATGAAGGTAAAATATGTATTGATGCTAGTGTGGGAGGGCCATGCTACGAAACGAATAATAGGGCTCGACCGAAGTGATACCACGGTCTCACAGAAAACGGACGTGATACAACGCCTGAGTTGTGTTCCGTTGCGTGAGTAAGATTACCGGAGGCCCAATTACCCTCTTCCCCAATCTTCCCAATCCCTATTCCCCATTAACCCTACAATTCCTAACCAACAAAAGGCAGGCAACGCACTTGTAATGCCTCTGGTGCTTCGGGTGTCCATGGGCGGCGGCGATTGTTAATCATCAGGTGATCAGTTGGGTGGTACAGGCTTATACCATAAAAAATTGGTTCAAGGAAGGGGGTGAAATTCCAATTACTTTTGACCCAAACAAACAGGGCAATCTAAACAATACTTTCATAGACGATTGTATACGAATATTATTACATCCCGTCCCAGGTGAATGCTCTAAAATGGCGAAACCACTAGTCTACTCAAATAGAAGTCTTTAAACAATCTAACACAAAATGAACTCCTATTTGATATGAACCAACAACTCCAAAGTTCATCGTGCACATTGCATACCAAGTTTTGATACTTTGTCATTACTGTGCTTACCATTTTGCATTTTATCACTTCTGTTTTATGGTTCAAAGTTGATTGCATGGTTTACACGATCTTTATCTTCGTATGAATGAACATTATTTGAACACTGTACTTATGGAAATAAAAATTTAAGACAAGGATTCTAGTTCTTGTTAATAACTTTATTTCAATAGTTAGGTAGGTACTTTAACTTAACTATAATATCCAACCGTTTGCACAGTTACAAAGAACGTTAAGTTTTATATTCAGAAAGTAATAATTCGGATCTTCTAGGAATAAGTAAGCAATGAATTTTATAGTGAACTTAATTTAATTATAACTTTAGCCATGCGAAAATGTTGAAGCTAATGAAAATTGATTGTAAAGGTTCACTGTTGTCCGAAGCTTAGTAAAGTGGTCGCAAGTGCTACTGGGAACATGTTTTGAATTCCTAGCCTAGATTAAGGGGTTCTCTATATTTATAATCCTCCTAGGTTGAAGCACAAAGACATTTTTCAATAATAGATAAGTTTTGTTACTAGAGGTACAATATTGACATAAGTTCCATTAAAATAAATTTCTTTTTCTTTCTCTAATAACCAAACCATCTGATATTCATTTATATTTTAGTCTGATTTTAAAATCACGGGGGTCACCGGTGAATGACGTTAGCGGAGGATTTGTCTTCAACGGTTTTCTATTGGCAGTCAAAGACTTAATACACGGCATATGGCAATAGGCTCATCCCCCAATTACAAGAGAGTCATAACATTACCGACGAAAAAAGTTTCAATATTTAATATTAAATAACTTTCTCTTTTATGAAAAAGGCGTGACGTCATGTTGCATTCACCATAGTAAAGATTGAAAACACGCAAATATTAAACAAGAATGAAAAGACACCATGAATGACATGACGGATTGCCGATGTGTTAAAAAAGATCTTATTAGAAACATCTTGAAGAGATTGATGAATGGGATGCAATGAAAAATATGTGTCAGGAGTGTGGCTTCTGGTGATCCATAGACTTTTATTGCTACAGCTAGCCATAAGATGGTGGGTTTTTACATTCACACTTTTATAATAACTACCGTAAAAATACTAAATTCACTAAAAATAATGGTTTAAAAAGTTGTACTAAAAACCATCCTAGTGCTTCTTACTCAACAATCCACTAACAACTAATCAACGAACCACGCAATCCAAGACCACCAATTTTTCAAATCAAACAACATATAACATTGTATTGCATTGACAAATATTGAAAATCTATAAAAATCCAAATCCATTCGGTTTTACATTTTGTTCAATCACACCAAGGTCGCCAAGGTTTCACTTTAACAACCCCCACCTGTTCTAAATTCCACGAAAATTTCGATCCGGACTGCGGCGAACAAAATAAACAAGCGAACGGAATGAGTTTTCTAACACTATCCTCGTTTATACGTAGAATAAAACAGGGACCAACAATTCTAGGTATCTGAAGATTTCCAACAATAGGTAGATTGTCTGTTTTTTGTCAACTTAGATTGGATATGGAATAACAAAAGAGGAAGGTTTTTGGGATAGAGTTTGTCTCAATATGGGACAGTACAGAGTTATGGCAGAGTTCAGGTGAATATAAAATGCATGGAGTCTCAAAATAGACAAAAAATATACCATTACGAGAAAAATCGTAAGTGTTAAGTTCGAATCCCGGATCGTCGCAAAAAAAACCCGAGTTTCTCGTCAAAAATTTAAGTGAGTTTAAGTGAGGAAGCCGATAACATGATAATTTAATTAATTTTCTTTTCATAATTACACAAAATATACTTCGTCAGTTTATATGCATAGTACAGTACGTCTATAAGGCAATCGAAAGTTACTCTACTCCACACAATCCACGTAATATACGTATTATCCAAATACAACGAAAACTGGAAAACTGTTTGCACTGAACAAGTGAAACAAATGTTGTCGACCCCGCCTTTCGTAGGCAAGAATCTACATGTTACACCATTTTACGACAGTTTTACTACGAACCGGGAAGACGAGGCATGTTTAAAATCCAGTTTTAAATTTGATGCTAAATATCAGATGGATTTGTTATTTGATGACGTTGGTGGTTCGATTCCAGAAAGTATATAGCAGGATGAGATAGGAGATGACAGTAAAATTTTAGGTTTGTGAATGGAAATTGGAGAAGTAGTAGCTGCTGTAAAAACCATAGCAGTAAAATCGATCATAGAGCAACGCGGGCTTCGTACGAGGTCCGCGTTGCTCTATGCTTTCGATGGATACAGAATGGATATTTCGAAATACCATCATGTCGGACACCAAGCAAGATGATTAGTTTAAACGAAATAGTGAGTAGAGTAGACAAATTCTGACGAAATTACTCTATACGATGACTATAATATGACAATTAAGGAAAATTTAGACTCAAAGTTTTTAATGAAGAAACGCAGTACACTTTACTGAACCTACTAATGTGTCAGATTATCAGAATTTCGATTTTCAACTCAATAAACGAGATTATTGAATTCCGAAGTACGGAACCTTCAATCGATCGCCAAAACATTGAACAGACATGCAAAGCGTCTCAATAATACTTCAAAATCACGTGCGAACGAACCCTTGGAAACCCATTGGTCACTTAACAACTTTAATATCCGAATGTCCCCTTCAAAATCAACTTATTTCCAACCATCTACATCAAGAAATAGAGTCCAAACTTCGTCGGTAGGCAGGTCTATACCAAGTAAGTCGATCGGAAATCTGTTTATAATATTTGGATCGGCAAAGGAGCACAGGTGTATTTTATCGCGACCAAACGATGGTATAAATTCAGTTTTCTCGATTTCTAGTGTGTTATAACGTTTGTAGTGGACTGTAGTGTTTTTTGGTGTAATGGATGGGTTTTTGGTACAATAGGAGAGTAATAAATCAATAATATAGGTTTGTTATCTTACTAGTATTATAAATGAGAAAGTTTATGTGTTCGTGTGTATGTTTGTTACTCGACTGAAGGGATCGGGATGAAATCACGTCAAAATGAAACTCGACCAACGAAGCAGTCAGGCAGGCAGTCGAATAGATACAAAATTTTAACAAATAACAGATGCAATACAACATCAGAATATTTCAACAAATACTAGACAGAACAGTTCCTACAAATATTCTAGAAGAATTGAAAGCGAAGTATTGCCGCCTTCAAGCAGCATCGGTATTGTAGTGTCAACTGAAACTAATGACCAATTTCCTTTAGTAGATCTACAACTTGCACTGAATGTCGAGCACCTGATTAACTTGTTTTATTTCCATGTGCTTGTTAAGGAAAATATTACTAAAAGATAGTGCGGAAATAAGGACTAGGAATGAGGATTAAAAAAAGATGACAGCTTGCAAGTGGAAGTATTTTCTTAAGATGGCATGTTTATTCAGCTTAATATTAAGTATACAACCAGAAATCAGAAACACGAGAGGTGTTACAAGTGCGTCGCTGGCCTTTTAAGTGTTAGCAATTTAAGGGTTGTTGGGGCATAAGGGCGTGGAATGGGAAGAGGGGTAATTTGGCCACCGGTAACCTCACACACACAACGCAAGCGTAGTTTCACGTCGGTTTGCTGTGAGGCCGTGGTATTACTTGAAAAACCTTTTAAAATAACAAGTTTCTTTTATAGTAAAACTATAAAACATCTGTTAGCAAGACACACCTGAACAATAGTTCCACAAGAATAATAGGTGCACGTCTTACTACAACCACGTGCTGGTATAAGGGGGGTGGGTAGCATTGCAGATATATCCTTACAAATCCCTAAAGAAAAATCTGGTGAGCATTGCGAGAATATTAAGCGTGTGTATGAATTATTATGTTGGTTGTTTTGTAAGAAAATGTTGTAGGTAGTGTAGGTATGTAATTGCTTGATAAAGTCAATACTGTAGAATAGTGTATTTCATGAAAGAGACTGGTGTAAATTTTAAGTTGGCTTTGCCTTAGCAAGTTTGAATATGAACTTCTTTTGAATGAATGAAATCAAAACATCGAAATTGGCGTATTTCTGTCTTTTATCAAGAATTTGTATTGACAGAACTATTCTTGAGAGCGTCTTAAAATTGAGTGACGTTTGAGTATTAGAACATAATCTACATAGAAAACGACAGAATAAGCATCATAAGTATAGGTAATGGTTTAAACTAAAAATATCAAAGATTTCGACGAATTTGCCAATATCTAGGTGATTAGATATAAACAATCCACTATATTAGCAGTAGTAATTAGTACAATCAAAAGTCAAAATTCTGATGAAGCTAGAGCAGCACTTAAAACACTACTAAATCACATACTCCCTGAAATACTAGACCAGTTCATTGACACCAAAAGCGTTAATTATTCCTGGTACACGAGAGGCATTAACATCAAACAAGTAGTGACATAGCTCGGAAGTAAACCAAAGCAATTGAGTTTGATAGATCGATATGAGTGACCGGCGCCTAAATATTATGAACCGCCACTGATGGATGTTTACAGTTATTCACAAAGTGTAGTGAACCATTAATATCGTCGAAATAGGGCTGAAAGCGTTTAAACAGTTCGTGGGTTAAGAACTAGAGTAGCGTAAGGGCAAAAACTCAAAAAATTTTTTTTTTCACCATTCGCTTTTTCAATCCCCATATTTGTATGTGCCGAAAAACTGGAACGATGTAGTTTGTAGATTGCTTAGTACAATAATAGCGCACAAAAAAAAGAGATGTTTGTTTATTGCCAAAAGGAAGTGTTTCTACTTACAATAATCTTGACATTATTTTGTCAATAAAATTATGAGCACAACGATCGTAACTCGACTTACGAGCGGATAGGACACCGAATTATGATGTTGTAGCCTAAATTTGTTTCGTGCCAAATAAACGTAAGGAGCCGTTACTGCTTATGGGTCCTTGTTTTCGCTTGTGTAATTTTTCTCCGTGCCAAAAAACGTAAGGGTGGGTTACGCTACCATGGCACTAAATAATTAAAGTAATGCAGTCCGTTATTATGACGTATGTCAACCAGTTTTAGAAAAAAAAATATATATTTTTTAATTTTACCGTTTTTTTACCATAAATTTACAGTATTCTGTAGCCAATAAATAAAGCTTTATTTTAAGTAAAAACCAGATATACAGATACTATAGATTTTGCCATAAAAGACCTACAAGTTGACGGTAGGTAAATTTGAGTTGTTTTTCGGCTCTCCTGAGAAGTTGTCATTTTGCCCTTACGCTACTCTAGTTCTTAACCCACGAGTTTTCGTTGGACATTTGGGATTTGATGATGATGTATTTAGTTACATTTATAATGGTATTGGAAATAATTATTGAATGTAAATTGTGTATGTAAGGACAATTTATCTACTATCAAAATATCGACGGTTGAAACGCTAACTAATTCAAACGACTTTTTTGCAATATTGAATTACATATAGCATTCGATGGAGAAAAATAGGCTGAATACGAAAATGTATTGTCTCAATATCGCTAAAAATGTCGCATATATCAATTAGCCTATCAACCGTCGATATAGGAGATATTGACATTGGAGAATCACAGCACATCAATAGCCTAAAGTTGCCACTGCTGCTGACCACAGCTTCCTCGCGCATGGAGATAGTTTGAGCATTAACCACCACGCTTACCCAATGCGAGTTGGCAATATCAAACTTATAATTATTAGAAGTTATAAGCCCCGGTTTCGTCCAGATGTTTTCCTACACCGTTTGTCAGTGGTGTCTAAATAATCTTAGAAAGTACAAATAACTCGAAAAAATCCCATGATTTTCATCAATTTATAGTATCGTCATCATTCTAGCTTTTTTCCAGACACTCCCTCTCGCTTCGCCCGAGGCGAGTAAAAGTCATTGGATGATGTTCCCGCCTCATCAAAATGGGTCCCTTTTTTCCATCTCTCTCACCACTTCGCACCCTTTGCAGTGAACATCAATGTAATATTAAAAATCCCATTCGTCTAGAAAACCACCACAAACTAAACACTCACAAAATACACCCAGCAAATTAATAACGACAGCCAAACAATACATAATTTGAACAACCATAGCATATTTCCGTCATAAATTAATTATTATTATTTCTATTGCCACACTTAATAATTATGGAGAACGAGAGAACGACTGTTTCTCTAATTATACGGTTTGTGGCACAAATATTAATTTTATAGCTATTCCATGGTACACACAATGAGCTATACAATCCAGTATAACCTGACCGTTAAATGTGTGGAGATATCATACAAGGCGAGACCAAAATAAACTGGTTTTGTATAGCTTCACGTGTAGCCGTACCATATGAAGGTATGGCACGTAATCTGAATGAATTGTTTTCTTTATTAAGGGGTTTTTTGTGGGTATTTTCTGAGCGTGTAAATGATTAAGTGAGGGTGCTATATGGTGTTTTATTCAGGTTTTGTATGGTTGATTTGGTTTTTGTTGATATGTCGTGACGTTTGTAATTTTTCTACCGTTTGTGGTTGATTGTAGATACTGCAGTCATTAAGTGCTACCGATTTTTGGTAACGGTATTAATGTACACAGTATTGAGATTATTCATATGTTTTTAATGAAACTACAAGTAGTAGGTACTCGTCCACAGAATAATACAACTAAATGTTTTGGCGAAAACCGAAAATTATTAAAATGGGATAAATAATGAAATTAATCTAGTATTAAATTCTGTGTGTGCACCTCTATGTACCTCGACCACAAAAGAGAAGTAATGTTTTAGGTTGTCTAGGATTGTAAAGAGTGTCCAAATTAGCTCAAAAATAATAATGCACTTTTTGGCTTAACTACTGGGCCTATTTCACTCATTGTTCGTATATTGTCAGTCAAGATGATAACAAATATATGGTTTAAATTAAGTCATAAGAGGTTTCCCCATACGGCATGTCGGTATTGTTAATCTTTATTTCTCACTAGCTTTTGCCCGCGACTTCGTCCGCGTGGTTGGTGGTCAAAATGTTGCCGTATGTCATGTAAAATGTGAATTACTTGAGAATATATTACTGTTAGCGTTTTTAAAGATATGTATTCCATAGAGACCACGACAGACGATTCATTATTTAGCGTAACAGACAGACAGTTACTTTCGCATTTATAATATTAGTAAGGATTTGTATTTATTCACATTCAAAACAGTGTATATCGTAAAGGACACATAATAAACGTCACTAAACGCCATATTAATGGTACATTACTACACGTAGTACATTTATTCCAGAAAATTCTAAGCGTCATCGTTCCCCATTGTTTTCTCCCGTGTGGGTTGGGGGGGGGGGGGCGATTACTGCCACTAATTATGCCGTCGATAATCGTTCCGTTGAGCGACTACGCTATGAAATACTTTTACTTACGTTGTTCTCATTTGACTACCCACTGAAACAATACAATGTGAAACTGTGCCATAGATGTGGTATGTAAAATTAATTCTTAAGGGTGGAGTCTTTAAGTTTAATTTTGTTTGAAACGGATCTTACATTATTACATTGTCTTTATGTGATGGATTTGGTTATAAAAAGGAAGAAATTGCAATCAATTACATTTTTATAATAACTATAGTGAGACGAGTAGAAAAGCCGTAGTTTCGAGTTGTAGTAGAGCCGTAGAGTCCCTCTGCGACTCGAAACTAGTAGATTAGTTTGTAGTACTAAGTAGGCTTAGCAACCTCGCCGGGTGTGCGCACGCTATTCATGATGAGAGCTTTCCTCCATGGAATTTGCGTGAACAAACCGTAATTTTTAATCAATTACATTAATATTAAAAATCACACACATTCTCTGCTTGACCACAGAATACACATCTGTGCCAGTTACTTCACTTACTTGTTTAATATTGCAACAACAACACATTTACACTTTCAACACAAACAAGCTCCAATATTCATTAAAAACTTAACAACAATAGGAGCTAAAAAAACTCAAAAACAATGTAGAACAAAAAAAAAACATCGAAGCTGTACAACTTTTCTCAAACGGAACAGCTCAGGCCGAGACTGAGGCAGATAGCGCTCCATGCAGAAAAACACTTAAAAAATAATAGCCAGAAAACTTTCTTCTACAGCGCTACTTACAGGGCTATTACACTCGAGTGGCAGTTGAACTAATATACGATTATTGCTTAACATCTGCAATCTTCGCAGAAGAGAGTAATTAACAAGGCTTGAGTTTTGAGGCTTTCTTCGGTTTGAGGGATTTGCAACGAGCACCGCTTCAACCCAACAATTAACTTATAACTTTAAATTGTATGTCGTATGATATATTTCATAACGTCAATACAAAAAGCCGACAACAGCACACGGCTGGTAGCTAGTGTGCGTTCTTGTTGAGTAAACGCTGGAAGCACGCGGGCCATATGCTTACTGCTGGCTGACAGAAACCTGGGGGGCGCTGTACTCCATCATAAGCCACATCATAGCATACCATCATGCGAGATAGAGGACAAAATCAATTTTTAAAAATTCTTAATACAAATGACACAAGAAAAATTAAAGATGAAATACAATCAGTTACAATACTACAAATTGTGTTGCCCGTTGTGTGAGTGAGGATACCGGAGGTCCAAACCAATCTTCCCAAACCCCGAATCCCTAGTGGACAATAGTCAAATTCCTAACCCGCAAAAGGCCGGCAACGGACCAATAACACCGCAAGGGTGGCGCAGATCGCCTACCATCAGGTGATCCATCTGCATATTTATATATACTTATCCAAAAAAAAAAACTAACATAAATTCCAATTCATTCCCAAAACATTCTTAACACATATTAAGGCATTAAACTACATATTCAGTTAGACAGTAGCCTCTCAGTCGCCTACACAGTCCACTTGCAAAAACCCCTGAGTGGTCCGGCATGCTGCAGTACGATAAAAGGATAAACCACTCCGGTTTTAACTCCCTGCCCAGTGGAGGCGGCTTTGTATTATGCTGGGGATATTCTTGCATAACTCAAGCTGGGCAAAATGTAAAGGAAATAAAATTTTAAGTCATAATGGGTGGATGTGTGAGTATATGTGTGTATTGTAAGGTGTTTTTATATGAGAGGATAATGTAAAATTAAGACGGGATATTTACCATGTTTATTTATGTCTATGAGTTTCCGATATTTCAACACTGTTGCAAGCGCCATGATCACGGATGAGCTGAAACTTGATAAATATCCCGTTTCAAATTCTAATGATAGTGTTAGTAACCATGTCAGTTTTAAAACATATTTAAATAGTGTTTAATTGGCGGTTATTAACTGTCATTATGCTATAATAAATCATTTTGACACAAGAACTATTTTCATCGTCTTTCATCAAAGCGAGATGATAATGATCTCCCCCGATGACTTCTAGATTCGCTAGTGAGAAGCAATCAGCATCCAGCGGTATCCTACTAGTTGCGTAAATGTCATTAAATACCTTTTCTTTTTTCTTAAAAACAACATTCACATAATTGGAAAGAAAAACTCAATTACACTTTCAATTTGAACCAATATACATATGTTTGACGGTAACTGTCAATAAAAAATCTATTATTACTTCTAACGTCTAGTAGTAACTATTTACTTAAACAATAAAACTGAAAGAACTAGCAAATTATTCCACTAAAGGACTTAACCTAATAACAATAACGAGAGTGGCATTTCCAATTCAATGTCCATTGTACTTTACAAATCTGCTACTGACTTGTAATCTGTACTAATATTAAAAGAATTACATTGTTTGTTTGTTTATATTTGTTGAATAGGTTTAGAATCTATGTACCGTTCTCTTACTATTGAAAAGTTAACTTTTCAGGCAGTATTTTAGAGACTACTTTTTATTGCGATTTGTTCCATCAGGATCGCTATTTAACATATCAAGTATAGCTATATAAAATATTACACCCATACATACATATATACAAGCACTCATACACATATAGAAACATGCAAGATACACGCGAAAAATAATACCCTTCTTACAGTCGGGTAAAAATGTAATTACTATTTTTTCACCACTTATGTTAATAAGTCTCATGTTGAAAGGCTACAAAACATGAGACTTGTCAGGCTTTGCAGATTCCAAATTAATACGACTATTTTAGAAAAAAAAAAACTAAACAACTGATAACTTTCTTTAGTTCGAGAATAGAAATCAAAACCAAGAACGAGGATTCAGCTATCACACTAGCAGCTCTAATAACGAGACAGGCTTCAATACGAGCAAAGCCGCATCAGAAAAGTAGTTCCAAAATAAAAGTTGCAAGGTATTACAATATGAACGTGGACTCGGCAAGTCCATTAGTGGCCGGTTGCAACTACCCCTAGATCGAATGTTTAACTATCGGACCACTTCACCGAATGCTCTCATTTCAGACCGCGATAATGTCCCTACTCTATTGTTTGCTTATTAATATTCTGAACAATGGTGATGGCGATACTGTTTTGTTTCACTCCAATCAAAGATGCAACTAGTGGAGTATAAAGGTAAGCGTCCACAGGCCCGCATCGCACGCAACGGATTTTAGTTTGTCTTGTATAGAAACTCATACAATTGCGTCCACTGATCCGCATCGTACGGACCGCATCGTATGGCAATGCCTACATGCGACGCGTACTGATGACGACATACGGAATGCGTGCAATGTGTACGATGCGGGTCTGTGGACGGACCTTAAGTTGAAGGTTTTAGGTCGTTTAACTTTATAATACTGGGCATTGCTGTGAAAATTCACATACTAGGTTAAGCGACTCTTTGTGAAGCGGCTATTGTTTAACATGATTGATTAACTGGTGGAAAATGACAATGAAAAGACGCTTTTTTATTCAGGGGGAAAATCATCCAATTACCTCTTTCACCCTTGGCGAGGTGAGAGGAAGTATCGAGAATCTTACTGACTAAAAACTATCCCGTTCCTACTCCTGCTTTTCGAGCCGGAGCCCCGGTGACCCGCTAGGTAGTCCGCAGCATAAAAAGACGCTAGAAAGACCTTTAAAATAAGCAACAAAGATTAATCGGTTAGTACATTACCAAATTGCCTCTATTACTTCACACACCTAAAACAATACTAACACTTAAACACACTACGCCCTCTATAACAATAAAAACAGACAGCTCTAGAATCACCTATAGAACAATTAGATACGTCCTTACATTTCCCAAACTATCCCCATCACAGTCATTAGGCATCGATTGGCCGATATTACGGCCCACCTAAAGACCATTACAACGGACGATCTAAGGACGATCAAATTGAAACTTAAGATTCAGGTAAACCCACTTCTATTAAAGGACTTGTACACAAAACTGCGATGTGACAAACAAACTGAAATGGATAAGGATTACCACACACATAAACGGCATAGACGTTTATTGGTTTGGAGTCAATATAAAATATGCTGTAAGCGCGCTGCCAGCGCACGAACCGCGCGCTGCCAGCCTTTTTGCATTGACATTATGAAAAATATCATACTATATAACATTAAATGTTCAAATTATATTATTATGACTGCACGGTTGGTGCAGTGGCTAGGCAACTGACTGCCGTGCAACTTGTAGCGGGTTCGATTCCTGCACGGAGCAGATTCAGCAGATTCCTGATTCAGAAATTGTTGTTTCAGGTCTGGGTATCATATGCATGTGAACTTGTATGTTTGTAAAAGCTTTGTCACACTAAATCGCCTCGTAGCAATTCGTAAATGTAATTTTCAGCATTCAGAATTTATGATAGTAATGTGTACAAGCCCTTATCTATACCTGGAAAAGTTTGAACTAAATTAGGCTAGGCATAGTGTCTTGGGGCTAGGATCTAGACAGAAACTTAGGACAGGCAATAAAAGCCTAGGTAGTTTCATACATTTTGTATGACATGTTATGTTATTGAAGTGTACAGTTTTGGTGATGTACCGTGTTTGAAAGGGTAGTATATAAAATAGAGAGGTTATAACATATTCATATTACATCAGAAAAGAATTCTACTTCTTGTTTACTTAAATAAAAAAAAATGCAAGCATATAGTAGAAAATAAATCAAAAGCAAGATGCAGACAAGCCGATCTCTCATTAAAAAATACATGTTTCTTTTTAATATAAAACTCCCCTACGCAAATGACAAACATGATCGCACATATACAGACGCAAATCAACTGAGTACAGCATGGGAAATATCAATGAATTTTCAACCTTAACGCAAAATCATAAAGTAGAAAAAAGTTCAACCTATTACAGGCAGTAAAAATCACTGCAATAGATTTTGCACTCTATTACAAAATTGTTAAAGTCGAATTTCTAGTGATGCAACAGATTAGTGAAGGCTTGTGTTGTGTATACGTACTGGGTTTAGAAAGCGACATTATTAATTTCTGCCATGGCATCTCACCATGGTACTCTCGTATCAGAAGGGTGCATACAGAGGGTAAAACAATGTTTTATCATACCGTAGTAATTATTTTTTTCATTTCAATACGTAATCCTAGGGGGAATCTGACAAACGACGTATGGATTCATTTTGCGATGAAATTTTCAGTCAAGTTACTGACATAATACAAGTTTTTTTCCATAGCAGCATAAATGTTACAATACTTGAAATCTTCGACGACTTTAAAAATTTTGCTACATATATTACAGGTCTCAATAAGCAGTCTTTGTACTATTATCATATATTTAAAAAAATGGAACACACATAAGGTGGACAGACGACTTGATTAAAGTCGCAGGGAACCGCTGGATGCAGGTCGCTTCAGCAGAGGACGGCGTGTAGCTGATATGATTACGATAATTAAAAAAAGTAAACTAAAGCTTTGTCCAGGGTTACAACCAATAAACTAAAAAAGGCCAAAACTAATCCCAAAATAACTCAAGCTACAAAAATAAATTAAAGGAAACATGACACGTGAAAACAGAACTAGCGATTAAACGAAATACCCAAAAGCTTCTAAAAGCACACTCATAATAAAGAGAGCTAAGGAAAAGCTCTAAAAATAGAAGCTCCAGTGGATAAAGCCGTCACGTTTGAGTACAACCTTAAAACGAGTCGCGTATGACACTTAATTAAATTACACTCACTGCGCCCACTCATAAATCATGTTGGACGAAGAAATAACTATAAAATGTAGTTTTAATGCTGCAAATATTGTATTTTGGAATGAAATATGGGAGTTTAGTGAGACTTGAAATATATTTGGCAATGTGGTTACGTTTAAAAGAGTAATTGAAATAAAAACACAAGAATAATGGAAAGAGAAGACAGTAGACACTATTCTACATTGATAATTACGTCGTAACTATCTGAACTGAGATCCTAAATGACTGCATTTCTGAAATTTGTCATTCTGTTTTTAATGAAACAATGTGCAATAAAATCGACTTTAGACCAAATATGCAAACACCATTTTTGCACATTTTCAACAGCAGCTGCAAGAAGTCCACTGTTAAGTATAGGCCACAAATGATGGAAATGATGATTGACTGTTGGTGCGGAGGCTGGGTAACTGGATGTCGCGCAACGTGTAGCGAGTTCGATCCTGGCATGCAGCAACTCTTTGTGTGATCCACAAATTTGCGTTTCAGGTCCGGGTGACTGTATGTAAACTTATATATTTGTAAACGCACCTACGACACCAGAGAAAAATATAGTGAGGGGCAACATTAAAAAAAATGCAGACAAAAATTGGCATCGCAAACACACACAACGTAATAACATTATTGACCTCATCAAAATCATTGTTAATTGCTCCGTAATTAGCGTTACATACAAGAGTCCAAACCACTTCAACCCGGTGACCAGAGGACAGAGATCCTTGTCAAAATTGTCGCCAAACTTTCCCAAAATTGGCTCAGCTTGAGGTCTAAAACCCAATGATCTAGTCTACAATTACTAAGTTTATTCACGGCCCTCAAAGTTTAGAAACCACAGCCAAAGGTAACAACTGAACGTGTAGTTAAATTGGACGTGCCTCTAGTTTGTGTTGACGTAAGAAAACTATTGATATGGGTTTGAGGATGGAAACTGTCTTATGTGAACTGGGAAATTAAAAATTTATTCAAAACTTGGTGTGCGAACGGCTACAGTTCCATATTAAATATTCATTGGAAATCTAAATACCAGGTAAGATACTATTAGAAAGAGAAGTCAGATAACGTACACTTAGTTCCATTTACTACGTATAGACTCATAATTTCATTAAGATCAGAAAAAAAATCATTAACTTAGTTGCTATCAAAAACTAATATAAACTTAATTAACAAAAAGTAAAAAATCAAAAACCCAAATTCTGTCAAATTATTCTACGCGAACGAAGTCGCGGGCAACAGCTAGTCTTAAATAAGTTACATTGGCCTATTGGTCAGTCCAACATTTCCTTATTAGCCAACGCCTTTTAAGGAACATAAAGGCATATTTCGAGAATGTTCTAAGCCCTAAGCAATGGTAAATTTCGATCATAAAACCGAAGGAGATGGTCCAACACATATCACAAGTTTCCTTTTAAGGCATTCTTCAATCCAGCTTTCTAGGAACGAAAAACAAATACCTACACGTGTTTTTGCTAACATTTTACCCAAAGAAAGTTTATAAAGCCATTGTAGACAGATTGATCGATCGATGTCAGAGGTAAGACTAAGTTATAACTTGGCCATAAAACTGGGCATTAACTTGTATCGAATGAAGACTTGCTCTTTGAAATGGTTCCGTCATTGTATGTAGACGTGGATTGAATAGGACCATTCTGATTTTATTTTATTACTTGTTAGCGGGTAAAATAAATTTTGATTATACTTCGCCTTATATGTTTTTATTTTTGTTTATTGCAAGAGCGAGAATTGTCGACTAGTTCTTGCCAGCTATGTATGTGTTTCCGTGAGATAAAAAGACTATGTGTTATTTCAAACTATAATCTATCCCTGTTCTAAATTTCATCCCAATCCCTTCAGGCGTTGACGCGATTGAGTAACAAACATATACTTATAAACAGACACATAAACTTTTGCATTTATAATATTAATAAGATGACGCCAACTATTTCTTAAAAGAGAAGAAGAGATGCATACCGACGGCGAAGTACCAATACCTCTAACTAAGTAACAAAACTCAAAACTTTACACAAATTGTCAAAAAAAAACATTTCATTTCTTGGGTTACTATTTCGATTTAGAGGAGAGGTATTAGTACTTCTTCGTCAAAAACCAGTTTTACCAGTACCAGTTATGCCACGACTCCTAAGTACACAAGTATGTCCAAGGCAACATAACACAAAGAATAAAACTAAAATAACAGAAACATCTTTATTTATTACGCAAATACCAGCTTTCTGAAAACATGGCGACACAACGTGATCGACTCCACCCTACAGTGTAACCCCGAACTTACGCAAGAAATTTTTTTACCTTGTCTAAACCAGAAACCCATAAAAGTTGGGTCCAAGTTTTGGAGGCCAACCGAGTTTTATCGACGATCAACTTGAACTTAACTAATAAAGTTTCAATAAGGAAATCATGTGTATATGAAATTATGGAACAGGTGACTTCCAAAGTATGGGGAAACCTGGCACGCCTGTAAAAACGTGAAACTTCATTCTTCCTATTTTTATGGCTGCGCAACAAAACTCAACTAGTTTCATAATTCTTAACCGTAAGCTGCAAGCATGGTTTTTCCGGAGCTACGGACTACCTAGCGGGTTTACCGGGCTCCGGCTCGAAAAGCCGGAGTAGGAACGGGGTGGTTTTTAGTCAGAGAGATTCTGATACTCCCTTTCTCCTCGCCCAAAATGAGATAAGTCATTGGATGATTTTCTCCCCTTAAAAAAGGTCAAGAAATACGTGTCCCGCTTCTTACGCACGTGGGTGCGGGTTCGAAATCTACCAACGACAAGTACCATTTATTTAGACACCACTGACAAACGGTGAAGGAAAACATGGTAAGGAAACCTGGGCTTATTAATTCTGATTATAAGTTTGGAATCGCCAACTCGCAATGATATTTTGACGGGACTTTTACTGACAGCTGATTGGTCACAAAGCCCGTAATCGACGAGCGAAGCCGCGCGCATGAACTAGTAACAAATAAAAACCGTACAAACACAGTATAGAATTCAATACTCTAACAAATAAAACACCTTTTCCACTCCACATTAGCATACAAATGCATTTAATTAACAGAACTGTGAAACCATGACAAAATAACAATTTGACTGACACGTTCCCATTTAAAATGTAACCACACCATAAAATACATTTATCATGGCTCTCACCCTATGGGGAATAGATACATTGTTTACATGGGGACTTAGCAACCATTCCGTGGAAATAAATTACCTTCAAACCATTTGATTAATGGGAAAACACCCCTTCACGTGTAAATCTTTAGCGGTTGCTTAAAAAACTGTTGCGTAAAAATTTCTGTGAAACACGTGATTAAAACTATGTTTTAATTTTAGTTAGAGGAAAATTAGGTAGTATTTTGCTGGTTTCTCTCAGTTACGAAGATGGGGAAAAATGTTGGGTTGTGTAAGTTTATATTTCATTTTTCTGATTAATTTTCAGCTCTTATGACGTACTAACTAAAGTTGGCACTTTGTATTGATTGAAGAAGAGGAAAAATTATACGACATGATTTTTAAGTTAAATTACTTATGAGGATTACAAATTGTAAAAAAGACTTATTTAAATATGAAAGATAACTATTATTATGAAAATGGAGGAGGCATGTGTGATGCTAAGCGTCTATTATTAGGTACTGTCACGTGTAAATAGACACTTTTTTCTATACCCAAAAACCCTTTCCTAAAAACCTAACCGCAATATCTAGAGGCACAAAACACCTTCAAAGTTCCAGCGCGTCCACTCAAACCACAAACCACTTCAACAAGTAGGAACAGGAAAACCAAACAATAAATATGCACTCCAACAAAAACTTCAAACAATATGATAACTTCGAACAAACTTGGAACTCTGTCCCGTTTTCATAGATTCGTTTTACTTCTAGATTACAAAGCACGACTTTGGAACACGTACCGATGCCAGCACAACAAGCTACCCCAAAATGTACTACAGTCAACCGATTTCCATCATTGTTTTCTGCGTGTTTGAGTCTAAATTTCATTGGAGAAGTTAGGGTAACTTGATCTGCTGGTCTGTGCTTATTGTAGAGAAAGGCAGTTTTTGCTCAGTATTGTTTTGAAGTAAGACAACTAGTCTTATGCAAGTTCTTCCATGCCATAGCGTTTACGCCGATGGAATATCAGACGAGTGAATAAACACAAAAAGACTTTGCAGTTAGTTTTGCTTGAGAGTCAGCTGAGCGTTAAGGTCTGTTGAGTTTAAAAAATTAAAAGTAGTTCTGATATTAAAAAATAGGTTAAAAGTATGTTAGAGTAATAAAACTTAGGGAATTGATTTTAGAAAGTTTGTGAGTTTTGCAGGCAGAAGCTTAAGTGGTTTAGTGGTCACTAGGGACATCTCCCGCCTTGGGCGTGGTGAGATGGAGTATCACCTCCTTCATGAAACTGTAAGAGTTTATGTATTTACATATTATTATCAAAATTCTTCCCTCGATCTGTACTGCAGTTGCATTACAGTAATAAAACAATTTTCACTCACAACATCCTGCACTTTTCTAAATCGAATAAGAACTTAGTATACCAATAAATCAACCGAACTAGTCTATATACCGTATATATCTACGTTAAACCCCACAAGACCACTTCAAAGAATACTAAATTCGACAATACTGCACCCTTGGGCACCCATGGTGATCTTTACAGCGTGCAAAGGGTCCCATAAAAAACTTCAATAGGTATTCCTTGACCTTTTATGGGTGAAATTTTAATGAAGGTTCAATAAAGGAACTAGTGGTTGTCCACGAAGAAGAGAGCAAATTGAATATACATACATACATGCATTTAAAATTGTACCTACTATTTTGGGTATTGTCCGTTTTGCTGTGGAGTTTTTTAAGTAGGTCAGTTTATTTTGGAAATGTAGACTAATCAGTCTGACGTGAAACAACCCTTCCCCAACAACTCTTGCTACAGCAACGAACTTGCAAAGCCTTTGGTATTTTGGATATCCATGGGTGGCGGGGATTGCTTACCATCAGGTGATATGTCTGCTCGTCTACCAGCTTACAACATAAAAATACAGTACTTATTCATGTTTTCATATTTTAATCATTACTGTACTTCCAATCAATATCCAAAAAAAAAAATGTTGTTCATTAATTTTTGGTGTTTCTTACTGCGATTCTCAAGCCACCTGTGTGAGGATTGTGGCAAATGTTCTCTTAAAAGAAGGTCTTTGATCAGCACTGGACATTATATTAATGATTATTATGATAGTGATAAACAGAAACCCAGAAAAACTGATACTACTCTTTAGTAAAACCACAATTTATGAAAATCAGAATCCACAATAACAATCGACCAGAAAACGTTTTAGTAAATCTATGCAAATAGTTCACAAGTCCTTCAAACCAAAACGCATGATATCCCACCACCTACATTTATATGCTCACTTTACGATCGTAAACCGCTTACGGCTTTCCAGTCCTCATTAACATAATATTATAGGGAGTTGGAAAGTTTTATCTAGAAATTCTAATGTTATGGCGTTTTCGTTATTGTTCAGAGGTATTATGTCACCATTTCTGCGTTTATTGTCTACTGAAGAATAAAAAGATCCTTAAAAATATGGACTGATGATTGGGATATTAAGGGCCAGTTCAACCATGATCATACAAATGTATAAGTACCTCATTGTTACTGGTGACAAAAATAGTATATATTTTTGTCACAAACATACAATTTCTTCAGTTTGCCTCACATAAATAAATAACATAAATTACATCTCGGTAATCAGTAGCATCTCATTAACATATGTTGATCACAAAATAGTGTTCTATGTATACTTTTTGGACGCAACGACGCGCCTTATATCCGCGAAGGGGTAGGCAGAGGTGCACATTACGGCATGTAATGCCACTATACAATGTACACCCACTTTTCACCATGTGTTTTATTAAGTCCCATGTAATACGGGTTAGCCTATTGCCACAGGGCACAATTCCAGACTCTGTGCTACTACTGAGAAATTTTCGGAAAACCGAAAAACCCAGTAATAGTTTGCCCGACCCAGAAATCGGACCCGAAACCCCTTGTCCAGCACTCGAGCAATGAGGCAGTACGTTTTGGACTACTTATAATAACAGTCACAACAACATCAAACGTTTTACTTAGGCCTACTGTTAGTAATGACTTCCAGATTAACAGATTTTGGACTACAGGGGATAAATAATGCGTGAGTAGACAATATTTTCACAAAATAATGTCGTAATTCAACCCTAAAATTGGTGTACGACAGAATAATTATAAACGGTCAGGCCGGTCTTTAATGAGTCCTTAAATTATCCCAGTAATTTCATATATAATGTAAACACTTTAATTTTAATTGGTAAAATACAAAATCTGCCTTTTTGGACCCTTGTTTTAGTAAGCTAATTATTCAAGAACATTTTAGGGTTCTTCATAACATAAGTTGTAATAATACTACCATTGAAAATTGTATGAAACTACAATTTGCATGCAAGCGCGGGTGATATGCAAGATTTTTTTCAAATGACCCATTTTTCTCACGTTTTATTTTATCTAAAAATGTTTTATAGACACCACTAACCGATTTGTAGATATCAGAGCATGTATTAAATTAAATTAAAACCCCACTACTAACCGATAATGTTTCAAAACTCTATCTCTATTTCAACAACACAGTTTAATCAATCGACCGACAGATAATCCTTCAGTATCAGAGCACCCAGCACCCAGGGGCAAAACAACAAATTTCAAAACCCGAAAACTTCGAAACTTAACCCCCTACATCAAAACAATGGGATCAAAAATATCAATTCCGCAGATAGGGATTAAAAACCAAGGTTAATCGTTGAGGCCCATCAAAAGACAGGCTGAAAATACGAAGCTTTGCTTTATCTTCATCTAAATTACTTCCAAATTGCTTCGCCATCGAAATTTGTTGTTATTTTAAGTCATTAAAGAGGGTAGGTTGTAACATAAACTCTTATTATCAAAGTTGGAAGGCCATTAGCCGTTCGGAGGAGGGTAGGGCCTTTGAAGGCTGTAAGCTGTATATATAGACTTCTTTGACAGCCCGTACTAGACTTTACTGTGCACTGCCTGAGGCTCGGTATACAATAGCGTGTGAGATGGGGTTTTTCAAGGCTTTTATAGAGGGTGTGGGCGAAAACAAGTTTTTATGTGTTTAGGAAAAGTGCAGTGTATTGGGTGGTGCAGAAGTGTATTACATGATATCTGTTTTTCTTTTGGATAGGAAGAAATAGGAGTTTCTTTAATCATATAATGTAACAAGGTTAATGAACTTGGATAGTAATTATAATACTTTATCGCATTAGATATCCTATTTCAATTCCATCCAAAGGTTGTCTTTAAGAAATCGCTTTGAGTTATAAGACCATGTATTGTACACTATGCTTATTTATGTTGTTGTTGTTGTTTATGTAGTGTACAATAAAGTATAAATAAATAAAAAATAAATAAATACATAACCGAACTGAGTAATATTGTAAGTTATAATTACGTAAAGACAAATATATAAAATAAACAAAACGGAATAAAATAACAGAAACAAAGTATTGAAGAAGAATACAATTATTTTGGAACATTTCTTAGAATAAATACTTACCAAACTGCTTGTAAACTTATTTTGTAAGTGAATAAGGTCAAGTACGACACAGATTCCCAGAATTCCGTACAATCAGATAACATAAGAAGAAGTTTGTGAATAGGACGTCTTCCTAATTTTTTTTACGGTATAAGCGGGTAAACGGGAAGGGGTATCACCTGCTGGTAAGCAATCGCCAACCGCTCATAGGCACCCGAAACCACCAATTACGTTGCCGGCCATTTGGGGGTTAGGAATTTAGTTAGAAAAGAGGGCTAATTGGGTCTCCGGTAACATCACTTCCACACAGAATCACAACGCAAGCGTTGTTTGACGTTAGAATGAATAATTTTTAGTCATAGCGCGGTGACTAAATTCGTGCCCGTTGTCTGTGAATGGACACACATACGGCGCTATTACTTGAACCCTATAAAATAAGTGGAAAAAGCATGGAATATAGAGTATAGAACGTTAATGAACACAAAGAATTCCATAGGTAACAGTGTGCTCATTACACTCCATATACGCTCCTTTGCCGCTACGGAGATTAAAACCAAAACCTTAACATTATTTTCAACAAAAAACAACAACATGACAAACAAGAAAACAATAGAACCGCCCCGTCACCACCCTTTACACGGTACCCAACACAAAATATTAAATTATGTCTAAGACTTTTACAAACAAGACGAATCGACATAAGCTTCTTTGATATAAACTTGGTAAGGAATAATTTATGTACCAAAGAGCCAAAATTAGTTTAAAAGACCTTCAAAAGGGCCCACTTAAGGACCGTAAGAGGCCTGTAATCTTTACATGTAAAGAGCTGTTTGTTTACATAAGTTATGAGATTAAATGAGGACGGGATTTCATTATGTATTTATGTCATATTGTCATTTGGATGCGTTGTGACATTGTTCCATGTATATATTTTCTATAAGTTGGTCGGCTCATGTTTATAATGTAATATTCGAGAGACAAAGTAAATAAATAAATAATTTTTTTCGGCTTACTCACGTAATTATTTGACGAAGACCTCGACTAACGTCAAGCCATGCTAGAGGATCTTATACTAATACTAACTACTTCCGCGCGGTTTCACCCGCTCTGCTCGGCTCCTATTGGTCATAGAGTGATGTTTTATAGCCTATAGCCTTCCTCGATAAATGGACTATTCAACACAAAAAGAATTATTCAAATTGGACCAGTAGTTCCGGAGATTAGCGCGTTCAAACAAACAAACAAACAAACTCTTCAGCTTTATAATATTAGTAAGTATAGATATAGATTATGAGAGTAAGTAGAAAAACGTAATAATTAATGTATTTAGCTTTATTTTTAAATTGCCTATGTTGCATTTAACTTCGGATACATAACACTTTGGAACGAAACTGATGTATTAAATTTGACTTTATAAAGTGCCTAATTAAGGATTAATTGAAATAAATGCTTTGGTTTTGACTTTACGCTTTAGTTTTACACTTTACAAACAAAATTCGTGAAAAAGCTAAATACAATCTGGTGAACGGAAAAACTCGAATTATTCCTTCAGTACTATCCTGAATGCCAAAGCAATTGTTACGTTGCAAATTGATTTGACAGTTGCTGACAACGTGACATGTGCAAACGTCCATTCCGTTTGCGATGAGGTGACATGTTCGCAGTACTAGCTTCGCAGTGTGAGTTTGTCTGATTGGGATTTTAACATGACTGTATAAGATGGAGATATGACAAGAGATATCAGTGATATAAATTATTGGATACTGCTCGGTTTCTATTGATTGTTGCGTGATGTTTGTCAGCCTGTAACCCTCAATAAATGAGCTATCTAACCCAAAAAGATTTTTTCAAAAAAGGCTCAGTAGTTCCGGAGTTTAGCGCGTTAAATCAATCAAACAAACACATCACACACAACGAAACAACGCAAGCGTTGTTTCACGTCGGTTTTCTGTGAGGCCGTAGCTGTGGTATCATTCTGGTGGTCACTACGGTCGAACCGGCTCATTCGTGCTGAACCATGGCTCTCCCACACTTAAAACGATCTTCATTCAAGTAAATTATCAGATAGCTAACATGGTTATAGAATTATTGTGTAAAAGATTTTAAGATTTGGTGACATTTTCACGTATAAAAACATTCAATATTTACGATATTTATTAACTATCACACCAACTGTTCCTTAAATCAAGCCAAGAATAAACAAAAGCCATTGTACATAACCTACTAAGATCACATAGCAACTATTACAACCACAATTCTCTAGAAGCGACACGCTCATCAACAATTTCTTCCGGCTAAACCAAATTTAACGCTAACTGTTCCACGCTAGTAATCCAACACTAGAATGCTAAAAGCTAATTGAAATTGTCTAAAAATACAACATGTTGCCTACTGGTTGACTGACATGTTGATTGACGTCTTTCTTTGTTCGCTACACCCGGTGTCTTAACGGTTGTGAATTTCTAAATCGAGTATCCAGTGTTGTGTTATACGGGAGACTATTTGAGACGGGAACGATGTAGTTTGTAGGGGTTTTAGTTATTTTTTGTGGTGAAAACTACGTGTTTTAATTTCACTTGATTGCGGGTAGCGCAGTGGCTGGGCAACCGTTTGCCACGCAACGTGTATCGGGTTTAATCCCGCACGGAGTAACTCTTTGTATGATTCACAAATTATTGTTTCGGGTCTGGGTGTCATATGTCTTAATTTGTATGTTTGTTAACGCACCTACGACACAGGAGCCCCTGCAATCTTAGTGTCCTATATATAAAAAAAAATATATAATGTCAAATAAAATGTTTAGGTATCGAAAAACTTTATTTGAGAATCTTGATGTTAATGTTTTTCGAAGATTTACTGGTGAACGAGTACGTATTTGAAAAATAACAAATCGAATTCCGAAATCAATACAACTGATCTATTTTGTTGAATATCGAGAGATATGCTAACTGCGATACAGTGGAATTGTTTTCAGTAACATAGTTTTATAATACATTTAAATCAACTGTTACAAAAAGCTTGTAAAAATAATACCACTATGAAGTGTCCGTCCAAAACGCAGCGCCGTGTGTTTTCATTAAAAATTACATTCTCAATTTTATTAACAAAGACAAAGAAAAAAAGAAAAGAAGTGTCTCTTAACATGACACATGGATCGGACGACAGTTATTCGGAAATGAAATTTTATTCGCTCCCATTTCTACATTAAAAACAGAACACAATCTACCAAACTACTGCCTCATAGATTGAGCGGTCGCAAGTGCGACTGCCAGGGGGTTTGATTCCCGGGTCGGTTAAAATATTACTGGGCTTTATCGTTTTTTTTTTTTTGAAAATTCCTCAGTAGCAGCGCGGAGTCTAGAATCGTGCCTAGTATATGTCAATAGGCTCACCCTCTACATGGGACATATAAAACAAATTTTGAAAATTGGGTGTCATTGTACAGTGGTATTACGTGCTGTAATCTGCATCTCTGCCTACCCTTTCGAGAACAAAAGGCGCGACGTTACAATTACACTCTACGAAAAACACAACATTTCGATATCCAGGAAGCAATTTCTTTTAAATAACCAATGATATTGGTGAGTGCAATTTGGATGCAACATTGCATCTCTGCGAAATATAATTACTCATCCAATTACTGCACAATTGACCGGGATGCTGATTGCATTGTTATTTCCGATCGGTTCAGGACAGGCATCATTACGTATATATTTGTTTTAAATACTTTTGACTGGGAGTTGTTTAATAAGTTGTTTTAAAAGTGAGTACATATTTAAGTAGTAATTAAATGAATATTTATATGAATACGTAGCCTTTATTTATTTGGGAGCACGGGTGCCCCCGCCAAGTCGAGCAAAAATACAGCACGGCATTCGATTTAATAATATGATGAATATCTAGAAAACCTACTATTAGTAGATATTTAATTGATAGATTTGATTGCAGAGTTCATAAAAATAATTTAGATACAAAACATTTTATCTGAAACCCAACTAGAAAATACCGTATAGATTTCCTAAGAAATGCCTGCCAAAAATGCCTTCCCGGTCTATTTGAAATAATATTGACTTTGACTTTGAAATCTTCAAGGATTAATATTATAATCAAGACAAATATCACATAAACTTACGATTCCCAACAAAGAAACAAAAAAAAATCATAAATATCGACAATTCATCACAATACAGAAATTCCTTCCAACAATATCGTTGCGAAATCAGAATCTTCGCACACCATAAATAAGATGGACATTTTTTTTCGTAAATATCAGAAAATATCTTCCCTCTCTGTACATAATATTGCGAGTTCATTTTCTGTCAATAACAAAGCTTTTCATGATTGTGAAGTCAATTTATTGTTTGAGGCAGGCTCTCAAACGGGGGTAAATTTACCCTTAGGGGTAAGACGGGTGGGGTACAGGATTCCGATAATGATGTAATGTGTTATTTTTTTGGTTCAATTATTAATAAGTATATTTTTTTTTTCTGATAATTTACGTTAGTGTGAATTAGAATGTTTTTTCACCAGAGATGCATGCTATGGATGCGTTCTATGGATGCGTGCTATAGATGCGTGCTATGGATTTATGCTATGGATGGCTTCCCTATTAACGATACATTGCATACTCGGGTTTCGCAACTTCCTCACACAGCTACATAGCTTAGTATCAGTAGAAACGATCACATATTTTCACAGCTTAGCTATTACATCTTCATAGCATAGCTACATAACACATCTCTGGTTTAACCAGCAAAACACTCGTGTGCTGCACATCGCATGCTGAATACATCTACAAGCGGAATTAAAATTAAAAGAAAATACTGTTAGTGTATCATAGACTTCTGTAAAATATCGCCTGACTCTATTCTATGCATAATTTCATGGAACAAATACCATGTTTTACCAGTCCTTATATAGAATTCCAATCCCAAAAACAAAATAACCCTTTACCAAACACGTATGTAGGTATACCATCAACACCTGAAGCCGATTTCCTTCAACAAAAACAGTTGAACGGTAAGAAACAAGTGCCTACTCTTTAGATAGGAATGGTACACAAAAGCATCTTATTCCTCGATCTAAATGTTCTAGATGTATTGTATTGGCTGAATAGGTGCGAACGAAGACTTTCGAGGATTTCGGGAGTCTCCTTTATTCATATGCTTCCTTGGTATCCCCTACTATTGTGAACTCTTGACTTATGTTACTTTAAAGAACAGCGTTAGAATAATGCTTTTGGTATAGAACGTTCTTATGTTTCTTTATTGTACTTTTTTAATAAGAGATGAAAACTTTGTTTTTATAAGGGAACCGCTTTCAATTATTTTAAGTCAGGCAGTACCAGGTAAAACCTTTTCATACGTTTGAAAAATACTATGCTGAAAACCGAATCAGAATCGGTTCAGATAAATGCGAAATAATCGGGCACAAACATACATACATTAATTTTTTGAAGTCGGCTAAAAAATAAAGTGACAAACACCCATTGTCAAAATTGAAAAAAGAAGAAAATTCAAAAGTAAAAGTTAGGTAAAATGTGAAATAAACACATTTTACCTAAAAAAAGATATTTCTTTGGAGACTTTATTCATCTTTCTTACTCTTAAATAAAATTGTAATCATGAACAATACAAACAGAAAAATTCACGTCTAGGGATTTTCTTTGTAAACCTTGACGTAGGTATACAATATGTTGATTTCCAACATAATTTGTATAAATAATGTAATATTTTGTACGTCTGAAGAAGTAACCAGAGAATCATTAAGATTTATTTGGTTTTACTGATTATAATGTTTACTTGATTCTATTTCGAAAACACGACGCAAAACTAAAAACAATTTTGGAAGTTTTTTATATAATTGAGTAGTGCATTTTTTGTGTTTTTTAAATGTATTAATTAATTTTACCATTTTTTTTTTTCTATTTTGTGTTTTGTTTTGGTGCATCGTGCCCGGTGCCGAATAAATGATTTTTCTTTCTTTCTTTCTTTCTTTAAGTTTAACCATAGTTTTATTTTATTAATTCCTCACTGCCCAAAGAGACATAAAAAAAAAACTCCTTCCCGCACACTTAACCAAAATTCCGGTCAATGACCTTGAAACCAACATTCTCTATTCCCAAAGATTTTCCATACACCCAAAGACCTTCGGGCCTCATTAACCAAATTCCATGCGGTTAAACTCACTAGTTTATCACTGAAATAAATGGTAACTGTCTGTATCCACCCTCCTTGATGGATAGTCTAAATACATAAACTGTTTGAACAGGGACCCTCACTTCGCGACTGAACGATTCTTGAATTATGTTCCGTCTTGATTTTTGGGCTGAATGGTTTTGTTACTGGTATTTTTTGGTGTTTTGACTGTTAGATAGGTTTGTTTAAAATACTAATATGTATGTATGTATAAGATCTATCTGGGAGTCATTGTGAGAAGGCTATGTTGAATATAGAAGCTGATATCATGACAATGAATTATCGTCTGTATTTATTAAAGTTAACTCTAATAAAAAATAACATCTGAAATATCTAGAATTTGTTAAAATTAGAGCTACTCTTTTTCCGGAGCTGCGGACTACCAAGCGGGTTTACCGGGGTTCCAAAAGCAGGAGCGGAGACGGGGTGGTTTTTAGTTAGTAAGAGTCTGACACTCCCTTTCGCTTCGCCTAAGGCGGGAGAAGCCATTGGATGATTTTCAACCCTCAAAAAAAGACCTACAATTTTTGGAAAACCAAATTAGCTTTAAACTTACAGACCGTAAACACACTAAACTTACAAATCAAAAACACACTAGCTCAAAACAATATCGCTAGACCAGATCATCATATTTCAAAAAGCCGCTCCCGACCACAGAACAAACATTTATCATAACATTTCTGACAAATTATTTGAAAACTATGAAATGTAAGACAGATCGCGTGACTAGTATGTTTGTATGTATTTATTTCTGGTATTCTAACCTCACGCTTAGAATGCTAAATATTTCGGTAGGACGCTAGTATGCGAAATTCGAAATATATTTGTTGTGATATGCTACCACCTATGGTAAAAATGCATACAAAATGTTCTAAAAATGGTAGAACGTCTCTATTATAACATTGTAGACTAAAATATATTTCACCTACAAGAAAAAAAAAAACAGGGAATAAGAGAAATGTGAACAGCTAGCTGAGTGATAGTTTTGGAGAAAGAAAGAAGAGCTAATAATACTTTTTTTGAGGTAGAAAAATCGTCCAATGACTCGTCCCGCCTTGGTTGAAGCGAGAGGGAGTATCAGACTCTTACTGACTAAAAACCACCCCGTTCCTACTCCTGCTTTAAGCCAAAACCCCAGTAACTCGTTCGGTCGTCCACAGCTCTGGAAAATAGCATAATCCTAAGCTCCGAACGTAAGTAGACCTTGCAACAAAGCAATAAGATTTTATTTTAATAAACTTTACGACACTGCCATAAGAACAGTGTATTAGCGCAATAGTTTATCCGTGTACCACTTTATAGACTGCTTCAACTATGTAATATTAAAGTACTGCAGAAACTATTAGTTTTATACTAACCCACAAACATAATTCAAGCTATATTGGTCTTTAATAGCCACGCGGTGGGCAAACTTGGATTTAATGATCGTACTTCTTTGTTGGGTGAAATATTTACTGTGTTGCGAGACAAAAGTATGAATTTCCTTTTTTGTTTTTTTCTATATGCGAGATTAGGTTAAGTTGGGTATAGTGGTACTGTTTTCAGTTTTATCTATGTTTTTTTTCTTCACACATGAATTAACAACAAGCATTTTAAATGTATAAAATCAGATTCACCTGTATTTTATGAAATAAACGGACATTTTTTTCAGGAGGGATCATCACCCGATGACTTCTCCTGCCTTGGGCGAGACTAGAGGGAGGGTCAGACTCATACTAACTAAACCCACGCCGTTCCTACTCCTGCTTTTCAAACCGGAGCCCGGGTTACCTGCTAGGCAGTCCGCAGCATGAAAAGACGTTTAAAATAAGCAACAAAGATTAATTGGTTCGTACATTACCAAATTGCCTCTATTACCTCACACACCTACACATCGCTAGGTAGTCCACAGCTCCGGATCGGGCATCAGCCTTACTGGGCCCCAGCTGTAGTGGTCTGATGGCTTAACGGACGCCTTAATCGTTGTAATTTGACCATTATAAGATATTCGATTAGTTCTGATTTGTCAATATATGCTTCCCGACCGAGGCCTACTTTTAACACAACTTTTTTAAATAAATCACCAATCTAGTTGACGCATTTTCGACAAAAGCGCCCTCTACCCAACCGATTTCTCCACACTATTAATATAGTTCTGTCACAAATCTTCCCTAAACTCTCATCTACTAAATAACAAAGATGTGATTATAGCGAAAAAGTTAAAAAATGTGTGGAGTAAGTTAAAAGTAAATTTCCCGTTTTCATTTGGTGACCACGTTGGCAGTACGCCACGGGAGATAAGCAATGGGATTACTTAGGAACCTGCTTTCATACAACGCTTGAGTTCATATTAAGTTGTGTGCGATATTTAAACCGGGGTTCATTGTTTAAGAGATCAAGAAGCAGTTTTGTTTGGACAGTTCTTTAGTTTTTGTTTTGAACGGTTTTTGTTTATTGCAATGCGGTAGAATGTGTCGAAGTGTTAATTAGTGGCAGATTTGCAAGAAGGGGAACTATTTGGTACTTGTAAAAGAAAATACTTGTATATCGGTAAGATCGGGTTGCTTTGACTCTAGGGTAACTTTTGACCCAAATTCTATAACTAATAGGAATCCAGAACAAAGTGTATATTAGTTTTTCATTGGTCTAAAAGTTTGGGTTTTTTAGGGTCAAAGAACCAAAAAGTAGAAGTAAGAACGGCGTGACTTTTAGTCAGTAAGAGACTCTCACTCTCGCATTGCCTAAGGCATTGGATGATTTTCCCCCTAAAAAAAAGGCTTAAAGAAATCTCATTGCATGTTTACATAAACCATATTTCGCTATTAAAACAAAGAGCTATTAAAATAATACTTTACGGTTTAGTTAAATAAAAATACACAACAACAAAACAATAAACGTCAAAAGAAATTCAACTTCAAATAAATCAACCTAATTCCCTAAGTAGGCCAGTGAGAAAAGTAAATATTACAAAAAGCAATTAAAATAAAAAGGCCAACCTCTTAACAGCCTAGCACAGTAGTTAAAAAAATACACTTAAACCCACTGCACTTGAAAAATGTAGCAACTACATTAAATTAAACACAGGCAAGTTGCAACCCGTCAGCCGCCGCGGTGAAAAATAGCCAAGTGCGTTGTTTTTACACCGAAAGAATGTAAACATAATTAAAATTCTCCAGAGAGCTGGCGGATGGTTGGATGTTTCCTTGGCCGGGGGTATTTTCATAAAAATGAAAATTTTTCAACTGAAACTTTTAGTGCTTGCTATTTTTCACGTAGGTCGCGCGGTATGCTTTGTTTTATTTGACGCTAAGTCGATGAGCTTCGTCGAGACAAAGCATCCAGTACCTCTACTATGAGTTTGAAGCAATAGTATTTGTCGATAGTCGCTAGCGGTGACGTAGATTTTTTGTATGTCAAATTTTACAACGCCTCTACCGGTCACATGTGGAACTAAAATTTGCCATACAAAAATTTACGTCGTCGCAAGCGACTATCGTCAAATACTATTGCTTCAAACTCATGGTAGAGGTACTGTATATCAACCAACCTGAATTATATTTTTACTCTTTTTTTTTCAGTAGAAATGCGAGCTCCTTTAAACTTATTATAACGAGTGCTTAGTGTTTGTTGCCTTTGTACTTTGCACAAAAATTACTTAGTAAGGTAAAAAGTAAAAAAGAGTATTTATTATGGACGCTTGAACGTGTTAGTATTATAACACTTTCTTTTAATTTTTAGCTTTGCTGTGTAATATATTAAGCTTGTAGTTTTAATATTCTTTAGCTTTATTTTCAGCAATAACCTATTATTTATTAAAAAATACTAGATCAGAAGTAACAAACTGATCTACTCTATACAAAGAAAAAAAAACCACCCTTAAAAACTTTTTAAAAATTAAAGGAACCGCCTTCAATTGTTTAACAACCTTCATTTTTAAGTCAAGTGATATCCCTAAAACATTCTGCTAATTTTGAAAAATACTATGCTGAAAACCGCACCAAAATCCATTCAGGCAAGCGTGCATACTTACATACATACAGGACAAACAGCGAACCTGCTTCTTTTTATTCGGTTAAAAATTCACAACAATATCTTTAACCAAATCACCCAAAAATCAAACCTGACAGCCAATTGACACTTAAAATCAGGGCACAATAATATAAAAAATCGAAGTGACGTCACGGTACAATGTACATGCAAAATCCATTACATTTACTCCCTGCCTAGTCTCCCATATGACGTTAACTTTATGAGCGGAGGATATTCAAGCGTGGTTCCTCACACCCCACTTGAATATGACTTTGACATCCCACGCGCAGTTAGCTGTGACATGTGACATCGTTGACAATATTTGACGCGGTCGTCACGTCATCAGACCATCGCTTGTGGAGACATACATTATAGGGTGTGATGTGTAGAGGTTACGGTGTGTGTATGTACGTTTGTTTTAGAAGATAGACGTGAATAAAAGTTTGTTAAATCATCAACTTTATCACAGTTTTAAAAAAAAAGCATTGCCCGACCCTTAGTTTTTCTCATACAATTTCACAAACACATGACACCCAGACCCGAAACAACAATTTGTGGAGCACACAAAGAGTTGCTGCGTGCGAGAATCTAACTCATTACACGCTGAGCGGCAGCCGGTTGCCCAGCCACCGCACCAACTTTGCAGTCAATCATTCATTCCATTATTCCCTATGTTTACAGGTGGACTTATTGCAGCTGATGTACTGTTGAAGATTAAAAGTGTGACAAAATGGTGTCTACATATTTGGTCTAAGATCAGTTTTATTGCACTATGTTTCATTAAACAAATAAACAAATTGTACTGCCCTATGTTTCGATTATCACATAATATCTACTAACATTCGAATTTCAATGTTACTGACAAAATTATGGACGTAGTTTTTAAAATATATAATTATTAATATTAAATCATTTTACAAGATACTCAAAATGGCAAACTCAAAATCTCCTACAGGACACAACTCACAAAACCATAAACATACAAACAAGTCAAATATAAAAAGCAAAACAACTCTCTCTCATCAACGCCACGTTTTTTTCTCGGCGTAAATTAATGGCATGCGAAATGAAAAACAGAACATAGTACCTACACATGCTACACTGCACAGCCAGAGCCACGCTATAATATATGTCTGTAGGTATATGTTGGGTATCATATAACTTCATTTAGTTAAACGTACATATATAACTTGTAGGCAGTGCATTTATTTCATTTGTAACATTACACTCCGTAATTATTTTGTTTGAGTTATAAACTTGTAGCGGGTTTTTTATTACAAAACTAGCTTCAGTCAGCTGCTTCGCCTGCGTTTCCGTGGGATAATAGTATCCTGTCACCCAAGTCAGCTCATACACTCTCTGTATATCAAATTTCATCAAAATCCATTTACTTGTTTTCAAATTAAAAATACCCTTAACCGACAAGCATGCATGAAAAGTCTAATGACTGTTGATAAAGCGAAAGAGGTGTGTAAGAATCGTAGCAATTGTCTCTCCCTACCCCCATAGGAGTCATGCGAGTGGTTATGTATGTAGTGTACTAATGCTTTATCCCTTTAGAGATGAAATTTTATTATTTTACCAAATCATATAAAAAATACCGGCTTGTCGTTCTACGCGGAGGTCTAAGGGGTAGGCCTTTGTACAGCAGTGGACGTCTCTCGGCTTTTGATGATGATGATAAAAAATCCCTACAAAAAAACAACACAACAAAACCGCTACCTCTCCTACTCACACCACACAACAAAATGAACTCCGCTGAAATACAGAGTTTCAGTAATAACCGGCCTCACAAACTCAAATAAAGTGCGTTCATAATGACGTCCGTGTACACTGAACGTTTCACTCATTTTCAGCCATTTTCAGACATTTTCACGGTAATTAAATGGCGTCAGACAGACATCTTTACAGTTTATGGATGAAAGAGTTTGTTTCACTGAACCGAAATGTTCTCAGCTTTTGATTGGTGGCAAAAATTGGGTAGGAACAAGTTGAATTGTTCGAGTGTAGATCAAATATAACCTTATAGATGGTGTTGATATTTAGTTGAATAAATCTTTTGATTCTGTTGGCAAAATAACTTTTCATGGAATAAAATGAAAATTGAATAAGTTTTGAGATATGAGATTTTGTTAATGAAGGTGCTGTATATCAGATGATCTGTCTGTTTGTTTGTTTGTACATTACCACATAAAATATAGAGAAATTAATACTGAAGCTACAAACGATATTTAAATGCATATACGCAGTCTAATTGAGGACTATACAGATAAAGGTTATTGTAATACCAGACTTCTATTGTATTTATTTCAAATCTAAACATATAGCTGTAAATAACTCATTCACGTAAATAAACCACAATTTTACATAATAACAAAGCATAATCCAACATAGCACTTAGAAACCATTGCAAAAATACAATCAATTGCACACAAGTATCAAGATACGAATCGTAGTAGTAAAAGCGATTGCTAGCATAAAGTCAGGTTGTGGCACAAATCACGCCATCTCACCCTTCCCCCCCTCTACTCCCCTACTATTCATGGCGCCTATGTATGCCCTCAGGGTTATGGTTTTATCATGATAGTATCGCTATGGGTAGTGAGTGACTAACTTGGTTACTGCTGGGATTTTCCAGTGTTATCTGGATTTTTATTCAAATAGTTGAGTTTGCTGATGTTTTCTTTTTATGGCCGGTAAGTGAACAGACGGATCACCTGGTAGTAAACAATAGCCATCGTTCAATGACAACCGAAACACCAGAGGCGTTACAAGTGCGTTGCCGACCTTTTGAGAGTTAGGAATTTAAGGGTTGTTGGGAAAATCAGGGATTGGGTAGATAAAGAAGGGGGGTATTTGGGCCTCCGGTAACCTCACTCACACGACGCAAACGTTGTTTCGTTACGTCGGATTTCTGGGCTGCCTAGGTATCACTCCGGTCGACCCAGCGATGCATGGCTCTTCCACTCAGACGTGACTGCATAATTAGTTCCTTCAAACGCAAATTCAGGAGCATTGAATATTTGATTTGAGAATCGACTCAAAATAATTTTAAAATATCAAGACGTATTTTAACGTTTTTTGACTGCACGGTTGGCGCGGTGGCTGGGTAACCGACTGCAGTGCAACGTGTAGCGGGTTCGATTCCCGCACAGAGCAACTCTTTGTGTGATCCACAAATTGTTGTTACGGGTCTGGGTGTCATATGTATGTGAACTTGTATGTTATATGTTGTTTGTGGGGCAACGTTTTAACAAAAAAGAAAAATAATATAGTGCTTCTTTTTCAGCATTTAGCTTTAAATTCGAGTAATTTTGAAAAGTACATCGAGTGTAAAATAACAAATTCTAAGGAAACTTGAAAGGCCAAAGCGTAATCGACCGTTAAATGTTCTTAATGATTTGTTTGAACAATGGATAAGCATTTCTTTCTTAATTATTACACTCTGCACTAGGGTTGCCAACATTTTTTTCTAGAAAAATGGGAATTTTTCAAAACGGGATCTAAAAAGTATCACGTATATAGTATAGTACTTATAGTAGGGAAGAACAAAAAAATTACTTTTACTTATTTTCCACGTTTCTCATACGAATTATCCAATTATACCTACTACATATTACACGTAAATTTGTACTTATACAACTTTGATTAAGCAAAGGCCGTACGAAAATATAGTATTTTTGAGTACTTTATATATCTTTAATAGTATATAGTACGGAACCCCAAATATAGTATATGTCGGCGCAACCACATCAATTATCCAGAGAAAGTAGAATAAGTTTGGTTAATTCACTTGATTGTCCTAAAAATCAGTTTATTAATCATCAGTTGATTATTTTAAGTTTAACACGATGTAA
This sequence comes from Spodoptera frugiperda, assembly GCF_023101765.2. NCBI lineage: Eukaryota > Metazoa > Arthropoda > Insecta > Lepidoptera > Noctuidae > Spodoptera > Spodoptera frugiperda. The sequence goes on from NC_064212.1 coordinate 2,482,899, forward strand.
AATTAACGTTATCATTGTAATTTCAATACTTAACCTAAAACTTGTAAGCACGTGCTCGTGCGCCGAGTCCTATATGTCGGCGCAACCACATCAATTATCCAGAGAAAGTAGAATAAGTTTGGTTAATTCACTTGATTGTCCTAAAAATCAGTTTATTAATCATCAGTAATTGATTATTTTAAGTTTAACACGATGTAAAATTAACGTTATCATTGTAATTTCAATACTTAACCTAAAACTTGTAAGCACGTGCTCGTGCGCCGAGTCCTATAAATACGCCCGCACTGTAGGCAATCGAGGCAGTTGCACTCCGATCGCCGTACAGTACGGACCTCTCTGGGAGTTGAATAAACTAAGTTTACAGTACTCGTGAAGTTTTTCTAAGCCCCAAAATGGGTGACCATCGTGAGAACAACAACTGTGACGTCAGCAATGATGACGTCACACTTTTTCAAAACACCACGTAGATTTCTCCTTCGTCATCAGAAGTGGGATTGCAAGAAGCCCTTACCCCAGCCGCTTCATCATCAGCTCTTCCACCTGATCAACTGGAACGAATCAACAGCCGCAAGTACATCAAAACCACGACCTGGAGAGTGAAAACAACCCACCAGAATAAACAGATAAGTATTGCATGGTTAATTACTCTTTTCAAATTTCAAAAATTCTAAATTAAACTCCGAGAACTCTACGAGACCCTCCGAGAAATCTACGAGACCCTCCGAGAAATCTACGAGACCCTCCGAGAAATCTACGAGACCCTCCGAGAACTCTACGAGACCCTCCGAGAACTCTACGAGACTAACAACTAATTTATAATGAACAGAAATCCTTCTCAGAGAAAATACTTTCTTTGCCTACAGGTAATCACATCACAACATAACAAAACCAACGAGAATCACCGAGAACCTACGAGAATCACCGAGAACCTACGAGAATCACCGAGAACCTACAAGAATCACCGAGAACCTACAAGAATCACCGAGAACCTACGAGAATCACCGAGAACCTACGAGAATCAACAAAAAAAAAATCAACGAGGCTGGTGCAGAGCGCGCACCGCCTGTCAGTATGGCCGTGTCGGCGCAACCACATCAATTATCCAGAGAAAGTAGAATAAGTTTGGTTAATTCACTTGATTGTCCTAAAAATCAGTTTATTAATCATCAGTTGATTATTTTAAGTTTAACACGATGTAAAATTAACGTTATCATTGTAATTTCAATACTTAACCTAAAACTTGTAAGCACGTGCTCGTGCGCCGAGTCCTATAAATACGCCCGCACTGTAGGCAATCGGGGCAGTTGCACTCCGATCGCCGTACAGTACGGACCTCTCTGGGAGTTGAATAAACTAAGTATACAGTGCTCGTGAAGTTTTTCTAAGTCCCAAAATGGGTGACCATCGTGAGAACAACAACTGTGACGTCAGCAATGATGACGTCACACTTTTTCAAAACACCACGTAGATCCCTCCTTCGTCATATAAATACGCCCGCACTGTAGGCAATCGGGGCAGTTGCACTCCGATCGCCGTACAGTACGGACCTCTCTGGGAGTTGAATAAACTAAGTATACAGTGCTCGTGAAGTTTTTCTAAGTCCCAAAATGGGTGACCATCGTGAGAACAACAACTGTGACGTCAGCAATGATGACGTCACACTTTTTCAAAACACCACGTAGATTACTCCTTCGTCATCAGAAGTGGGATAGCAAGAAGCCCTTACCCCAGCCGCTTCATCATCAGCTCTTCCACCTGATCAACTGGAACGAATCAACAGCCGCAAGTACATCAAAACCACGACCTGGAGAGTGAAAACAAGCCACCAGAATAAACAGATAAGTATTGCATGGTTAATTACTCTTTTCAAATTTCAAAAATTCTAAATTAAACTCCGAGAACTCTACGAGACCCTCCGAGAAATCTACGAGACCCTCCGAGAAATCTACGAGACCCTCCGAGAAATCTACGAGACCCTCCGAGAACTCTACGAGACCCTCCGAGAACTCTACGAGACTAACAACTAATGTATAATGAACAGAAATCCTTCTCAGAGAAAATACTTTCTTTGCCTACAGGTAATCACATCACAACATAACAAAACCAACGAGAATCACCGAGAACCTACGAGAATCACCGAGAACCTACAAGAATCACCGAGAACCTACGAGAATCACCGAGAACCTACGAGAATCAACAAAAAAATCAACGAGGCTGGTGCAGAGCGCGCACCGCCTGTCAGTATGGCCGTGTCGGCGCAACCACATCAATTATCCAGAGAAAGTAGAATAAGTTTGGTTAATTCACTTGATTGTCCTAAAAATCAGTTTATTAATCATCAGTAATTGATTATTTTAAGTTTAACACGATGTAAAATTAACGTTATCATTGTAATTTCAATACTTAACCTAAAACTTGTAAGCACGTGCTCGTGCGCCGAGTCCTATAAATACGCCCGCACTGTAGGCAATCGAGGCAGTTGCACTCCGATCGCCGTACAGTACGGACCTCTCTGGGAGTTGAATAAACTAAGTTTACAGTACTCGTGAAGTTTTTCTAAGCCCCAAAATGGGTGACCATCGTGAGAACAACAACTGTGACGTCAGCAATGATGACGTCACACTTTTTCAAAACACCACGTAGATTTCTCCTTCGTCATATACTATAGGTATATAATATATTACGGCTGGCCACACAACAAATCTGCTCTAAAGAGGGTGAAGCAGAAATAAAAAAATATAGAAACCTACTTCAAAATCAATCACCTTTCAATACACAAAAATAACTGACACAAAACAAAACCAGAAAAGCATCACCCTCTATTAAATAAAACCAAACAAAACTTCGACTGCCAATCAAATCTAAACCTTAAACAAACGAGCATAAGATACAAAAGAGCTTGCACATATTTTACCCTTTGTCTTCAGTAGGACAATAGAGGAAGCCTTCGAACATATACCTGAAACAAAAAACAAATCAATTTGAAAGGTTTCCTGTGTTAGGCCCGTGAATTTTAATCAATTAAAGAGCTTAAATGTAGGTTGCACATCAAGCTATGCAGAACCAGTATAAATTGACCGTCGAACGTGCGGAAAGACTACAGAAAGCGAGACTATGGTAAACTGGTCTTGTATAATTCGATGCGTAGCTATCTACAATGTGATAGGGTTGAGACTTCTAACCCGTTAAGGCTGAGTACTACATCTAATTTTATCGACAAAAAAATAATATGGGGGTTGAACCCCTAATTGAAAATATTGAAAAATAGTGATTTTTTCGGTAAAAATAATTCACAAATGATTTTTTTTCTCACCAAAACATTATCAAACATATGAAAAAAGTTATGAATTAGTTAGCCAAGGTTATTAGCTACCGTTTGACGTTTTTTTTTTGTTTCTACGACGCATACAACCTTTGATATCAAAAAAGTAAAAAAAAAATTAAAATAGCCATAACTTTTAGGGGGAGGGGATTCGACCCATTCGACCCCCGACTTTTGTCGATAAAATTAGATGTAGTACTCAGCCTTAACGGGTTAGAAGTCTCACCCCTATCACATTGTATATGCACAGGTTGAACAATGGTTCAAAAATGGTGAAAGCAAATAAAAGAAAATCTATTGACATGAGAAAATTTTTGGTTTTATGGATTCTGGTTTTCCGTCATCACGATCACATAAATCAAGGCTTACATGACTGATCAATGGCCCATTGACTTCTACATCAGTCATTTGGAAGCTACCAGCATTCAGTGTTTCTCTGTGACAATTATCAAGTACCTATATTGTTTTCCATATGGATGGGTAGACTTTCGTGTTTTATGGGCAAATACTCAAACGTCACTAAATTTTAACGCTCTCAAGAATAGTTCTGTCGCTACAAATTCCTTATAAAAGACAGAGGACGATATTTAGTTACAACTTAAAATTGAGTAGCGTTTCAGTATTCGGGCGTTACACATATAACATTTTTATATTTATAGGCATAATAAATTGGCGTCAAGAATTGTATTTAGAGTAGAATTTAGATTTGGATTTCCTTAAAAAAATCTATACAATTATAGTACATAGATTCAATGCGCAACAGACATGATACAACAATTTAAAAAGAAGCCAACGAACTCACACAACATGCTATTATAGGTATCTATTCTCAAACGAATTTTTACAAAGAATCATCAACGAATTCGCGCAAAAACGATTAGCCAAAGCGAAAACATTACAAAATTGCAACAAGCCAATTTAAACAACATTCGTTGCTCCGTTGCTGTTGCAAAATTAAAATTGTAATCAAAGTTTCCACGTTCACGAAACACGAACAGCAGATAGAGCAATTTAATGTTCGTAGAAGGCACTGCATCGAACATCGAACGAAAAGTTTCGACGAATCGTAACGGAGTTGAAAAATAATCGGATATCGCTCATAAACTTCGTGGCATGCCGTCATAGATTGGAAATCGTGCAGATACGATGTTCAATATTTTTTTGCCAACAGACTAGTGTTTTCTCAAAAAATAAAACCAACAACTTTGTTTTCCGAAAGGTTAAGCAGTAAGGTCTTCCTCTCCTAAGATGATCCACTGACACTTATTCCAGAATATAAAATCTATCTCTGTGAAATTAAACATCTACCCAAACTTTCATATAGCTACATAATATGTGCAGATATATTAGTTTTTTTACATAGTGAGAAACTACATACACATTTGCGGAAAACTACAACAGAATCTGTTGAATTTTTGTAACTAAAATACAAATACATAAAGTGCAGTTTTCGCAGCATATTTGGTTATTTAATACGGACACAGCTACCAAATAAACTGGACATTTGGATAACGTTCAACGTCGCAACATTATATTTAGATTTGCATAAGATACTGCAGTACGAGTATCATGTTTAAGCTACAAGTCATTGTAAAATCGCATTCAAAAACAGCTTGTATTTAAGAATTTATCGTTTGCAAAAATGACTCGTGTCGGTAACAGACTGTTGTTGCCAGTGATAAAATTGTCTTCTTTCGGCCATAAACGAGTTAAGTAAGGATTATCTGCAGCAAAATTGGGAATTTATTTACGTTTGTTAAATATGATTGTAAAAAGCAATCGATTTTTGTAATAGCTATCGTGAGACATACTAAATTAACTAAAAATCAGGGTTTACTCACGTACATTAATGGAGAAAACCTCTACTAGTTTCGAGTCACAGAGGGACTCTGTTATCGCGTGACATCACGGTTTTAAAAAACAATACAAATTAGCACCTAGCTTCATTGACGGACAGTCTGACAGACTATTACTTATTTTTTAATGGTTGACATTTCAAATGAACCTATTTATGGTTTAATTGGAATCAATGATTTGACTTTGCAATAATGATAAATGTTTTCAACTACCAAACTTGACGTAACATTGAGTCTTCCAATTTCCGTAATGCTTAGTTTAGCTTAGTTGGTATTAGGAAGAACCAGGTCTTTTGTCCTATCTCCCTCAAACATCCCTAATCTATGACAACCAAAGTGCTCAAAGAGTGTTACACCCCGCCGCCGCTGAAGTGGTTACGTGACAACTGATTATAAAACTGTTGTAGAAAACTAATTTCGAATGCGGCCTCAGCAAATAAAGGTGCAAACACTAAACTTTGAATAATGACTCCATGTTGTATAAGTTTGATTAATGTTTTAGCGTACACCGACACGATACAGTTTATAAGTTATCGAGAAACTTGAATAGTCAGAAATATTTCTGTTTGAAACGGAATGTTGTTACTAAATCACTGAGCTACTCGTGAAAGTAAGTTGTTGTCAGGTCGACGAGCGTAAATTATGTTTTTTTTTTTGTGATATGCTGAATAGTTGTGTTTTTGACGTATTAGAAAGGTCACAAGACTCGTGACAGCGTCCAGAATGTTATTTTATCAAAAAAAAGGTTACATTTTCACATAATAGACAATGGAAAGTTCGATTCGTCCCAATTCAGTTAGTAGCATTTTTATTTTTATTTTTTTTGAGGAGGAAATTCATCCAATAACTTCTCTCACCTTTGGCGTAGGCGAGAGGGAGTGTCAGACTTTTACTAACTAAAAATCACCCCGTTCTAATTCTGCTTTTTCTGCTTTTCGACCCGGAGCACCGGTAACCCGATAGGCAGTCCGCAGCTCGGGGTAACGTATAAGAATTTTATAGTTCACGCTATAAAGACGAAAGAAAAAAATCTTATAATAAGAAAAACTATCTTCTAACTTAAATCCAATTACTACTCAGGTACTGTTGAAAATATTCAAAATATTTTCAACTCCACGTCTAAACAACATAGACGTTATTTAACTTTTCCTTCTCCAAATGATAAAAACGTGCCTTAGCAAGGATTTTCGCGTAAAAACCTTCAATGCTCCCCTATCTTTCCCTTTCATATTAATCAAGTGACATTTCGTAAATATAAAGGTGAACATTTTCACTCGCTTCTGAGCTGAGAAAATATAAATATGTATTATTAAGAAGGGGAAGTTTATTTAAACTGGCATTAATGAGTTTGTTGACGATATTTTCGTAAATATCATTATTAATTTTGCATCGATAAACGATATAATTCAATAAATTTGAAGAGTAATTTTACCTGTAGCTGAAATCTTTAAGAAACGAAAAAAAAATCGCTTTCGAAATGAAATGTTATACAAACAAACATTTTATACAACAGATTTGTTTTTTTTTTGTCTCCTTCTTTCTTTATTTCATTAAAAAAGGTAGTTTACATAAAAGGTCTAAACTAAAACATACAGTTCTTGTTTATTTAAAACACCAGTACTAGGAAAATTCTGTAATACAGGCGAAAGGAGCTCTAGCTTTGTGAATTAGAAATTAAGTGTCAAAACAATTTATTAAAAACATTTCAATTACGCAAACAATATAATAATTCCTGTCAATCTTCAAACCTTGCAAACTCCATCGAAAACCAAATGCCCAGACCCATAACAGTAACAATACAAATTGCAGATAAACCAACCAATATCAAATATCGCTGCTACAACTATGCTTTGCTAACTAGTCTAAAGCCAGTCAAGATCTTCAACAACCCGGTTATATAAACCACTGAACCAAGCAACATAGCTTCCAAAGTATTCTAGAAACTCAAAGAGCTCAAACGCATAATTGAGGAACGATCCTCCGATCGCTTGTCACGACAAACGCTTGAACCGATGCTCAATGGGATACCTCAGGGAACTATGTAAGAACTTCTGATGGTTCTGATATTTGCATCCATGTTCTGATGGTTGGTATTTGGTGTTTGTGGGCCTGTGTGTGTGGATCTGACTGTTTTAGTGGCTTTTTAAGTGATAACGCGAGTGTACGTGAATGGCTTTCAGACTAGAATCTATTTCAAACAGATGTAAATAATTGTAATATTGCTTTTAACATTAACTGAAGAGTGAATGAACCACTAAGTGAACGAAGTATATGCGACTGTGGTAAAACTTGTTTAAAAAAATATGCCAAAGCACAAGAGATTGTTGTAAAGCAAATATTTGTTTAAGGTCTAGAAAATTCTTTAAAATGAAAAACACAAGAGGCTACTTGCTCCCAAGTGTATCAACATTTAAAGAATAGGTACCCTAAAAGATCTCCCACAAATCAAATTAACCCTTAAATACCACCCAATAAAATACAATCTGCACAAAACCAAATAAATCCACAATACATTTATCAGCCTACTGTCTCAATGCAGGTCAATAGCCTCATTTTCTTTTTTCTACCCCTTAAGGACTGTACCTACATCAGAATCGAAATCCCAATTGCGCCTAAACCTAAAATTTATAGCTCACCAAAAAATAAGATCGTATTAGTAGCGGAAATGTGAAAACGAAACGACTTCTTTCCATAGGGATACAACTGACAAGCTGTGCTAACATATAAATGAAAATATACTTTTTCTAAGAAATATAGCAGACGGTAAATGAGTCAAAAGATTTCCTAATATCAGTAATACTTCCATACTTCGTACCGAGAATTTCGAAATTGATACAAACAAAACATGACGTCATTTGTTCCCCGAAGGAAAGAACATAACATAAAATGAAACATATACTTCTTGAGAAAAGGTTATTACTATTTCTAAGACAGACATATCATACTACAAATCCGAAAACAATCATTTGTCCTTGACCATGAAATTGAAAACTGCACAAGCCCATTGGCCTAATTAATACTTGTTCAAATCGTAAACCGAAGACAATCAATCGACAGCACGGTTGGCGCGATGCCTAGGTGACTGGCTGCCGCTCAGCGTCAAAAAAAAATCAAGACCTATAACAGCTGTATATATGGACTCCATAAAATATTCCACACACACACATAACGTCACGCCTTTTTATCCCTGAAGAGGTAGGTAGAGATGCACATTCCAAGTAATGCCGTTATACAACATACACCCACTTTTCACCATTTGTGTTATATGTAATAGGGGGTGAGCCTATTGCCATATACTGGGCACTATTCCAGACTCCGTGTTACTACTGAGAAATTTTCGAAAAACCGAAAAAAGCCCAGTAATACTTTGCCCGACCCGGGAATCGTAATCGAGACCTCTTGTCCGGCAGTCGCACTTGCTGTACACTCTCACTAGTCGACCAACGAGGCAGTCGAGGCAGTAAAATATTCCACTGTCCATATAATTAAATATTTCCACACAAAAGCCCCACAATACAACGTCAAAGCGTACAGGTATCCAACACAATTAGGCTCTTGATGTTAACAAGTTTTCTGGCAACCAGTCGCCGGTAATATAATGATGCTGCAACTAATTCAATTGGTGTTTGCACGCAAAACCACAAATATGACAGCCGACTCTAACAAATTGAATTCCCTGAACGTATGCTGATGTCTCTTTGGTAATTTGCGCTGTTTACCGCGCTGTTCCATGGATGTTACTAAGTGTTTGGAGATCAGGGGTCATTACTGGATATTTGGGGAATTTAGATGAATGTTTATTCATTGTTGCATTGCTTGTGTAGTGACGCCTAAGTGGAATAAAATCGTCATCACTTCTGTTCCTCCCGTGGGTCTTTGGGTTCTCAAACCACCACGACTTTGCGTTTCTTAGTCAATAAAAAGGCTGAGCAGCAGTTCTTTCTTCTAAATCTGATGTTGTACCCTTCATTTTGTAGAGGAGACCAATAAATCTAATGTGAGGTCTAACAACTGTTGATGTATGCATTGCTGGGTAGCTATTGATAATTATAAAATGAAATCTGTCTATGCAAAAGAATACTGGGTTTACTATACAGCACTTAAAAGCTTGCATAAATCTGCTTATATCATTATATGTATCAATTATTCTATTCTTTGTACCTATACGAATTTCTTCATACCGTTTGTTAACAGCGAGAGTACACTTTTCGCCAATTATGTTATAACTCCCCCTTGTAATAGAGGCGAGTCCATTTGCCCCATGGGGTGGCAGACAACACAGAGGGTCAGCTACTACGATCCTTTTACCTTTTCCATTTTCAACGTTGATGCATCTAGCCATTCGTGCAAAATATACCCCGTGTAATAGACTTCTGTCAGTTATTGCTTCCCTTTTCTGGTATTTTCATGGTGATTATACGATTTTTTGCGTTTTTTTTTTTCAGACATTATCTACATTGAGATCTATATTTTTTTTATGGAATAGGGGGCAATCGAGCAGACGGATCATCTGATGGTAAGCGATCAGCGCCGCCCATGGACATCTGCAACACCAGAGGAGTCACAGGCGCATTGCCGGCGTTTAAAAAGGAATACGCTTTTTTCTTGAAGTTTTGAAGGTCGTATCGTATCATATCATATTATTTTAAAATTGGGCGTTAAATTCTTCTTAGGCGGTTTTTTCAAACCCTTACAGTAACGTTTGTATTTCCAAAACGCTCTTGGTTATCTTGCTATTGATTTCTTTATTAACATCCACTATTAAGACAAGAGCAAAGACCTCACAAACACATTTATTTTTGCCAACCACAGAAAAATATTTACCAGAAACTCAAGCTATTTTGGACTTTAAAACCACGAGAAAATAGTAGGGGCAAGCTATAAAGTTGGCAGTTCGTTTGTAATTAACGCTAAATTGCTACCTGACAATATTTTCATGGTGCACCGTTTTGTAACAGTTACGGCTTACCTTCAAAGTTATAACATTAATACAATTTACTGAGCATAAAATTATAACAGCTGTCGTTCGTTTCAAAGTTTAGTGTGTAAAATTATGTGGGTTTTTGTATGACAATGAGTATGTAAACGTGTTTTATTATATAAGTTTTTAGTAAGTATTTTGGTAGTACATACCTACGACATAGCCATACCTACGACATATAATATTCTTATATGGGTTACTTCACCTGAAATAAATGAATTTTAATTTTTTAATTTTAAATATCCCGTTTCGAGTTCTAATGATAGTGCTTTATTATTTTGTTATATTGCTAAGTATATTTTGTTACTCGGAGCTGCGGACTGCCTGATAGGTTACCGGGGCTCCGGCTCGAAAAGCAGAAGTAGGAACGGGTTGGTTTTTAGTCTGACTGAAATTCCCTTTCGCTTCACCCAAAGCGGGAGAAGTAATTGGATGATTTTCCCCTATTAAAATAAGTATATTTTGATATTAATATTTAAACTGAACATAACAACCCTTTTAATCTCTGAAGGGCAAGGCAGTGCACGTTTTTCAATGTAGCACCCAATTTTCAACACTTATGTCAGTATTCCCTCCAACATAAGCGAGTCTCTTAACTGTTTTTATCCCATGATAAAGATATATCTATTCAAGATTGAATATTTATTATATTCTCAGCAGTGATTGACCAACTGTAGGACAAAGACCTCTCCTACCGTCCTTCCACTCCTCTCTGTATAGATTTAATATTGCAAAAATAAATCCATGTATTTTAAAATAAAAGAGCATATAGATTTGAAGCAAACAGGCAGCAGTAAGAGAGATAGTAAGTTACTAGTGAATAACGACTCGATATTTTTCAGTTCCCGATGATAAATTGCCGGAGCACAAACAAGACGTAACGATTCAGTTTGCTATATGTGAATTCACTTTTAGTAAATGGTTTTTAACAAACAAAACTTTTTGATGCTTTATTTTACTCTACAAGTTCCAGTTTTCTAATAAAAATCTGATTGATACATATCGATGGTTGAAAGGCTAATTGATTTAAACGATTTTTTTTGTGATATTAATTTAGGCTCATATTCATGATTCCAGGCAGAAGGCGCGATGGGAGCAAAACTCCTGTAACCAGTAGTGCGACAGTTGCCGCGTCGTGTCGCGGAATGCTGCTCATGAATATGAGCCTCTAGCATGGCTTGAAACTAGTCGAGTTCCTCGTCAAACAATTACGTGTGTAAGCCTATAACTTAATAATTAATTTAGTATGTTGTCTCATGAAAGTAACAATAAAATTACAAAAAAAATGTAGATCATAAGCGATTCTTGGGCTAATTATTCAAAAGTTTAAGCTTAATATGATATGATATGACTTAATCATCACCAAAATCACCCCAAATCTCCAATAAGTACGCAAAACTATTAAAATAACCACCCCAATTACAGATGACGAAACGCAATCACAGAATATTTCTGTTTCAACACTAATTCCACTTACAAACGCTAAAAGTCATTCAAAAGTCGCAACTGTTGAACTTTATCAAAGTTCTTTTGAGCAATCGAGAGCACTTATATATCGGAAAGTTGCAAATTGATTTACTCCAACGTAAAGAAATATTGCCAGAGAACTGTAACTACAACGTTTAAAAGGTTTCTTGTTAAAAATAATATTGGTGTTCTATTCTGCTGGGTTGTTCTAGTTATGGTTCTTGGGTAACCAGGGGTGGCTTAGGTACTCTTTGTATAGTTTTGACAATGAATAATTGACATTATATTGGATTGAAGTTGCATTGACATCGAGATTCGTTTCATGAGTAAGCCCTGTTTCGGCAGGATTCGTGGAATCCTCTTCTTAGTAATGTAGTAAGAACTGATTAAGAGACACTAACACAAAACTTCTAAACAGCGATTGCCAAAACGAAGATCTTGAGTAGAAGCAGCTATGAAATAAAACATTACAACAAAAACCTTCCCCGAAACCGAACAGGATCCAAAGCCACGTCCAATCAATTCACGAGAATCAAATTCCAAATCCATAAAACCTTGTTCCATTGAAAATCCAAATCCATTTTGAAAACCTTACAAAAATGTGCCATCACGAGGCGTACGGATTATATTATGATCAGAATCCCAACGATGGGACTTCGGCAAACACGAAAAAAGTATGTAAATACGAATTTACATAGAAGCGGGAGTATTTAAAAGTTGGCTTGTGACTTCTCGAGTACTTTCGTAGTAAATATTTTGATTTGGTACTAGTGTGTATTGGGATTACTCGTACATCGTAGATCTAATTTCATTTGTGAAGAATCTACGTTTGTATACTATTTTGTAAAACAAGTCTTTCAGGAGGTTTTACAAAACATTAGCTCACCTCCAACAAAACTGTATTTTTTTTATCTACCATCGTATGTCCTAGTCATAATCAGATGGTTTGTGGAGAGTAATAGGCCTTTGTAGAGGCATTATATTGAATACATCTCCTGCTTTGACAACTGTCTCAGTATCTTTCGTCCAGTTGCAATATCTGCCAACGCTTTAATCGTGTGATGTTGGCGTCCGTCTTTGGTAGGTCTCTTGCCAGTTCATTAGTGTGTGACTGGCCTGGTCTTATATTTCTTATTGTACTAAATAGAACATGTGCAACAGTGTTTATCAAAATGAATGTTACCAAAATCTTTGTCATATCAAAAGAATTATATCGTCACAACAACACAATTCTCATCCATTTCCACGACCTTGAAAAACGCGTACTATTTTTTGTGACTGATCTTGATCACAAACATTATCCAACATCTTTACGATGCAATTTCAAGGCCAAACTACTATCAGCATTTCTTGGCACTGTTAGAAACCACGTGTAAAGAGTAACAAGTAAAATCCAGATAGCAGTTGAAAAAATCTAAAGTCTACGTCACTACGTCACAGGAATTCCCGGTCATGTCTGTCTTAACCGATAGCACTCCAAACTATTTAAACGCCCGATTATCCAGAGAATTGGCAACGTCCGAAATACGTAGACGATGACGTCACAGGGAAATCTGGCAACGTCTCAGCGTTTCCGATTGAATTATATGCGATTGTTTAACGTCAGTTAGTTAGCATGTGGTACGTTTATCGTGTTTCGGTTGTAAAGTTCAAAACAGACGTGGCGATTTTCTAATTAATTGCATTTATTTTATGGTCTCATCATTACTGCGTTTTATAGCCTTGTAGCTACTAGTGACAACTAGCTTATAAGGTTAAAGCATTTATAGGATCGGGTTTATCGGGGATCCTGCTCGAAAAGCAGGAGTAGGAACGGAGTAGTTGTTAGTCGGTAAGAGTCTGACACTCTCTTCTCGCTTCGCCCAAGGCGGGAGAAGACATCGGATGATTGTGTGTTGAATAGTTGTGATTTTTTTACCACCTTTAAAATACCATTATTCAACACACAAAAATCTAGATGTAGGTGATGTAACAAATAAAATAATGAACATGAATCAATTCACAGTCCATGCTTTGCACCATTTACGAATCGTCAAAAACATTCATTTCTTAGGCTTATACAATATATGTACATACCTTTCTCCACAAATACGATTATAACTAGGAGAGAGAATAGTGCTAGAAATTTAATGAGACCTGGACTTGCAGTACGTTGCAGCTTCGTTAGCTAATACAACAAGCTTAGGCGACGTGATTTGTAAGCAAATTGAAAAGCAACATTTGTTTCAGGTAAGGGAGGTTTCTTTAATTAAAAGTAGGCTATTTTGTTAGCAAAGAGGTAGGTGTAAGTAGCAGCTAAAGGTTTGTATAATGTACAAACATAACAACTATTTTTATATAGTTACTACCTTGATTACAAGACAAGCAGTTATGCTGTTACTAAAAATTTCAGCATTACAAATTCTATTAACATGTTTTATGGTCAATTTTGCATAGCAAAAAAATTACGCACCAAAAATTAGAAACGTTATACCATTGATTAGCCTAATGCGGTAATAAGACAAAAAACTATTAGGAAAAATCAGCTTAAAAGGTAAGCGTCCACAGGCCCGCAACTTACGCATCCCACGCATCGCACGGATTGCATCAAACGGATAAATTTTTCAGACTGCGTACACTGTATCGGCACTTACATTCGGATTTTTGGCATCGGCATTCCGTATGATATCATCGGTACGCATCGCATAGGGATTTCCGATAAGCCTACCGCACGATGCGGATCCGTGGACGCAATTGCATGAGTTTCTATACAAGACAAACTAAACTCCGCTGCGTGTTGCGTGGACGCTTACCTAAAATCGCATATCAAATAGCCAGCTTTATTCGACCGGTTGGATGACGTCCAATGATTATGTATTTGAAATATTACAAACAATATTCAACGCCACGTCCGTCGGCAGTTATAATAATAAAATTTTATTATAATTTAACACTGCTTTGAAGACTTTCATCATAAAATATCTTAAAGTAATTGTCCATTTCCAAGTATTAGAGGCACTACTAAACGAACTAGAATTAGAGTAACCACAAACGGTTTTATTTTTCGTAACCTATACAAGTTTAAGAGATAGAATAAACTTGCTCAAAAATATGAGAAAAAGTGTGGGAGAGTCATGCTTTAGCACGAATGGGCAGCCTCGACCACGACTTCAGAGAAAATCGACGCGAAACAACGCTTGCATTGTGTTTCTTCGGTGTGAGTGTGATTAGTGACTAGAACTTCCCATCCCTGATTCCCCAACAATCCTTAAATTCTAAACCCCAAAAAGCCGGTAACGCCTCTAGTGTTTCGGGTGTCCATAGGCGGCATCGCCAGCGACTTCCCATCAGGTAATCCGACTGCTCGTTTACGGGCTTATTCCCTAAAAAAACACCTTACTTTTCATATGTAGGTACAACAGCGATAATATCGCCCATTTCACTGGATATTATTATACTCCCAATATTTTTAAGGAGTAAAGACTGAAAGAGACGCAGACGAAACAATGTAAACCATACATATAAAAGCCAAGCAATAGTCAGTCTTCTTGACCTTCCAACAAAGCTATTTTACTCATTTTCGAAGATCGATATAGACAATCCAAATCCAAAATTACTACATTTCAAAATACACAAACCATCAGTTTTAACTGACAAGTGTCCCAGAAACTAAAATATACTAAAATACGTTTAGAAATATTTCTCACATCGTCGCGTCTACGTAGCTTTTGTTCATTTATCTTCACGCTGTGTCGACTAGAGGTTGGGCAGAGATCCAAGTGTCAATCTGAATGTATGACAATCGTTTGTAGCTATTAGTAATGAGGGATAAGACAGTTCTCGTGTATTGAATTAAATTTTATTTATTTTATTGTAGTTTTGATCACGTTTTTATTTATTCATGTTACCAGAAAAACACATTAAAATAATTTATTGAACATGTTGGATAATGTTTAGGTTTTGGCAACTGAGTTGATTTGTATTAATGCGATTTCTAGAACTAATTTTGCTATAGAAACATACCTAAGTACGATATTTCTTTACTACAATCAATTGGTCTTGTTGATAATTTATGTTTAGTTGTCTGTACGTCCAAGCCAAACTCAAAAAGAGCATGCACATGTTGGAACAACATATAGGTTATATCACGTACGCGGAAGAGCTGTGACCGCTATGTAAATATTAAGTAGCAGTAAAACATTTCTACCATCGACAACAGCTTTTCCACCAGAGATGTGCTATGCTTCGTTACTGGGGATGCGTTTGAATTCTACCAATCACATAGCTTAGCAGTGGTGGAAACGGGTTCAATTAGTTTAATATGTTTTTTTATATGGAAATATGCGTGCTATGGATGTGTGATATAGATGCGTGCTATGAATGGTGTCCTATTGATACGTCTCATTCTGGAGCTGCGCTTCTTCCTAACATATCTTACTCGCACCGCTACTTAGCTTAGTATCAGTGGAAACGGTCACATAGTTTCACAGCTTAGCTATTACATCATCGCAGTATATAGCTACGCACCCTTAGTACGATGTAAAACTGTATAGGGACCGTTTTTACTCGCTGCGGTTTGCAAATACGAGTAAAACAAATGACAGTTAATCCCGTTGAAATTGTTTGACAACTTGAGGAAATTCTCATTCGGAAAATTACTGTGATTTTCACTATTACAGTCGACTGGATTCTATCCTACGTTTTCATGTCATCAGCAGGTAAATTGTTGAAAAGATTGCAGGAAAATGAGTTAGTTCGAACAGATTTTTAACCGACTTCAAAGAAGGAGGTTCTCAGTTTGACTGTATTTACTTATGTATGTTTGTGTGCGCGATTATCTCGCGTTTGGCTGAACTGATTTTCATGCGGATTTTAGCATATAATTTAAAGATTGAGGAGAAAGTTTATTATCAGTAACATTTAAAGGCGATCCTCTTAAAATTTTTTTTAATAACACTACGTATTTTCATAGGTACCGACACTCTCCCTCGCCTAGCCCAAGACGGGAGAAGTAATTGGATGACATTCACACACACACAAAAAAAAAACACCTAAGTACATAACTAACAAACACTCCATCAAAATCACTAAAGTCTACTCTTACATTCTCCCAACTCGCAGATCTCAACTATCAAACCGACACGAAACTCACACAACTAATCTGACAGCTCAAAATGATACGGAATGAAACATTGATTAGTTCTAATTTAATCTATCACACACCGAGAGGTAACTCCCTCCGTACTCCCTTCCTCCCAAGCCTGATCGATCACAATTTCAGTACATATTGTGGCTGAGGTACTCAAATCATGATTGATTATAACCAATCAATGATCAACGGGGAATAATTAGCGCCTACACCTCGCGTGTGCCTTTATAAAGGTAATGTTTGGAATTGTTAATAAAGCTGAGAATGCTACGCTTGTTATAGGTATACTTAAATTAAACAAATTATGATAGTTATTGTATCTAGTAGAAGACGAGGATGTGCTTATCTAGCATATAGTTCGAGACTATTATGAATATCAAAGAATAACAAATACAAAACTTATATTCAGAAAAATAAGTCATGTTCTGCGCGCGCCTCAAACAGTCAACCACCACAGATGTGGCCCAGTAGAACTGATGACCGATCCGGAGCTGCGGACAACGTAACAGGTTACCAGGGCTCTAGCTCAAAACAGGAGAAAGAACAAGGTGGTTTCTAGTCAGTAAGGGTCTGACACTCCCTCTCACCTCACTCAAGGCTGGAAGCAATTGGATGATTTTCCCACCTCAAAAAGTCTCAAAAATTTAAAGACATTTCACTCTTACAATTTTCACGACCTAATCACATAACGTTATAATGCATCAAAATAAATCCGTAATTACGTGGTAACAGCGCAAAATGTCTTCACAGAAAATTCACTATTATTAAACACAATACAAGTGTAGTGTCATTTACCTTAAAATACGATTATACACAGGTGTTACGCGAACTCAAGCGCATACAATTCAAGAATACATTTGTAAGCGGCTCCCACTAATCCTGTTAACTCCAGGGGATGAGCAGAGTACTGTGAGGGAATACACGTCGCTTGCGCAGTCATTCGGAAACTTTATACGATTATAATATGCCTATATTATTTGATAATCCTCGGCAAAACGGTATTTTTATCTCCTTAAAAGAATGATTCGTAGAAATGTAAATGGTATTATTATTACATGAAGCCAACTGTTGTTTTATCGAATTTAATTTTGTGTAATGCACTAAAACTCGTAGAACAGACACATTGAAGATCCGACTATATTCTTTACACCAATTACAATTACATTTTATATGGTTGAGTAATCATTTCGTTACCTTATTGGCAAAAACGTTTCAATTCAGTCCAATGTTTACTATTGCCACAGGTTCCACAGGAAGAAAGAGGTTTTAGACCTCTTTCTCTCCTCTACTTCTAAAAATGCTTGTAACAACGGTTGGTTGGTACGGTGGCTGCGCAACGAGTAGCTGGTTCGATTCCCGCACGGAGCAACTCCAAAAAATGTCGTTTCGTATGTGGGTGTGAGATGTATCTGAAATTGAATGTTTGTAAACGCACCATACAGGAGTAAATCTTACCGCGGGGCAAAATTTTATTAAAAAAATCCGTTAAGTAAAACTCTCCCAAGAAACTTCTTAAACCAAACTACAACACTAATCAGGTCTTCTCAAAAAAACTATAATACCGCACTACTATAACAACGCACACTACAATACAATACAAATTCCCCCTTAGCAACACAACCCGAGTGACGTCACACACAGTTAGAACGCCATCCATTACCGATCTATTAGACTCCGTTAATAGATAATACAGTGTAACCCCGAGACATTGGCACACATGACATGTTAGATATTACTTTCTGCATTAATTACTCCTGCCTAGACTGTATCTTGATTAACTTTGAGGTAAGATTTGAGTATGTATGATTTAATAGTTATTGAAGGTGTGTTTTGAGTTTTAGAAGGGTTATTAAAAGTTATTTAACGATATTTAGGGTAATGTTCCACCAGAAATGTGCTATGTAGGTATGCTGCGAAGATATAATAGGTAAGCTGTGAAACTGTGTGACCGTTTCTACTGATACTAAGCTATGTAGCTGTGCGAGTAAGATGTGATATGAAGATGTGCCGCCGCAAAGTAACTGCACAAGGAAGATGCTCTGCTTGAGCATGCAATATATCAATAGTAAGGAAACCATCCATAGCATGCATCCATTGCACAATCATATCCGTTTCATCAACAGTTACTATTCTTTACATGCATGCTCGTCACTTAAGGATACTTTTATATTTGACCCTTCTTTAATATATCGCCAATCTGAGATTTAGGTCCGTCTATTGTTTAATATAATTCTTATTTAAATCACAACAAAAAAAAACCTAACACTTAATACGAAAGACTTTAAAAATTAAGACAATCACTCAAAAAGTTACTACAACAATACAATTTATTAACACACCAAAATACATCGCTTCGAACTCTATTTTTTCCCAAAGTCCCAGACTCGCCTGCTAGTACGCAGTAAACCTAAACGATTCACTTGACTTTACTCGTGTCAGCTTAATTGTTACGTCTAGTCTAACATGTGGGTCTAGGTTTATTACTAAACAACATGCTAGCGTTTGAATTACTCAATCCATTTGAGAGATGGACTTGAATTACAGAATGGCAGTGTCTACAGTCTATAGAACGAGTAAATGTATAATTACAGGGTGACTACAATTGCCATTGTTAGTCTGTAATTTTAATTTAGTTTGGAGGTTGGATTTTCCATAGGACATGGTAGTTATATTTCCATTGAAAGCACTTATTGATTTAAAAAAATCTCGGAAAATATCTGAAATTATTGTTAATATTCTGTCAATAGAGTCATATGTCACAATCGTTGAAATGATTGTGTCTGAAGTAAGTATTTAATTTGTCATTTGAAATCGACAAATAAAAAAAGCAGTAAACAAAGCAATCCAAACATAACAACAAACACGAACAAAGATTAAACCATGTAACTAACAAATTAGATTTACCAAAATAATACAAAAACATAATATCTGTACCGTACAATCATCGATCAAAATTTTACATGACGACGTCCCTAGACTAATTCGACTGGACATGTCGCCACCCAACGGAACACCACTCCATAACGTAGTTACCGCTCCGCTGAAACCTATCAGGGAATTTCAACCAATACCCCTGATGTTATAAGTGCGAAATTCGGTTGTACATTTTAGGGGATCATGCGGCAATTCGTTGGAAGATTGTACTGTATATGTGTGTGTTAGTCTAATGCATCAACTAGTAAATATTCCGATGGGATGTCTCTGGAATGGATTGATAATATTTTGTTTGTTTTACAGCTTATTTTGTTTAAAATTTCATATAAGGGTTATGAAGAATTTCGACGTTTGAGTACGGTATACTGACACATATGGCATGGATATAGAGTTCATTATAATTTGTTCTTTAATTTCATTCGCATCGGTCACTTGGTTTGCTTTCTTTATACTGTTAGTTGATCCATTACCTTTTTCAAACCTACCAGAATCAAAAACATTGTCTCGGGATGTTCTAAATAAAAAATTAGCCAATATTATCCTCTTCCCAAAACTTCCCAATCCTCGAACCCCCAACAATCCTCAAATTCCTAACCCTCAAAATGCCGACAACGCACTTGTAACGCTTTTGGTATTTCGGGTGTCCATGGGCGGTGGCGATTGCTTACCATCAGGTGATCTGTCTACTAGTTTGACTGCTCATTCCATTTTTAATAGACATACGAACCTAATATATTATCGTAATTAGTATAGATAATAAATGTGACACGTATAATATGACAATGTCAGTGAACTCAAGTGCTTGGCAATACGATGCTAGTTTCAGTAACGTGATCTTTGATAGACAGGTATGTTAACAGATCTAGACACACGGCAGTGTGTCCGCCAAGTGCGAGCAAAAAAACCGACACACCGGCCGTGGGTTATATTACACGAACCATTTCGGGCCAAGTTCGACCCACCTATAACTCAAAATCTATTTTATCTACGCATTTGAAATTTCTAGTATCTGTCGAGATCTACTTACTTATCTAAAATACAAAATTTCATTAATGTACCTATTGTAGGTCTTGAGATATTGACGTCAGAAAATCGCTATTTTTACTATACACTCACTGACTGACTCACTCACTCACTCATCAAAAACCTAGACCACTTCCAATGGTCGTATTGACTTGAAATTTGGCATGGAGGTAGGTCTTTAGGTCAAAGTAAAGGAAAAAATCTGAAAATGGCCAAGTGTGAGTCGGTTTTAAAAATAATGAAGGTGTAAATTCATACCCCTAAGGAACTAAAACAAAAAAATTATCTATATCTTCCAATGGTCGTACCGACCTAAAATTCGTTACAAAGGTTTGTATTTAGTCAAAGTAAAGTAAAATAAGAAAAAAAGAAAATAAACCTTACAAAAATAAATGAAATCCCACCCAAAACATAAATGTGAAAGGCTGCCAAGTTCGATAATATTGGAATGCTTCGCCTATAAAAGAAGTGAGATCTAAATAAGTACCAAGTTACACAGACCTCAGTTAAAAATGATATAACTTGGCAAGTTTTAATAGAAAATTATATACTTGACTCATTGCGTTTAGTAGGTTTATAACAAAGTGTGTGAAAACTTGCCAACTTGTTATATCATTTTTAACTGAGGTCTGTGTATGGAACTTGGTACTTATTTAGATCTCACTTCTTTTATAGGCGAAGCGTTCCAATATTATCGAACTTGGCAGCCTTTCACATTTATGTTTTGGGTGGGATATAATTAACTGCGTCAGCGAAGTGGTGTCAAGTAGAAATGCAGCGTAAGAGGTTTCAGATTTGCCTACTGAGTCTATAAGTAAAAATAATGGTACATAAAGTATATTTGGTTTTAATGTTATTTTTAGTAATGGCACACATTTCAGAACAGTTTCATGGCAATAGGATGATCGCCATATGAAACTTGATCAATTACGTCAAAACGGCAGAAGGAATCGGGATGGGATTTGCAACAGGGGTCTGGAATCACACATAGGCTATTTTTTACTGACTTCAAAAAAGGAGGAGGTACTCAATTCGAATGTTTGTTTTTTTATCCCAGGGAACGCGGGCGAAGCTGCTAGTAGAAGCTACTATTATTAAATATTATTATGTAACTAAAAGAAAAAGACTAAAATAAAGAGATACATACTCTACCAACTCCTTTGGGATATAAAAGCCTGTTATGATGATAAAGTTAATTAATTATGATTCACGTAGATATTCATTTTAGTGTCTCACGAAAGTTTATAGCCAAACTTCTTTAGAGTTAAAATTTGGTCGGATAAACACGAAACGGAGACGTGAGCTCCATCTTATTTGTGAAACTAGGAAAATACTCATTAATTAAACTTAGACAGATGAGACTTTACCTATAGACAACTGTCTAGAATGCTATAATTGTGCTATCAATTTCTTTGTCTATTTTTTATAGATTGTAAATGTAAATAAAGAGATTTCTAATCTAATCAACTTTCAGTTAAAATAAAGTATCATCTTAACAACCACAAAAGGTCCATTGCTGAACATAGGCCAGTCACCTCTCGTCATATTAGGGTATAATAATAATAATAATAACCCCCCTGTAGGGGCCACCTTGACGTGGTGGGGGGGCTTACGGAAGGCATGAACTATAATTAAGTCACTAACACCTAGACTCACCCTATAAAGGAGATACAAATATAACAGCCACGAACACCTCGGCGATACCCTTCCAACTAACGGTCCCAATCATCAATACATTTGACCCAGTCACAGGCCAAATGTATTATTTTCCTAAACCTCTGTTCTTGTCATTTTCTCAATGCCTCTTAGATCTATTTAACCCCATGTCTTTGGTACTCTGTACTTACTACTCTTTACTCATATCTACTCTTGGCCATCCCTCTCATTAAAATACCCCTCCATATATTTACATGCGATGCGTCTAAGAAGTAGAGTTATACCCCAGGCGGGTACCGAAGTTAACAACGACGGAGAATCCCGCCCCGGGCCTTCCAGCCCGGGCTGCCCTTCGTACTCTGGGGAGGGCACCGTATCGCATGCTGCCCAGCCACAAGCTGTTGCAGCACAACATGACCAAGTGTCAACATGTTCTTCACCAACATCGTCATTATTCTCATCCGTACCTTCATCGCCAGCATCATACCTCAACAACCATCAATCAAGCTCAGCCAATTCATCCCCATTATCATTTCACTCCGCCAGGGATGTTGTGCAGGAGGCTATCCCAGCCGAAGTTACTGCACCCGCCCAAGGTGGTCGGCGCACACGTAAAACGTGGACGAAACAAATGAACATTTTCATCATGCGCCACTACTTCATCCTCACCGACCTTGAAAGTAACACTAGAACTTACCTGACACCCTTACACGCACGTTTTACAGCAGAGTTCCCTGAAATGAATGCCTCAAAGCAAAGAATAGGTGATCAGCGCCGCGCTATTGTCCAGCGTAACTTCCTCACAAATGAGGAAATCTCTAACATAAAAGAAGAAGTTAGGCTCCTACTACAACATGACCCGTCAGCATCACACGACACAGATACCACTCACACTTCATCTCGTAGAATGAGATGGACTGACCATCTAAATGAAACCATTATGAGAAGCTACTACCGTTTAACAAACCTCGAAACAGACTTTACCACCTACAGAACACTATTACACGAAGACATTATTGCAAAATGCCCCTCTATCGCACATTTATCCGCACAAAGAATAGCAGACCAACGCAGATCCATTGTGAACAACCAACTTTTATCAACTGATCGGTTAGATCAGATTAGAGAAGAAGTTAGAAGTGAATTAGCCTTGATACGTTCAAATAGCCCGGACTACACAAATATAATACCACAACAATCAACACCCGAAACGTTAACACAACACATTGAATCAACAACACCAACAAACACTAACGATCAAAACACACAACAATTAGCTCAAAACACTGTAAACCTCTCACCTGAAATAATTGAGCAATTAGAGCAAATGTACAACGAAACCTATAATAAATTCAAAAATTCCGACCCAACAGCTAGACCTTATATTCCCAAGTTAAGATCATCTAGGAAATTAGCAGCTATTACAAGTTGCCTCAATACCCACATACTCCCAATGACACTGACCTCAGATACAGATTTCAACACTCTACAGACTACGATTTATTGCGCAGCATACACTGTAGCAAAATTTAATGGAGCTAGAATTAGGGAAAACACGCAATGTAACTATCAGCCGGAAAAAGTCCCTTGGTGGCAGAAACGATTAGAACGTAGGATTAGTGAACTTAGGGCAAATATTGGAAGATTGTCGGAGTATGCAAAAGGCGTTCGTTCGGAAGCTCTTGAGATACACGTCCATAATATAAAACGCATATACAAAACACACACACAACACGAAGCTGAAAATACAGACATCACACATTTTCTAGACACCTTGAAACAAAAACTTAATACATTAGCTAACCGATTGAGAAGATATAGAGAGACGACGATCAGGAAAAAACAAAATACACAATTCTGCAACAATGAAAAACTTTTTTACAGAAAATTGACCCAACAAAATAACGCACAAGGAAATAACACAGCATTACCGACTCCCGAATCATTACACACATTCTGGTCAAATATTTGGTCGAACCCAGTCACACATCACCAAAACATTTGGATTGAGGAAGACAAAGAAAGATGGAGAGATATACCAGAAATGAAATTTGACCAGATTGATTTACAACTCTTACAGACAGTTATAGCTAGGACACACAATTGGAAAGCCGCAGGATCAGATAATATACACAACTTTTGGTATAAGAAACTAACATGCACTCACACACTGCTCCTCAAACACATTAACACATTCATCCAATCACCTGACACACTGCCACCATACATCACACAAGGCACCACATACATGCTACCAAAAGATCCAGCAGATACTGTTAACCCCGCTAAATACCGACCCATTACTTGCCTACAGAACATATATAAAATCATTTCATCGTGCCTTAGTGAATCTATATATAAACATACACAAGAACAGAATATACTAGCAGAAGAGCAGAAGGGGTGTCGAAAAAACAGTAAAGGATGTAAGGAACAACTAACCATCGACGCTGTTGTATCCAAACAAGCACTCAAACAGAAACGCGACATACACACTATGTACATAGACTACAAAAAAGCCTATGACTCCGTCCCACATTCCTGGTTAATTTATATTTTAAAACACTACAGAATTCACCCCACTATTATTCAATTTTTAGAAAAAATTATGCCCAACTGGAATACTAAGTTAAAAATACAGAACGCAAATCAGACTACTGAAACTGAGTTCATTTCGATCAAAAGAGGCATTTTTCAAGGTGACGCATTAAGCCCCTTGTGGTTTTGTTTGGCCCTTAACCCACTGTCCAGTATGTTAAATAAAAATGATTTAGGATTTAAAATTAAACACGACTCACAACATACAAGGCTCACCCATCTCATGTATATGGATGACATCAAACTTTTTGCAGGCACACTAAACGACATACACACCCTCGCTGACATCACACAAACCTTCTCGAATGACATCTGTATGGAATTCGGGATAGATAAGTGTAAAATTCAATCAATCATCAATGGAACTGTAGAACCGACATCATACGAACTTAGGAACCACGAAATAATAGAATCTCTAGACCCTAACGAAGGTTATAAATACCTTGGCTACTACCAATCGACAGAAATTCACCATAAAAACACCAAAAACACACTTCAACAAAATTTCAAAAACAGGCTACACAAAATACTACATACACACCTCAATTCAAAAAACACTATCAAAGCCATTAATACATTTGCCATCCCTATTCTAACCTACTCGTTTGGAATAGTACGATGGACGAAAACGGATCTCACAACATTACAAAGACTAATCAACACCACAATGACTAAACACAGAAAGCATCACCCCAGAGCTTGCATTCAGAGGCTAACTTTACCTAAAACTGAAGGTGGCAGAGGACTCATTGACATAGCAAACCTTCACAACAACCAGATTACATCACTCAGAAGATATTTCTTCAACCGTTCACAACACTCTCCACTCCATAAAGCTATCTGTCAGGCAGACACACACACACCACTCTCTCTAGCAGACCACACCAAACAATTCACCACGATATCTAAACAACAAAAAATACAAACCTGGACTGAAAAATCGCTCCATGGCCGTCATCGTCTCGACTTAACCAACCCTATTGTTGACAAAATAGCGTCAAACGCATGGTTAAAGCGAGGCGAGCTGTTTCCAGAAACAGAAGGTTTCATGTTAGCGATTCAAGATCAGGTTATTGACACTAAAAACTACAGAAAATATATAATCCGCGACAGCACCCTTGGCAGTGATCATTGCCGTCACTGCCATCGACAACCCGAGACAATACAACATATTACCGGAGCATGCTCATCCATCACACAAACAGATTATAAACACAGACACGACCAAGTTGCAGCTATCATACATCAGGCACTCGCATACAAACACAAACTCATTCCAGAAAAAACACCATATTATAAATACACACCCCAAATCATCCTAAATTCACCCGAATTTAAAATGTACTGGGACAGAACAATACTAACAGACAAAACTATACATCACAACCGGCCTGACATCACACTCCATGACAAAAAAAACAAAATAGTATACCTAATTGACATAGCCATCCCTAATACTCATAACTTAAGTTCCACTCACACTAATAAATTATCCAAATATGCAGACCTAACCATTGAACTCAAAACTCAGTGGCAAGTTCACACAGTCAAGACCGTCCCCATCATTATATCTAGTACAGGCGTCATCCCTAAAACATTACACACAAGTCTAAAGACTCTTGATCTACATCCCCTCACATTCACACTCCTACAGAAAGCAGTCATACTTAACACATGCAGAATAGTCAGGAAGTTTTTATCTATTGATTAACTCACCACATATTATTATTTCATCCCCAAAGTTGCTTTGGCCAAAAGCCCGCAATTTTGGTATAGGTCCCCAGAAATGGGTGAGGTTTTAACCTTTAAAACACATATAATAATAATAATAATAATAAGCCCCCTAAAATCCAACCATACGTCCGAATCGACCATCAGATTCACGTGGGGGGCGGACACGCGATTCATAAGTTACTGGCGCGGCCAACATGGCAATGGAAACCCATTATAAACATGGAGACTCGATCAAAAAGTAAACGTATAGGGCCGCTGCCCGGGGGCGATCGCCGGGGCACACCTGGAGCTGACGCTGGGTGTGGCAGTGGACGAACCGTCGGCGGTGCGGAGTTGAGTAGGCGGGCTCCCACCGGGTCACCCGAAAATGTTACAGCCAACACACTACATCCTTCATCACCATCTTCATCGATCATAGAACCATTCAGTCCTAGCACTACATCATATGCACCTTCATCTTCACCTCTTCCGACAGACGAAGAGACTAGGGAACCCGAAATCCCCACCTTTGCTGTTGCGCAGGCGGTCACTCAGACCTTTTTACCTGCGTCCACGAAGGCTGGGAAGCCCAGAGTGCGCATGAGATGGTCACCTGAAGTAAATACATTTATCATGCGCACATACTATTACATTACCAAATTAGAAACAGATTTGACTACATACCGAACACTCCTTCACCAAAAATTCATTCAACAATACCCAGAAATCAATGTCACGGAACAAAGAATCGCTGATCAAAGAAGAGTTATCGTTAGAAATAAATTGTTAAGTACAGAAATTCTGAATCAAATACAAGAAGAAGTAAAAGCTAAACTACAGGAAGAAGAAAATATAGAAAATAACATACCTTCACTTTCACAAAATATCATTCATGACTCCGCAAACTCACAATCATACAATCCACTCATTCATCATCACTCTACCATACCTATTTCACCACAATCACTCAGTCATACACGACATCGATCTCAAGAAAATGACACATACTTCTCGCAGATACTATTAACACAACATTCAACATCAGATATGAGCACCCAAACATATAATACAACATTATTAGTAGAAAACGAAGTAGAATGCCTTACAGTAGAAAATAGAAGTGAAAATCCAATAGTATCAGATCTGGACGAAAAACTACGCGGCGCTATTTTGCTTTACTCCGGAATGGATCCATCAGCTCGCCCAAAATTACCTAAATTAAAATACAGCAAGCATCTTCTCAAATTGGTTAGTATCTTCAATAATAATTTACTTGAACAACACATAACAAACGACTCAAAACTCAATGATATCCATACACTAATATATTGTACAGCATTCGTTATCTCACAGGAGTTAGGATATAAAATACATAATAATGACAGACCTATACAGATACCGAGAAACAATAGGCCAGCGTGGCAAATAAGGCTGGAAAAACAGATAAATAAATTACGTTCAGACATTGGTAAACTTACTCAGTACATCACAAATAATAATAGATCAGATAAAGTAGTAGATAGAGTAACGGCAATATTTAGGAATGCAACACTACACACTAGACATGAAGCTAACAATAAAACACCACAAGAATTCCTCGATACACTAAAACAAAAATTAGCACTTAAAACTAACAGATATAAACGATATAAAACAGCACTACAGAGAAAACAGGATAACAATCTTTTCGCTAATAATGAAAAGATGTTCTATAGGAAATTAAACGCAACACCAGATAATAAAACAACATTACACTCTACCACAAACGAAGTACCTAGTAAAGAAGAATTAGAAAATTTTTGGTCAAACATCTGGGAAACACAAATAATGCATAATACGGAAGCTCAGTGGATAGAAGACGAAAAGAAAAGATGGGAAACTATAGAAGAAATGGAATTTCATGAAATAACAAAAGAAGATATAACTAACATAACAGATAGGCTTCATAATTGGAAATCCCCCGGCGTAGATAAAATTCATAATTTTTGGTATAAAAAACTCCTAATATTCCACAAATATTTGGCCAAAAATTTTACAGAAGTACTATTAGGACAACAACTACCACCAGAATTTTTAACTAAAGGAATTACCTACATGCTACCTAAGAACCAACATACCTCTCAACCATCTCAGTACAGACCAATCACCTGCTTACCTACTATTTATAAAATATTAACTTCAGTAATTGCACACAAAATAAGATCACATGTAGAGACACACAAAATAATAGCTGAGGAACAAAAAGGGTGCAGGCGGGGCCATATGGGGTGTAAGGAGCAGTTAATCATAGATTCAGTTATACATAAACATACAGCAACAAAAAAGCGCAACCTTCACTGTACTTTCATCGATTATAAAAAAGCATTTGATAGTATACCGCACTCTTGGCTTATAAACATCTTAGAAGTATATAAAGTTAACAGTAATATAATAGACTTTCTCAGAAATGTAATGCCTTTATGGAAAACTACTTTATTACTTAATAACCATCATAATGCCATCATTAGCAGAGAAATATCAATACGAAAAGGTATATATCAGGGTGACTCCTTGAGCCCCCTATGGTTTTGCCTCGCCCTTAACCCTCTGTCTCAACTACTTAATAACCAGCGCGCAGGATTTCAACTTAGACATGATAACACACAAACCACAATTTCACACTTAATTTACATGGACGATATAAAATTGTACGCTAAAACTGATAAAGAGATGGATAAATTGATTAAAGTAACAACGGATTTCAGTAAAGACATCAACATGCAGTTTGGTTTAGATAAATGCAGAACTATTCACATTATAAAAGGCAAAATACGCGCTGGAGATTACGTGATTGAGAACTCGGGGGACGAGAATCAGATTATTAAAGCTATGGAACCAAACGAAATGTATAAGTACCTGGGATACGAGCAAGCAAAAGGATTAGATCACAAAGATATTAAGAATAAATTAACTTTAGAGTACAAAAGAAGATTAAATAAAATTTGTAAGAGCCGATTAACAGGAAAAAATCTAATAAAAGCAATTAATACATACGCTATCCCAGTGCTGACATATTCGTTTGGGATCATCAAGTGGAGTCAAAGTAATATAAATTCTATAGAAAGGACAACTCGTACAACTCTCACAAAATACAACCATCATCACCCAAAATCAGCAATAGAAAGACTTAATATTAAACGGCAAAATGGAGGTAGAGGTCTTATATATATCACTAATCTATGGAAAAAGCAAATTAACTCATTACATAAATTCTTTAAGCAAAAATCTCTCACCAGTAACATCCATAAAGCAATAGTAACGAATGACAATAGCTACACACCTCTTAACTTACAGCAAACTTATGAAGAAAATATCCTAACACCCAACCAACAAGAAATAGTTCTGAAAGAAGCATGGCAGAAAAAAGCGCTACACGGGCGACATTATAATGACCTCGAACAAACACCCATAGATAAAGAAGCATCAAACAAATGGCTCAAATTAGGTACCCTCTTTCCGGAAACAGAAGGTTTCATAATAGCTATCCAGGATCAAATAATCAACACTAGAAATTATAGAAAATTCATAATCAAGGACCCTACACTTACGAATGACAAATGCAGAAAATGTCACATCCACTCTGAGACAATCCAGCACATCACTGGAGCTTGTCCTCATCTCACGCAAACCGACTACACTCATCGTCACAACCAAGTCGCTAACATCATTCATCAGACACTCGCCATTCAACACAAACTCATAACAGACACACACACTCCATACTACAAATACACTCCTAGCACCATCCTGGAAAACTCCACTCACAAAATGTACTACGACCGCGCAATACTTACAGACAGAACCATCCACTACAACAGACCTGACATCACTCTACAAGATAAAATAAATAAAACCACTTACCTGATTGATATCGCCGTCCCCAACACGCACAATCTAACAAAAACAATAACTGAAAAAGTACACAAATATGCAGACCTCAAGGATGAAGTAACTAGGATCTGGAGACAGGATAAAGTTTATATTGTACCGATTGTCCTGTCTACTACTGGAGTAATCCCAAAACACCTTTTCCATAGTTTAAAATTGTTGAATATCAAAGAGACCACATACATTAAATTACAAAAAGCAGCTATACTAAATACGTGTCGCATAGTTAGGAAATTTATGCAGATAGACGAAAATGAAATCTCAGCACCACCACCACCACTACTACCCCAAACTACAGAACCGACAGATAACCACAGACCACCAGCAGCTACCGAATAATATTCTTTATATGTCCTTTACTTGGCGCGCGCCCGTAAAGGACATTATAACCGGCCTAAGAGCCGAGAGCAAATAAGTTTGCCAAAAAAATAATAATAATAGGGTATAACCTGGAAAAGGAAAGTCTTACATGGCCGACACCCACATGACCTGGAACAAGCTCATATTAACACAATTGCTTCGAATAAATGGTTGAAAATAGGTAGTCTATTCCCAGAGACAGAGGGATTTATTATAGCAATCCAGGATCAAATAATTAACACGAAAAATTACAGAAAATATATTATTAAAGACCCCACAGTAACAAATGATAAATGTCGTAAATGTCACACACAACCAGAAACCATACAACATATTACAGGAGCATGCACAACACTCACACAAACCGATTACACACACAGACACAACCAGATAGTAAACGTCATTCACCAAAAACTTGCACTCAAATACACACTCATACAAAACACAAACACACCATACTACAAATACACACCAGAAACGGTTCTAGAAAACACTACACACAAACTTTACTACGATCGCGCCATACTCACCGACAGGACAATCCACTACAACAGACCAGACATAACACTACAGGACAAAATCAATAAAATAACCTACCTAATAGATATTGCAGTACCAAATACCCATAACATACAAAAAACAATTACTGAAAAAATTACAAAATATGCAGAACTCAAAGATGAAATAAGTAGAATCTGGAAACAAAACAAAGTTTATGTGGTCCCTATAGTTCTTTCCACCACAGGTGTAATACCAAACCATCTCCTCCATAGTCTCAAATTGCTAGATCTGAAAGAAACTCTATATATAACTCTCCAAAAAGCAGCAATCCTCAACACATGCCGAATCGTCAGAAAGTTCATGCAAATAGAAGAATCTGAAACTAACCACTAGACAACACTCACCAACACTTACCTTACTCACCACACCCTGTACTTACTTGGTCATCATGGCCCGTAAATACGGAGGATACTAGCTTAATAGCTAAGAGAAAGTTCTACTTTCCAAAAAAATAATAGGGTATAATATTATTTAATAAATTAAAAAAACAATGTATCCTAAAGTAAAGACAAGAAAAAACATATTAGCATATCAATGCACACTTTTCTCACTTTTCATAATCATCAAAATTATCATATAAGTAACACGCACAACTATTTTTCAAAAAGTTATCTCATTAAATATGACTGTAAAATGATGAACTACAAAACATCATCACTAATAAACTTTTAATGAAGCTAAAAATTACGAGACTGCTACGCCGTAGCAATCATGGTGACGTCACGGCTACGAACGCTACGCTAGCGTAGTAAGTGACTGTGCGTAATGGCAAACTCACTAGGGTCATGCTGATGCATTAATAGGGTTTTTGTGAAGGTTTTCGTACCCTTTACTATGTAGTAAAAAAGTTTATGCGATTCAGGAACTATTACTTGCTACTTTTCCAATAGTAATTTGGTGGCTATAAATTAACTAAAAATAACGGTTTACTCAGCTAAATGTACTAGTTTTAATCCAGATAGAAGATCTTTATCATGAGCAGCGTATGCAGCCAGTAGGCTGCGCAACGTCGCCCTGTGATTCGAAACAAGTATAGTTTTTTTTCAATATATTTACGTTAATAAACCGCTATTATTAGTTAAAACAAATCTATAGTAAAAATCTCTGAAATTTAAACACTGTATTCAAAGTTTGTGCGTTACAAGAATTGCTATATACTACTTTTTAAATAGATATTTCGTGATTGATAAGAAAAAAAAAACATTACAAAAATTCACTAAAATTTGAACACCGTAATCAGCAATCGCGTTCACGATCAGAAGACAAAAGAAACAGCAAAAACATTTTCAATTCCACTTTTAAATAAATAAAAAGTTAACAGCTATTTTCGTTCTAAAAACAGATACTAAAAATCTAGATACAACAAACACTGTAACACTAGAGACAGGCAAGGCAAGGCAAAAAAGGAAAACGCTAACACAATCTCTTAACGAATCTCCAAAATATAGTCAAAAGGTAGTACTGAATACTGATAAAAGAGAATGCGGTTTGCCAAAGGAAACTCCTTGAAAACCGAGTCTTGTAAAAGGCGGTTTGTTTACGAAATTTCATGAATTTCTCCGTGACATTTTTCAGGGACAAAAATATCTAGGTTCATTTCTGAGGTGGAATAGAATTAATTATTTTGCTATCATTATGTTTTATTTTTATTATATGTCTTTAAGACCACCCCTGCTCTTTCCGTGCGTACTTCCGACTAAGGGACTGTAGATTAGAAAGGTTTTGATTTGATTTCATCGACATTCTCTGATAAACTTTAGATCTGTTATCTCCAATCAAGTTTATATGTTTTATATTCAAAGCGTGCATATAGCAAACTTCAATATCAAATCAAATCAACAACATGTTTACAAGTAAACTAAAAAATTACAAACTAAAAAAAAATAAATACTAAAAACTCTTCACTATTTACAAAGAAATAAACTTCAATACAATAGCTAATGCCTGTGTTAATTCTAAAACCCATTATACACATAACAACAAAACCTCGCACAGAGAAAACTTTAAAACAATTACGAAAAAAATGCTCATCCGCCATAATTCCTTTAGCAACAACCACTCAACTCCAGCCGTACAGACGAATATTACGTCTCCCAGTGTAAAGTTTCATGTTTTTATTATTTTCAAACTACAGCCCGAGCTGGGAATTTTAAACTCCACAACATTCTTCATAAAGGGAATTAAAAGTGGAAATTATTTCATGACGAACTTCGTCCATCGCGATTTTTTACGTCGCGTCGGCTCTAGCGGAGAAATGCGAATATTAAATTCCTCACAAATTGACGGGATTGCAATTAAAATGAAACCTGGTTGGTATCTCAGGTGCATACCGTTTGATATTAAATGATCAAATCATTGCCTAAAGTTTTATTGCATTCTATGATACCAAAAAACCTATAATCATCGACTTAATTGGCGTACACGGCTTTGTTCGTTTTTCTATTAGTCTTATTGATTTGCCCTAAGTTTTGATGACAATATTGGAAGCCATAGTGTTTATGGGGACATGTTATGGCTGTGACGAGTATTTGATGTATCGATAGTATAAGTCATTCATAGCACGCATCTTTCCATATAAAAAACATAGCTTAACATAGTCCGTTTCCAACAGTGCTAAGTGTACCAATGAATATGATTTGTAGAAGCTAAACGCATCCACAGTAACGCACATAGCACATCTCTGGTGAAAAACACACTTCATAACAGCAGAAAATATAGCAAATAGAAGTCAGAACTTTTTGCTATTCTCAACAAACATTTTATTATTTAACTCTTTATACAAATAATCATAATCCAAAAGCAGTTAGCGAATGTGTTGGATTATAAATACGGATTTCGTTTTACGTTTGGTCAGCAAGCGTATTAGCGGCGCGTGTAAGCCCCGTTTTTCGAATAAATTATTCAACATCATTAACTTTTGTTATTTTAATTGAATTTTAAATTTTGTGCAGTGTTACACGAGTATACATCATGGGAAAAATGTGTTAACGTTGTAATTAAACTTGGTGTCTGTATAAAAGTTGAACACTGATAAAATTTTGGCGAATTTTGAATGTTATAAATAAACCACGGCTGTTGTTACTGGTTTAATATGGATTTCATTTCGGTCTGTGGTTAATATCTATTTGCGTATTTTGATTTCTGAATTAAATTATGAATATGCTCTTATATGGTGCGGTTTTCCTATAAAAATTGACGAACCCCATAGCTGACTGCACGGTTGGAGCGGTGGCTAGGTATTTGTCTAAGGTGGAACATGTAGCGGGTCCGATTCACGTAGGGTTGCTCTTTGTATGATCCATAAATTGTTGTTTCAGGTCTGTGTTTCATATGCATGTGAAGTTGTATATTTGTAAACGCACCAAGCGAAAGAAACAGTTGCATTGTGATCTAAATAAAAATTCCATTTCAAGTAAGGTTTCAATCGGAATTCTTAACTTCATAGACCAAAACAAAACTAATCAGAACTCCGAAAATGACCATTTGCAAATGAACTTCATCAAATTAAACAAGAGTGACTAACGCAAATGCACCGAATACCGTCCGGTGATCGGCGCGGCGAACAAAATCCTCCAAAAGATAAACAAAATATTCAAGATCGTATAATAAAAAATGCTTTTCCGAAAGTATATTAACTATGAATGAGAAATATGTTCATTATTTTGCCCTTTAACGACTATTTTGTACCTATATTTCGATTTAAACTCTTACGCTTGGAAAAATACTAAAGTACCCGTATACCGACCGACTGCCGATAGATGTCCGTGATACCGACTCCTCAGGAACCTAATTCCGACCGACCCAAACGCACATTGTAAAATCAACTCTATATCTTAGCAGTAGAGTAGAAATTCGTAAAACAACAATCTTTTTAAAACTATTCACGCATTGTTTTTGGATTCGATACTGAAATTACGATTATGAATTTTAAAATTTAATAAAACATTACGTTTTTTAACAATTGGAGATGTAAGCAGAGAACATACAATGTGACGCCTACTTTCCTAGTACTTCAGCATAAGATTTACCAACACCATGTCGATCTTAATTTATTATGCCTAATAAAGAAATTGTTCGTATTGGTTTAATGCGAATGGTCTTTAAGTACCTCTAGGTAGATACCTATTATTACGATACGTAATTAGGTAAATTCGTGACTAAACTTTTGTATGTACCTACCTATACATTACATACTATGTATCGTACATTATGGTAGGTACTTATTTTATTTACTTTACTACTTGTAGGTTGTAGGTACAATAAACCTCCGTAGTTATTTTCGGAACATTATATGTCGTAGGTATTACGTACAAGTACTATACCTATTACTAACGTTTTTGTCGTTCATCCTGATGACTTACCGATGATGTGCTTATCATGTAATTTTAAAAAAAACACCAAAACCTATATTCCATTAGTTAGTCGGAACAAGGGACAGGGAAACAAATCGTATCCAGACTACGACCAATCCTGTATTTGTATAATAAAACGTCTAAACCGAAATTTATACCATTTTTTTTTAGTTACTTTCTACTCTACTATTACTTATTAAGTTGTAACAATATCGTATTCATGAAATTCTTCGAAATAAACATAAAATATAAAGGTTTACTTCTAGCAAGTCTTAGTGAAGGAATCGTAAATAAATCGGAAATATGTTAATTTGAAACGTAAATTACAAAAAATCCATTATAGTTAGCATAGGTCGGATACCGGTCTATTATCTAAGGATAACTTTAAGAATAAGAAACTAATCACAAAACACTCCCAAAACAACCCACGTTACAGAAAATTAGTGTCATTCATAAACCTTAAAATTCCGTTTACCGACCAATTTGGTCGGTATTCGGTATGTCGTCATTTTGTAGGGCTCCTTATTCCGTCCAACATTAATTTATCGATAAATCTATAAAAACATGGAATTTCTGTATGCATATTGAAATTATAAGGACTCAATGAACCAATAAATCACATAAAGTAAATACATTCTTAGTTTACCCGAGTGATCATCGTCAAAATCGAGATCTTTTATTTCACTGATTTATGTTTTTTTCGCATGAAAATTTACGCAAACT
Organism: Spodoptera frugiperda; assembly: GCF_023101765.2. Taxonomy (NCBI): domain Eukaryota; kingdom Metazoa; phylum Arthropoda; class Insecta; order Lepidoptera; family Noctuidae; genus Spodoptera; species Spodoptera frugiperda. The sequence goes on from NC_064212.1 coordinate 2,519,500, forward strand.
GCACCTTTTTTATATTTCGCAGGACAGTCGGAATGTGCGTTAACCCCACAAACCCAAGTTTTGACTGAAGGTGAATGATGAATTAATGTATTGAATAAGGCGTATTTCAAGACTTTCGCGCGATAAATACACAAATTAGCGTAAATAAACTAAAATGGTCGGATAGAGGAGGCCGGTCGGTAACCGGTACCTTTGCGTTACAAAGACTCTATGAACACCGTCAAATCAGTAAACGTGTGGTTTGTGATACGTTTGACTGACGTGGCAATTTACGGACGAGGCGCATGACACATGTCGATATGTGGCAACACTGGCTTCACTTTGATGTCAGCATAGCAGTGTTAAAATTTTGCGGATTTATTTGAACTAGTGGTCGCCTAGTGGTTGAAATTCAACCATATACGATTTAATTTACAATACCACTTAACATACGTTCAAGGATAATTTTTATTTAACTCAAACTCAAACAAACTCTTTTATAAAACTCTATTCATATGAGACGTCAATATCATCGCAATGTCTATCGATTTTGACGTTTTGTCAAATACGATCAGATACTATGCATGTGTGTGTAATGTTTTATTTATTAATTTAATGTACTTTATAAGCATTATTTTTGAAAAATATTAGCGTCCTACACTTCTCCTACACATAAACTATAAGTGTACCAAATTTTATGCTCCTACGTTCGCGCAATTTTCGTAAAAAGCGGTCCAAAGTTTTTGCATCACGTATTAATATATAGATAGGTACTGGTAGGTCACCGTTTTATTTTTTGGAATTATAACATGTCTCTTTTGTGTGTCCTAAAGGTAAAATTTTGTTTGCGGAGATTTAGAGATCAATTGTCAGTGTAATAGTCTTGTATTAGGCATTTAGGAGGTGTTTCATCATGAATAATAGTTTACATTAAAAAAAAAATACTCCCAAATTAAACTTACATCATTGAGTAGGGTTCTAGGTTCTAATATTTAATAGTAAGGAAAGCCTTAAATGTTTAGGCTTGTAAGAACCAAAGCACGCGTTGTGCTGAATGCTAGATGCAGATCTGATCTGATAGTCATTGAGAGGACAGGGTCTAGTAGCATACTAATGAAAAGCCATACCGGTTTATCCCTAACTAAAATAAAATTAAAGTATAAAAAAATCTCTTCAATCTTAATCCAACTCATATATATATTTACTGCCGTAATACCAAACCTATTAATAAAACGTAGCTTAAACCCAATGCAGCCCGCACATAATTTCACAATCCATTACGCGTTCGGTTCGAACCCCTTAAGATTAAGTTCACTCGCGTGCTTACCCAGCAAGAGATGTATGCGACATGGGTGCGGGTAAGGTACGCGCCAACGATTTGTTTAAACTGGTCCCTAGTAAGGTATTCAATGTATCGGAGAAAGTAGAGTAGTAGTTTGAGACAGATATGGACTGTGTAATTTTTTTTGAAGTCAAATGTTGGGTTCTTTGCCTGTATCTGGAAACTGATGTTACTTTTTTATTTATTTTTTTGATTACTGCAAATGTCCCAAGTTCCACAACTTATTAGAATTCAATATCATACTTTATTTTATTCGCAATTGCCGGCGTTTGCGATTAGCCGCTAAGGTAAGGTTGGCCCGGTGGCTGGGCAAATAACTGCAGTGCAACGTGTAGCGGGTTCGATTTCCGGGTGTGTGATCCACAAAATGTTATTTCGGATCCAAGTGTCATGTGTATGCGAATTTTTATGTTTGTAAACGCACCCACGACACAGGAGAAAATCCTAATGTGGGGCAATGTCTTTTCAGTTTGCGTCATGACTGCCACAGACAATTCCAAACATATTTTTTACATAAACAATTCGCTGTAAATTTTAGAGCTTCTCGGGCTCATAAAAATCTTAAACGCAGTAGGCAACTACGTAGTTATACAAAGCAATTACTACAAAGAAAGTAAGGATGCTATAAACAGAACAATTAAGCCGTCCTACCATTAATTACTCGGTCATTTGCAAAATTACTATCAGCAATTTTCCGCCCAGATATACATACAGAGTCCAAGACGAAAATTACGAAGACGCTCTCAGAAAAATAATCGAAATAATGAATAGCATTCAAAGGCACACATTTCTATGAAAACCAGCCGAAGTTAAGCATACAAATATTACTTCCACGCAATATCCAACCCACAATAAGCAGATATTCATTATTTTGTACGTAAAAAGGAGTTATTTCCCCGACTAACATGCCTAATAACACTTTCTTTTACGCTTTATTACACCTTTAGCAGTAACAAAAAGTAGCTGTTTCTTATTTTCTGAGAAAATGATGTGCTGCTATTTATCTCCAGTCGTGAACGTTAATATGTTTTGACGTAGTTAATGCAATATGGGGATGGTAACAGACTTTTAAAGGTACCTTAATGAGGTTTGAAACTAACAAGTTCTTAGGAAATAGTCAGTGTAAAGACAAAGGTCCTAATTTTATTGAACTAGAGGTGGTTTTATTTTTCGGTACACAAGAGCGGATTTTCTCAGAATAGGACTTTGGGTAAGGAAAATAGTTTACATCAAATAAATAAATCCCAAATTAGATTCCTTAGAATACAATAAGATTCTTGGACATTCCAAGAAGAGAAAGAGAAGAGATTTTAGACACAGAAAACAATTTTAAAGTCAAAATCCCAACAATACCTACCTAAGTGTTATCAGTTAGAGAAACCAGATTTACAAAAGCACCACTTGACAAAGTTTCCTCTATTCATATGTAAATGATATTTCATGTTCATCTGCTGAAATAACATTACTGAACATTTGGAAACGGTACCAGGATCCCTCTCAATTAGTTTTCACCACTTACGAAACTTCCAACTGCTATGATTAGTCACTTTGCTAACTATGTAATCCTTTAGTGAGCCACTTTGTAGCCACTTTCCACATGTATGTGGTTTTGATTTGTTACTAACATTCCTACATGATTTAACGCTTGTTTCTATGGTTATAGGACGATATTTAATGACTGCACGGTTGGAGCGGTGCCTTGGTAACCGGCTGCCGCTCAATTTGTAGCGGGCTCGATTCTCGCATGGAGCAACTCTGTAAGATCCATAGATTTTTGTTTTGGGTCTGTGTGTGATGTGTATGTGAACTTGTACGTTTGTAAACCCACACACGACACCTGAGAAAATCGTAGTGTGGAGCAACATTTTTAAAATAAAACCACGTGAAAATCAATTTGATTGAATCATGTTTTAATGAGTCTCATCACTTCGGCTGTTGGGACTTCCTTATAGTCAGTTATTCTGCATTGTTCCTAGAACATCCGGAATTTAAAATTAAATAAACAGTTAATTCAGATCACATGACCAAATCATTATTTCCCAACGATTAAACAGTAAATAAAGAGCGAGACCAAACGTAATTATTAATTGAATCATTTACAGCAACATTATATCATTACAAAAGTATCACCCACATAACATTTCATTAAACATAAGCATGTTTATGACAATCACACATGAAAGGTCGGATATAGAAGTCATTGAACATAACAGTATCATATAAAACGGTTCGGTAACTTTGTAATAAACATAACATGTCAACAATACATATATCGATCCCGAATACCCATCAAAAGCATTTGGTGGAAAAATCCACGCATGCAATTTGCAATAAAACGCCTATAACTTCCTTTTACGATGAAACGGCCATCTTAACACTGTTCGTCGTATCGGAGAATATATCTACGAACATTTTTAAGTGAATTGTGATGAGGTAGAGGTTAAAGGCGCTGGTAGGAAGGCTTTAGGTTCCGCATCTCAAGCAATGCTATTTTCTTGATAGGTAATCATTTATCCCCAACATATACTTAAGCCTCTTTAATGGATGCTTTTGTATTAAATAACTTAAGAATGTCACAGAGAAATTCTTCGTCACATGAACAAAAAAGCAATTAAAGCATTAACTGTCGAAAGAAAACTGTGGAAGGCAAATCCTCCGCTAAGCGTCCATCACTAGTGACCGACGTGGCGGTTAACGTGTTAAGAAAAAATGGAGACAAACCATAAAAAACCCATGCTTCAGAGTCATTTCAAAAGTGATTTGTGTACGAGTATGTATTTTACCCAATCAATTTCGTTCTAAACTCCATCGCTCAAAGTCTGTAACAAAAATCCCAACTTCACAAATTTCACAAACGCCTGTTGATCAGTCTATCAGGCGTGTAATGTGCTGCAGAGTTGTGTATAGTACACAGGCATGAGTAGGGAACAACACGGAACGGCTGCCAAGTCACGATGCAAGGATCGGGTACGCTCCAAAACTCACGGAGTTAAGAGCAAAGTTAGGAAGCGGGTTGTATGAGATGTGCTAATGTTTATGGTATTAAAGCGAAGGGTGTGGAATTTGTTGAAGACAAAAATGTTGACTTAAAAGTCTTGAAGAAGTCCGCTGACAGAAAATACTAGAAATTGGACCCGGAGCTGTGGACTGCCTAGTGAGTTACTGGGACTCCAGCTCGAAAAACAGGAGAAGGAAGGAAGTGGGGTGATTTTTAGTCACTTCCTCTCGCCTCGCCCAAGCGGGAAAAGACAATTGATGATTTCCCCACTCAAAAATAAAAATATATACTATAATAAATACGTTTTAACCAAATCTCTGGAAACCAAATGGCTTTCAAAGTACTACAGCCTATCTTTAAGCTAGAATTACCAGTTTTATTTCGAGACAGACAATTAAGTCTTTAACTGCTAATAGAAAACTGTTGAAGACAAATCCTCCGCTAACGATCATCGGTGATTCCCATGTCCATTAGCTTATTAATGACCTATCAATCGTACAACAGCGAGAATTGAAAGACCTTTATCATAATCACCAAACATGTTTTGCTTGCAATCTTCATTCACGCCTAAAGCACAAAACAAACTGTCTTATAATATTTGACAAAACAGAGACTAATAACCCAAGAGAAGAGCCTTAAGACGCGAAATCTGTCCATCTGGGAGACTTTAATAAAACGTCGTTCACACATCCATATTTCAATAGCACCCCCTCGGCTGTCAAAATTTTGCAGCGTCGCCGACTTATTAAGGGGTGTCGCCGCGCCGTTAATAAGGCAAGCGGGGACTTATATTAAAACGTGCAAAATGTTAGCGCTTATATGATTTATGTTAATGTATTTTTAGAAGGTTGGAAGGAAGTATTTAAGTTTGGAGGTGATATAATTATTGCAGGAGATGAGGCTGGTTTGATTAAATGAGTTTGTGGCTATGTTGACTGGTTTATCGAATTGAAAGATAGACTACATGGAGAGATGGTGGATATAAAGATTTGAAAAAACTATTGGTTTCGCTTCTTATGAAAATAATAACTAAAGAACTTCCTTTTAAAATTGTTCGTCTAATTCTATAATAGCCGAGTACTGATAGTGCGAGAATGTTATTTGAGTTTATAGCTCTGATTCATTAATCTCTGGTTGATTTAATTATACACTTATTAGGCTACGATGGGACTGACATACGATTTGCAATATAAATGCCACTAAAAACAATCAGGGTATTCAATTTCATTTGGTTGTGTTTTGGTTTGCCCTGCACATAAATATTCTCGAATCAATAAGTATTCTTATGACTGCTTCTTAATAATACGGTTATTAAAAACACCTAAAACAAACCATTTCCAAACATCACTCTCGACTCGTTCTCAAGAACAAAGATAACATCTCCAATTTAACACAAGATGGCGTTAAAATATTAATCAAAAATTTCGGCCGAATCACTACGAAATCAATTTGCAGAGGAAAATATACTTGAAAGTTGAAGGCATCATTGAGTTAACTTGGGTCATAATTTATTTTGATGTTGAGAAATTGTTCGCGAAATTTCACGAGGCAACCTATACAAATTTACTTTAGTAGTTACTAGTCAAAGGAAAAGTTGTCCAGTCATAAGGCTTAGGGGTGCGTTCAACTTCTGAATGAGATAAAATTATAGGCTCGTTAACTCAACAATTTAACCTTCCGTGGCATTTGGCAATGTTGATTTTTTTTAAGCTGGGTTTGCACCTGCTGTTATGAAATGTTCTTTCTGATTAAATATTTGTTTATAGTATTGGTTTCATTTAACTTCGGTGACTCAGCTGCAATGCTCAAGCTGATCACGAAAAATCCTTTGCTCAGTAATTGGCATGTTCTCTGTTGGTTATGGTAGATGTCTCATAAATTCAGATAAGGATAAATAAAGTTAGTAGATCAGCTAATTGATTATTAAGTATAATTTTACTTTTCCAGGTAGGCGGTCGATATCTACAAAGAGGCAGTAGTTGACTGTGAAGACCTACAAACCCAGAATCCAGACCAGTTGCGTGACGTCAAATTGAAGAAGCTTGTAGTGAATAGAAACAAGCTGTTGATTAAAATGTATGACTTTAAGTATGCCTTCTTTTAGCAAGAATTAAAGGTGTATGATAGTCGATTGGGACTGATTGGGGAGATTGTGCATTGGAAAGGGGGATAATTGGGCCTCCGGTAACCTCATTCACGAAACACAATGCAAGCGTTGTTTCATGTCGGTTTTCTGTGACTCCGGTCGAGCCGGCCCATTTGTGGCAGCGAAGCATGGTTCTCCCACACTTAACTGTTTAAGTGTTAATCTCCCTTCAGATTAGCACTAAAACACAACAACAACTTACAAAGACTAGACCAACAATATGTAAATAATTCGCTTAAGACCAAAATAATAATGTTTCCAGCTTCAAATAATACGGCACAGTTCCAAGTATTCTTTAATCCGAGGCTTTGACGTCAGAGTGAATAAGGATCTTCGCTAACGACTTTAGTATCATCAAGTTATTTCTGGACTAAACTACGGCCCAAAGTTATTCCTTAAACTATGTAAAGTTGGCATTAAAACTTGTACTTCACTATTTGTGAGTCCTTCACAGACTATGACTAATAGTAGAACATTTATTTTATACACTAGGCACTTCTAGTCGTTTCAAAGAGCCATGAGACTACCACAGATGGGGCCCAGGAGGACTGATGCCTGATGCACTGCTAAATTGTAAGGTGTGTAGCATGCATTACGTATTTGTACTCTATCGATGAATAAATTTTTCAAAAATTATACGCCTAATCTCTCCTGATGCACATAAAAGTACCTACAAACAATTGTACTCCCAATCACTAACTTAACATACTCCTATCACCTCCAAAATCCTACAAAGATCACTTCACCTTCATCACCGAAGAATTAATCCAAAACCTATATTCGACGCTTTAACTAACTTAAACATTGAACACGAAAATAGCTGACAGTGAGAAAATTGGGTACCGAAAACAGCTCAAGGCGAGATATTAATTTCAAGACGAAAATTTAAACAGTACACTCTGTGCAGAATCCAACTTAATTTTCGTCTTATAAAGGTGCGTACACACAGAACAGTTGTAACGCTGTTAAAACGCGACATGAGAATCTAGGATAATTATTTACGTACGCAGGGAATGTGATTATGTTTGTTAATCTTCGTAGGGATGGCGTGTCGAATGCGCGGGTAGCATTTAGGGTTGTGTGTACGGTGCTTTATGTTGTATATGATTTAGGTGCCTACATTTAATTTATTTGTAAATTACAAGTTCGTTTTATTTTAAGCCGTAAACTTGAAGCTAATTGTTATAGTCTATGGGCTGAAAAGGTGTAATGTTCTGCTTTATTTACACAATTTTATTTTTAATTCGGCGGCGATTGCTTACCATCAGGTGATCCGCCTGCTTGTTTACCGGTTTACACCATAAAAAAATATTTTAAATAAATATTCCATCAAACCGTAGATAACTGCAAAGCACTATCATCTACAAACTAGCCCTGTTGGACTTAAACCCCGTCATCCAAGACAAGCAATTTCCTATCGCCATTAATTCCAGTTTTCATTATGCATCTATCTTTACTTATCTTAGTAAAACTCTAAAGAGATTGAACATGGCAGCATTTTAATCAAAAACATAAACCGGTGTATATCACGCCATTTTGTGAATAAAACGTGTTTAATAAGCGAGTGGGGAAACGTTCGCAGGTTTTCATGTCAAGCACAGTGCAAAACGTTTGGGAAAAAAAATGGGGATTGTTAGATAACTTCCATTGTGTCGGTGTGAGAATTAAATTCGAATTGTTGTGTGGTATCTGAGAGAAGATTTGGTTCTTTTCGATTTTTAGGGAAAGATTGATATGGAAATGTTTGTCCATCATGGTTAACAAGAACTTAAATATCGATCCACACTTGACATTGATTTGTTATTCACAATTAAGGTGTTTTTTCACTAGAGATATGCCATGTAGCTATGTCTGGTGAGGATCTAAAAGCTAAGTTTGGGATCTAACTATAATGACCGTTTTCGATTAATACTAAGCTTATTATAACTTGTGCGAGTAAGATGTGCTTTGAATATGTGCTGCGTCGTGATACAAACGCATTCACAGCAATGTAGCATAGCACAACTCTGGTGGAAACGAGTTGTCTCAAGACATGAGATAATAATAAATAATGCTAAAATTTTATGAAATTAGTAAAAGCATATAATAATTTAAAGCAACATCCCAATAATTTAGCTATCAACATTAAACACTGAATTCAACTAAACTCCCCAAGAAACTCCAACTCACTTCAAAGTAAAAACAGCGCAGCCCATTCGTATTCCGCAACCGTTTACTAAATGTAAGCACAAAATTCATCGACCAAAATTATTTTGAAACAGAAACCCCACTCCAAACTCAAATAACGTTTGAAAAATAACTTTTAAAAGTTAAGAAATGGACCGATTCCAAATACCATAAACGAAAATATAGGGGTTCATAATATTCGGATCACGTGGGTCCGCCCAATATTAATTTCGTGCAAATGCACGGGGAATAAGCAAGGCTCTATATATTTGGTGAGTCGGAGTCGACTGAATACAGTCATACTTTATGATTACGCCTAATGAAATAAAAATGAAAGATTATATCGAACAAATTATGGTCTAATAATGTTTGGGAAGCAGTCGGTTGATGGTGTTTATGTGGGTCATGTGAGTTTTTGTATGGTGATATTGGTATTTGTTTTATTTATGTGAAATAATGACAGTGTTACTGCTGTCATAAATTGACCGTCTGACTGAATTATTTAATATTCATGAGCCTTCTAAATGTTATAGTTCTTGCATCCATTCTAGAAATAAACTCCGAAATGTAAGCTACCGAAATTTTGCCCTTTTTTATCATTACGCCTGTTATCCCCAAAGGAGTGGGCGAGAGGTGTACATTATGGCACGTAAGCCACTGTACAGTGTACACCTATTGTTAAACATTTGTGTTATAAGTCCAATGTAATAGAGCACATGGCCACTCGGCTCTCGGCACAGTTCTAAACTCCGTGCTACTACTGAGAAATTTTCGAAAAGCCGAAAAAGAAATACTTTTCCCGACCACTCGATTAATGAGGCTGTCAACCTAAAAACTACTTACTTAACTTAAAAAATGTACCCAGCAGATGTTTTTAGAAAAGGTTTAGTGACTCAACACAAGTTGAGATAGGTGAATTGGTAACAATGGCACACAGACGGCTGCGTAGATAAATCAGACGGATACAATACACTTCCATTAAGAGACCTTGTCGGTATAATTGTTTCTAGCCACTGATTAACGCTGACAACACCCGAAATAATCTCATTATTATTTTATTTATAAAAGACGAATTAAATAATGGTCAGGCAGTTTTCCATGAAATTGCGGTTTACAGAGGATTTTCGGAATTAAATATTGTTTTATTCACTGTGAAAATTAAACTCCCAATGTGGAAGAATGAGATAATTTTAAAAGTGCTGTTGCAGATCAGTTTCTTCGTGGTAAACAATAAAAATCATTCATGGAATACACTAAAATAAAATACAAGTACAATAAAACTCTAAGTACACACACACACACACACATAGAGATGATTTTCCGAATGGATACCAGTACACTTTATTAGTTTTTTAAGGAGGACAATCATCTAAAGCCTTTTTCTGCCTTGGGCGAGGGGGAGGGAGTGTCAGACTCTTACTCATTTAACACCACCCCGATCATTCATATATTATACAAATATAAAAAGCTATCTTTGTATCAGGACATCAAGAGGCATTTATCGATATTAATACTGTACATGTAATTGAGTTTTATAAAGAATTCATATTTGTTTTTGGGCCAATATTGCTTATTACATGTCCTTGTTTCGTATACGTTTTTATTTGCATCAATTTGTATCCCTTTATGAAAATCTCCTCTAATTTTATATTTCCTCGTATTCAGTTTTATTGGCCAAAAGTAGACTCTTTGTTACCAAGGCAGAAGCAACACTTTAAACCACATGTGTGGGAGAGTCATGCTTCAGCAAGACTGGGCCGGCTCGACCGGAGTGATACTACAACCTCACAGAAAACTTGCGTGAAACAACGCTTGCGTTGTTTCGTTGTGTAAGTCAGGTTATTGATCGCCCAATTGCTTACCATTAGGTGATTCGTCTGCTCTGTAACGCTTTTGGTGTTTCATTCCATAAGCGTCGGTGATTGACCATCAGAGCTCATCACATCATAAAAAAATAAAGACTCAGGACGTTCTTCTGTTGAATTTAAACAAAAAAAACCCAACCACGGTACAACAAGTGGTACTATTTTTAACTAAACAATACAGTACTATTTCATCAAATAAACAGCTACACACCATTCCCTGTCTCATTAAAATATCTAACGATAAAAAGGACAGCAACACCCAACAATGTGACATTAAAATAAACAAAAAACCAACACCTATTAAAGTTACTATCGAGAATAGACAGAGTAACAGCTAACATAAAATTAATATTCAATGGAGAAGTAAAGCTCAGAGCATAAAGTTGTTTATGAGCATATCAATTCTAATTTATGCTGGAGCGGTCACCAGAACGATTTGAAGCGACATTGCGACTGTACCAAGTCTTTATGGGACTTTATTTTTAGTCCATTTCGTTTCTGGAGTTTATTGGTGTGCTGTTTATGGTGATGTTTTGGGGGGGATTCGGAACTATTTGGTCTTTTTGGTATAGATGTCAGGGTTGACTGCACGGTTGGCGCACTATACTGGTGATTGGCTATTGTACATCGTGTAGATGGCTTCGATTTCCGCATCAAGCCAAAAGCACTAGTGAGTTTTTCTGATTCGGTTAAAATGACTATTATTAGCCCAGGCTGGAGAATTATAATAACTCTTCCTAATCCGCTTAATTTTGAATGCTTTAATGAAGAGCTAGGAAAAGGTCCCATCTTTCAATGTAACAAGTCAATGTGTAAATCACACTAAAGTCAGACCCTTAGCTATTCAAAAACCGTTTCACACAAAACCATTTAACATCTAAACACACCACAAAAGAACTCAAAACACTAAAATTTAAATTAAGGCGAATTAGTCTTTGCACCCGCCATCTTAGTTCGCGAAAGCTTTGTTACTATACGAGTAATTAGTAAAAGGGACCAGAAAAGAAATGACTGCGGGAAGTCTCATTAGCAAGGCATGTCTAAGCTTAGTGTATAAATACGAGGGTAGATGAAAATTCGCCTTTTGCGTGAGGGTATGTGAGACGCACGCTGCGTACGACAAAGAGGTGAATGTAATTATAAGAACGCTAGTCTTTTTGATAGGCTTTGCCTGTGGTATGGTTTTAATTGTTTTGTATTTTTTTTTTATGGTATAAGCCGGTAAACGAGTTGACAGATCACCTGATGGTAAGCAATCGCCACCGCCCAAGGACACCCGAAGGCGTTATAAGCTGCCGAAGGCTGCTAATAAGTTTAAGATTATTAGAGAATATGCTGAGATAAGATCCTGTCAAGTGTGTAGTTCTTTAGGCGGATCTTACGACACCAGCGAGATTAGTATAAGGGGTGACAAATTGTATTCTACTCTGTTACAGAAATTACGTAAATATCTTACAAGACTTATGTATGTCAAAAATTAGGTCTAGTGGATTTTGGGAATATCCACTAACTACTTGAAATATGACTAGTTATTTGAATCGGATGAAATGATAACAGACGCCAAATCGGAATTGGATTAATATAAAGTGTATGATATACTAATTTTTAAAACGAATTCATAGCTTAATGAAGATAATTATCTTATAGTGTTCAAAATCTTAAATCCAAAACTAAACCTAAAAACCAATACCAAAAGACACAAAAGGGGAAACTAAAACAGTTTTATTTCAAGATGTTCGTCGTTCCAACATAAAAACGACCATCAATCGTGTCGGACGATCGACAAGGGGAAACATGAAAATTCTCATGTTCTTAGAAGATTATGATAAACAGTTTTCACTTGAGACTGGCGTAGATTGATCGTCCATGGACTTCTTCATTGCATATTTATTGGACGCTTAACTTAAAACATTCTGCGATGTATATGGTGTTGCGTATACGGGTACCTATCTAATTTTAGGAAGGGAATCTTGCTTGGTATATTTTTGGGACGTAGTTTTTCTTTGGAGTTTTGTTGCTGTGACGAAAATAGGAAGAGGTATCGTGTGAGATTACAGAAATGAATAGAACTGTGAAGTTAATGGAATAAGGGTGCTTTTCTGGCAGAGGTGGGCTGTGTAGATATGCTACGAAGATGTGATAGCTAAGCTGTGAAACTATGTGATCGTTTCCACTGACACTAAACTATGTAGTTAGCAGTGCGAGTAAGAAACGCAACTTGAGTATGCGATGTATCATAAGTAGGCAAGTTATCCATAGTACGCATACATAGCACGCATCCATAACACGTATCTTTCCATACAAAATTCCACCAGTGCTAACCTATGTGTACCATAGAATATAATTGGTGGAAGCCAAACACATCCACAGCAACGTAGCATAGCACATATCTGGTGGAAAAACACTCAAATAGGAGAATGGCTCTGTAAATTCTACCAACCATCTTGAGACAAAACTCAATGTGTACAATAGTTAGTGACAGTGACATAGTTTTAATTAGCTGAAGCAAAGTTACAAAATAACAAATACCAATTCAAAAACTTAATAAGCAACTTAGCAGTTGTTCAAAGTTTGGCACAAAACAAAATAGATTACAAGCATCTCCATTTAAAAGACCTATTGTATACAAATACAAAGTTTTCTATAACACTGTTCAAAATCTACACCGTCATCTTGCGTTAAGGACAAATAACAACAAAATTCCTTTAAATAACAAAGTCGTTTGAAACTTTTGACAAAATCTCAAATCATCTGTACGAAGTTTGCGTGAAAAACGCGAAGGATTTACGCCTTAATCGTTCGTTAACCTAAGGAGGTTAAAGCGGTAATTGTCGTCAAACTTGTACAGTTTTGGAGCATCTGACAATTTTTAGGAGTCGTGTACAAGGTTTGGGTGAATTTTGAGGCATTTTTACGCTTCAATATTTTTAATTGTATCGTCATTTTTATTAGCTAAGAATATTTCTTACGGTAGCGAGCTTCTTAATAACGTCTCCTTTACTGCAGGACTTCTTGATTCCCCTTTTTTTAAGGGGGAAAATCATCCAATGATTTCTCTCGCCTTGGGTGAGGCGAAAGGGACTGTCAGACTCTTACTGACTAAAAACCACCCCGTTCCTACTCCTGCTTTTCGAGCAGGAGTCCCGGTATTCTTTACTCCCCTAAGCTATCAAATATCTTATTTTATAGAATCTTAAACTTAATTACAAAAATAATAAAATTGAAAATGTATTAAATGAATACCACCAACTAGACACTGCACGACAAGCTACCACAAATCTGTCAATTTCCTTCATAGAATTTTAATCTTTATTGCTAAAGTAATAACGTTGAGTATGCATTAAATGAAAGACGGATTGGTGTACGTTGACTTGCTGTTGGATACACATTAATGCATTCTTTCGTTTGATGGATGGTGAGCGAGGGATTAGTCTCCAATTTCCCATTTATCTCTGTCTCGAGGAAGAGGCGAAGTTTCGTGAGTGTCCTCTGTAGTATGTATTTTATAAATCTAGGGATTTTCGTACTAACACAATAGTTCTGTTATTAAAATTTTAGGATTAAACAATTTGCAAGAACATAAATGCCATTTCTTGACAACAGGCCGGCAACGCTCTTGGTGTTTCAGGTGTCCATGAGTGGCGCGGACTACGTACCATCAGGTGATCTGTCTTCTCGTTTACCGCCTTATTATCAAATAAAAAGACTAGAATAAATTATTTGCCTTTACATAATCATTTAAGACAGTCACACAAACAATTTTTGTCCTTTAACCAAACAAGCAAAGTCACAGTTAAGAACTATGTAGTCTAAAAATAAAAAATAAAATAACCACACAATTCCCGCAACGAGCAATTTTCTAACAACATTTACTTTAGCAAGACCTCAGTCGGGTGAACCGACTTTCTTCGAGGGAATTTTAATTATTTATTATGTAACCGTTTTAAGGATATCTATCAACGTCAAAATTGATGGCTGCTATTCTGCAACCCTAATACAAGTTTGCTTAACATTTAAAGTAACCGAAACGAGAGCGCGTTCAACGCTCATTGATTCGTTCAGTCGCGTCGGCCAATCACAGCGCCGAACGCGCTCTCGTTTCAGTTTCTTTAAACGTAAAGCAAACTCATACTAAGGGTTCTGCTTCGGTTTTAAAGCCAGCGACAATTTTAGATTAATACTTTTTCGGCTTAATTTAATCTGACCCAGAATGTCGCAGTCTGGTGAATTTTGGCATGCAGATAGATGGGGGCATGAAATTGATTGTCTGCCATGATTGTCGGTATTTATTTATGAAAAAGTTGTTTTAAACATATTATATAAAAGTAGCCGAAGATTAAAGCCAGTTTATTGTAGGTACTTTATCCTTAAAGATTGAAGCATGTGACTTACTGAGTGACATCACAACAGAAACATACAAATACTATAATTAAAGAACTAATGTGGGTTTTATTTTTAGTAAGTAATAAATCGTACTTATTATCAATACGAAAGTTTGTGTTTGTTACTCGATTGAGTAACAAACACAAACTTTCATGTGATTACATCCAAACGGCTGAAGAGATCAAAATGAAATTTGGAACAGAGGTAGATTATGGTCTGGAATAACACATAGTCTTCTTTTTAACCCAAGGAGACGCGGGCGATGCCACGGGCAGAAACTAGTGTAATAATATAACGTAACGCACGTCAACCTATCCCTTACAAAGCTGGAGCAAAGGAAGATGGCGTGAGTACATTATTACCTAAGATAAGGAAAGGTCAAAAATAAAATTAGAAGAAAGGTGATACCATCAATGTAAAATGTCAATATCATTAAGAATATAACACCTACACTTCTCACTTTTTAAAGGTTAAATAAAATTAAAAGGTTATATTTTCGAGAACATTTTTATCATCAAATAGGCGATTCTATAACTATCAATTCGAACTTTCAAAGTGAATTGAATTCTCGCCCATCATTGGTCGAAATTATTCTCACAACGAATGGTCATGGCGGACCGCGATCTGTTAGGATGGCGATCCGTGGGTCCTTTTTAAAAAAACACTTGTTACTGCTAAAATAATGTTTAATTAAGAAAGGTTATACTACATAAGACACACTGGTTATACAACTAAATTCCCGACACGGAATGTACAGTATGTACTGCGAAATGGCTATGACTGTCTATCCTAGCACATGGAAAATGGCTTTTTATAATATTGGTAACAATATGGAAGCGGCGGGGTTTTCACCTAAGTCAGCATTTGATGCATTACAAAGTCCATTTGATGCATTACATAGTCGGTTTATAACAGATCGTTCACTTCGATCTCTCGAATTGAAAAGTACAAAATACCCTAGCTGATATTAATAAAACACTTTTTTACTAATTTATTCTTCATCTGCAATGTTTGTAAGCCAGGAATTAGTAGCTGATACAACCATGAAAACACAGAAACAATGAAGTCTGGCACATCTCAGGAACACAAGACAATCGGCGAGGCGTCACCGCTTCATGGTAGATATCCCACCCACTCGCACGAAGCGCTTCGCTTCAAGCTTCCTTGTGCGAACTGCTAGGGAGTGGAACTCCTTGCCGGAGTCTGTGTTTCCTGATGGGTATAACTTGGGTGTCTTCAAGGCCCGAGTGAATAGGTTGCTTATGGGCAGACGTGCTCCACCGTAGGCCGTATCATCACTTACCATCAGGTGAGATAGCGGCCAAACGTCGACCCATTAAATGTAAAAAAAAAAAAAAAAAAAAAACATGAACAGTTGTTATCTTGTATCCCACCGACCTGAAGCTGCGGACTTACCGGGGCTCCGGCTCGAAAAGCAAGAGTAAGAACGGGGTTGATTTTAGTCAGTAAGAGTCTGACACTCCCTCTCGCCTCGCCCAAGACGGGAAAAGCCATTGGACGATTTCCCCTTTAAAAAAAATCTTGGATCCCACCACGAAATAAATCAGAAGATTAGCGTCTACTTTAAATTAGTCAATACAAATATTAAGTTTTTCTTCACTAACATTTCTTTTTAACTTTGCATCATTAATTACCTAAAAGAAACACATCTTTTACTAGCTACACAAAATCGTCAAGCGATAATTAAATATCACTAAACAGACGGCAC